>NC_088914.1:42875000-43500000 GCF_963576675.1 Euphorbia lathyris
TCAAGTTCTCACAATTTAGAGCTTTTATATGCACTCGGGCTTAAGGTCCTTTAATTGAATTTTTGAATTATCATTAGGTTCACCACACACTAAATTTGAGGTACAAGCATGCAATCATTGATTGGCAATTGAAAGAATATTATTCCACTGCTATATCCACAAAAACAGAGGGCAAACAAGAACTAGAAATCAAAACGGAACATCCCATTCAACAACAGAGAATTTACACAATGAATATAAAGTGTGAAAAATCATGAACATGCACTAATATTCACAAGACAGTAGAAAGATAGAACTAGCTGTTCTTAAAATAGAACAAACAGTGGATAAGAAGAACATGGAAAGGACAAGTAGACCATTTCATTTGCAAGCAAAAATTCAGGGGGTATAAAATATTGCTCCAATAAACATACCGCATATAGATTGCAATTTGGCATGAAAATAGTGTATCTTATCATGTTTTGGCCAACAAATATATCAATATGTTTCATATTTCCCACCCCCAAAACTCAACATTGTCCCCAATATTGGTGTAAATATCGACAAGGGAATACTCAAAATAGCCACACAACATATATACAGAATAGGAAATAAAAGAATGAGGTGTAGAGATGTTACTTGATGGAGAGGACAGCTAAACAAGTTGTTCAAATGGGCGGAGAAAGAGAGGATTCATCCTCCATTTCCTTTATAGGAATAGTGCTGCCACCTTTTGAGGTAGCAGCAACATTCAGATTTAGACCAGACTTTTCCCTTACCGGGCTTTTAACCGACATACCAGATGGACTTTCCCTCACATGCTCCTCCTCGACAGGAGATCAACTTCTCCTTGCAATTGAGCGTTCTGAGCCTGAAGTGCACAGATTTGGTTCTGGTTGGTCTTTGTCCTTTCGAACAGGTCTTTCAGCTGCGAGAGGATATCCTCATTGGATAGCTTGGAGCACTTGTGGTAAAAGATGAGATCCTTTACATTGGAGTCCAGGGAGTCAGATTCAGACGACACAGCTACGACAGGCTCATTTTTGCACTTATTGGTCTTAAGCCGCTTGGATTCAAGGTAGTCAGTCATCTAAACCCATTTTCCATTGTTTTGTTTCCCGAACAGCATGCTCTGAAGGATCTTTAAGTCGATCCAGTCTGGGTGGTTAACGATAGTAAGCCTGTTCTGGTCTCCAGGCTTGAAGACCCCAATTTCCTCTGCGATACGGGTCATTATGCTACCACAACAAATCAATGAAGACGTCTTGTGCCCGAATGCACTCACATATTCCCCAAACCAGAATCCCATATTCATCCGCCTTCCGTTCGTACTGGCTTTTGTCAGTTTTAATTACTGAAAAGATTGCAGGCAGGCCACGTGTAAGAGTTTAGTGTGGAAAGTGGGTGGTGGAAAGAAGAAAAGACTTTTTGGGAGGGAAGTTCGGTTACTTTCCATTAAAACACTCTTAACTTGTCTTGAATGCACTGAGGAAAGTAATTAGTGTTTAAGTACATCTCTCACTATGCAGGAGATAAGGTGATTTGACAAGTCCCTTTTTTTGAATTTCAAATTTATTTGCCAAAGATTCCCCCCCCCCCCAAAAAAAAAGTGGTTCATCCCTAGTCTAAGTAAGTAAAAATCAAGACTAAACACTATGGGTAAGGGTCAAGAGTTTTAAATTTTTGCCCACAAGATAGAGGAAGGGGAATTACTAAATATAACTAGAATGACAGGACACGTGTTAGACATTAATAAACTTAAACATAAATGGACAAAAATATGTACAAAATTAAGTTAAGGGACAGAGAAAATCTTTAGGTTACCCCACAGCCTGCTGCAATTGGTGTTTGCAGCGAACACCCTATTCCACTTTTGACTCATGGGGGCTCCTGGAAGTGAATGGTCTCAATTGCTCTAGGAACTTCATTTTCAAGATAAGGTTTTAACCGCTGACCATTGACTTTGAACGACTTGTGTCCTGTTTGAGAGATCTCCACACCACCGTGGCTGAACACCTTGTTCACTATGTAAGGTCCTGACCATCTAGACTTCAACTTGCCAAGAAACAACCTCAGCCTTGAGTTGTACAAGAGCACTCTTTGTCCTTTATGGAATACTTTCTCCTGAATCTTCTTGTCATGACACTGTTTTGTCTTGCCTTTGTAACTCACCGCATTTTTATAAGAGAACAGTCTGAACTCCTCCATCTCGTTGAGTTGCAATCGTCTCTATTCACCAACAGCTTGTTCCTCAAAATTTAGAAAAGTTAATGCCCAAAAGGCTTTATGCTCCATCTCCACAGGCAAGTGGCATGACTTCCCATATAATAGCCTAAAAGGTGACATGCCTATGGGTGTTTTGTAGACAGTTCGGTATGTCCACAATGCATTATCAAGCTTGTTTGCCCAGTCCTTCCTAGAATTGCCTATCGTTTTTTCTAAAATTCTTTTGATCTCCCTATTAGAGATCTCCACTTCTCCACTTGTTTGTGGATGGTATGGCGTGGCAATTCTATGAGTGACTCCAAACTTACCCATCAATTTCTCGAACTGGGCATTGCAGAAATGGGTGCCTTGATCACTAATAATGGCACATGGTATGCCAAATCGGGCGAACAACCTTTTCAGGAACTTTACCACCACTCGTGCATCATTAGTGGGACTGGCAATTGCTTCGACCCATTTGCTAACAGAATCAACAGCCACCAAGATATAGTTATTACCATAAGAGGAAGGAAATGGACACATGAAATCTATGCCCCATATATCAAAAATTTTACAAACAACTATGTTGTTCAGGGGATAGCATTTCTGGCAGAGATGTTACTTGTTCTCTGACATTCATTGCTTGCACTCACAAACCTATGGGCATCTTTGAAGATTGATGGACAAAAAAACCCTGATTGGAGTACTTTTGCGACTGTTCTACTTGCTCCATGATGTCCTCCAGCTTCCTTGTCATGACAATGGCTCAGAATGGCTTGCCCCTCTTCCTGAGTTACATATCCCAATATGATTTGGTCTGCACACAACCTGAAAAGATAAGGTTTCTCCAAAAAATAGTATTTGATCTCCGAAAAGAACTTTTTCTTTTGGTTGGTAGACAAATTATACGGCTTAATAGAACTAACAAGATAGTTTGCTATATCAGCGAACCAAGGGACCGAGTTAAGAGAATACAACCGTTCATCAGGAAATGTTTCCAAGATTTCTGGTTGTTCTAATTGATTTTCAGCTGGTATTCTGGATAGGTGGTCCGCAACTACGTTCTCAGCCCCTTTTTTGTCTTTGATTTCGAAATCAATCTCTTGGAGCAGTAGCAGCCATCTGATTAACCGAGGCTTTGCATCCTTCGTAGCGAACATGTACCGCAAGGCCACATGATCCGTGTAAACCACTACCTTGGACAGAACCAGGTATGACCTAAATTTATCGAAGTCATACACGACCGCCAAAAAATCATTTTCAATTGTGGTGTAGTTCTGTTGCGCTTCATTGAGAGTTTTGCTCACATAGTAAATTGGTTGGAACTTCTTCTCTATCCTTTGGCCGAGAACAGCTCCCACAAATGTATCACTGGCATTGCACATCATCTCAAATGGTAGCTCCCAATTAGGTGCGGCAAGTATTGGTGAGTTGATCAACTTCCCTTTTAAGAGCTCGAAGGCCTTCACACAACCTGTTCCAAATTTGAACTCCACATCCTTGTGCAACAGTGCAGATAATGGCAAGGCAATTTTAAAGAAATCTTTGATGAATCTCCTATAGAACCCAACATGGCCAAGGAAGCTTCTCACATCCTTCACAGTGGTGGGAACAACCAGTTTCTCAATTACCTCAACTTTTGCCTTATAAACCTCTATGCCCTTCTCAGAAATATGATGGCCAATCACTATTCCTCCAGTGACCATAAAGTGGCACTTTTCCCAATTCAACACAATGTTAGTCTCTTTGTAGCGAACTAGAAAAGCCTCCAGATTTTTCAAACAGTCTCCAAATGAGTTACCGTAGACTAAGAAGTCATCTATGAAGATCTCAACTGTTCTTTCTACCATGTCATGGAAAATTCACATCATGTATCTCTGGAATGTTGCCGGAGCATTACACAAACCAAATGGCATCCTTCGGTAAGTGTAGGTTCCATACGGGCAGGTAAATGTTGTTTTCTCTTGATCTTTCGAATGAATTAGGATTTGGTTGTACCCAGAATAACCATCGAGGAAGAAATAGAATGCATATCCTGCAAGCCTCTCGAGCATTTGATCTATGAATGGTAAAGGAAAATGGTCTTTCCTCATGGCCTCATTCAGCTTGCGGTAATCGATACACACCCTCCATCCCATAATGGTTCTTATCGGTACCAACTCATTTTTCTCGTTTAGAACAACTGTAGTGCCTCCTTTCTTTGGAACAACATGCACAGGGCTCGTCCATATGCTATCCGAGATAGGATAGATAATCCCAACATCCAACAGCTTGATCATTTCTTTCCTGACTACTTCTTTCATATGTGGGTTAGCCTTCTTTGTGGTTGAACACATGGCTTGTGGTCTTTCTCCATGAGGATCCGATGAACACACACGGTTGGGTGATCCCTTTGATATCGTCCATTTTCCAGGCAATATGATCTTTGTTTTATCTTAACACCTTCAGTAATTGGGCTTTTTGGTCAGGGGTTAGCTTAGCAGAAATAATCACTAGGCTACCATGTGGGGGCTCAAGGAAGGCGTATTCAAGGTGGGATGGTAGTGGCTTCAGCTCTAGCTTAGGTATTTGGACAGTAGGTATATCTGGTAGTTCTTTATGTGAAGCTTCAATGGTGTCTAGTGGAAGTGGTGAAGTCTCTGTTTCAATGGAACAACCTGTTCCTTCACAGACATTTACTTCTTCACCCAACACTGCCTCCAATGTGTCTTGATCATGTGCCTACGAAATAGATAAAGTACGGAACTCATCCAGGAAATAGCAGGTTTCATCATTGGTGTTAGCACACGTCATGTCCTCATTCATTTTAAAAATTATCTCCTCACCATTTATTCTAAAAAATAATTGCCCTTCTCCCACGTCTATTAAAGCTCTACCCGTAGCTAAGAATGGTCTACCTAAGATGATGGGAACATGCAAGTCTTCATCTATATCCATGATAATGAAATCTACAGGCAATATGAACTTTCCTACCTTTACTAGCACATCTTCCACAATCCCCCTAGGGTAGCATACAGATCTATCAGCCAATTGAATTGACATCCTAGTGGGTTAGGGTTGAAGGAAAATAGACAAACCTAGGCGTAGCGGAATAATAAAATTTTATCTATTTTATCTATTTCCTTTTTTTCCAAGATCTGTTAATTGTTATTTCATATAAAGAGGGATAGAATGTAATACCTTTTGTGAAGAACTATCTAAAGTTGCAAACGAAGTGCCCACAACTTCTTATATTCGATCCGTGAGCAACGAACGTTTTTGTTCAACATAGAAAACAATAGTTAATCAGTAATCAACCTTAATAATAGCAATCGCAATGATTGCCTCTAACAGAAATCGATACGAGATCAAAGAGAGAGTAAGAAAGATTGTAATTAGCCGAGACGGTTTCGGAACGGTTCCTCTAGCCCTTCTTCTGTGTTAGTAGAAATTTGCAATATAGGGAGTCTATTTATAGACTTCTCAAAACCCTAATCCCAGTTGTGTTAGGTAATTAAATAATTAGAATCTTATTCGAAATAGGATTACTAATTAGATAATTAAATAAACACTTATTATTATCTAAATAATAACTAATTAATTAATAATTTAATTATTGTTAGGGATAATTAATTAGAGTTTCAATCACATTAAAAACCTCTAATTAATATTATCAGATAATCCTTTAATTTAATTTACAATCATAATCTAATTATAATTATTAAATAAAATTAAATATCCCTAATTTAATTACAAATTTCGGCCCATATATATTAGTGTCTCACTAATTACATTTTCGTCCTCTAGTTCCAAGTCCCATATGCGACCCATTAGGTTCCTCATTGCCACTAGCCGTATATATCCTATGAAATTAATTCATCCTGATTAATCCCAACATGTATATAATGGGATACCGTCGAGAGCTGTTACTAGCAGGACCTATGATATTCCCCCAGAGCAATTAAGATGTCAGGTTGATAACTGACGTTAACCTTCACTACGCCAAAACCCCCTTCAGACGACGGTTAGAAACCGTCGTCCCGTAAGATATAAATCTGTCACAGGGCTCGCTGCCGTCTATTGCACCTTTAGACGACGGTTAAGTTCTGTCATTTGAAGATACTATACATGACATCAGCCTAGTTTCGTACTGTCATATGAACATTGTTACGATGCATCTTTTTATTTATTAACGTCACTTTTAATGTCATCACATGACATACTAATAAGTAAAAATGTCAAGTCGCTATATGGGAAATTGGCATATTGGTATTCACGGTGACAGTTTTTATAATAATTTATGTCGTAGTAACTTGTATCAGATGGCATAGGTCTTAATCAATCATGTCAAGAGATTTATTTTAGATGACAGATTCTTTTAATTTAATGTCTTTTTATTGTTGTTTAGATGATATTTTTTTTTAAACGTAAATGTCACACATTGCCTTCTTCTTCGAATGATTCTGGAAATGAACAATAATTATCAAATGAACAAGAATTTTTGTATATCAATGATTTTAATTTTATTAGAGACTAATGCTCATAATCTGTTTACATTTGAACTACACAAATAACTGAATGAATGTAGGGTAAAAAAAACAATTAATGTACATCTCCAAATCTGTATATATAGTCAGAGGCGTGGTGGTGTTGATTGGAAAGCCAAATCCAACTTGAACTGAAGCATATCTAAGTCATCATCTCCTAGAATCCCCAAAGTCTTGATATCTGCAAAACCAATTGATGATGCTCATTAATTACATACCGTATACAAATAGACCTAATTAATCTCCTTTTACCCTTTCTCCATTCCGAGACCCTTCACTTACCCACCCACATTATAAATAGGAAGTGTTTACCAATTCTCAATAGTCACCCAGGGCAACCTAACACTATACTTACAGTTTGTTATTTCGAGCATGGATAGACTTGTAAGGAACCTCTATCATAATGTTGAGTTTCAGATTGACCAACTCCGATATGAGGCACCCAGGTGGCTTGTCAATATATATGGTCCTGATCGGCGGCAATGGACTGCCGTGATGAATGGCCCTCCAAACACCCATTATGAACGAGGTGTATTCATAGTTGACATGGAATTCCCTGTCGATTTCCCCTCTACACCTCCAGTTGTAAGTGTTGGGGTTTAGTGTCCTATAGACAATTGTTCTAGGATACAAACTTAATGTAAATGAATTGTTCTTTATATCATTTGTTTAATGAGATATATGTTTTATAACTATATAAAGGCAATCCCTTTTAAGCACTAAATAAAGTCTAATAAAAGGAAATCCGTAAGTTTATTTAAAGTGATTATAAAGTGTTCATACAAGCATGAAGTGAGACAAAACTTTATAGTAAACTGATAAACTTAAAACCACCCAAGTCAAGTGATATGTTTGGGATTGACATATCACTATTGAGACTTGTATGTAACAATGTCTTCTGTCGGACAGAAAGCTGATCTCACAAGCTTCATATATACAGATATCTGGACAGTTACATAGATCCGATGAAACGTTGTTCATTAGGATTGGGGATCCGATTTGAGATAACAGGATGGGTAGATTCATCCTTGTCACCTGTTCATCTCATTGGTATTAATAGGTATAACTAATCCTCATACTCAAAGGAATATTAATTGGTATTCTGGATTACGGAATGTGATGCTTTGACTCTGGTGTAACACGATCCTTAATAGAGATGACTCTGGGGTGTGAACAGTAGACGTTGGGTATCACAGGAAGTAATTGCGGAGTCGTTATATATTGGATTGAGCATTTATCACTCCCGATAAATGGGAGATACATCTATGGATCGCTTGTGGAAGACTCGACTCTAAATCCTTGCAAGGTGATAGCTTAAGAGTAAGAAATACAGATTTCAGTTAACCTATCTTTTTGAGTTGACTCGGCCTGTACAAGTAAAACAAACGTCTCGCTATATGTGACTTGACATCACCCATAGTCATAAGATTCAGTTCAAGGATGTAGTTGATAAAGGATCGAATTACACTGTAACTAATACGGAAAGGTTAACGACAGAATCAACATGTCTTCTTATAGCTCTGGGGGAATGATTACGGACTTGCTAATCACATACTCTGTACATCATTCCGTTATGCAAAGATTAAATATAATTCTTTGAAAATTAATTTAATAACGTTTGCATACGGCTAGAAGCAATAAGAACCTAATGGATCACACATAAGACTTGGAACCTAAAAGAGAGATAGATGTTAATTAATTGATAGAAGCCCAATTGAGCCCAATAAGGCCCATGGACATAAGGGGGTCGAAATTCATGTAGTAATATACATGAATAATTAATTTGATTTTGTTAATCCTAATCAGATTAGGAATATGAATTAAATTACTTAAGAGATAATTAAGTTAGGAGTTTTAATTAGATTAATATACTCCTATTATTATCCAATAAGGTTATTATTATTATCCTTAATATATTAGATATATAGTGAGATAATAATTAGGAATTCTATTCCGAATGGAATTCCTATTCAGTAACTTAATTCTATCTAACTATTGATTAGATACAAGAGATTATAAATACCCCTTCCCTTGAGATTTTCGAAATCCAAGAAAGCCATACCCTACTTGTGATTTTTGAAATTCACCTAGTCCAAGAGAGAGAAAATTCGACACCCCTAGTTCGAGGACGAGATTTCTCTACGGCTTCGTTTGATCAATTGATTTTCATCTATTTCTTTTATCCTTGATCTTGTGTTGATTAGTTAGAGGCAATCTACTTTGGTTGATATTCAACGGTTGATTCCAAATTAATCATTCCCGTGTTTTATTTCGTGTTTGGGAACTCGAAGAAGAAAAACAAACAAAAGGGAGAAATTCGTTTTACTACTCCTACATCAGGTCAGTTCACGATTTCGCGGATTCCCGGAGATTGAACCGTCAGATCATCGCGATATTTGGACAGGAGCTTCTAGACATATTCTTCCACGTTTCCACCGAAGGGATTGTCGTTTGGAGGTCTGGAAGGTCTGTTTCGGATAGGGGCAGATTGGTAGACAGTTTCTATCTCTTTTGAAGTTGTGGGCACTTCGTTTGCAACGGTAGATAGAACTTCTAAAAGGTATTTCTTCTTATCCTTCTTTATATGAAATAACGGTTAACGAATCTTGTGGTTAAATGGAAATAGGTTAAAAATTTTATATTTCCGCTGCTATACCTTAGCCTAATTTCCAACAGTGGTATCAGAGCCATCGTTAAATCCGTTATTTCATATATGAAAATTTAGAAGTTTTTCAATAGGATTGAATAAATATTTATAGTTAGAATTAATTAACAAATTGTTTTGATTAATTGATTCTAAAGATAAATAAGTTTTAATTAATTGTTAATTAAAATAGATTATGCGTATGTTCCTAATTATTTTGGTTGGTAATCATGATAACGAAATCTATTAGTTTTATAGTTAGATTGATAAAATCAGTTTTATTAATTCTAAAGATAAAACGAAAATCTATAGTAGTTTTTCCTATTTTCTGAAAATCGTTTTAAAACCGTTTTAGAACTGATATATATATATTTAAAATCGTTTTTATATTTAAATATATATGTTTCAGAAATTGATAGTTTTCTATTTTGATTATCGAATGAAAATTTGTTTAAAAGTTTGGTTTACCAATTTGTAAATCAAAATGTTAAATGAATTAAAATCAAAATAATTGGGACGTGCATAATTAAAGTTTTGTATAGTTATATTAATCTAAAAATTAATATAAAAGATACGAAACTATTAGAAGTAAAATTGGATGAAAGTTAATTTGATATGTTAATGTGATTAACATAAATATTACATAAGATAGTTATGTAATCAACCAATTAAATTTATTTAATTGAGTCTATGCATGTTTGGAGTTATGGACATATTTGGACCCTCTTTAGTCTTTTGGTATTTTTGAAATAGGGCATGCGAGTCCTGCCTTTCTACTATCTATTGTAATTTCTCATCTCATCTGATTCCCTTCAATTCAATCGAAGTTTTCTTTAGTAGTATAGATATTAATATGTAATTTCAAGGCGCCGTGGAGAAGACGGAGGACCTAAAGAGAAATATGTAATAGTTAGTATTTCCTTAGGTTTGCCCTTTTATTCCGTCTCTGGCTCGACGGAATAATTTAGATGATATGTCCATAACGCCAATGTATGTGAATGTATGTGTCTGATGTATGCTAAAGCAAATCAAGACTAAGTTAGATTATGAGACCTAAAATAAAATCCCTCATTAAAAAGTTAAGTAAATAACCAAGTTATTAAAATCGGTTGCCCCTCCCTAATATTATAATTCAGCCGGCAGTGCTGAGGGCCTTTGGGTTGTTGAGTAAAGTCAAGCTCGGGGTCCTTTCGGTAACACCTGAATTATCGAAAATCATTTTTCATGAATATGGGGTAATACTTAAATTAGATTATGATAATTGGATTAGTAAACTCATGTTGTCATAAACTAATGGGCAAGACGGTTGGGATTAATATGAATAGCATATTAGTTACTAATGTGGTTAGTAACCCAATAACCTAGGAATCACATTAAAGATGTGATTGATTACATGAATCTACCTAATGAATGAGACTAGCTTGTTGAGTAAACTCAAGGCGAAATCTCAGGAGTTAGGATCCTAGCTCACTAAAGGATTTGTGAAATTCTTCGAATTAATATGGAGGGCTATTAATTTGGCAAAATAGTGGAAGCAATCTAAAATAAACTAAAAGGCCTATAATTTTAGATTGATATACTTTAAGCAAATGAATGACATACGTTTACTCTTTCTCACTCTCAGGTTTAATTAAACCCACTCTTATAATCATGACTGACACCGATCTGCGAAACATTATTACCGATAACAAATTGAATGGTTCAAACTTCACCGACTGGTATCGCAACCTCAAAATTGTTTTGAAGTTCGAGAGGAAAGGGTATGTACTTGATACACTGATACCCCTTACCCAACGGATGATGCTCCCTACCAAGAATTTTATGCTTACTTGAAACATAAATCTGATGACGATCAAACGGGAGACATCATATTTGCATCTTTGACACCGGAAGTAAAAAGGCAACTACATTCAGATATGGATGCCTATTCCATGGTCAAGCACCTAAAAGAGTTATTTATGAATGAAACTGGGTGCGAGCGCTTCGAAATAACCAAGGAGTTATATAAAAGCAAGATGCAGGTGGGCACATCTGTAATGGCACATTGTGCAAAGATGATCAGCCATATCACCAAGTTTTCTAGTATTGGAGATGCGATGGACCATGAACTAAGTGAAAACTTACTTCTTCAGTCCCTCCCCGAGAGTTACTCACAGTTCATCATGAACTACCAAATGAGTGGCTTGCAAACCTCTCTTGTAGAGCTTGCGCATATGCTCGAGTCAGTCGAGCCCATTATAAAAGAAAACGAGGAGATACTGGCCCTTGCTATTGAAGGATCGAGAAAAAGGAAAGGGATCTCTCCCAATCCAAACCATCTTGATAAAGGCAAGGGGGCTGAGCTCACCGAAACGAAGGGAAAGGAATTAAAGAGGCCCAAAGGAAAGTGCTACTATTGTGGTGACTTGGGGCATTGGAAAAGAAACTGTTGGTGTACCTAGCCTTCCTCAAAAGGGGAAGAAGCTGGGACTTCAACATCTGGTATGTTTTATATTGAAATTTCACAGTCTGAATCTTTTGGTACTTGATATCAGATGCAGCCTGAGGATATTCCAGGAATATCTAGAAATATTATTTCTATTAGCCGCCTTGATGACGACGGCTTTTCATATTTCAATAAAAGACAAACGTTGCGATTTTTTATAGAGATTCGATCTTCTATTTTTCAGGAATATCACAAAATGGGATTTATGTGACAAAATTTCTGTTTTCGCAATTGATACCAAAAGACATAAGCTAAATAATTCAACTTACTTGTGGCATTGTCGTTTAGGCCATATAAACAAAAGACGCATGCTTAAGCTACATCAAGATGGGCTTATAAATTTAATTGATCCTGAATCATTGGAAACATGTGAATCATGTTTAAAAGGTAAAATGACAAAGACACCATTTAGCAATAAAGGTGAGCGTGTATCAGACACTCTAGGACTCATTCATTCAGATGTATGTGGTCCTATGTCAGTCCAAGCAAGAGGAGGATTCAGATTCTTCATAAGCTTCATAGATGACCATACCCGATATGGTTACATCTACTTGATGAAGAATAAGTCAGAAGCTTTTGAGAAATTCAAATGCTTCAAGAATGAAGTAGAAAATCAATTAGGAAAGAAAATAAAGACGCTTCGATCTGATCGAGGTGGCGAATATCTTTCAAATGATTTTCTGAATTATCTAACTGAATGTGGGATATGCTCACAATGGACACCTCCCTATACACCACAACACAATGGTGTGTCCGAGAGGAGAAACCGTACCCTATTAGATATGGTACGATCCATGATGAGCATGGCCTTACTTCCAAAGATGTTCTGGGGCTATGCCTTAGAAACTGCCCTCTTCACCCTAAATCGAGTACCTAAATCCGCTAGTTCCACACCATATAAATTGTTCGTTGGTAGGAAACCCGTGTTTTCATTTATGAGAGTATGGGGTTGTTCAGCTTTTGTCAAACACATTGTGTCCGACAAATTAGATTCGAAATCTGATAAATGTTTCTTCATTGGATACCCTAAGGAAACTATGGGATATTACTTCTATCATCCAGATGATCAGAAAGTAATCGTATCCAAGCACGCAACCTTCTTAGAGAAAGAGTTTCTCGAAGAAACACAAAAGGGAAGCATGATTGAACTTGACGAAGTTCAAGAAGAAGAAACACCGACTGAAACAACAGAGGCGGTTGAGGTACCCGAAGGAGTCCCATTAGATGAGACTCCAGTGCCACCTATTCGTAGATCACAAAGAGTTCGTGAACTCCCAGTTAGATATGGTTTTCTAGTGGGAGATGATAATGAGGTTCCCGTGTTAGACGACGAACCCGAAAACTACGAAGAGGCTCTTACTAGTCCAGATTCTAAAGCATGGCTTGAGGCCATGGATTCTGAAATGGATTCCATGTATACTAACCAAGTGTGGACTTTGGTTGATCCACCCGAAGGGATAATACCCATCGGGTGCAGGTGGATCTTCAAAAAGAAGACAGACATAGATGGAAAGGTTAGCACCTACAAAGCTAGGTTAGTAGCGAAAGTATATCGTCAGAAGCAAGGAATTGATAATGACGAAACTTTCTCTCTTGTGGCTATGTCCAAATCAATCAGAATCATGCTTGCAATTGCCGCTCATTTCGATTATGAGATTTGGCAAATGGATGTGAAAACAGCTTTCCTAAATGGAAACCTGCTTGAGGATGTATATATGATGCAGCCTGAAGGTTTCATATCGAAGGATGCAAATAAAGTTTGCAAACTTCAGAGATCCATTTATGGACTCAAGCAAGCATCTAGAAGCTGGAATAAGGGTTTTGACGAAACCATAAAACAATTTGGTTTTGAACAAAATTGCGAAGAAGCTTGCATTTACAAGAAAGCAAGTGGGAGCTCTATAGCATTTCTCATACTATATGTGGACGATATATTATTAATGGGAAATGACGTTGCTCTCTTACAGTCAGTGAAAGTATGGTTATCTGGTAACTTCTCAATGAAAGACCTTGGTGAAGCAGCTTATACTTGGTATAAAGATCTATAGAGATAGATCGAGAAGACTGATTGGTCTTTCACATGCTACATACATTGAAAAGGTGCTAGATCGGTTTAGCATGCTTGAATCGAAACGAGGTAACTTACCCATGTTACATGGAGTAAAGTTAAACAATCATCAATGTCCTAAAACCGATGATGATAAACGACGCATGGCTGTAGTCCCGTACGCCAGCGCAATCGGTTCGATTATGTATGCTATGCTATGCACTAGACCTGACGTAGCGTTCGCGTTATCTGTAACGAGTCGTTAATAAGGGAATCCGGGAGACGAGCATTGGATTGTCGTCAAGAACATTCTTAAGTACTTGAGAAGAACTAAAGATATGTTCCTAGTGTACGGAGAAGGTGATCTGAAAATAGAAGGATTTTCAGATGCAAGTCATCTCACAGATGAGAATGATTATAAATCCCAATCAGGATACCTGTTTATCTTGAATGGGGGCGCGGTCAGTTGGAAGAGTTCCAAGCAGGGAAGCGTAGCTTTCTCTGTGACCGAGTCAGAGTATATCGCAGCTGCGGAAGCAGCAAAGGAAGCAGTTTGGATTAGAAAGTTCATTATAGAACTAGGTGTGGTGCCTGACATTGTCAATCTCATTACACTGTACTGTGATAACAATGGAGCCATTGCGCAAGCAAAGGAACCACGGTCTCATAATGCATCCAAGGGTTACCTTAAGCGATACCACATCATTAGAGAGATTGTGGCTAGAGGAGATTTGAGAATAGAAAGAGTACCTACAGAGGACAACGTTGCAGATCCGTTGACAAAGCCTTTAACCCAGAGAATACATGATCGTCATTTAACTTCTACTGGGATAAGTTTTAGAAACAATTGGCTTTAGTCCAAGTGGGAGTATGTTGGGGTTTAGTGTCCTATAGACAATTGTTCTAGGATACAAACTTAATGTAAATGAATTGTTCTTTATATCATTTGTTTAATGAGATATATGTTTTATAACTATATAAAGGCAATCCCTTTTAAGCACTAAATAAAGTCTAATAAAAGGAAATCCGTAAGTTTATTTAAAGTGATTATAAAGTGTTCATACAAGCATGAAGTGAGACAAAACTTTATAGTAAACGGATAAACTTAAAACCACCCCAAGTCAAGTGATATGTTTGGGATTGACATATCACTGTTGAGACTTGTATGTAACAATGTCTTCTGTCCGACAGAAAGCTGATCTCACAAGCTTCATATATACAGATATCTGGACAGTTACATAGATCCGATGAAACGTTGTTCATTAGGATTGGGGATCCGATTTGAGATAACAGGATGGGTAGATTCATCCTTGTCATCCGTTTATCTCATTGGTATTAATAGGTATAACTAATCCTCAGACTCAAAGGAATATTAATTGGTATTCTGGATTACGGAATGTGATGCTTTGACTCTGGTGTAACACGATCCTTAACAGAGATGACTCTAGGGTGTGAACAGTAGACGTTGGGTATCACAGGAAGTAATTACGGAGTCGTTATATATTGGATTGAGCATTTATTACTCCCGATAAATGGGAGATACATCCATGGATCGCTTGTGGAAGACTCGACTCTAAATCCTTGCAAGGTGATAGCTTAAGAGTAAGAAATACAGATTTCACTTAACCTATCTTTTTGAGTTGACTTGGCCTGTACAAGTAAAACAAACGTCTCGCTATATGTGACTTGACATCACCCATAGTCATAAGATTCAGTTCAAGGATGTAGTTGATAAAGGATCGAATTATACTGTAACTAATATGGAAAGGTTAACGACAGAATCAACCTGTCTTCTTATAGCTCTGGGGGAATGATTACGGACTTGCTAATCACATACTCTGTACATCATTCCGTTATGCAAAGATTAAATATAATTCTTTGAAAATTAATTTAATAACCTTGCATACGGCTAGAAGCAATAAGAACCTAATGGATCACACATAAGACTTGGAACCTAAAAGAGAGATAGATGTTAATTAATTGATAGAAGCCCAATTGAGCCCAATAAGGCCCATGGACATAAGGGGGTCGAAATTCATGTAGTAATATACATGAATAATTAATTTGATTTTGTTAATCCTAATCAGATTAGGAATATGAATTAAATTAATTAAGAGATTATTAAGTTAGGAGTTTTAATTAGATTAATATACTCCTATTATTATCCAATAAGGTTATTATTATTATTATCCTTAATATATTAGATATATAGTGAGATAATAATTAGGAATTCTATTCTGAATGGAATTCCTATTCAGTAACCTAATTCTATCTAACTAGGGATTAGATACAAGAGATTATAAATACCCCTTCCCTTGAGATTTTCGAAATCCAAGAAAGCCATACCCTACTTGTGATTTTCGAAATTCACCTAGTCCAAGAGAGAGAAAATTCGACACCCCTAGTTCGAGGACGAGATTTCTCTACGGCTTCGTTTGATCAATTGATTTTCATCTATTTCTTTTATCCTTGATCTTGGGTTGATTAGTTAGAGGCAATCTACTTTGGTTGCTATTCAACGGTTGATTCCAAATTAATCCTTCCCGTGTTTTATTTCGTGTTTGGGAACTCGAAGAAGAAAAACAAACAAAAGGGAGAAATTCGTTTTACTACTCCTACATCAGGTCAGTTGACGATTTCGCGGATTCTCGGAGATTGAACCGTCGGATCGTCGCGATTTTTGGACAGGAGCTTCTAGACATATTCTTCCACGTTTCCACCGAAGGGATTGTCGTTCGGAGGTCTGGAAGGTCTGTTTAGGATAGGGGAAGATTGGTAGACAGTTTCTATCTCTTTTGAAGTTGTGGGCACTTCGTTTGCAACGGTAGATAGAACTTCTAAAAGGTATTTCTTCTTATCCTTCTTCATATGAAATAACGGTTAACGGATCTTGTGGTTAAATGGAAATAGGTTAAAAATTTTATATTTTCGCTGCTATACCTTAGCCTAATTTCCAACAGTAAGAACATGCATAAACTTGTTAACACACATAAATCAGTTCATATCTTTGTAAATACACTCATGATATTACTATTGTTCACAAGTCATATTCAGGACCAAAACTTACCATCCTAATATCGGTCCCTTGGGGCATGTTTCTATGCCCCAGCTACTTGATCGCCATGCCCATAGTATTGCCACGGTAAGATGTAAATCTATGTATTTTTTACCCGTAAATTTATCTATTCATGTTTGGGGTCTAGTTTATCTACTCATGTTTGGGGTCTAATTTAATTTATCTATGCATTTTATAGATGCTGTGGAATATTTATGGACTGCTGGTAGAGCCCTTCATTGAGGGGCCATTTCCTGGCCGAGAGCGAATTGCTGAACGATACATCAGCAACAGGGTAGGTTACGTAGCAACTGCCAGGATATGGACTGAAGAGCATGTAGTGGATATATGATGTGCAAATAGCAAGCAATGGGGGCATTATGATGTGATGTTCGAATAGCATACAAGGGGGGGGGGAGTGATGTGTGAATAGCAAGGAAATTTGGATGCTGGGCAACCATTGAGTTAGATGGTGTGGACTACTGGATGGGCATAAAGCCAATCTTGAAGAACAGAATGATTACTGATTACTAATTGATGAACGTCCGGTAGAGCTCTAAATATATATTATGATAAGGACGTTACGACTATGGATGTGATCTTCCTAAATGCTCTATCTCTACTAGACGCTACTACTTAGGGGCAAGTGTACCCCGTCGTATCAAGTAATAATCCGGTTAAGACCGGGTATCAAATCCACGGGATTTATAACCACAAGTATTAAACGACTCAGTTTTATATGTTATCTAAGCGGTGAATACTTTGGGTTGATTTGGGAAACAACTACAAGCTACTCCTAACTATGGGTGAGACAGATTTATATAACGAAAACTCTACGAAGTGATATGGATAGCGATAAGTTATAAGTATGATAAACAATGACTCTGAATATATACGGTTAATGATTTACTCTTGCAATGACGACTACGTGTAGTTTGACCGACCCGTGAAGTACTTAGACTACGTGGTTCCTAGTCAAGGCGTGTCCAATGCTGGGGATTAGAAACTAGGGCCCGTAAGTTCCGTGGCTTGTCAATTCCTACGGTTTTCAGTGCATCACTTCCGGTAAGGCAACACCTATATGAATCCCTAAAGATAGCCCGAATGGCGTCGGAAATCGTGCTCCCCTACACAATAATCAATTACAAATATCAAAACAAGTAGCAAGCATCAACACGTATAGAGAAATAGAGATTGTAAATCATAAATTATAAATAAGGAAAGCGTAAATACGGAATACAACCAAGCCTGGTACATAGGAAGAGTACAAGCTGATTAGCAAGTGAAAAGTGAAGAATCAGCCCTCGGAACTAGCTAACCGGACTCAAGGCCGTCTCTTAGGTCTTGGAGGTGGAACTCTCGAGTTTGGTGAACGAGGATGGAACGGAACTTTCACCGAGTAACGGAATACACGAACAAGTTCTCAAGGTAATAAAGTTTTGCTATGTAAAATTTGAATATCTAAATGAGTGCTAATCACTCTTATTTATACACATCAAGCTAGGGGTAAAATTGTAAATTTACAAGATACAAGCATGGAGATACATTCTTTCTGCAGTTGCACCATGATACGCCACGCGTAGGGTTGAGGACACCCCACGTATTGACCCATTCCGTTAATAATCTCTTGCATGTGGGCCAAATTCGGATTTTGTTGTCTCAACCACGCCCCACGTAGACTGGGGTACGCACTGCGTGATTGAGCTCCTGAGATTTAATAGCTTGAATCATGTCTTTTACGCCACGCGTAGCCTAGAGAATGCCCCACGTATATGAGTCCCTGGATCTTTAGATTGAAGAATTTCCATACACGCCCCGCATGTAAGGTGGGACGCCCCGCGTAGAACCTGTTGACTTGGAAGACCATGCAGTCTGACCTTCATGATTGAGACTATTATTGCTTCTACGCTCCGCGTGGTGGTTCATACGCCTCGCGTATCAGTGGGTAAGCCCTACGTGGTGCCTATGGACTGAGTAATCAGTTCTGACTAGATATCACGCCCCGCGTGGAGGTTTATACGCCCCGCGTATGTCGGTGGGATTTTGCTCCTTACTTGTACCTGAAATACAATTCTCGAGAGCCGAGTTAGCTTGACGTTTTAGTTTCTAAATTTAATAAAAAATGAAGTCAATTAACTGAAAGTACGAATTTTATTTTTATTTCGTTATTTTATTAAAAACTCCTTATTTTTGTAACTAAACTTGTTTATTTAGTCTTAAATTAAACCGTAAACCACGCTAAAAGATAGGGACGAAACGCCCCTATCACTAATGTACTTGGTAATCAATCTGATCTTCAATGTTGGCTCCATGTCCCTCCAGTATTCGACACCATTTATTCTAATGGTTCCCCATCATCCCGATATCCTTGTTTACCATCTGCACATTCTTGAAGAAAGGAGATTTGGATGCTAAAGAAACACTGAGCTGGATGGTGTGGACTACTGGATGGGCATAAAGCCATTCTTGAAGAACATAATGATTACTGATTACAAATGTACTTGGTAATCAATCTGATCTTCAATGTTGGCTCCATGCCCCTCTAGTACTCCACTCCATCCATCCAGCTCCAGTGTTTCTTTAGCATCAAAATCGTCTTTCTAATCGCGCACCACACCCCCCCTTGTACGCTATTCGCACGTCACATCATAATGCCCCCCTTGCACGCTATCCTTTTTTGATAGGCAATACAAAGTAGACAACTTATTCAAGTAGACATATATATGTATATTCAAGTGGATCATAACATGCTATAACAAAGTAGTCAACTTATTCATTTATTCTATTAAATTGAATCAGTTCTACTTCCTAACACATAACATGCTAAATTGATATGAAACATATGTGTTGGTCCCGTGTGATTAGTTCCAAGGGGGGGTTAGGAACTAATATAACTTTTTCCTTTTTAATTAAGCTGACTTAATATATTTTCTTGAGTTTGTTAACTCAGCTTTGGTCGGCACGGCCAATTGTAGCGCAAGATAGCTTTCGATGTTGACTAGAACTATTTTACATATGAGTTGGGAATTAACACTTTTATGGTTAGCTTCCAACTCAGCACTCTTATTTACTCAGTGTCAATTTAAACAATTTATATGCCGAGTAAATATAACAAGCAACACATACAGATATATATATATATATATATTGAGAGAGTTAGAGATTACTCAGTACGACTTATCCTGGTTCGGCCTCTCCACCTACGTCCAGTCCCCAGGATCCCTCCGGGCTTTTTAAATCCAATATTGAGCTCTTTAAAGGTAGAGCACAAACCGTTTACAAGGCAGTTGAATATGCAAGAGTACCGTCCTCTATTTGTCTACTCAACTCCTACTAAGTGCTATAACCAAACACCTAGATTTCTCTACCACTAAGCACTTAACA
The DNA here is from genome assembly GCF_963576675.1 of Euphorbia lathyris. NCBI lineage: Eukaryota > Viridiplantae > Streptophyta > Magnoliopsida > Malpighiales > Euphorbiaceae > Euphorbia > Euphorbia lathyris. The sequence continues at coordinate 42,895,326 of NC_088914.1, forward strand.
TCAAGTACTCAGCACAACACTCTCAATTTTACAATTGATATAAATTGCTCTTTTCGGATGAAGAACACTTTAGATGATTACAGAAAATCAATCTAGCTTTTACACAAGAATAGAAATTTGGTGTAAGATCTCTTTTGGTTTTTTTTGTGCTTTGTATATATGCTATTTTTCTCTTGTTGTATTCGGCTGATGATCCAAGAATGATCATGTCCTTTTATAGTTGAGGTCTGAAGCATAAATGATTTGAATCTTGGATTTGTCCGTTGATCCAAACGGCTCCTTTTTGAGACAAAGCCCTGGTCAGCTTCAGGTTTGCAGGCCAATCATGTCGTCTGAATTTCCACAGTCGCCAGGCTTGTCTTCTTCTTGCAGGTTTCGTCTTCTTGTGCCAGTTTGTCTTTTAGCTAACGAACAGTTGACCCATGCATCTCGAAATTGGCTTTTGCATAATTCCAAGGTTCTGGATTGGTGCAGACAATTATCGGATCTTGTCTTTTAGCAAACGGGTCATTCATGTTGTCCTGAAGATCACTCAGCTTGATTTTGATAGTCGTTGTCTCTGATTGTTGTCAATTCATATACTGAGTTCTCTTTTACCCAGCTTCCATGGCCAGCTTCGTTCTGCAAGACATAGTTCTCAAGAAGACTTTTCTACTTTTGATACTGAGTTTCGTTCCACTCAGCTTCGTTGATTAGCTTGATCTTTAAGCTTCTGTTCTAAAGATAACTTATCTTCTTTCATGCTGAGTTCCACTCTACTCAGCTTGTGCTGTGATCTTATGTTGACTTCGTCCCGTCCTATCTTACTTTTTATTTCTATTTGTATTTATATTTATACTCAACATTGAACAAACATATTAGTACAATTAAATCAAAGCACTTAAATTTAATTGTCCCTTAATCATGGATTAACTTAAATAATTTTGTCAAATCAAAAGCATGTGAAAAGGTGTTTCAACAAACTCCCCCATTTTGATGTTGGCAAAATATTTAATTGATGGAACTCATCATTGAGATTCCCCATGATTGAAATTCTTTTTAAGCTTCTGAAATCACTCCCCCGTAAGGGTTGCATCTATTGACTTAACTTAACTCTAAACCTTCTAAGATTCAATTGAGTAAAATTAAGGCATGCTTATACTGACTTAGTTCATTTCAAGATCTAATTCAGATGAGCCCAGTTCAGCTTTTCAGAAGAGGTCAATGTGTGTAATATGTTTTCACTCGGTTTTGATACATGGTTAGTTTGATATCAGAGTTATGGGAAACCTTTTTCAGAGCAAATTTATCAAGTCTAATGTGTACTGAGTATATTCCTTTTTCTTTTGTTTGTTTGTTCAATTAAGACAGATCAACATAAAGCATAATATGTAAGTAAGCATCACATAAGATTAATCAATTTTGAATGCATAATTTTATAGATAGTCAGCAAGAAAAAATACGCCAGATAAGGAAAACAATAAAAATACAAGTCAAGAATAAAAACTAGCAATTCTAGCTAGACTATTTCTTCCTATTGACTTGGGCAGAATTGACTTTGCCTTTTCCCTTTTACTGCTGACTACCAGATGCTTCTCCTATGTGCTGAGTTCTATCAACTTGTTCTTTCTCCCCCGTTTTTCCAGCATCGGGCGGAGGAGGAACGAAGGTGTCGTTGAGAGCAGCACGAGTTAATCTTACGAAATAAGCCTTAAGCCGTTTCATGCTTTCCCTTAGACCATCAAAAACCGGAACACCATCGTCCAAGGTAGCACCAGGAATTCGGATAGAGGCACTAAGCATACTCAATATATATTCTTGAGATTTTCCCACCCATGTGATAGTGTCAGTCAGCATAGCATAAGCTTGATGGTACATCTTAAGCAAAGCCGAATCATAGAACTGACGTTGAGGATTCGTGTGGCGCACATGTTTGTAGGTGGCTCGGGAGTATTGCAATAGTTCGTTCATCTTGAGTTGGTCAGTTTCCATTTCTTCCTTACTCAAGTTGAGTAGGCGGACAACTTCACTAATTTGTTCGACTGAACATTGAGAAGTTGAGGAGATTAGCTCGCGAGTGCCGGTCAGCTCAGAGTTCAACTTGGTAAAGTTTTGATTCAACTCAGCAGAGATAGCATAGCCCGTGTTGACTGCAGAAAGAGCATTAATTTGGCCTTGAAGGGAATCCATATGATTCACCATCATTAACTGCAGTTCGGCCAGCTTGACGATGGATTCTTGCTTGGGTTGTTGTGTTTAGACCGTTGTCATGACACTTACTAGATCTTTGACACCCTTGATCTCATTTAGGAGCTGAGTGGCAGACGATATTTGTGGTGACTCAATATTTGCAGACCCAGCAGCATCGGCATGAGTAGTGTTTAAATCCTGGAGAATAGTTTGAGCGGAGTCAATAATTCGACGCCCAGACTCAGTAGCATGAAGATAAGCATATTGTGCCTCAGGATTTTGCTCAGTTGCCGGAATTCGAGTGGAACTAGAGGGGCCAGCTTGGTCAACAGCTGGGCTTTTATTTAGATCAGCTGCAGGAACTGACTTCTCAACATTCTGCGATATCAGAGTGGAAGGAGGTGGATCAGCAGAGATATTGACCTACTCAATGTTGGTTTGAGTTGGTGCAGGAGGAGTCAACTTAGTTTGAGTAGGATTTTCCATTGCATGCTTTTCACTTTGAGCAGCTTGGACTTCGAGCTCTTGCTCGGTAGGGATTGGATTTTCTAGAGTCTTGGCTTGTTCCTCAGGATGAATAACAGAGGCTTGCTTTTTCTGAAGTTCCTTTGGAGAAGGCTCAGTGGGATTGGAGAAGAATTTGAACTGCATGTCCGAGAGATCAGTGATGGGATCCCGTAGAGGAGAATCACCCAAAAGGTCAATAACTGGAGATCTATGAGCCTTTTTCTTGAGTCTCCTTAATTTCTTAGCCTTTGGAGGAGAGGGGCCAGCTTGAATAGAATCAAGAGATTCATAAGGTGAATTTACCCTTAGGTCAGTATTGAGTTCTTCCCCAGCTATGTCTTGCTCTGTGAACTCAACATCAACTGTCTTTCTTGGCATAGTTGGATTCTCAACCTGCCCAATATCCGCTGTTTGTTCTTGCACAGCATTGTCTTCCTAACATGGCTCAACATCATCACGCTGACCTTCATCGTTTCTTAGTTCTTCTGCTTCTTGATCAGCAGTGATTTTCTCAAGGTCAATTTCTTGACTTCTGGCGAAATGCGAATCATCGAAGATTACGAAATCAAGAGGAGCAGCATTAATAGGACTTAACTCCGAAGATTTCTTTTTCTTTTTCTGCAATGGTTGCTCTGGAGTTTCCTCACTCTCTTCTTCAGGCTCAACTTGCCTTTTTCGTTTCTCTGCTGACTTAGGTGTGTCCTGAGTTTGTTCAGCATCAACTTTCTTTCCCTTTGATACAAACCGGATTTTCTTTGGGGCAGCATTAACATCTTTAGAAGAAGTTTGGATAGCTTTCCTCTTCTTTTCTTTCTTGGTTTGCACCTCCTGTGCAACATCAGCTTATTCCTCAAGTTCCTCAATGACCCCTTTTCCTTTCTTAGACTTGAGGGGTTGGTTGTATACTAACCCAAACACCAGAGCCGCTGTGATTTCAGTTCCCCAAGTCTCAGTTTCATTAATTATGTCTATTTGATGATCTTCAAGGATTCTTGTAATGAGGGACCCCATCCTGAGTTTCCCAGTACTTCGTTGAAGTGCACCGATAAGGAACACCGACATGTTAAGTGGTTGATAGGTCAGCATGTGCCAGATGAAGCACTGCTCGAAGTTTGAAGCTGATGATGCTGAGTTGATTTTAGGGAAGATAAAGTTAGTCAGGATGTAGTGAGCCATCTTTTGATTCTGACCCATACATGTACTAGCTATTTCCCCTTTGTGGTCCTCCGGCTTACAGAACGTCACGGTGTGGTCAAGTTTCTCCTTTGTAGTCCTGAATTCTTTCCCTTTGGCTGGTAGTTTTAGCAAGGTTGCTAGATAAGATGGGGTAATCATTATTTTTTTGGCTTTTGACATGGGTTACCAGATGGTCAGCATCTTCTTCGTCAACACAGAGGTTGGAGTAGAATTCCCTTACCAACCTAGGGTAGGCTTTACCAGGAAGGGAGAAGAGTCCAGCCCATCCATTTTTCGAGATCCACTCACAAAATGGTTGCTCAGCCGTTACGAAGCTCGGAGAGAACCACCGACAGCGAAGTACCTCATGGTTCTTAACACTTTTATAGACTTTAAGGAAAAACTTTTCTTTGGGCTGATTGTCCTTCTTTTTCTTCTTCTTTTTCGAAGAGGTTGCGAGGTCAGCTTGAGGGCTCTTGCTTGGAGTTTGGTCATGCTGACCTTCTCCTTGAGACTTGGTGGGAGTCTCGACGTACTCCTGTTGAGCAGGAGATGGAGGATTTTCATCGGAGTGATTTCTATCGTAATCACCACCGGAGAGATTTTGGGAATTCGACATGATTAGAGGTTTTGAGATTTAGAGAGAGAGAGCGATGAAAATCAATTTGCCAAGGATTTCGAGTGTAAAGAGGGATAAGTGGGATTTCTTCCACTATTTATAGAGGTTCGAATTGATCCTATACGTTGAACTAGCTGTTTTACCTCGAGATGATCAATCGACAAAGATCCTGGCATTTATGACGTGTTCGGCGCATTTGTTTTCTTAATTATTGTGATTACGTTACCCTAGGTGGCTATTTATGGCACGTGTGCAAGCTTTTAATGTTCAAGTGAATTTTTACTCAGCATTAAGAATATCAAACGTTTAAGATTTTAGGTGCTCAGCTTTTATGTAGAGAAAGTTTTATAAGTAAAGTAACTTAACCCAATAGTAATCACTCAGTGTGTATGTCTGGTCAGCATAAAGTGATTTTTTGCGTTATTCATCTTAGCTCAGTTTGGGTAAGTCACTTAGCATACAATAGCTACACAGCATATAGTATAATCACTCAATATTCAATTAAGCACATGGTATTATTGGAGAGGATTAGACATACCGATAGCTTCCCTTAATATGCTGAATTCCTCACGAGCCAAAGGCTTAGTGAAGATATCCGCAAGCTGGTCATCTGTAGGTACGTAGGTCAGCTTGATCTCACCCTTGAGTACATGATCTCTAATAAAGTGATGCCTTATGCTGACATGCCTCATCCTGTTGTGTTGGATTGGATTTTTGGATAGGTCAATAGCGCTTTTGTTATCGCATTTGACTTCAATTGCGTCTGTTTTGACTCCGTAATCCTCAAGTTGTTGCTTAATCCATAGGACTTAAGCCACACAGCTTCCAGCAACAATGTACTTAGCTTCAGTTGTAGACAGGGCAACTGATGACTGCTTCTTGTTGAACCAAGATACTAGACAACTTCCAAGGAAGTGACATCCTCCTGAAGTACTCTTACGCTCTAGCTTATCTCGTCCATAGTCAGCATTAGTGTATCCAATGAGTGTGAAGTCATTTGAATTTGGATACCATAAACCTGCATTAACTGAGCTCTGCAAATATCTAAAAATTCATTTTACAGCTACAAGGTGAGATTCCTTGGGGTCAGCTTGATATCTAGCGCAATAGCATACTGAGTACTGAATATCAGGTCTACTAGCAGTAAGATAGAGTAAAGAGCCAATCGTACCTCGATATAGCTTACTATCTACTGACTTACCTTTCTCATCCGTGCATAGGACAATGGCAGTACCCATTGGGGTTGATATGGGTTTACAATCTTCCATATCGAACTTTTTGAGCATTTCCTTGGCGTACTTGGACTGACTAATAAAGATGCCATTCTTACCTTGCTTGATTTGTAGTCCAAGGAAGAAGTTGAGTTCGCCCATCATAGACATCTCGAACTCAGTTTGCATCTGTTTACTAAATTCTTTGCACATAGATTCGTCAGTAGCACCAAAGATTATATCATATACGTAAATTTGTGGTAGTAAGGTATTTTTACCCTTTTTCTTAATGAACAAGGTTATGTCAGCTTTGCCTCTCACATAATTCCTGGTCAGCAGGAAATTGGTCAACCTCTCATACCAAGCACGTGGTGCTTGCTTTAGGCCATACAGGGCCTTCTTGAGTTTATAAATGTGGTTTGGAAATTTTGGATCTTCAAACCCTGGAGGCTGACTAACATATACCTCTTCGTTTATAAAGCCATTAAGAAAAACACTTTTAACATCCATTTGATATAGTTTAAAGTTCATATAGCTAGTATATGCACACAATATACATATAGCCTCTAACCTAGCAACAGGAGCAAAGGTCTCACCATAGTCAATGCCCTCTTGCTGACTATACCCTTGGGCTACAAGTCGGGCTTTGTTTCTGACTACGTTGCCTTGCTCATCTAGTTTATTTCTAAAGACCCACTTAGTTCCTATGGTCTTTTGATTCCTAGGTTTTGGTACTAAATCCCATACCTCATTTCTTGTGAATTGATCAAGCTCTTCTTGCATAGCATTGATCCAATATTCATCGTGCTCTGCATCGGCGAAGTTCTTTGGCTCATTTACTGAGACGAATGCAACATTCCCGAGATACTTTCTAAGCTGATCTCTTGTCATCAGCTTGTTGTCAGCGGCATCAAGAATGGACTTCTCCAAATGTCCTCTTGGAATTTTTATTTCTTTAGGTAATGTTGAGTTGTCTGGAATAGGTGTTTCTACAATATCTGCAGGAATAGATTGGTCAACAAAGGTAATTTCGGGTTCGTGTTTACCTTTGGTCAGCCCTTGTACTTATGACTCAGTAGCTCCTGTTTGGTCAGCGGGAGCTGAGCTCGGTTCATCTTCGGCGGACTGAGTTGTCTTTCCTGCAGGGTCAGTTTCATCGAACTCTATATGGACAGACTCTTCAACAACTTGAGTTCGATTCGTCAGCTTTAGCATCAAATTTTGCAAGGTTATCTTTTGTATTGAGTATAAAACATTTACACCCAAAGGCACGAAAGTAGACAATGTTGGGCTTTCGTCCTTTCCAAAGTTCGTATGGGGTTTTCTTAAGAATAGGTCTAACTAAAGCCCTATTGAGTATGTAGCATGTTGTGTGGACAGCTTCACCCCAGAAATACTTTGGAAGCCTATTTTCGCTCAGCATTGTCCTAGCAATTTCGACAATTGTTTTGTTCTTCCTTTCAACCACCCCATTTTTTTCAGGCGTTCTAGGAGCAGAGAAATTATGGTCAATACCACCAGCTTCACAGAATTCATCAAACTGTTGGTTTTTGAATTCTCCGCCATTGTCACTTCTAATATGAGCTACTTTTAGGTTTTTGTCATTTTCAAGCTTTTTAATCAATGTTGTGAACATATCAAAAGTTTCATCCTTGCTACTCAGCAAGATGATCCAAGTATATCGAGAGAAATTGTCTACAATGACTAAGGAGAATTTCTTACCGCCCAAGCTGAGTGGCTGGACAGGTCCAAAAAGGTCCAAATGTAGTAATTCCAATGGTCTCTTGGTTGACAAGCATTGCATAATTGATCTTTGGTTTGTTTACCTTGCTGACAAGCATTGCATAATTGATCTTTTTCAAATTTTAATTTGGGCAATCCCTCAACTAGTTGCTTTCTAGCTAATTTGGCTAGGAGGTCCATGCTTACATGACCAAGTCTCTTATGCCATAGCCAGGAGTTATCCTCTTTAGACACTAAGTATATATTTTTGGAAAACTGTTTTTCTAAACTCAACATATATACATTGTCAATACGAGGGGCAGTTAAAATCAATTTGTTTGTTTTTCCCTCGAGTATTTGACACTGAGTAGCATCAAATACAACCTGTCTGCCGCTGTCACACAGTCGAGCTACGCTTAATAGATTGTATTTGAGACCCTTAACTAAGGAGACTGACTCAATAGTGTGATTACCTCCGATAGTACCTGATCCTACTATCTTTCCCTTTTTATTGTCTTCAAAGCTTACGTTTCCACCTCGTTTAAGCTCAAGTGTGATGAACTGAGTTTCATCACCAGTCATATGCCTCGAGCATACGCTGTCAATATACCAAAGCTTTGACTTCTCCACACACCTCAGGCTCACCTGCATTTTGAATCATTCATCTTTAGGTACCCAATTCTTTTTGGGTCCTCGTTTGTTAGCATAAACAGGTGCAAAGTCATGTTTGTAGCGTTTGCAATGAGTGCAAAACTTGTCTTGTCTTCTCTTGAATTAGGAAAATGCTTTTTCTTGCGATAATCTGGCTTTGGATGAATTCTGTTTGAAATGTCCATGTGCCACATCATTAACAAAATCAACCTGATTATTTGCGACATAACCTCTCTAGGTTTCTACTCTTTGCACCATAGAATAAGCATTATTGATATGTGGAATTGGATCGATCAATAATATTTGATTACTGACATGTTCGTACTAAGGATTCAAACCTGATAATAATTGCATCACCTGATCAGTTCCGCATTGAGTCTGAAACAGAGATCTCGGTCCTCCACAATCGCAATTCTTAAAAGGTTGTAATATTGAAATTTCATCCCATAAGCGCTTCAATTTCATGAAGTAGGAAGATATCGAATGACTGTTTTAAATGACCTTGCTAAGCTCTTGTTTCAGATGGAATTATGTTCTCCAAATCGTTGTTGTTATTCAAGCCAAAGTGCTCGAGCTGAAACTGCATGCAGAAAAGCATCAGCGATTTCTTTGGATATCGAGTTAAACAACCAGGAGAAGCCTAGACTGTCTATCTCTGCCCAACGCTCATAGTCAGGTGCATCAATCTTGGGCAATGTATCACGTAAGATGAAATTTAATCTACACTTTGAACACAGAGCATGAGTCATAGAATGACTCCAAAGTATGTAGTTAGTATTACCTGTAAGAACAGTGTTTACAAGAATGAGACTAGGATTATCAGTGACACATAATGATCCAAAAGAATCAACCTGATTGGAAAAATTTGACAATCGTATTTTTGACCTATCTTGATTTTCTAGTAGATCTTGTGCAAGATGAGATTTCAAATCATTGTCGCATCGCGTTTTGACAGGAGTCTTCTTTGGTGAATCATGAGTTTGATTCGATTTTGCAATAGTTGATTTCTGCAGAGAAATCGATTTTGCCTTAGCCTCCTTTTCCGATGAAGCAATTACATCAGTTTCATGACCATCATCTTGCGTTTGCAGAACACGAAGGTAGTTTCGATTTTTCTTCATCATTTGCGAGGAATAATGGTGAAATCAGATCCACATCAGCAAACTAAATATCACAATACAACATAGATTTTATGCTATTTAACCTACAAGGCGTCTTCTATACTTTTGGTGGCTGGAACTTAAAACAGAACAGTGTTATGATGTCACTAGTAGAAAACATATTTTAAAAGAACCACAACGAGCATTTACGTTAGTATGGATGACAGTTGGAGGAGCATATAACACATCCCTCCTTACTACTTTGGAGAAAAGGAAAAATTATAATTTATGTATTTATTAAGATGTAGTTGTCAAATTTCATCATTCAGACTTGATTAGTCAAATCCTACCAAATTAAAGACACAACGTCAAAACCCGAAAACTCCGGAAACAATTGATGACACGTATATACATTTATTCCTTGACACCAATAATCTCTCATGCTTCATTTGACTGTCAAGAGATGTAAAGGTTTATAGAATAAAAGTATAGATCAGTTAAATATGCTTTGACACTCCAACTATTAAAATCTATAAGTCAGAGGATGATCTCTATCTGCTTATTCTATTTCCCCCAAGCAGATAACTTTATTGAAACTCAAAACCTGCTCAGAAAACTACATTATCTCAACCACCGCTCGACTAATGATGTTTCCATGATTTAGATCCTCGAACGCCTTGGCTGCCTCCTCAAATTTGTATTTTCTTGAAACAGCATCGGTTAGATTGAAAATCCCAGTTTCTGCAAGTTTAACCAACTTGGGAAGATCTTGCCTTGCCCTTCCTCCATATGACCCGATAACTTGAATCTGCCACACGAGTTAAAAGAGCTCAGAAATTTACAATAATAAACATTAGTTTCTTTAATTATAGAAAAGGATCCAACTAATTATGTTTCAACTTTATATGAACATCCACTAATGTTCAAAGTACTCTATAATAATGACCATCCAAGAGATGAAATTTCTTTCCAGTCAACCATAGAATTATGATTCAACACCCCAGTTCTCCCATATTTTCAGGCTAAATAGCTGTCAAACATAATTTTGCCAGTTTTACATATGCACCTTCCGACGAACAAGACGGTTTATATCTATCTCCCCAACAAGACCAGCTTGTGAAAGTCCAATCATGACAGCTTTCCCTCCATCTCTTACACTTTGTGTACACTGTGAGAATGTTAGTGGTTTGCCCAAGGCTTCCACAGCAATATCTACACCTCTGCCACCTGTTATTTCCTGTCCAAAACAAGTTAATAGTGTTAATAACATTACATATAAAAAAGTAAAGGACGCGTAAAGTATGTCTGTAATGATTTATACATGTATGGCTCATTATGGTAACAGTACTAAAAGATTAAGGATGGTACTTAAAATATCAACAGAAATTGCTCTAATTCTATAAATTATCACATCAGCAGGTTGAGCATATATTAAGTTACAATACAAACATATATGACCAACCAAATGGTATGATATTATAAAATTGATAGCTATCCTTTGAGAAACTAGTATAGTTGACTCCAATAAACATTAGTTCAAATCCTTACTGTAACATTCCAGATCTGCTGCAAAATTTAATTAAAAAGAATAAACAAGTGGCGGAAAGGAACAAATGTTATCATATTTCCTACTATACACCACCAAATGCAAGTGTGAATCTAGGTTTCCGCCAACTATTGTAACTCATGACAAACTATTGCAACTCTAACACATCTAGGTTTCCCCTAAACTATTGCAACTTTAACCAATCTCCTACTCATGACAAACTATTGCAACTCTAACACATGTAGTTGATTGTGATTGTTCTCCTTATGTAAGAACAAGTGACAATACATGATTTCTCTATTTCATTCTCTCTACTTCAAGGCAAATGTTACTGAATAAGTCTTAATAAAATAATTTATGGTATCAGACTTTAAGAGATAAATAGAAAATGACATTGACAATCCATTTCGCCTTAAGCTATTATGTTATATATCTGAAGAAATCCTATTCTCAAAATAAAAGGTTATAAAATTATAGAGAAAAAACAAATATAGGAAAACGAAAGAAAAGGAACTGCAATGCTAAAGTGGGACAGAGGTCCAAATGGTAAACGGAAAATGCGATATTGGCAATCCAATCATCAAGGAAGAACAAAATCATGTCATGAAACAATAGAAAAACATAAAGCCAAAGACTGACCTCTGTCGAGTCTTTAACAACTCCATTTCTTCACCAATGGACAAAATCATTACACAAAAACATGGTATATGCATCGACCAGCTGAGAAAATTTCAAGATAAATATATGGGATAAGGTACCAAAATAGGCCTAACGTTTTTTGGGAAGTACCAATTTAGGCCCCACATTCAAAATAGCACCACGTTTACAACATAACATCAATTTAGGTTTAACATTTACAACATAGCATCAATTTAGGAATTACTAACAGAACGTGACACGTCATCCGTTAAGTTTGCCAACCCAGCGCCACGTCACATAAGGTACCAAAATAGGCCTAAAGTTTGTAGAAAGTATCAATTTAGGCCTCACGTACAAAATAGCACCAATATAGGCTTAACGTTTACAAAATAATACGAATTTAAGCTTAACGTTTACAAAATATATCCAATTTAAGTTGTGTCAAAAAGATAATTTTATTTTTCTAGCATAGTACAAATTAAGAAACTGATATTAGGCACCTTGGATTTTGTGTGGCATTATGGTAACATTTTGGATACATTTTGGAGGAGTTGTAAGTTGACAATTGATATTTTGTGTGCCAATATGGTCATATATCAATATCATTTTAACTAGTGTTCGAAATTTTGTGGATATTCAATTACTTTTAGTTTGCATATATTACATGAGCCAATGGAATTTAGGAGTCATGGGATCATTAACGAAAAACAAATATAAGGTCTTAATGGACAAGAATAATAATTAATTGTATTATAATAAATAAGAAAATAAAACTAAATAAAAAAGATAACATATAAATAATAGGGAAAGAATATAATATGATTAATTGTGACGTTTAGCAGACTTAACGGATGACGTGTCACGTTCTGTTAGTAATTCCTAAATTGATGCTATGTTGTAAACGTTAAGCCTAAATTGATGTTATGTTGTAAGTGTTAAGCTTATATTGATGCTATTTTGAACGTGGAGTCTAAATTGGTACTTCCCCAAAAACCTTAGGCCTATTTTGGTACCTTATCCCTAAATATATTTGGATTTACTTTTATTTCTCAAAAGTAGGGTTGTTTTATTTAGATTTTCACATATATTTATTTCTAAGGGAATTTAAGTCTCAATACTATTCTGTATTATTTCAGAATCCTTTCCACATGCTATTTACCATTGGTTTAGAATTTTTTCTAATTTGGGATTCCTAATCCTAGTTGTAGTAGGGTTTGCTATTAGTAAGTAACTTAGAACTTGTGTTATTCTCTTTGAACATTTGAGATTTCAATGCAAGTTTGGAGAGCTTATATCTTTTTTGTATTTATTTATTTTTTTCCTTTTTCTCTCTGTAACAAGAAGAGATCATGTAGAAGAACTCCCTATATAAACTAATTAATGCAGCTTTTTGTACATCTACAAGAATTGACACTACAAACAAACTTTACAATCAGATAAAAGTCATACATTTGATTATGGATTATATCTCGTGAATTCAGGATAAAGTACGCACTCTAATCTTTTCAATAGGATCTTCTTTTTGTGCATTTATAGTGTGAGTTGCACCAAAAATATTAGCTTTCTGTAGTTTTTCGTCCTGAATGTCCACAGCAATAATATCAGAAGCACCAAATGCCCTTGCAATCTGCAAACAACTGGAGATTTCTCTTGTCATGATTTGACCAAAGTCCCAATAAAAATATATAAGCACATCACAAATACATGAGAGTAAGTTTTGATAGCAGACTATCATAAATCATGGATTCATAGTACCAACACTCCAAATCTCAAGTTGATCTGTAGCCTTTACATGGTCCACATAATGCTGCTCAGTTGGTCCAGTTATACAGATTTTAAAAATCATTTACTAAACCAAATATCAACTAAAACTTCTTAACAGATTCACTCTCCAATATTTTATCTCAACTGGATCTGACAACATTACACTTTTACTAACAAAAAAAAACGTGCTATAAAACAGTCACTTCACTCTTCTTTAAAAATTAAATATAAAAGCACAAAAAAAAATCTCAATTTTGGACTTAAGGTGACATGCCAACACCTACACCTAATAAACAGGAACAAGCAATTGATCGTTATACCTAAAAGAATTAAAGTCACACATATGTACAAGGTTCCAAATTTGCAGTCATGCAACTTGTCAGTCCAAAATCTAATTGATGGTTACCATAATATAACAAGGGCGGGTTGCTCATGATTATCATCTTACAGATTGCATCTATTAAAATTCAAAGTTAACATCTTACATAAATTTAACATCATATTGTTGAACCAGATCATCAGGAATGCATTTTCTTAATGGCCCACTAAAGTTTGAATCTCCTACAAAAATTACCCTCATTCTCAAACAAGGATGGGTCAAGGATTTGAAATTCTAATCACTATTGTATTGCAGACATGATCATCAAGCTTTCAACTGCATTATTCGTTCATGTTAAGTTATAGTGTTAATACATTAGTCAATAGTCAATAGGTAGGTGTGAATACATTAGTATAGTAATAGTCAATAGCTAGCTTAAATTTAGGAATTAGCTTCAATCATTTTCCTAGTTTAGCTTCTCACACATGTATAAATACATGTATATCCTCTAATACAATTCATTGAGATTTTATTCGACTTTTTTATCTCAAAAAGAAGTTTATATGGAGCAACCACTAGGGTTTGTTGCTCAGGGCGAGTATGGTAAAATTTGTCATTTCCGCAAATCTCTGTATGGCTTGAAATAAAGTCCTCAAGCATGGTTTGGGAAGTTTAGCCAAGCGGTTGAAAAGTTTGGAATGAAGAAGTGCAAGTGTGCTCACATTGTTTTCCCCCAACTTTTCCCTCTAGATCAGCAGGATGGAATAAAAACCATTTAATTCTATCCCTTACCCATCAGGGTTCACATCTTTCTAATATCCTAATATAACTATGAGAAACATTTGTTCCATAAAGAAGACTTGAAGACTTGGAAGCACGAGCAACGCACATTCCCATTGTTCCAAATTACAGAATTGAAAGAAAAAAGAGAAAAGTACAAATATATACCTTGTGATTTGACAGATTTGCAAAAATAGTCTCGTGATTTAAGAGTTTGCAAACAAGAGTTTTGTGTTTTGTCGAATTTGCAGTTAAAGGATATGTGAGTCAATTTTTCGGTCAAACAACACTTGTGCTTTAGATATTCGCAAAGTGAGACATTGTATTTTGGGTAATTTGCAAAGTCGGTCTTTTTAACTACTCTAAATCACTACCGTTTGGATTAATCACGACAACAATTTTTTATGGAATTACTGAGTTTGTAAACTGCACAAAGCACATAACCCCGTTTGCAAACTTTTAAACCATAGGGACTGTCTTTGTAAATCGATCAAACCACATGGTTTATTTTTGTACTTTTCTCAAGAAAAGAAATAGGAGACAGTAATCTTAACTAGGGGGATATAAAAAAACTAGTTGTAGATTGATATATTTAGCTCACAGAATAGTAGATATTGTTATGCCTTGAGTTTGGTTGAATGGTGAAACAACTACAAGGTGTACAAAATTTTTGCTTTATTTAAGCCAAGCCTAGGAAGAGGAATCCTTTTCATAATCTAGGAAGTATTGAAGATATTCTGCTATATAGTCTAGATGTAAAATATTATAAGAACTTTTCATGCAGAGACAAGAACGCTAGCTTTAACTTTTCCTTGGCGATTAATATTTCCTACTTCGTAAGGATTTGATCACTATATAAAGGATCATAATAGATATATGAGAGAACTTGTACTCCAAAAGTATACAAAAGATTGTCATGCAAAATGTAAATCAGTGATTACAACAACAACAAAGCCTTAGTCCAGAAATGATTCGGGGTCGGCTAACATGAACCATCATATAAAACCGTGAAATCAAGTATTCTCTCCCTCCACTCTTTACTATCCACTATCATATTTTCCTCAATCCCCAATAAACTCATATCACTCTCGATCACCCTCCTCCAAGTTTGCTTAGGTCTTCCCCTACCCCTCACCACTACATCCCTTTGCCACTCTTCAGTCCTTCCTCCTAACCGGCGCATCAAGCGCTCTTCGTCTTACATGGCCAAACCACCTTAGTCGGTTTTCCCTCATTTTATTCTCAATAGATGTAACCCCTACTTTTGTCCTAATTATTTCATTACTCGCCCGATCCTTTCTCGTATGACCACACATCCATCTCAACATACGCATCTCCGCCACCGAAATCTTATGAGTGTGACAGTGTTTCACTGCCCAACACTCCGTACCATATAACAGTGCTGGTCTGATTGCCGTGCGGTAGAATTTTCCCTTCAATCTATTTGGCATGCCGGGGTCACAAAGGAAACCCGTAGCACTCTTCCACTTCGCCCAACCAGATTTAATCCTATGAGCAACATCTCCATCTACTTCTCCATCTGTTTGGATAATAAATCCTAAATACCGAAAGCAATCTGATGCCCGAACAGTTCTCCCATCAGTGATTAATGAATATTAATTAATACCATATTGTTGAGGGTTTCACAAACAATTTTGTAGGGAATATTTCTTTTTTCTACAAAAACACAAGGACTTAGTATACTCCTGCATATAGATATGATGACATAACATGATCTCAAGAATTTTCCAAAAGAAAATGCATTATAAATTCCACCCATATAAGAAATATCACTAAATTTTCAACCGACTAGTAAGATGGGGTGTATGTGATCTCAAGAACTACATAGAGTATACACAAAAGGGACTGCATGAACTATAAACATCCAAACTGCAAATAAGAAACAAACTAGTTATGTTGAAAATATGTGTACGATATAATGAAATGACTAGTTATATTGAATATATGTAGAATATATACATCTTCCATACCTTGAGCCAACACCACCAACTCCAATAACTGCAACAGAATCCCCAGGACGAACCTTCGCTGCATGCGCCATAGCGCCATAGGCCGTAAATACAGCACATCCTAAAATTGCAGACTCGGTATATGGCAATGAGTTTGGCAAAGGAGTCAATCCATGTGCTGGAACAACACAATACTCAGCAAGGCCTCCCATGCTATACATGTAGACTGGGTGTCCTACAATGTTATAACACAATTTTGATAAACCAATGTCATACATATTGCGGGTAAATTACACCAATAGTACCTGAACTTTACCTATTTTACACTTTGGTACCTAGATTACATTTTGTCCCAAAAATATACCCGAAGTAACGATGACCGGACAATTTAGTAAATTTTACCGGTAAATGACCGGTCAATGCAAGTTTGTTTGAGTAAATTACATCAATGGTACCTGAACTTTTCCTAATTCACACTTTGGTACCTGAATTTTTTTGTCCTAAAAATATAACTCAAGTGAAGGTGACCGAATAATTTAGTACATCTGATCGGTTAGTGACCAATCAACGAGAGTTTGACCATTTTGAATTAAAAATTAGGACCTACAATACACTTAATTAACATAAAATTATAATACTACCATTTAATATATATGTAGAGCTAAAGAGTAGTATTGCATATGTTAATTGAATATATGGTGGGTCTAAATTTCTAATTTAAAATGGTTAAACTCACGTTGATTGATCAAATATACTAAATTATTGATTCATCTTTACTTGAAGTGTATTTTTTGGATAAAATGAAATTTAGGTACCAAAGTGTGAATTAAGGTAAAGTTTAGGTACCAT
Source organism: Euphorbia lathyris (assembly GCF_963576675.1). Lineage (NCBI taxonomy): Eukaryota > Viridiplantae > Streptophyta > Magnoliopsida > Malpighiales > Euphorbiaceae > Euphorbia > Euphorbia lathyris. The sequence goes on from NC_088914.1 coordinate 42,912,348, forward strand.
TAGTGTAATTTACTTATCAAATCCGCATTGACCGGTTATTGACCGGTAAAATGTACTAAATTGTCCGGTCATCGTTAGTTCAGGTATATTTTCGGGACAAAATGTAATCTAGGTACCAAAGTGTGAATTAGGGTAAAGTTCAGGTACTATTGATGTAATTTACTCTACATATTGCAATAGCACAATAAGTATCAATTTTTCTCAAGAAAAACTTATGAACAAAACTTCAAGAGGCGGAAAAATGAAATTCAGCAATAGTAAGGAAAGAATATCAACAAATGCAAGTAGGCTACCAGAAAAGTTTATATACAATCAAATAATTGCTCAACCAAAAAGCCTTAGTTAATTCTAATTTCTTTTTGTTATAGAATAAGTCAATGTCACTGAGAGGTCACGGGTTCGAGTCTTAGGAGCGGCCTCTTGCCAAAATCTTGGTAGGGGAAGGCTTGCCCACAGTACACCCTTGTGGTGGGACCCCTCCTCGGACCCTCGCTTAAGCGGCGATGCGTAATGCACCGGGCCGCCCTTATAGAATAAGTCAATGTAATAAATGTAAGCATGCCTAAGTCAACTAAATCATTGTTATAGGATGTTGTGAGCCTACAATGTCTTCTTGATTGCAGGAGAAACTTGTATATATATGTGTATTGCTCTTAAGTAAAATATATCAATGTAGTTTGTTAATCTACATGGTATCCCATGTATTCCTAGTGTATTACATAGTTTGTTAAACTTTTTAAAGAAAATTTGGGGCACAACTCAAGTTTTTGAACTACTTGAATATTGGGATCCTTGTAAAAGCTCTAGCTTGTAGTTGACGGTTCAAATCGTTTGCTATATCTCTAACACATAAAGAAAAAGAGAGAAGCATTTTGCATATACAAATTGATACTAGAAACCCTTAAAGAAGCTAAATAATGAGGATAGCTAGTAGTGCCTAGCCTAAAATTGCCATTTAAGAAGCAACTTATGTCCCTATTCAATTTATGATCACATAGAGTTTAGCAAACATGCAAGAAAGCAATTCCATCCTTTTGAAAATATGCCCCACAATTTTCATTCCTATCAACCATTAAAAGCTTTATGGACATTTTGATCTCACCATAGACAAAATCTGGACTATACTCTTGCTAGAGGACTAAATCTGATTCAAAATCTAATTATGCTTCAAGGGAGAACCTTTATTAAGATTTTTATCAGTTTTATAGACGTTGCTACATATAGAACCAGAGCATAAGAGTTCCATATGCAGATATTAGACAAGAAATTCGTCACATGAGTTGTATAATTAACCTAAAAGGAAAGGGAGCTTGGATCTGAAAGCAACACCAAGCAAATCTTGAAAACACTGAACTTTAATCTTATTAGACCAACATTATAATACAAATGAATTATTTGAGATTGAATATAAGGTTTGAGAATGATATGAAACAACAAGCCTGTACTTGTTCTTTGCATTTAAAAAAAAAAAAAAAAACATGAAATCAAAACATAACCTTATGCTATGATAACAATAAAAAGTTCAAGGAAAAAAAAAAGAATTTTAGATTAAAAAATGTGTTATTTATTTAATTAGATAGAAAATGGATGAACATCATTCACTTTTAGAACGTCAGCCAATTCTTTCTACATTAAAAACCATAAAATAACCACCTTTATGCTCATTCAGGCATTCATTTCCTTGTTTATTCAGTGACCACAGTGACATTTAGAAACAAAAACGAAAGAAAAATACTAACTCTTATTGTAACTCCCATCCATAGTAAGAATTTTACTACTAGGAGCAATACTTTTTTTCCTGCATGCCGAAAAATGGGCAAGTGTTTCTATTTCACATATTCTAGAATTGTATATGCAATATAGCATAAGGAAACTGTGATCCGAACAGTTTTGGACTCAAGAATAATAAAACATGTTATTTTAATCAATTATCAGCTAGTTGTATTCTAGTTTAAGGGGTACTTTGTTATGGACCCGCAAATAGAATCTTGTCACAAGAAAATCATTGGTTTCTCTTGCTTTTCTGGTTCCCCAAGTTTCCTATCTCTTCCATTCTTTTTATTCCTTTGTTTTACTCTCTTTTTTTCTCATAAAGGGGAGAATTTGTAGTATTTTTTACAAGCCTTTATTACTGGAAATTCTAGTTATCAACCTCTATCTATCGGCCCGGTTCTGGTTCTGTTGACTAGTTTCGTTAGGATTGTCAGCTGCACTTTGAAGTAAAAAAAAGATGACAAAAGAGAAGAGCACTGAATATGTTACTGTGGCTTCACCAAATGAAGGAATTAGGAATCAATTCTTATTGGAACCAATGTTGTTAGAATCTTACGATTCATGATTCGATTCAGCTCTATTTCGAGCTGAATCTATAGGGTGAATCTAAATTGTAACAGAATCTTATGATTCGAATCATACGATTCCATTGAGTCGGATCTTCATCACTGTTCATCAAAAACTTCAAAAACACTAACTACTAAATCCACTATCCTCTAGTCCAATTGTTATTTATCAACTTATCAACTCAAAAAGAGTAAGAAGCTCAAACTCTCCATCTCCACTAAGTTGTTAAACAGAGTCCAATTTGTGAATTAGTTTTATTAGGATTGCATTTGCATTAGATTTGAATTGTAAGTACTTGGTTGATATGATTTCTTTTTTGACATTAAAATTGCATTTCTAGACTAATATTTGATAATAGTTTGAGTTCAACATGGTAAATATTTTATTTCTTTATAATATTATGAATTTGAACGGAATCAATTCGATTCACAAGTCACGATTCATAAAATGTGGATTTCGATTCACGAGTCGAATCTCGATTTGACAATTATGATTGGAACTACTAAACATCAAGTTGCCTATAAATTGGATAGAAACATTATCTCAAGTGGTCTCACCTTGTTCGTACTATACTGAAAGGCAAGGGGAAGATCGGTCCTTTGCTGGGAATATGACCAAAGGAAAGAGATCCAAGTTTTAAAGTGTGGGATGAAGAGGAATCAATGATAATGACATGTGTTTGGAATTCAATGATCGTTGAAATAACTGATCCAATGTTGTCCATGGCTACAGCCAAAGATGACTAGGATGCAGTTCAGCAAACATACGCAAACATATACAAAGGGTACGGATGCATCGCTAGTTTATGAAGTGAAGGTCAAAACCATTACGACAAAACAAGGAAGAGCATATGTGACCGAGTAGGCCAACCAACTAAAGTCTCTATGGCAGGAACTTGATCAACAACAACAAAAACAACAAAGCCTTAGTCCCGAAATGATTCGGGATCAGCTAACATGGACCATAATACGAAACCGTGAAATCAAGTCGTGTCAGCAACATAAATTCTCTCCCTCCACTCCGTCCTATCCACTACCATATTTTCCTCAATCCCCAATAAACTCATATCACTCTCAATCACCCTCTTCCAAGTTTGCTTAGTTCTTCCCGTACCCCTCATCATTGCATCCCTTTGCCACTCTTCAGTCCTCCTAACTGGCGCATCAAGCGCTCTTCGTCTTAAATAGGCACCCACCATAGTCGGTTTTCCCTCATTTTATTCTCAATAGATGTAACCCCTACTTTTGTCCTAATTATTTCATTACCCACCCGATCCTTTCTCGTATCACCACACATCCATCTCAACATACGTATTTCCGCCACCGACATCTTATGAATGTGACAGTATTTCACTATCCAACACTCCATACCATATAACAATGCAGGTCTAATTATCGTGCGGTAGAATTTTCCCTTCAATCTATTAGGCATGTCGGGGTCACAAAGGAAACCCGTAGCACTCTTCCACTTCGACCAACTAGATTTAATCCTATGAGCAACATCTGCATCCACTTCTTCATCCGTTTGAATAATAGACCCTAAATAGCGGAAGCAATCCGAGCCCCGGACAACACTCCCATCCAGGGTAATTGTCCCTACCTCCCTACTACCTCCCTACTCATATCGCTGCTAAACTTACACTCCAAATATTCCGTCTTACTTCGGCTCAACTTAAATCCTCCAGATTCCATAGTTCCAACTTCCTCTCCACGCCTTCTTTTGTCTCCACATCATCTGCAAACAACATGCACCATGGTATACCATCTTGAAGTGAACTCGTTAATTCAACCATAATGATGGCAAAAAGAAATGGGCTAAGTGCGGATCCTTGATGCACTCCGATCGTAATAGGGAACTCTTCAGTCTTCCCAACACTCGTACATACACTCGTGCACCATAGTTATTAAAGGCGCGCCTCGGCTAAGGCTCCAGCCTTAGCGCCTCTGGAGCCCAAAGGCGGGCGCGGTGAGTCAGGCGCGCGCCTTAGTGCGCCTTAAGCCAGGCGCAAGGCGCGCGCCATGACGCGCCTCAGCTACCTTAGGGTAATTTAGGGTTGAGGGTATTTAGGGTTTTGAGGGTATTTTAGGGTTAGGCTATTTTAGGGTTTTTTAAGTTCAGAAAATAAAAGAAAAGCAGGGATAGACAAAGATCGACAGTTTTTACTCCACATATCGCAACAGTTAACTCATGCCTTAGTAGTTAACTAGAACTTAACTCATACATTTTATGGTTTTATTGTTGTTATTTGACTATTTGTGATTATTTGTGACTAGTATTATGAATTTATGATATTTTTTTTGTGTGCGCCTCAAATCGCTCGGGTGCACGCCTTAAGTTGCGCCTTGCGCCAAGGCTCCAGGACCCCTTGCGCCATAGTGCGCCTTGCGCCTTTAATAACTATGCCATGCACGCTCCCCCATACATGTCCTTTATGATGTTAATATATTTCTGCGAAATGTCTTTCCTTATTAGGGCCCACCAAAGTACTTTCCTTGGTACCTTATCATATGCCTTCTCCAAGTCAATGAAAACCATATGCAAGTCTTTTTTCTTATTCTGATTAGATGGATGGCCTCCATAGTTGATCTTCCCAGCATAAAGCCAAACTAGTTTTTTGAGATCTTCACCGTCCTCCTTAGCCTTTGTTCGATCACTCGCTCCCAAAGTTTCATAGTGTGACTCATTAATTTGATTCCTCGATAGTTGGCACAATCTTGGAAATCGCCTTTGTTCTTATACAAAGAGATTAGGATACTTTTCCTTCATTCTGATGGCATCTTATTGTTTCTCCAAATCTTATTGAAGAACGTCGTCAACCATTTGATTCCTCTCTCTCCCAAACATCTCCAAATCTCAATAGGTATGTCATCCGGCCCTACTGCTTTCTTCAATCTCATCTTACTTAATGTCATTTTGACTTCACCCTTTTGAATTCTCCGCATGCAATCACGATTTATCATATCTTGAGGGATACTTATATCTCCAACCTCTTGTCCGCATGGCATGAACTTGATCATTATAAGTAATTCAAATCAAGTGTTTTGATGATGCAACTGTACTAAAAGTGTTCATTGAACAGGACAGAGTCTATGACTTTCTTATGGGATTAAACCTCGAGTTTGATCAAGAAAGAATCCAATTGCTTCAAAAATGAAAGTTCCATGCATTAATGCAGTGGGCGGTACCCGAAGTGAATAAAGTAGGAGGATCGTGATGCTTGATTCTCAACGAGTAGATGGTTCAACTATGGTCGCAGAAGGTGCAAAATGTAGTTTGGCTGGCATTATATATATGAGATTGGAAGAAGTATCCCACCCATGTCTCAAAATCATGATGATTTGTGGGGTAGGTAGAACAAAAAGGCACGCCAAAAAAGTAGAAGTGTTGGAAATTGCACAGGAAGCCTCAAAGTCCTGAGTAGGAGTAGAAAGGATAACGGAAAAGGGCAATGGACATGCACATGTTGCAACTAACGCATCAAGATGAAGTAGAAAGGGTGAGAGCACTCTTGAACAACCTGGAGAAACCAACAGGTACATTTACTTTGGTGTATTCAGGTAAGCACTCTTTCTTATTTGGATTAAAGGCCAAAGAAAACTCATTGCAACTATCTTGGATTGTGGATTCAGGAGCCACCAACCACATGACTTATTCATCCAAACATTTCATAATATACTTGGATTAAATGCCAAAGAAAACCCATTGTTGCAATCTTGGATTGTGGATTCATGAGCCACCAACCACATGACTTATTCATCCAAACATTTCACCATATACGACATGCCCAAGCAATAAGAAAATAGCCACAACTGATGGATCCTTAGCAAGAATAGCTGGCATAGAACATGTTATAACATACCCATGCATAACCTTTCAAAATGTCCTTCATGTCTCTAAGCTATCCACTAATCTAGTATCTATACAAAAGCTCGCACAAGATTTACTTTGTAATGTTATATTTCAAACAAGTCACTATGTATTTCAAAAGAAAGATTCGTGAAAGACGATTGGAAGTGCTGTATAATGGAATGGTTGTTTACGATATTGAGGAATCGAACAAGTCGAACATATTCGAGAACAGATCTCCATACTCATTCATGTTTGGGTCTATGATATCAAATAGAAAAACAGAACTTTCTATATTATTGTTAGTTAGGTCATCCATCAATTAGAATCATTTAATCTCTATTTCCTTCATTGTTTACAAACCACACATTGAGACTTTTCACTACGAGGCGTGTGAACTTGCTAAACACAAGCGTGTACCTTTCTCAATTAGTAATAAAAAAAAAAAAAGCATTTGTCCATTTTACCTTGTTCATATTGATATTTAGGTCCCTAGACTATTCCAAATGTATAGGGGTCTTACCTTGTTCATATTGATATTTAGGTCCCTCAACTGTTTCAAATGTATAGGGGCAATCGTAGCAATCTTCCACTTCGACCAACCAGATTTAATCCTATGAGCAACATCTCCATCCATTTGAATAACAGACTCTAAATAACGGAAGCAATCCGAGCCCTGAACAACCCTCCCATCCAAGGTGATTGTCCCTGCCTCCCTACTTCTGTCACCGCTAAACTTACACTCCAAATATTCCGTCTTACTTCGGCTCAACTTAAAGCCTCTAGATTCCAAAGTTTATCTCCACAATTCCAACTTACTCTCCACACCTTCTTCTGCAAACAACATGCACCATGGTATACCGTCTTGAAGTGAACTCGTTAATTCATCCATAACGACGGCAAAAAGAAATGGGCTAAGTGTGAACTTTGATGCACTCCAATCATAATAGGGAACTCTTCAGTCTTCCCAACACTGGTACGTACACTCGTGCACGCTCCCTTATACATGTCCTTTATCATATCAATATATTTCCGCGAAATGTCTTTCCTTATTAAGGTCTACCAAAGTACTTCCATTGGTACCTTATCATATACCTTCTCCAAGTCAATGAAAACTATATGTAAATCTGTCTTCTTATTCTGATTGTCATGGAACCGCTTTAGCTAAAAACTCAAGCTGATAGTTAAAGGCCCACTTCATATTAATAGTGGACATACCCCCACACGCGAAAGCACACTTGGGCTTGAAGCGTGACAACACAGGCCCATATACCATGTCATGGAACCGTTTTAGCGAAAAACTCAAGCTGATAGTTAAAGGTCCACTTCATATTAACAGCTGACACTGATAATACTACATTAATTGTCTCATTAGATGAATGGCCTCCATAGTTGATCTTCACGGCATAAAGCCAAATTGGTTTTCCGAAATCTTCACCCTCCTCTTTAGCCTTTGTTCGATCACTCGCTCCCAAAGTTTCATAGTATGACTCATTAGTTTGATTCCTCGATAGTTGGTACAATCTTGGATATCGCCTTTGTTGTTATACAAAGGGATTAGGGTACTTTTCCTCCATTCCGATGGCATCTTATTGCTTCTCCAAATCTTGTTGAAGAAAGTCATCAACCATTCGATTCCTCTCTCCAAACATCTCCATATCTCAATAGGGATGTCATCAGGTCCTACTGCTTTCTTCAATCTCATCTTTTTTAATGTCATTTTGACTTCACCCTTTTGAATTCTCCACATGTAGTCACTATTTAATATATCGTGAGGGATACTTATATCTCCAATATCTTGTCCGCGATCTCTATTAAATAAGTTATCAAAATAGGACCTCCATCGTTTCTTGATATCCTTATCTCCAACCATGACTCTTTGGTCCACATCCTTCACACATTTAAATTTTCCGAGATCTCGTGTCTTCTCTCTTTCCCCTTCCTTGTATCCAATCTTGCATACAGATCTCGATTCACCTTTGCTCTGGCATCTCGTATGACCTTCTTTACTTCCCTTTTAGCCTCTTTATACTTTTCATAGTTCTCATCTCCTACATTTTCCCAATATTTTATAGTATTCTCGCTTACGCTTTATTGCTTGTCGCACTTCTTCGGTCCACCAAAATGTGTCGTTACCCGGTGGCATGCTACCTTTAGATTCCCCTAGAACTTCCTTCACTACTATGCTCCACACTAAATCTATATCTAAATCCATGTTACAAGACCAAATATCTTTTGTGGCCATCTTATCCACAAAATTTTATTGGTTCTCCCCTTGCAGTTTCCACCACTTAATCATAGTCTCCACTTGTAGTGTTCGTTTTCTTATACATCTACTACAAAAATCAAGCACCTACTCTACGTTGCACGTAAAACTTTAAGTTAAAGTGTTTGTTAAACATTATTAACTAATATTTTTAAATTCAATACTTATTTTTAATATTTATCAAACAATTACACTTTTTAATACTTTCAGCACTTAAAATTCAGTACTTATTTTTTTTAGGCCTAATACATCACCAACTCCCTGAACTTGTCCATAATAGTAGATTGACTCTTTAAACTTTACACATGTCTCACCAACTCCTTGAACTTGATTATTCTGTATCACCACCTCCCTGAACTTCATAAATGTCTCACCAACTCCCTAAACTTGCTTATTTCGTAACAACTAAATACAAAAATCTATTAAACCTAAATTCTAAAAAATACATCATGTATTGGTCCTACTTTTCAACCTATGGTTTTTGTATTTAGTTGTTACCGAATAAGCAAGTTTAGGGAGTTGGTGAGACATTTATAAAGTTCACGGAGCTAATCCACTTTTATGGACAAGTTCAGAGAGTTGTTGATACGAAATAATTAAGTTCAAGGAGCTGATGAGACACTTGCAAAGTTTAGGGAGTCAATCTACTATTATGGACAAGTTTATCAAACACCACCTTAGTTTTTCAGCACTTAATTTCCAGTTTTAAGTTTTATCAAACAACACGTACTTAGTTAATTTATACATAATCCTAGAGTAGTCCACTTGCAAGCAGCATACATAATTTTCCAATACCTTAAGGAAACACCTAAAAGAGAGCCCTTGTTCAAGAGAAATGAAAATATGACAATTGAAGCTCACCTTGATGCTAAGTATGTAAGATCAATTGTTGATAAAAGGTCTACATCAGGCTATTGTTTGTACCTTCCTTAGGGGGAACCTTGTGACATGGAAAAGCAAGAAACAGAGGGTAGTAGCACATTCAAGTCTGAAGCAAAATTTCGAACAATGGTACAAGGTATATGTGGATTGCTTTGGCTGAATATTATTCTTGAAGACTTAAAGATTAAGTGGGATGTCACTATGAAACTTTAATGCGATAACAAGTCAGTAATAATCATAGCACAATGTAATAAACAAATGGAGAGAAGTAAACTCTATATTCTTGTATATTATAAGTAAAGGAAGAAGATTTACAACCTATTTATATGCAAAGGTATAGGCTATACAAGATAAAACACACTGTAATAAACAAATGGAGAGAAGTAAACTCTATTCTTGTATATTACATGTAACGGAAGAAGATTTACAACCTATTTATACGCAAAGGTATAGGCTATACAAGGTAAGTAATAACTAGCTATCATGGTGATTGATAACCAATTATGGTTGACTAACTATTGACTATACAATAAGTCTAATGTTGGCTGTTGACCATTCGACTGTTACACTGATCATGCCCATCTTGGTACACATGTAATTGATCTGGGTTCCTAGTAAAGCTTTGGTGAGGCCATAGAAATTCACCCATAACAGAACAACACATCTGCAAATTGGCTTCCTATACGGACACGTGGAGTGGTGATTGTACCGTCTTCTAGCTTTTCTCACGTAAAATGACAGCCAGCCTCTATATGTGCTTGGTTCTTTCATTAAGCATGGGGTTATTAGCAATATAGATGGCCGTTTCATTGTCACTCATACCATAATTTCATCGGTTTTGTCAAGACAAATCTGATTCCACCAAGGAGATGACGAAGCCATACAAGTTTACATGTAGCTTGTGTCATAGCCATATAATCAGATTTTGCACTGGATCTAGAAATCACACTTTGTTTATTGCTTTTCCAAGAAACAAGATTGCCACCACCATAATTTGCATTTGTGAAACCTCCAACAATGTTATAACCAGGACGAGTGATTGTTAGATAATTCAGCTTCCCAACAATTCCTTTGTATTTTTCAAGCTTCTCGAGTAAATCACCATCATGAGCCTTTACTTCACATTTGGTATCATAGAAGCATCACAAGTCTTTGCTTCGATCAATCTGCATAATTTAGCAAATCTAAATAATATTTCCTCTTATTCAGACATATTCCTTTCTCTAAGAAGCAATTCAATGGTCCAAGGTCCTTCATTTGAAAACAAGTACCAAGGAACGCTTTTAACTTCGTAATCCAAACAACATAATTTCCAGTGATCACAACGTCGTCAACATACACAACCAGTGAAATACAAAGGGATTGCTTCAAACCATATAATGATTTTCTCACATACCTCCATCCTGAGCAACACATCCACGTAGATGCTCCATATAAACCTCTTCACATAAATCACCATTCAAGAAAGCATTTTTAACACCAAGCTCATGAAGCTCCCAATTATAAGTAGCAACCAAGGAAATGAACGGACGAACTAATAGGAGAGACTGTGTCGAAATAGTTAAGAGTATAACCTTTTGCAACCAATCAAGCTTTCAATCGAGCAATAGAACCATCAAGATTCATTTAACAGTAAACACCCACTTACAACCAATAGCTGGTTTTCCATGCGGAAGAGTCACAAGATCCCAAATATGATTATGTTCAAGTGCTTTTATTTATTCATTTATTGCCTATTGCCAACCAGGATGAGATAATGTTTCGATAAGAGAGGAGGGAACGACAACAAAGTCTAAAGAGGCTACAAAAGACTTGGAGGAGTGTGACAAGGCATTATAAGATACAAAGCTATGAAGCACGGACACGGGTGCGGACGCGGGTTCGGACGCGGGTGCGGACACGGGTGCGGACACGGCAAACGGCATTTTTAGAAAATATGAGACACAGGTGCGGCGGGGACACGGCAAATTTTATATAATTAGTTATATATATATTAGATATAAAAATATATAAAAAACATGCTAAATCACAAATCGGAATCGTGATGTTAGGAGAAGAACCAAGGAGAAGAATGGCAGCGCATGAGAAGGAAGAACCGGGAGAGAAGAAATTGTTTTTGATTATTCCCAAACAAAAACGAAATCGTGATGTTAGGAGAACTACGATGTACGCAGCACAGGGGTTGAAATCGCGATTTGTGCAGGAAGGAGAGAAGACCTAATTCTAATTCGTGCGATAGAGATTATAATTTAGGATTTTTGACAAATTGCATAATTGATCCTTAAATTTTATAAAAAAATAAAAAATAAACCCTAATTTTTAACTTTTTTTTACCCCAGCCGTGTCCCCCTGTGTCCCACTGTGTCCCCCCCGTGTCCTGCCGTGTCCCCATCTGTGTCCCATTTTCCGGCCGTGTCCCCGCCGTGTCCCCCTGTGTCCCACTGTGTCCCCCCCGTGTCCTGCCGTGTCCCCATCCGTGTCCCATTTTCCGGCCGTGTCCCGCCGAGTCCCCGAGTCCGGCGAGTCCGACTCGGCCACGGCGACCCCGGGGAAGAGTCCGTGCTTCATAGATACAAAGGAAGAAACGAGATAAGCACAAGTATGAGTACCTTTACGGAGAGCTATGGGAAGGTCAAGGTTAGGATCTGCCGAAGAGGAAGAACATTAGTATCTATGGTGATAGGAGGTGCATCAATCGCACGATGCACACGTCAAGAGTAAACTTGACGAACAACAAGGTAGGAAGGAACAAATCCATCTATTGTTTTATAGTTTAAACAAAATAATCATCCGCGTACTAGATGGAGAAGGAGAAGTGGAAGATAAAGCAGAACTACAGAACTACAGAAAGGAGTATCCTATAAAAAAGGTAACATCAATGGACACCAAATAACGACCTAAAGAAGGAGAATAACAATGATAACCTTTTCGTTGATAAGAATAACCCACAAAGACACACTTAAGAGCTTCAGTATCGAGTTTGGATACTTAAGGTCTCACGTCCTTAACAAAACAAGTACACCCAAACACTCTAAAAGGAAGCGAGAACAATGTTTGCGAAACAAAAAGCAACGAATGAGGTATTTGTCCTTTAAGAAGACTATTAATCAAGGAATTAGCATATAAAACATAAAGGCTCTGGCAACATCTAGTAAGTGACGATTTTTTCGCTCAGCCACCCCATTCTGTTGTGGGGTGGCAACACAAGAAGACTGATGAATGATACCATTTTGTGAAAGATATGTATTAAAGGAAGATGAAAAATACTCTTTAGCATTGTCACTTCGTAAGATACACAAGTTTATTAAATTGAGTCCTAATTTCAGCATTAAAAGCACAGAAGATGGAAAATAATTCTAATCGATTTTTCATAGGATATAACCATGTAACCCTAGAATATTCTAACTTTTTCCATGTTTAAGACCGGGACACAAGTGTTGTAATATTTTAAGAGGAGGGTGACCAAACTGACAATGAACTTTAAGAAGAGAGGAAGAGGTACTAGCACATACCATTGTCTTGGAAACAGGCACACAACTAGAATCGAGAAGATACAATCCATCCTTTATTGTTCCCCTACTAAGAACCTGTTTCGTCTCAAGATCCTGAAAAACGCAATGGTTGGGAAAGAAAGAAACACGACAGTTTAAGTTTTTGATAAGTTTAGTAACTAAAAAGGAAGTGAGACATGTATAAAACAAAGGACAACTTAATGGACTTGTGGGATAAGCTGTTCCACACCCAATTACTGAAACACTGGACCCATTAGCCAAAGTAACACATCGCAAGGAGGACAAAGATTTAAATTCTGATAAAATATCTCAGTGGCGCCAGAATCAATCACCCTACAATGAGAGGACATAGATAAAGAAGCAACATAATTTCCCGTATTAGCTAATGTACTTGTTGAATAAGATACATCAACCTCATATGTGCTAAATTTCGCCATTTGAAAATCACAATAGGAGATAGCCGAGAGAACAAGTAACACAGCGTTAAAAAAAAAAAAGGGCGACCCGGTCGCACTACGCGTCCCCGCTGAGCGAGGGTCCGGGGAGGGGTCCCACCACAAGGGTGTACTGGGGCAAGCCTTCCCCTGCCAATTTATTTGGCAAGAGGCCACTCCTAAGACTCGAAAAGTAACACAGCGTTCACGCGTGAAAAATAAATCAACCCGGAATCAACACCACACTTAATAAACTCAGTCAATAAAAAAGGGCGGCCCGGTCGCATTACGCGTCCCCGCTGAGCGAGGGTCCGGGGAGGGGTCCCACCACAAGGGTGTATTGGGGGCAAGCCTTCCCTTGCCAATTTAATTGGCAAGAGGCCGCTCCTAAGACTCGAACCCGTGACCTCAGGTCACACGGCAACAACGTTTTACCGTTGCGCCAAGGCTCGCCCTCAATAAAATAAACTCAGTCAATAGAAAAGAAAAATGCCAAAAAGCAAACTGTGACGGGCGTCGAAATTCAGTAGAGGTCCAAACCTAAAACTAACTGGTGGTATCAGAAAATTTTACCAAACATTGTTCTTCAGAACAGAACATGGTCTGAGAAACGCAACTTAGGAAAAAAAATTCTAAAAGCCAAATACTAGGCTGCGATACCATGTAATAAACAAATAGAGAGGAATAAACTCTAAATTCTTGTATATTATATGTAAAGGAAGAAGATTTACAACCTATTTATACACAAATGTATAAGCTATAGAAGGTCTACTAATAATGGTGATTGATTAGCTAATTATGGTTGATTGTTGATTGTTGACCATTCTGTAACACACAATCCAGTTCAACAAGGAGAAATTAAACAGTAGTTAGATATGCTCCAGGGACGACTTGTTGACACTATCACTAAGGGGCTAAGTAGCTCAATATTTGAGAATATTATTAGTCTCCTAATATGCACATGGCTAGCTGTAGACTATATGTGCACATACTACACTGCAAATAGGAGAAAATAAAGGAGCAATCACAACAACAAATTAAGGAGCCCTTGCAACAGCAAATTAAGGAGAATGCATGTTAGAAATTAGTCATATGCTACAATAAAAAATACTTGTAACTCTTTTGAATCAAAATATACAATTTACAAAATTGACATAAACCAACCACTATTAACTTTAGAATTCCAAACAAATTTAATAGTCAAATGGGGATATAGTGTCTACCTTGTAATTTTAAAAAGGGGTTGAAAGAAGTATTGATTTGCTCTAATTCCGTGCCAATCAAAGATGCTAGAAAGTTAGGAGTTTTTTCTTTTTTCCAAATTCAAGGTCAAGGTTTCTCCACAACAACGAACTCAAGAAATATCAATCATTTTCCACAAAGGAGAATTGATTCCATTGGCCAAGCATGAAGATAGATATTGTTTAGGTGATTGCTAAATAACATATCTGTCAAATAAACCAGGGTAGAAGGCAAAATACAGGTGTATATACTCGTTGCGGATCACTCTATGTATAAACATTTGAGAATAGATTTTGTGCTTAAATGCCAAAAAACTTAAGCGGTCATAATTTCATGTTTATGGTAGTTGATTCTTATTCTAAGATTATGTAATTTATCCTTGTTCTAAAATTGCTGAAGCGCTTCATATTGCCAAAAGCTTTTAATAGGAACGTGTTCAACTTAACAAATTGTCAACAACAATTGCATTGGAGTTCTGCTCGGAAGCAAGGTGCTGCCATTCCCAACATAAACAGCAGGAATGAGAAATATCCAAATAATGAACTGTTTCTTTTGAAGTTCGTGGAGAATGCTGAATACTAATCTTAAATTTTCTCCATCATCTCACCCACAAACTTACAAGGAAGCAGAAGACAATAATAGAAGTTGAGGAGTAATATTTAGAACCATTATCTATTTCTTTAATTGTGCCAGAAACCAGTCCCTAGACTTCTTTTCAAGCATTCACCTAATGCTTGACATTTTAGCCACTGTATAAACCTATGAAATACAGATGTGAAACACTGCCACCTACCGTCTCTAGTTAACATTCACCATATTTGTTAGGATAGTCGACAGACATAGCTCTACAATGTCAGATGTCAAACTATAATCTTAAAGAGAAGAAGAGGAGACAGCATGCCCTTTGAGTTCGAAAAACAATTCATGCAAAATGCTGTCCCTGAGTTTCCTAAGGCAATTCTGCTTCTTGTCCAGTTCGATTTCAGAAGATAAGTTCAGAATCCAGTAAATACTGATTTGAACTTGCAACCACTAAGTTCTGGTTCAACATTATAACCGTCAAAACCATGCAGTCCTTGATAATATCATAAAGCATCCAAATTCTTGCTTGCTGTGATTGACAAACAAGTGATCGATTTTTTAAATATATATAGTACAAAAGTAAACTGTAGCCATTTGGATCAGTTCTAATGTCCAACCGTCAATCAACCATAATTACAAGATACTGGCACTTTACTTAGGATAAGGAAAATAAAAGTTACCAGTTGAAGCAGCAGATAATAAATAGACAACTAATATAAATATGAATATAATATCTTAAGCAAATAGGTTCTCACCACCGTCACGGAGGAATAACCGAGTTTCACCGTCATAAAGAGTTCCTTTTGCACGGTTATATGCAAAGAAATCCTCACATAAATCATCATGACCCTGTTTCCAAACACAAAAAGGTTACCTGGTGATCTGACATTTCTTCTTAAGCTAATGATCACCATTGGTTGTATACCAAAAGTATGGAAACCCATGAAAATTAGACAAATAAGAAGACCTAGCATCTCAAAGCTGTGTCACCTTAGAACAGTACAAGCAGTTTCCACAAGGCATGATAAAAGCCCCAACAACATGAGATCCAATTGGAAATCTGAAAAATAAGAGACCATCATTCACAACTGCTTTATTGATATCTACAAAGTAATGCATAATTAGTTTCTTGTATCTACTTTTCCTGCTTTTAAATAACAGCTTTAAGATCAAAATATATGATCTTAAATATTGTACAAATATGTAAGATCTATTTACTTTTCAATAATTTTACGGTCTGTCATTGGCCCATGTTCAACAACTTCACCAGTTATCTCATGCCCAATAGCGCAAGGACTAGAAAATGGAATTTCTCCTTTTATAACATGGAGATCCGAATGGCAAACTCCACAAGCTGCACTAAGGAGAGAAACCATCAAAAGCTGTTTTCGAAACATAAAACATAAATTTCTTAAAAATGCAACAACCGCAGAAATTTAGAATGTGCCCAATAAGAAAGCGAAAGCAAAAATATAGTTTCACACCAGCAATGAGTGCTCAAGAATTGTAGAAACCTGTCTTGAATTGAACAAGGATGCATAAAGTTTAAATCATTGATTGGATAATTTGAAAAAATTAAAATAATTTTTAATCTCCCAATTCGATAAAGCCATGATCCTGATTGGTTGTGATCAAACTATATCAACTACTTCTGTTACAGATATATCTATGGAAAGTTCAAGTACTGGAAATCTTATTCACTGCTTCAATATAGAATGAGATGGTTAAATTGACAAGAATTTCTTAGGTTAGATACAAATACCTTTGGTCTTAATGAGAAGCTCGGATGCCTTGGGATGAGGCATATGAAATTCTTCAATGGTAAGTGGTTTGTTGGATTCCCAAAATACAAATCCACGCATGAAATCACTTGAAGTTACATGATAGGAGCTTTTTGAGATCTTCGTATCATTATCGAAATCATCCTTAGTGTTACTGCAATTGCCCCTAACATGGTGCAAAGATGCAGTAATAGTTGTCGAGAGAGAAGAAGTAGAAAGAAGCATGGGGGAGGAGTTAAGTCTTTTGGTAATGGCAGAGCGGAGAAGAGAAGAAAACCCCATTTTTTGCAG
The DNA here is from genome assembly GCF_963576675.1 of Euphorbia lathyris. NCBI lineage: Eukaryota > Viridiplantae > Streptophyta > Magnoliopsida > Malpighiales > Euphorbiaceae > Euphorbia > Euphorbia lathyris. The sequence goes on from NC_088914.1 coordinate 42,929,524, forward strand.
ATAGCACATTAAAATGGCAGTTTTTGAGCGTATGAATATTGTTTCTCACTGCTGACCGATTCTTGATCATCTTCATTTTTATGCCTAGTAGCTATTATTTTATTAATAATGTTTTTTTTGGACTAATTACAAATGTCAACCCATTTGAACCCCATTTATATCAGAAGAATTACTAAACTAACACTTTTAAGCGGTTAGTTTATATTTCTAGCTCATTTTAAATAAATGACCAAAACTAACATATTTCAACATATAACTTTTAAATTTGTCATTGTCTTCCTCATAAACATAACTTTGTGTCTTTTCCCCGCTTTCTCTTTCTCGCTCGCGCTCTCTTTCTCTAAAAAACAAAACAATCTACAGAACGACTACAAATACTACAACAATCAATCCAACTCACAGTTCATACAACAAGATTTTATACAATCATGTAAATTTTTCATTGGTTTTTAGTTCCATTGAAAAGATTTAAAGCTTAGTCCATTCATCGTTAAGATCTAGCATTTTGTTTCTCTACAACCCAATGTATATTGTTTCTCTTCCTTTTACATGCTTTTTCTGGTCGTGCGAACCCCAAAAACAGTGGCATTGTTATCTGAAAATGCATTTTGGTTGGAACATCAGTTTCAGATTTTCCCCGACAGTGTCGATATCTGTCGATTTATGATCAATATCGACAGATATGATGATATTGCATCGTATCGATATTGGTCGATATATGTCGATATTGTATTTGATAACATTGGTCGATAAACGTCGATATCAAATACAATATCGACCGAAGTTATATTCTTCAATGTCGATATATGCCGATATTTGTCGATAACATTTACAATATCAACATATATCGACTGAAGTTCCAAATAATATATGTTGTGTTCCTGTAAGATTCAAATTGATAACTGTAGTTTATATATATATATATATATATATTAATAAAAACAAAACAACACATAAGAACAAAAAACATAAACACATAAGAACAAAAAACAAAATACATAAACTAAAAAAAAAACTAGAAATATTCAGGACCCATAAGAACATCAGCATAGTCCTTTTTGGCTTTCTCCAACTACCTTTTCAGCTTCTTCACCTCCTTCTTTAGTCGTCTCTTTTCATCCTCGACTGACTCCAGATAGTCAGTCATGCACTCACAGACAAAAGACATGGTTTTTACCATGCCTCTCATTAACCTGATGATTTCTTCCGTGTCACCATCACGGAAGGAATCTTGGAAGTTAGAAATGAGTTTTTGAAACTCGGGAATATCAGCATGTGGTGGAGGTGGTGAAGAAGGTGGTGCAGAAGATGATCCTCTTTCCATCTTAAACTCTAGAGGGTAAAATGAAAGTTACTAGAATGAAGAATTATGAACAGACACATCGTATATTTATAGGAGAAATCACTGAATGGGGAATCTCAACAGCCAACACTCAACTTTAATGATAGATTGATATTCAAAAAAGACTATTGAACTTCTATACAGAGTGATCATTAAATAACTGAACTTAAAAAACGTCTCTTGGTCTTTTGTCGATATCTGTCGATTTCTAATCAATATCGACAGATATGATGAGATTGCATCGTAGCGATATTGGTCGATATATGTCGATATTGCATATGATATCGACATATATCGACCGAAGTTATATGTCGATATTGTATTTGATATCGATATATATCGACCGAGGTTATAGTCTTCAATGTCGAGGGGCGAGGAGGTAATTCAAACAAGATGTACCAGGTGCGAGAATACTGGTCATAATCAAGCAAATTGTACTAGTATGTTACGAATTCCTACACGGCTTCCACCTACAATCTCAAGTTCTGCAAGCTGCTCTAAGACCTCAGTTGGAAAATAATGGTATTTTATGTTTTTTATATATGTGTTGTACTAATGTGTAAGAAGATTGTGGAATGGGAAGTTAATGTATTTTATGTTTTTGTGCTGTACTAATGTGTAAGCAGACTCTAGGATCTGGAATTTTGTGTATTTTATGTTATTTTACATATGTGTTGTACTAATTTGTCGATACGTGCCGATATCGCATGTATATCGACATCAGTTGTCGATATCCTTTCATATTTACATAATACAATAGTCGATATCACAAGTATATTTGTCGATATCCCCCATAGTTACATAATGCAATTGTCGATATCCTTCCATATTTACAAAATACAATAGTCGATTTCTGCCGATATATACACACATTTACAATTTACGAACATTTTGTATTATTTACAAACATTTACAATTTACAAATATCCAACATACATTTACAAGATTTAAGACTGCACATCAACACATCCAAACAAATTAGCCCCGACAACTAGATCGTCCTTATCGAACAAGCGTTGTTTGAAGATTTCCAAGCACACACACAACCTATAGTAACGCCCATCATACCTAGAGAACCCATAGTCAGTACTAAATGGACCTTTTTCAACATAATGTTGTGCAAAAATACAATAGAAGACACCACAATCATTGGATTTGCGAAGCTGTTGTGAGCACCCGCGAGCTCTCACCCACTTTATATCTCGAATCCCATTATCATAACACCCACTGTTCTTCCAATAATCGGCCATCTCCATTGCTCTCGTCATTATATGAAACCGGGGTTGCAGCCATTTGTCAATTGATTCGTTAGAGGCATTTGACTCCAGGCTATCATACAACTCTAGCCTCATTTCTTCCACATAGAACACCCTGAGCATCCAGTGTTCTGACTTATAGTTGATAGGTACGAGTACATGTTTTACCTCATGCCATGGGAGATTCTCAAATTGTTTGTCTCCATTGATTCGATGTATGAACATGCGAGCGGGTTCCCATTCTCCAGATGTGTTGTAATTTTCGATCAAATTTGTCATTTCCATGAGTCCAAAGAAATTTGTGTCGATGGCAGTCCAATCCACCCTCTGTGTAGTATATATATGGTTCAATAACCAAAAAAATGCATTTACGAGCTACAACAAAGACAAAATAAGTAGAAACACATATTAGTAAGGACCAATTGACCTTTTGTATTGTCGATATCAATGGGATATCGACACATCACAATCGATAATGTGTCGATATACAAATTCCATCGATAATCACACACAATATTGTGTCGATATCATATGGATATCGACACATCACAATCGACAAATGTGTCGATATACAAATGCCATCGACAATCACAAACGATATTGTGTCGATATCATATGGATATCGACACATCACAATCGATAATATGTCCCAAAACAGACAAAGTGAGTAGTATCTCACTTGGCTGTTTATGTACTTTCCAGTTATCTCTGCATCTTCAAACCACTCTACAATCTGTCCCCATTCACATCCACCTATCTTCCTCAGATCATCACGGGGTGTATTCTTCTTCCATTCATCATAGTCATATAGGAGGTGTGATCTTATACGATTTCGCCCATCCGGTTGTGGAATCGGAAACTGATCATCATCATCAGAAAAATGAAAATCGCTTTGAGGATCAGTCCACGGTGACTTGCAGAGTTTCCCAGCTTTTTTTTCTCGTTTGGGTCTCCCTTTCTCGACAACTTCCCCTTTCCTTTTTCCATCCCCACCTCCTCTTCCTCCTCTGCCTCCTCTTTTACCCTTCCCTTCCCATCTTCACCTGCTTTTTGTATCCCTCTTCCTTCCCTTTCTCCTCTTCCTTCCCCACCTCCTCTTCCTCCTCTTCCCCTGCCTCCTCTTCCTCTGCCTCCTCTTTTACCCTTCCCTTCCTCCTCCTTTCTCTCATCAAGAGTCAAATCTTCTATTTCTCCTTTGTCTTGACGCATATGTAAAGACGATTGGATGGCCTGATTGACCACAACACTAAGCTGTCCTTAGTCCATTTCAGCTTCATGGCTCTCATCCTATTAAAACAGCAAACCAAGTAGAAACACATATTAATAGAGGGATAAAATGCCGATATCGACATTTTGAGTTGTCGATATACAAATTAAAACATAAAAACAAACTTACATCAATCTCAATAACAGCAGGTGTAGTCCTAAATTTCTCCTCCTCCTTATGATCCCTCTCCCTCTGCATTTCCATCTCACTCTCCTTCTCCTTCTACTCCTTCACCCTCTCCATTTCCATCTTCTTCTCCTTCCTCTCCTTCTCCTCCTTCTCCCTCCCCTTCTCTTTCTCCTCCCTCTCCTTCTCCTTCCTCTCTTTCTCCATCCTTTCCTTCTCCTCTCTCGCCTTCTCCTTCTTCTCTTTCTCCTCCCTCTCCCTCTCCCTTTCTTTCTCCTCCCTCTCCTTCTCCTCTCTTTCTCCTCCCTCTCCTTCTCCATCCTTTCCTTCTCCTCCTTATTTTTCTCCTCCCTCTCCCTCTCTTTCTCCTTCTTCTCCTTCCTCTCCTTTTCCATCCTTTCCTTCTCCTCCCTCGCCTTCTCCTCCTTCTCTTTCTCCTCTCTTTCCCTCTCTTTCTCCTCCCTCTCCCTTTGACTCTAAATCCTTGCAATGTGATAGCTTAAGACTTGGAATGAAGATTTCACTTAACCTATCTAACTGGAGTTAACTCGGCTTGTACAAGTAAAATGAACGTCTCGCTATATGTGACTTGACATAATCCATAGTCATAAGATGCTGTTCAAGGATGTAGTTAATAAAGGATCGAATTATACTGTAACTAATACGGAAAGGTCAACGACGGAATCAACCTGTCTTCTTATAGATCTGGGGGAATATTTCGGATCTGCCAATCACAGTTCGCGTACTCATTCCGTTATACAAAGATTGAATGTAATTTTGAAAAATTTATTTAATGGTTGTATACGGCTAGAAGCAATAAGAACCTAATGGGTCACATATAAGACAACCCAAAAGAGAAATAGATATTAATTAATTGACGGAAGCCCAACTAAGTCCACTAAGGCCTAATAATAAGAGGGGGCGATTTTATGTGTAGGGACATATAAGGAATTAATTTAAATTCGGACAATTATAATTAGATTATGATTATGAATTAAATTAATTATAGGATAAATAAGTTAGGAGGTTTATTGAGATTAAAGTGCTCCTAATTATTATCATATCAATAAGGTTTTATTATCTTTATATTTAGATATAATTGTAGATAATAATAACAAGAGTATTATTCCAAATATAACTCTTATTCAATAACCTAATTCTATCTAACTAGGGTTTAGATACGAGAGGCTATAAATACCCCTGCTACTGAGAATTTCGGCCAACCCTAGTCCTTCCGAAGAGAGAGAAATTTCGACCCCCACTGTTGAGGGACGAGATTTCCGCTGCTTTCTTCTGCTCAATTGATTTTATCTCTTTCTCTTTATCCTTGATCTTGTGTTGATTAATTAGAGGCAATCTATTTTGGTTGCTATACTTTGGTTGAATTCTAATTAATTTGATCTTGTGTTTTGTCTTGTGCTCGTGAACTCAGATCTAGAGTTGAGGGCACTTTGCTAGCAACAGTAGATAGTTCTTCAGAAAGGTATTTCATTTTATCCATCTTTATATGAAATAACGATTAACAAATCTTGGTTAAAGGAAATAGGTTAAAAAATTTATATTTCCGCTGCCAAACGTTTGTCTATTTTCCTTCAGTGGTATCAGAGCTTGTGTTAAATCCGTTATTTCATATATGAAAATTAAAAGGTTTTTCAATCAGATTGAATATATATTTATTGTTAGATTAATTAATAAAATTGTTTTGATTAATTGATCTAAAGATAAATAAGTTTTAATTAATTGTTAATTAAGATTGATTATGCAAAAGGTCCTAATTAATTTGGTTGATAATCATTGTAACAAAAACTTAAGGTTTTATATTGGGTTAAGGTGCAAAAATACCCCTAACGTTATGGGCCAGTAGCAATTTTACCCTTAACGTCTAAAATGGTGCAATTTTACCCCTAACGTTGGAAGTCAAGAATAATTTTACCCCTAACATTGATAAATTGGATCAATTTTAGACACTATTATAAAACACATATATTTTTGTTCATTATTCTGCACCAATTGCATAATAATTCGTTCTAAAAAAAAGATTTCATGTTTTTTATAATTTAATAATAGAATTTGAGATTAATATTTATAAATTCGGTGGATTTTTTGTATTTTTTTCTCTAATCCGTACAAAAAGACAGTATATTTTTTTATTTTTTTTATTTTTTTCACATCCCAACGAATGTTTGTGATTTGTTAACACATGTATGAAGTGTAGATAACAAGATTCATGACCGAGAAGACAGTTTGATAAATTATTTCTCAAATTGATCCAATTTATTAATGTTAGGGGTAAAATTGCTTTTGGCTTCCAACGTTAGGGGTAAAATTGCACCATTTTAGACGTTAGGGGTAAAATTGCTCCTGGTCCAAAACGTTAGGGGTATTTTTGCACCTTAACCCTTTTATATTTAGAGTAATAAAAGTTGTTTTATTGATTCTAAAGATAAAACAGAAAATTTTGAAAGTTTCTGATGTTCTGAAGACTGTTTTAAAATCATTTTAAAACAAAAGTATAAATATATGTTTTAAAAAAATATATAGCAGCACGGGTTTTCTCCCGCGAGGTAGAAACCCTTGCTGCCTATAACGCTGGGTTGCTGCCTTGCGGCAGCAACACAGGCGCAGCGGGAGGCTGCTGCCGCAAGGGCAGTAGCGCGTGGTGGGTCGGGTCGTCTATCGGCCCGACCCGACAGCTGTTGATTTTTAAAATTATTTTAAATATAGTCATATTTATACGTTTTCAGAAATAAAATAGTTTTCTGTTTTTTATTATCAAACAAAAGAATTTATTTAAAAGTTTATTTTACTTATTATTTGATATTTGTAAATCAAAGGTGTTAAATGAATTAAAACAAATTAATTGGGATATGCATAATAAAAGGATTTGTATAGTTATATTATTTTAATATGTAATTATTACATTTTGATTAGATTAGATATAAGAGATACAAAGTTATGGAATTAAAATTGGATGAAAGTTAATTTGACAAGTTAATGTGATTAACCTAAATATTACATAAATAATTTATGTAATCAACCAATTAAATTTATTTAATTGAGTCTATGCATGGTTGGAGTTATGGACATATTTGGACCCTCTATTTAGTCTTTTGGTATTTTGGAAATAGGACCTGCGTGTCCTGCCTATCTACTATCTATTGTAATTTCTCCTCTCATCTAATTCCCTTCAAATTAATTGAAGTTTTCTTTAGTAGTATAGAAACTAATAGTGATGTCATTTCGAGACGCCATGGAGAAGATGGAGGACCTAAATAGAAATATGTAATAGTTAGTATTTTCCTAGGTTTGACCTTTTATTCCGTTTCTGGCTCAACGGAATAATTTAGATAATATGTCCATAACGCCAATGTAAATTGTATGTGTCTGATGTATGCTAAAGCAAATCAAGACTAGGTTAGATTATGAGACTTAAAATAAAAATCCCTCACTAATTAAAAGTTAAGTAAATAAACAAGTTATTAAAATCGGTCACCCCTCCCTAATATTATAATTCAGCCGACAGTACTGGGGGCCTTTGGGTTGTTGAGTAAACTCAAGCTCGGGATCTTATGGTAACACATGAATTATCGAAAATTATTTTCATGAATATGGGGTAATACTTAAATTAGATTATGATAATTGGATGGGTAAACTCATGTTGTCATAAACTAATGGGCAATATGGTTGGGATTAATATGAATACATATTAGTTACTAATATGGTTAGTAACCCAATAGCCTAGGAATCGCATTGTTGATGTGATTGATTACACAAATCTACCTAACAAATGGGACTAGCTTGTTGAGTAAACTCAAGGTGAAATTTCAGGAGTTAGGATCGTAGCTCACTAAAGGATTTGTGAAGTTCTTTGAATTAATATGGAGGGCTATTAATTTGGCAAAATAGTGGGAGCAATTTAAAATACAATTAAAAGACCTATAAATTTTAGATTGATATACTTTAAAGCAAATGAATAACATACATTTACTCTTTATCACTCTCAGGTTAAATTAAAACACTCGTAAAATCATGACTAAAACCAATCTGCAAAATATACTTACCGATAACAAGTTGAACGGTTCAAACTTCACCGACTGGTATCGTAACCTCAAAATAGTTTTGAAGTTCGATAAGATAGGCTATGTACTTGATACATCGATACCTCCTACCCCGACTGATGATGCTCCCATCAAAGAGATCGATGCTTACCAGAAGCATAAGGCTGATGACGATCACACGGGATGCATCATACTTGCATCGATGACACCGGAATTGCAAAGGCAACATGAGGAGATGGATGCATATTCCATCATCGTGCACCTAAAAGAGTTGTTTGGGAAACAAACTCAGTGCGAACGCTACGAGATATCGAAGCTGTTATATCGATGCAGGATGCAAGAGGGCACATCTGTGATGACACATTGTGTCAAGATGATAGGCTTTATTACCAAGCTTTCTAGTATTGGATTCGCGATGGATCATGAACTAAGTGTGGACTTACTTATTCAATCCCTCCCAGAGAGTTATTCACAGTTCATCATGAACTTCCAGATGAATGACTTGCAAACCTCTCTTAAAGAGCTTGCAAACAAGCTCAAGACAGTTGAGCCCAATATGAAGAAAGACAAGGCAATACTGGCTCTTGTCATTGAGGGATCAAAGAAGAGGAAAGGGAACTTTCCCAATCCTAAACATCTCAAGAAGGGCAAGACGGCCATGCCCACTAAAGCAAAGGGGAAGCAAGTGAAGAAGCCCAAAGGAGAGTGCCACTTCTGTGGTAAAGACGGGCATTGGAGAAGGAACTACAAGGAGTATCTAGCCTCCCTCAAGAAGGGAAAAGACGGTGCTTCAACATCTGGTACGTTCTATATTGAAATAAATACAATTTCATTGTCTGAATCTTGGGTATTAGATACCGGATGTGGATCTCATATTTGCATGAATATGCAGGAACTAAGTCGGACTAAGGAATTGAAGAAGGGAAGCATAAACTTGCGAGTAGGAAATGGAGCAAGAGTTGTCGCGCTCGAAGTTGGAGATTATGCTTTAAGTTTGCCCTTTGGGATTGTAATAGAATTAAGGAACTGTTTGTATGTTCCAAAGATGTCCAGAAACATTATTTCTATTAGCTGTCTTGTTGATGACGGCTTTCATATTTCAATAAAGAACAAGTATTGTGAGTTTTATAGAAATGGGATTTTCTACTTTTCACGAATATCATTAAATGGGATTTATGTGTTAGATGATAAAATTTATGTATTCGCAATTGATACCAAAAGACATAAGCTAGATAATTCGACTTACTTGTGGCATTGTCGTTTAGGCCATATAAACAAAAGACGCATGCTTAAGCTACATCAAGATGGGCTTATAGATGCAATTGATTGTGAATCATTGGAAACATGCGAAGCTTGTTTAAAAGGAAAAAATGACAAAGACACCCTTTAGCAATAAAGGTGAGCGTGTATCAGACACTCTAGGATTAATACATTCGGATGTATGTGGTCCTATGTCAGTCCAAGCAAGGGGAGGATTCAGATACTTCATTAGCTTCATAGATGACCATACCAGATATGGTTATGTTTATTTGATGAAGCACAATTCAGAAGCTTTTGAGAAATTCAAATGCTTCAAGAATGAAGTAGAAAATCAAACAGGAAAGAAAATTAAGATACTTCAATCTGATCGAGGTGGTGAATATCTTTCAGATGATTTTCTGAGTTATCTAACTGAATGTGGGATATGCTCACAATGGACGCCTCCTTATACACCACAACACAATGGTGTATCCGAAAGGAGAAACCGTACCTTACTAGATATGGTACGATCCATGATGAGCATAGCATTACTTTCAAAGACGTTCTGGGGCTATGCCTTAGAAACTTCCCTCTTCACCCTAAATCGAGTACCAACTAAATCTGCCAGTTCCACACCATATGAATTGTTCATTGGTAGGAAACCTACTTTCTCATTCATGAGAATATGGGGTTGTTCAGCATTTGTCAAACGCATAGCATCGGATAAATTGGATGCTAAATCTGATAAATGTTTCTTCATAGGATACCCTAAGGAAACTATGGGGTATTACTTCTATCATCCAGATGATCAGAAAGTAATAGTATCCAAGCATGCAACATTCTTAGAGAAAGAGTTTCTCGAAGAAACACAAACGGGAAGCATGATTGAACTTGATGAAGTTCAAGAAGAAGAAACACCAGCTGAAACAACAGAGGCGATAGAGGAACCCGAAGCAGTCCCATTAGATGAGACTCAAGTGCCACCACCTACTCGTAGATCACAAAGAGTTCGTGAACTCCCAGTTAGATTCGATTTTCTAGTGGGAGATGATGAAGAGGTTCCCGTGTTAGACGACGAACCCGAGAACTACGAAGAGGCTCTCACCAGTCCATATTCTAAAGCATGGCTTGAGGCCATGGATTCTGAAATGGACTCCATATACACTAACCAAGTGTAGACATTGGTTGATCCACCCGAAGGGATAAAACCCATTGAGTGCAGGTGGATCTTCAAGAAGAAGACCGACATGGATGGAAAGGTTAGCACCTACAAAGCTAGGTTAGTAGCTGAAGGATACCGTTAGAAACAAGGAGTTGATTATGACGAAACTTTCTCTCCAGTAGCCATATCCAAATCAATCAGAATAATGCTCGCTATTTCCACTCAATATGATTACGAGATTTGGCAAATGGATGTGGAAATAGCTTTCCTAAATGGAAACCTGCTTGAGGATGTATATATGATGCAACCTGAAGGTTTCACATCAAAGGATGAAACCAAGGTTTGCAAACTTCAAAGATCCATTTATGGACTCAAGCAAGCATCAAGAAGCTGGAACAAGCGTTTTGACGAAACCATAAAACAGTTTAGTTTCGAACAAAATTGCGAGGAGGCTTGTATTTACAAGAAAGTTAGTGGGAGCTGAGTAGCATTTCTCATATTATATGTGGACGATATATTACTGATGGGAAATGATATAGCTCTACTACAGTCGGTGAAAGTATGGTTATCAGGTAACTTCTCCATGAAAGACCTTGGTGAAGCAGCTTATATACTAGGGATAAATATCTATAGAGATAGATCAAGAAGACTGCTTGGTCTTTCACAGGCTACATACATTGAAAATGTGCTAAAGCGGTTTAGCATGCTTGAATCGAAAAGAGGTAACTTACCCATGGTACATGGGGTAAAGTTAAGCAATCATCAGTGTCCTAAAACGGTAGATGATAAGAAACGCATGGTTGTAATTTCATACACCAGCGCGATTGGTTCGATTATGTATGCTATGCTTTGCACTAGACCTGACGTAGCGTTCGCGTTAAGTATAACGAGTCGCTATCAAGGAAATCCGGGTGATGAGCATTGGAATGCTATCAAGAACATTCTTAAGTACTTGAGAAGGACTAAAGACATGTTCCTAGTGTACGGAGAAGGGGATCTGAAAATAGAAAGATTTCCAAATGCCAGTCATCTCACAGATGAGAACGATTTTAGATCCCAATCAGGATACCTGTTTATCTTGAATGGGGGCGCGGTCAGTTGGAAGAGTTCCAAGCAGGGAAGCGTGGCTTTCTCTATGACCGAGTCTGAGTACATCGCTGCTGCGGAGGCAGCAAAGGAAGCAGTTTGGATTAAGAAGTTCATTACCGAACTTGGTGTGGTGCCTGACATTGTGAATCCGATTACTCTGTACTATGATAACAATGGAGCCATTGCACAAGCAAAGGAACCACGGTCTCATAATGCATCCAAGCATTACCATAAGCGATACCACCTTGTAAGAGAGATTGTTGCAAGAGGAGATGTGAGAATAGAAAGAGTACCTACAGAGGACAACGTAGCAGATCCGTTGACAAATCCTTTAAACCAAAAAGTACATGATCGTCATTTGAGTTCAATTGGGATAAGTTGTAGAAACAATTGGCTTTAGTCCAAGTGGGAGTATATTGGGGTTTAGTGTCCTATAGACAATTGTTCCAGGATATAAACCTACTGTAAATGAATTGTTCTTTATGTCATTTGTTTTAATAAGATATGGTTTCATAACTGTATAAAGGCAACCACTTTTAAATAACTAAATAAGTCTAAATAAAAGGAAATCCTTAAGTTTATTTAAATTGATTATAAAGTGTTCATACAAGCATGAAGTGAGATAAAACACTATAATAAACTAATAAACTTAAAACCACCCCAAGTCAAGTGATATGTTTTGAATAGGGATTGACGTAACACTGTTAAGCCTTGCATGTAACAATGTTTTCTGTCGAGACAGAGAGCTGATCTCACAAGCTTCAGATATGTAGATATCTGGACAGTTACATGGATCCAATGAAAGGGTTCATTAGGATTGGGGGCCCGACTTGAGATAACAGGATGGGTAGATTTATCTTTGTCACATGTTCATCTTATTGGTATTAATAGGTATAAGTAATTCTAAGACTCAAAGGAATGTTAATTAGTGATTCTGGATTATGGAATGTGATGCTTTGATCCTGTTGTAACACGATCCATAACAGGGATGACTCTGGGGTGTGTACGACAGACGTTGGGTATCACAGGAAGTAATTGTAGGATAGTTAACATTGGATTGAGCATTTGTCACTCCTGATAAATGGGAGATACGTCCAAGGATCGCTTGTGGAAGACTTGACTCTAAATTCTTGCAAGGTGATAGCTTAAGACTTGAAATGAAGATTTCACTTAACCTATCTAATTGGAGTTAACTCGGCCTGTACAAGTAAAATGAACGTCTTGCTATATGTGACTTGACATAATCCATAGTCATAAGATTCTGTTCAAGGATGTAGTTGATAAAGGATCGAATTATACTGTAACTAATACGGATAGGTCAACGACGGAATCAACCTATCTTCTTATAGCTCTGGGGGAATGTTTCGGATCTGCCAATCACAGTTCGCGTACTCATTCCGTTATACAAAGATTGAATGTAATTTTGAGAAATTAATTTAATGGTTGTATACGGCTAGAAGCAATAAGAACCTAATGGGTCACACATAAGACTTGGAGCCCAAAAGAGAAACAGATATTAATTAATTGACGAAAGCCCAACTAAGTCCACTAAGGCCCAATAATAAGAGGCGGGCGATTTTATGTGTAGGGACACATAAGGAATTAATTTAAATTCGGACAATTATAATTAGATTATGAATATGAATTAAATTAATTATAGGATAAATAAGTTATGAGGTTTATTGAGATTAAATTGCTCCTAATTATTATCCTATCAATAAGTTATTATTATATTAATATTTAGATATAATTGTAGATAATAATAACAAGAGTATTATTCCGAATATAACTCTTATTCAATAACCTAATTCTATCTAACTAGGGTTTAGATATGAGAGGCTATAAATACCCCTGCTACTGAGAATTTCGGCCAACCCTAGTCCTTCCGAAGAGAGAGAAATTTCGACCCCCACTGTTAAGAACGAGATTTCCACCGCTTGCTTCCGTTCAATTGATTTTATCTCTTTTTCTTTATCCTTGATCTTGTGTTGATTAATTAGAGGCAATCTATTTTGGTTGTTGTACTTTGGTTGAATTCTAATTAATTTGATCTTGTGTTTTGTCTTGTGCTCGTGAACTCGGATCTAGAGTTGAGGGCACTTCGCTAGCAACAGTAGATAGTTCTTCAGAAAGGTATTTCCTTCTATCCCTCTTTATATGAAATAATGATTAACGGATCTTGGTTAAAGGAAATAGGTTAAAATTTTTATATTTCCTCTGCCAAACGTTTGCCTATTTTCCTTCATTTTATAACTCAGCATATAAGATCACTCAACATGCAAGAATACTCAGTATATAAAATTTACTCGGCATGCAAAATCACTCAGCACAGCTTGTACTTAGAATTTATTGAAGAGGATTGAACATACCTATGGCTTCTCTCAGTATGCTGAACTGCTCACGAGCAGTGGCTTCGTGAAGATATCAGCAAGCTGCTCATCCGTTGGGACATAGGTCAGCTTGATCTCACCCTTGAGTATATGATCTCTGATGAAGTGATACCTTATGCTGACATGCTTCATCCTGCTGTGCTGGATTGGATTCTTTGATAAGTCAATGGCACTTTTATTGTCACATTTGACTTTAATCATTTTCGTCTTAACTCCATAATCATCCAGCTATTGCTTGATCTAGAGGACTTGGGCAACACAGCTTCCAGCAGCAATATACTCAGCTTCAGTGGTTGACAGGGCTACTGACGACTGCTTTTTGCTGAACCAAGACACAAGACGGCTCCCCCGAAAATGACATCCTCCTGAGGTGCTTTTTTGTTCCAGTTTCTCATCTATATTCAGCATCAGTGTATCCAAGGAGTGTGAACTCATCGGTATTGGATACCATAGACCTGCATTTACTGAGCCTCGCAAATATCTAAGGATTCTTTTTACAGCTATGTAATGAGATTCCTTAGGGTTAGATTGATATCTTACATAGTAACATACTGAGAACTGAATATCCGTCCTACTTGCCGTTATATAGAGTAGAGAGCCAATCATACCTCCGTACAATTTTCTATCTACTGACTTACCGTTTTCGTCAGCACAAAGGACAATATCAGTGCCCATTGGGGTGGATATTGACTTACAGTTGTCCATTTCATACTTCTTCAATATCTCCTTTGCATACTTAGTCTGACTGATGAATATGCCATTCTTGCCTTGCTTGATTTGAAGTCCAAGGAAGAAGTTGAGTTCTCCCACCATGGAAATTTCAAACTCACTCATTTATAACTCCATTTAGAAATGCACTTTTGACATCCATTTGAAATAGTTTAAAGTTCATAAAGCTAGCATAAGCACACGGTATTCTAATAGCTTCTAGTCTTGCCACTAGGGCAAAGGTCTCACCGTAGTCAATACCTTCATACTGACTATAGCCTTGAGCTACAAGTCTTGCTTTGTTCCTGACTACGTTCCCTTGTTCATCCAGCTTGTTACGGAAGACCCATCGTATTCCTATAGTCTTCTGGCTTTTTGGATTTGGCACTAAGTCCCATACTTTATTCTTTCTGAATTGGTCAAGCTCCTCTTGCATTGCACCCATCCAGAACTCATCGTTCTCAGCTTCTGAAAAGTTCTTCGGTTCCAGAACTGAGATGAGGGCTACGTTGCTGAGGTACCTCCTGAGTTGGTTTCTTGTCATGAGGTGATTCTCAGCAGAATCAAGAATGTTGCTTTTAGAATGTCCTCTTGGGATTCTGACTTCTCTTGGCAGTGTGATGTCTTCAACAGTTTGTGTTTCAACAATCTCTGCAGGTTTAGATTGGTCAGTGAAAATGATTTGAGTTTCGTTTTTATCTTTAGTCAGCCCTTGAGGAAGTGACTCAATAGTTGCACTCAGGTCAGCAGGTGTTGAGCTGGAATCATCTTCAGTCGTCTGATTGACCTTCTCTGCATGGTTAGTTTCATCGAACTCAATATGAACAGACTCTTCTAAAACCTGAGTTCGTTTATTGAAAATTCTATATGCTTTGTTGTTTGTTGAGTAGCCTAAAAAGATGGCTTCATCAGCCTTTGAATCAAACTTAGCAAGGTTGTCCTTAGTATTTAGAATAAAACATTTACAGCCAAAGGCACGAAAATAACTTATGTTAGGTTTTCGTCCTTTCCAAAGTTCATAGGGGTTTTTCCTCAGTATAGGTCTGACTAGAGCCCTATTGAGTATATAGCACGCTGTGTTAACAACTTCTCCCTAAAAGTACTTTGGAAGCCTATTCTCACTCAGCATTGTCTTGGCCATTTCAACCAGAGTTCTGTTCTTCCTTTCAACTACCCCATTCTATTGAGGAGTTCTATGAGTAGAGAAGTTATGGTCAATGTCGCTGGCTTCACAGAATTCGTCAAACAATTGATTTTTGAATTCTCCACCATTATGACTTCGGATGTGAGCTATTTTTAGGTCTTTATCATTTTCAAGTTTTCTACACAGTGTTGAAAACATCTCAAATGTTTCATCCTTGCTACTGAGCAAGATGACCCAAGTGTACCGAGAAAAGTCATCTACAATGACCAAGGAAAATCTCCTACCACCCAAGCTCAGCGGCTGGACTGGTCCGAAGAGATCCAAGTGTAGTAACTCTAATGGATGCTTGGTTGAGACTATGTTTTTACTTTGAAAAGATTTTCTAGTTTGTTTTCCATACTGGCAAGCATTGCATAATTGATCATTTTCAAACTTAAGTTTGGGCAGTCCCTCAACTAATTGCTTTCTTGCTAACTTGGCCAGGAGGTCCATGCTTATATGACCAAGTCTCATGTGCCATAGCCAGGAATTTTCTTCCTTTGACACTAAGCATATATTTTTTGAAAACTTCTTTTCCAAATTCAGCATAAAGACATTGTCAACACGAGGGGCAGTTAAAATCAATTCATTTGTTTTGCCCTCGAGTATTTTACATCCAAAGGCATCAAATATAACTTTCCTACCGCTGTCACACAGCTGAGCTACGCTCTGTAGGTTATATTCAAGTCCTCTAACTAGGGAGACTGACTCAATAGTAGGATTGCCACCAACGGTTCCTGAACCTACTATCTTACCCTTTTTGTTGTCTCCAAAACTTACGCTTCCTCTATGTTTATGCATGAGTGTGATGAACAGAGTTTCATCACTAGTCATATTCCTCGAGCATGCGCTGTCAATGTACCATAACTTTGACTTCTCAACACACCCCACGCCAATCTGCAATACACTAGTTACTTTTAGTTACCCAAAGCTTTTTGGGTCCTCATTTGTTAGGCTCAGCAGGTGATACATTATATTTTACTCGATGGTGACACACTTTTGTAGTGTGGCCATTCTTTCCACTAAAGTCACAATTGATCTTTTGTTGGCGAATCCATTTCCGCTGACCATCACCTGAGAGCTGAGCATGGCGACACACATTTGTTGTGTGTCCTTTCTTCCCACAAAAATCACATTGGACGTTTTGCTGGGGATTCCATCTCCGCTGACCAGTACCTGAGTACTGAGCGTGCTGATGGAAGTTTCTTTTATTCGGAACCCCGAGTTAGTTCTGAATAGATGTGATGTCCTTTTTCAGTTTCTTTGAATCTGATTGGACCTCAGTGACAAACCTATGCATGATCTTTAGATTCTCATCCTGCCTGGTATTGTCTTGGAGAAGATGTCGATGGTCACTGAGCTTGACCTCCTCTATCTCATCGCATCGCATACTGAGTGCTCGTACTTTCTTGTTACATTTTTTAACAAGTGTGTATAGGTCACTCAGGGCATTTATCATTTCATTCCTTAGCAAGGGAAGAGACATTACCTCAGTAGGGTTCAGCTTGCTCAGAAGCACAAGGCTCAGCAAACTCATCAGCCATGAAGCAAATGTTTACTGACTCAGTGGCACCACCTGTTGAAACACCTTTCCACATGATTTTGATTTGACAAAATTATTTAAGTAATGATAAAAATATTCTAACACATTAAATTTAAATGCTTTGATTTATTACACTAATGTGTTTGTTCAATGTTGAGTTTAATTGTGTATAAGCCATTGAGATTAAAAGGCCCAAAGGCCCATAAAGTGGAAGTCAAGCCCAAGTCAACACATCAAGACCATTCGGCCCAAGAGTTAAAAATGAGGCCGTATCAACTAAAATGACGACTTAGCAAGAGAAGGATCGAGAAGCCTTCGTGGCAAAAGCTTCAAGTAGAAGCTGCTGAGTTGGACGACAAAGCAGTCTGGACAACGGCAGGTAATGTTCAACTTCTAGACAAAGTATTTCTACTTTGGGAAAAGTTCAGAAGGCGCAGAAAGCTGTCTCGTGGACTTTTCCTTAAATGTCGAAACATTCTGCCGAAGACTGACGAAGATAGAAGATGCGTGAATCCTATTGGCCAACGACGTTGAGCACGCCCAGAGTGACAACGACAGGAAGCCGTTTCCCTCCAACGGTTATTTCGAAATTCGAAATGACCAGGTGCCTCAAGTGTCACTATATAAAGGCCATCCATTTGCTTCAATCGATGCAGAACTTCAAGTAGTCGAAATGCTGACCAAATTCATACTCGAAGATTCTGTCAGAAAAGCAAAGCAAATACCTTACACCAATTTCCATATTATTGTGTAAAAGTCTAGAGTGATTTCCAATCGTCTAAAGTGTCTTAGCAATCGTTGTTTAGGACAAACACTTTATCAATTCTAGAAGAATAGAAAGGAGAGGCTGAGTACTCGGTTATAGTACTCAGCACTAGATATAGGAGTGAGTAGAGGTATAGAGGAAGGTACTCTTGTTATACTCAGCTTCTATTTGTAAAAGGTTTCGTGCTCTACCTTTAAAGAGCTCAGTAGAGAATTCAAAAAGCTTGGAACGAGTTCCGGGGACTGGACGTAGGCGGAGAGGCCGAACCAGGATAAGTCTGCTGAGTAATATCTTTCTAACCCTTAAACTCCTTTATGTTGGAAATTAGGCTAAGGTATAGCAGCAGAAATATAAATTTTTTAACCTATTTCCATTAACCTTAGGATCCGTTAATCGTTATTTCATATAAAGAGGGATAAGAAGAATTACCTTTTGATGATCAATCTACCGTTGTTAATGAAGTGCCCACAACTCTTCTCCGAGTTCCCAAGCACAAAATAAAACACAGGAAGATTAAGTTAGAATCAACCGTTGAGTAGCAACCAAAATAGATTGCCTCTAATTAATCAACACAAGATCAATGATAAAAGAAATAGATGAAATCAATTGATCGGAAGGAAGCCGTGGAAAATCTCGTCCTCAAACTGGGGGTCGACATTCTCTCTCTTGCTCTTAGGGATGGATTTCAAAAATCACTTAGGGTTAGCCTTTAGTGTGTTGGCCGAAATTCCTATATAGGGGGGTATTTATAATCTCTTGTATCTAATCCCTAGTTAGATAGAATTAGGTTACTGAATAGGAATTTAATTCGGAATAGAATTCCTAATTATTATCTCATTATATATCTAATATATTAAGGATAATAATAATAACCTTATTGGATAATAATAGGAGTATTATAATCTAATTAAAACTCCTAACTTATTTATCTTTTAATTAATTTAATTCATAATCCTAATCTAATTAGGATTGATTAAAATCAAATTAATCATTCATGTATTATTCATGAATTTCGACCCCCCCCCCTTATGGTCCATGGGCCTTATTGGGCTCAATTGGGCTTCCATCAATTAATTAACATCTATCTCTCTTTTAGGTTCCAAGTCTTATGTGTGATCCATTAGGTTCCTATTACTTCTGGCCGTATGCAACTATTAAATTAATTTTCAAAGAATTATATTTAATCTTTGCATAACGGAATTATGTACAGAGTATGTGATTAGCAAGTCCATAATCATTCCCCCAGAGCCATAAGAAGACAGGTTGATTTTGTCGTTAACCTTTCCGTATTAGTTACAGTATAATTCGATCTTTTATCAACTACATCCTTGAACTGAATCTTATGACTATGGATGATGTCAAGTCACATATAGCGAGACGTTCGTTTTAATTGTACAGGCCGAGTCAACTCAAATAGATAGGTTAAGTGAAATCTGTATTTCAAGTCTTAAGCTATCACCTTGCAAGGATTTAGAGTCGAGTCTTCCACAAGCGATCCTTGGATGTATCTCCCATTTATCGGGAGTGATAAATGCTCAATCCAATGTATAACTATCCTGAAATTACCTCCTGTGACACCCAACCTTTGCTGTTCACACCCCAGAGTCATCTCTGTTAAGGATCGTGTTATAACAGGATCAAAGTCTCACATTCAGTAATTCAGAATGACCAATTAACATTCCTTTGAGTCTGAGGATTAGTTATACCTATTAATACCAATGAGATGAACATGTGACAAGGATGAATCTACCCATCCTGTTATCTCAAATCGGATGCCCAATCCTAATGAACTCCCTTTCATTGGATCCACGTAACTGTCCAGATATCTATATATATGAAGCTTGTGAGATCAGCTTTCTGTCGGACAGAAGACATTGTTACATGTAAGTCTCAACAGTGATATGTCAATCCTGGGCATATCACTTGACTTGGGGTGGTTTTAAGTTTATTAGTTTATCATAAAGTTTAGTCTCACTTCATGCTTGTATGAACACTTTATGATCACTTTAAACAAACTTACGGATTTCCTTTTATTAGACTTTATTTAGTGCTTAAAAGGGATTGCCTTTATACAGTTATAAAACATATATCTCATTAAAACAAATGATATAAAGAACACTTCATTTACATTAAGTTTGTATCCTAGAACAATTGTCTATAGGACACTAAACCCCAACATACTCCCACTTGGACTAAAGCCAATTGTTTCTAAAACTTATCCCAGTAGAATTTAGATGACGATCATGTACTCTCTGGGTTAAGGGCTTTGTCAACGGATCTGCAACGTTGTCCTCTGTAGGTACTCTTTCTATTCTCACATCTCCTCTAGCCACAATCTCTCTTATGATGTGGTATCGCTTTAGGTAATGCTTGGATGCATTATGAGACCGTGGTTCCTTTGCTTGCGCAATGGCTCCATTGTTATCACAATACAGTGTAATGGGATTTACAATGTCAGGCACCACACCAAGTTCTGTAATGAACTTTCTAATCTAAACCGCTTCCTTTGCTGCTTCCGCAGCTGCGATATACTCTGACTCGGTCGTAGAGAAAGCTACGCTTCCCTGCTTGGAACTCTTCCAACTGACCGCGCCCCCATTCAAGATAAACAGGTATCCTGATTGGGATTTAAAATCATTCTCATCTGTGAGATGACTTGCGTCTGAAAATCCTTCTATTTTCAGATCACCTTCTCCGTACACTAGGAACATATCTTTAGTTCTTCTCAAGTACTTAAGAATGCTCTTGACGGCAATCTAATGCTTGTCTCCCGGATTTCCTTGGTAACGACTCGTTATACTTAACGCGAACGCTACGTCAGGTCTAGTGCATAGCATAGCATACATAATCGAACCGATTACGCTGGCATACGGGACTACAGCCATGCGCTTCTTATCATCATCGGTTTTAGGACATTGATGATTATTTAACTTTACTCCATGTAGCATGGGTAAGTTACCTCGTTTCGATTCAAGCATGCTAAACCGCTTTAGCACCTTTTCGATGTATGTAGCCTGTGAAAGACCGAGCAGTCTTCTTAATCTATCTCTGTAGATCTTTATACCAAGTATATAAGCTGCTTCACCAAGGTCTTTCATTGAGAAGTTACCAGATAACCATACTTTTACCGACTGTAGCAGAGCTATGTCATTTCCCATTAGTAATATATCATCCACATATAATATTAGAAATGCTACAGAGCTCCCACTTGCTTTCTTGTAAATGCAAG
This sequence comes from Euphorbia lathyris, assembly GCF_963576675.1. Lineage (NCBI taxonomy): Eukaryota > Viridiplantae > Streptophyta > Magnoliopsida > Malpighiales > Euphorbiaceae > Euphorbia > Euphorbia lathyris. The sequence continues at coordinate 42,950,882 of NC_088914.1, forward strand.
CTTCTTCGCAATTTTGTTCGAAACCAAATTGTTTTATGGTTTCGTCAAAACGCTTGTTCCAGCTTCTAGATGCTTGCTTGAGTCCATAAATGGATCTCTGAAGTTTGCAAACCTTGTTTGCATCCTTTGATATGAAACCTTCAGGTTGCATCATATATACATCCTCAAGCAGGTTTCCGTTTAGGAAAGCTGTTTTCACATCCATTTGCCAAATCTCGTAATCGTAGTGAGCGGCAATAGTAAGCATGATTTTGATTGATTTGGACATAGCCACAAGAGAGAAAGTTTCGTCATAATCAATTCCTTGCTTGTGACGATATCCTTTCGCTACTAACCTAGCTTTGTAGGTGTTAACCTTTCCATCCACGTCAGTCTTCTTTTTGAAGATCCACCTGCACCCAATGGGTTTTATCCCTTCGGGTGGATCAACCAAAGTCCACACTTGGTTAGTATACATGGAATCTATTTCAGAATCCATGGCCTCAAGCCATGCTTTAGAATCTGGACTAGTAAGAGCCTCTTCGTAGTTTTTGGGTTCGTCGTCTAACACGAGAACCTCATTATCATCTCCCACTAGAAAACCATATCTAACTGGGAGTTCACAAACTCTTTGTGATCTACGAATAGGTGGCACTGGAGTCTCATCTAATGGGACTACTTCGGGTACCTCAACCGTCTCTGTTGTTTCAGTCGGTGTTTCTTCTTCTTGAACTTCGTCAAGTTCAATCATGCTTCCCTTTTGTGTTTCTTCAAGAAACTCTTTCTCTAAGAAGGTTGAGTGCTTGGATACTATTACTTTCTTATCATTTGGATGATAGAAGTAATATCCCATAGTTTCCTTAGGGTATCCAATGAAGAAACATTTATCAGATTTCGAATCTAGTTTGTCAGACGCAATGCGTTTGACAAATGCTGAACAACCCCATACTCTCATAAATGAAAACACGGGTTTCCTACCAATGAACAATTCATATGGTGTGGAACTAACGGATTTAGTTGGTACTCGGTTTAGGGTGAAGAGGGAAGTTTCTAAGGCATAGCCCCAGAACGTCTTTGGAAGTAAGGCCATGCTCATCATGGATCATACCATATCTAGTAGGGTACGGTTTCTCCTCTCGGATACACCATTGTGTTGTGGTGTATAAGGAGGTGTCCATTGTGAGCATATCCCACATTCAGTTAGATAATTCAGAAAATCATCTGAAAGATATTCGCCACCTCGATCTGATCGAAGTGTCTTTATTTTCTTTCCTAATTGATTTTCTACTTCATTCTTGAAGCATTTGAATTTCTCAAAAGCTTCTGATTTGTGCTTCATCAAGTAGATGTAACCATATCGGGTATGGTCATCTATGAAGCTTATGAAGAATCTGAATCCTCCTCTTGCTTGGACTGACATAGGACCGCATACAGCACTCGGTTTCTCCCAGGAAATCTGACAACTCAGATTTTACCGGAGGGTCTGTCCATAACTCGGCCTCCTCTATTCTTCGGGTCTAACTATACCTTTTGGAAGAATAGAATAAAAAATTTCATTCAGGCAACAAACATGAGCGCATGGCTATCTATAGTCCAAGGCCCATTTATTCCTGTTGAAACTATTGATGGCCAAACGGTTGTCAAAGCTGAGACTAGATGGACAGAGGATGATCTCAAGAAGCTACAAAATCATTCTTTGGCTATAAACATGCTTCACTGTGCGTTAGATGCTGCAGAATACAACAAGATTTCAGGTTGTGAGTCAGCGCAGGAGATTTGGAAGAAGTTGGAGGTCACCTATGAAGGAACCAACAAGGTGAAGGAATCCAAGGTCAACCAGCACATGAGGTTGTACGAGCTGTTTGAAATGAATGATGATGAAGGAATCTCTGACATAAACGCAAGGTTCACAAACATCATCAACGAGCTCAAGAGACTTGGAAAGATCTTCACTGAGGAAGAGCAAGTCAAGAAGATTCTTAGAAGTCTTCCTAAAAGCTGGCAAGCAAAGAAAACTGCTGTTGAAGAAGCTCAAGACTTAACCACCTACAAGTATGATGAACTCATTGGCTCGCTGCTGACCCACGAGATATCAATGAAGAATTTCGAGGTGAAGGAAAATTCTGAAGATAAGAACCAAAAGTCTCTTGTCATGAAAGCTGACTCCACTGATGGGAGCTCAACAGACGATGAAGAAATGGCTATGTTCACTATAAAGATGAAAAGGCTGTTCAAAAAGAATGACAAATATTCTAAGAAGCCTTACAAGAAGTTTGATAAGTACAAAGCTGACTCCAGCGACAGCAAGTACAAGAAGGACATCTCAAAGCCCATTACATGCTTTGAATGTCATCAAACTGGCCATATCAAGTCAAGCTGTCCTACGCTGAGGAAAAAAGAAAGAACGGCAAGAAGGCAATGGTGGCAACCTGGAGTGATAGTGATGATTCATCATCATCTGAAGCTGATGCCACTGAGTCAGCAAAGATCTGCTTCATGGCAGATGAGCTTGCTGAGCCGTGTGTTTCTGAGCATGCTGACCCCTCCATTGCATATGACAACGAGGAACACTCAACTGAGGTAATATCACTACCCTTGCTCAGAAATGAGATGGTTAATGCCTTGAGTGACCTCTACACATTAGTCAAAAAGTGTAATAAAAAGGTTAGAGCACTCAGCAGGCGATGTGACGGGGTTGAGGAGGTCAAACTGAGTGACCTTCGATATATTCTCCAGGAAACTTCGATTTTGCATAGTAATGTAGAAATTATGCAAAAGTTTATCACTGAGGTCCAATCAGATTCTAAGAAACTGAGAAAGGACGTCACATCAATTCAGAACCAACTTAAGGTTCCGAATAAGAGAAATATTCCTCTGAACATTGAGTACAGAAGTACTAGTCAGTAGGGATGGAATCCTCAGCGGAATGTCCAGTGTGACTTCTATGGGAAGAAAGGACACACCACAAAGGTGTGCTGGCACGCTCAGCACTAGGGTGCTGACCAGTCAGTGAGACATCCTAAACGGAAGGTCAGCTGTGACTTCTGTGGAAAGAATGGACATACTGTCCAAATATGTCATCATAAAATGAAATATGATGCTTTACCTGTTGAACCTAACAAGCAAGGACCCAAAAAGAATTGGGTACCTAAAAGCAACTAGCTATATTGCAGGTAAGCCTGAGGTGTGCTGAGAAGTCAAAGATGTGGTACATTGACAGCGCATGCTCGAGGCATATGACTGGTGATGAAACTCAGTTCATCACGTTTGTGCGTAAACGAGGAGGAAGTGTAAGTTTTGGAGACAACAAGAAGGGTAAGATAGTAGGGTCAGGAACCATTGGTGGTAATCCTACTATTGAGTCAGTCTCCCTAGTCAGCGGACTCAAATATAACTTACTCAGTGTAGCTCAGCTATGTGACAATGGGAGAAAAGTTATATTTCATGACACTGGATGTAAAATATTCGAGGGTAAAACAAATGAGTTAATTTTAACTGCCCCTCGTATTGATAATGTCTTTATGCTGAATTTAGAAAAGAAGTTTTCAAAAACTGTATGCTTAGTGTCAAAGGAAGAAAATTCCTAGCTATGGAACAGGAGACTTGGTCATGTAAGCATGGATCTCCTGGCCAAATTAGCAAGAAAGCAATTGGTTGAGGGACTGCCAGAACTCAAATTTGAAAAAGATCAATTATACCACGTTTTCCAAGCTGGAAAACAAACCAAACAATCTTTTCATAGTAAAAACATTGTCTCAACTAAGCGTCCATTAGAGTTACTACACTTGGATCTCTTCGGTCCAGTCCAGCCGCTGAGCTTGGGTGGAAGAAGATTTTCCTTGGTCATTGTAGATGACTTTTCTCGGTACACTTGGATCATCATGCTGAGTAAGCAAGGATGAAACCTTTGAGACATTTTCAAATTTGGTAAGAAAACTTGAAAATGATAAAGACCTTAAGTTAGCTCACATCCGAAGTGATAATGGTGGAGAATTCAAGAACCAACAGTTTGTTGAATTCTGTGAAACCAACGGCATTGACCATAATTTCTCTGCTCCTAGAATGCCTCAACAAAATGGGGTTGTTGAAAGGAAAAACAGAACCTTGGTTGAAATAGCCAGGACAATGCTGCGTGAGCATAAGCTTCCAAAGTACTTTTAGGGAGAAGCTGTCAAGACAGCGTGCTATATTCTTAATAGGGCTCTAGTTAGACCTATACTAAAGAAAACCCCCTACGAACTTTGGAAAGGACGAAAGCCCAACATTGGATACGTTCGTGCCTTTGGCTATAAATGTTTTATCTTAAATACCAAAGATAGCCTAGCTAAGTTCGACTCAAAAGCTGATGAAGCTATCTTTTTAGGCTACTCAACAAACAGCAAAGCATACAGAGTTTTCAATAAACGAACTCAAGTCTTAGAAGAGTCAGTACATATTGAGTTTGATGAAACTAACCCTGCAGGTAGATACCAGCCGCTGACCGAGGATGACCCACACTCAGCACCCGCTGACCAAGAAACATCCACTGAGTCATTTCCCCAAGGGCTGACCAAAGGTAAAAGTGAAACTCAAATTACTTTCACTGACCAATCTACACCTGCAGAGATTGTTGAAACACAACTAGCGCAAGACATCAATCTACCAAAGGAGATTAGGATACCAAGAGGTCACTCAGAGAGTGCCATTCTTGATGCCGCTGAGAATACCCTGATGACGAGGAATCAACTCAGGAGATACCTCAGCAACGTAGCATTCGTCTCTATCCATGAGCCAAAGAATTTCGCTGAAGCTGAGTATGATGAATTCTGGATGAATGCAATGCAAGAAGAACTTGATCAGTTCAGACGAAATGAAGTATGGGATCTAGTGCCAAAACCAAGAAGCCAGAAGACCATATGAACAAGATGGGTCTTCCGCAACAAGCTGGATGAACAAGGGAACGTGGTCAGAAACAAGGCAAGACTCGTAGCTCAGGGCTACAGTCAGCAAGAAGGTATTGACTACGGTGAGACCTTTGCCCCAGTGGCAAGGCTAGAGGCTATAAGAATCTTATGTGCATATGCATCTTATATGAACTTTAAATTGTTTCAAATGGATGTTAAAAGTGCATTCCTTAATGGAGTTATAAGCGAGGAAGTTTATGTTAATCAACCTCCTGGGTTTGAGGACCCCAAGTTCCCAAACCATGTTTATAAACTCAAAAAGGCTATGTATGGCCTCAAGCAAGCACCACGTGCTTGGTATGAGAGGCTGACCAGTTTCCTGCTGACTAGAAATTATGTCAGAGGTAAAGCTGATACAACCTTATTCATTAAGAGAAAGGGTAAGATACCCTGATGGCTCAAATATATGTTGATGACATTATTTTTGGTGCCACTAACGAGTCAATGTGCAAGGAATTTAGCAAGCAGATGCAAACTGAGTTTGAAATGTCAATGATGGGAGAACTCAATTTCTTCCTTGGACTTCAAATCAAACTAGGGAAAAATGGCATCTTCATCAGTCAAACTAAGTATGCCAATGAGATATTGAAGAAGTATGAACTTGAGAATTGTAAGTCAATATCTACCCCAATGGGCACTGACATTGTCCTCTGCGCTGATGAAAATGGTAAGTCAGTAGACAACAGATTGTACCAAGGTATGATTGGCTCTCTACTTTACTTAACTGCCAGTAGGCCGGACATTCAGTTCTCGGTATGTTATTATGCTAGATATCAATCTAACCCTAAGGAATCTCACTACATATCTGTAAAAAGAATCCTTAGATATTTGCAAGGCTCAGTGAATGCAGGTTTGTGGTATCCCAACACTCATGACTTCACACTCATTGGATACACTGACGCTGATTACGGACGAGACAAGCTTGAACGAAAAAGCACCTCAGGAGGATGCCACTTCCTTGGGAGTTGTCTTGTGTCCTGGTTCAGCAAGAAGCAGGCGTCAGTAGCCCTGTCAACCATTGAAGCTGAGTACATTGCTGCTGGAAGCTATGTTGCTCAAGTCCTATGGATTAAGCAACAACTTGAAGATTATGGCGTTCAGACTAAAACAATTGAAGTCAAATGTGACAACAAAAGTGCAATCGATTTATCAAAGAACCCAATCCAGCACAGCAGGATGAAGCATGTCAGCATCAGACATCACTTCATTAGAGACCATGTACTCAAAGGGGAGATCAAGCTGACCTATGTCCTAACGGATGAGCAGCTTGCTGACATCTTCACAAAGCCACTGGCTCGTGAGCAATTCAACATACTTAGAGAAGCCATTGGTATGTTTAATCCTCTTCAATAAATTTCAAGTATAGTATACATGCTGAGTGAATTACCATGCTGAATGACTTATGCTAAATCAATTACTATCACATGCTGAGTAAAATTACCATGCTGAATGACTTATGCTAAATCAATTACTATCACATGCTGAGTAAAATTACATGCTGAGTGTTTATCTTAAGCTGAGCAACTAAGCATAAGAATTATTCCTTTGCGTAACAACTGTCTAACTCAGAATCTTAAACGTTTGAGATCCCTAACACTGAGTAAAGATCCGTTGGAAACTTTAATGCAAAGCACGCGAAGTAAATAGCCACCTAGGATGACGCATAGGCTATAATTAGAAAATACATGCGCCGTATGTGTCATAAATGCCAGAATCTTTGTCGATTGAGAATCTCGAGGTAAAACGGACAACCCAACGTCTTGGATTAACTCAACATCTCTATAAATAGTGGATGAATTCCCATTTTCATTTCTTTACGCTTAGAAATCTCTGGCATTCATACTCTCTCTCGAAAAATTCCCAAACTTCCCAAAACTTCTCTGAAAATATGACAAAAGTCACTCTAAATATCTCCGGTGCCGGTCTCTCCCATAACCACTCCGATGACAATCCCACTTCTCCCAGTCAGCGTGATCACGCTGGAGTTACTACGCCGAGCAAGAAAGCTCAAGCTGTCCAAGTCACCTCTTCCAAAGGGAAACAACAGCAAAAGGACAAGGGCAAGAAAGTAATAGAACGCACCTACACTCAGGTATTCGAAAGTGTGAAGGGATGGAAGATTGACCACTCGCGGTGGTTCTCAAAAGGATTCTGGAAGCCGAGCAGCCCTTTTGTTAGTGGATCAAGAACAACGGTTGGACCGAGCTGTTCTCAGTTCGAGATGCTACTTACCCTGAGCTGGTAAGAGAATTCTATGCCAACCTAAAAGCTGCCGATGATAACAGGACCTACCTGGTCTCCAGAGTTCGAGGAAAGGACATTTTCATCAACCCTACGTACCTTGCCTCACTGTTCAAATTGAAAAACGAAGGAGCTATACTTCGTAAATCAGGTGACCATGAGAAAACCGACTACGTTCAGACCTTCTGTAAACCTGAGGGTCATGTAGGTGAAATTTCGAGCACTTCCATGGGTCAGCATCAAAAGATGGCCCATTACATACTGACAAATTTCCTCTACCCTAAAATCAACTGCACCAACTCAGCAACCAATTTCGAGCAGTGTTTTATATGGCATATGCTGACCTACACACCGATAAACATGCTTGTCTTCATAATCGGTGGGTTTCTACGAAGTACATGAACCCTTAGGTTGGGCTCTTTCATCACTCGAATCCTCCAGGATCACAAGGTGGACATGATTGTGGAAATCCAAGTTTAGGGAACCGAGATTACAGCTGCTGCCCTATTCGGTTTGGCATATGATCTACCTATTCTGCCAAAGAAAGGAAAAGGGGAAGCTGTCCAGAACGCTAAGGGGGTAGTGACTAGAAAGGGCAGAACACAAAGAAAGAGGAAAGCTGTGCAAAGCACCTCTAAAGGAGCTGCCTCTACCCAAAAGAAGTTCAAAGTTGTATATAAAGGAACAAAGCCGCAAACTCAGCAAAGTCCGGGTGGATCTAGGTCAGCTGCAAAAAGACCTAGGAAAGCTAAACCTGAGACAGAAGAAAGAGAGGTTGATGACCAACCATTAAGGAAGAGGAAGAAGCAGCTCAATTTTGAGTTGAGACCTATCGATGCATGTCCGACAGATATCGTCGTTCCTCCTAACTCACACTATGCACAGAGTCAAGGCATTGACGCTGAGCAACAGTTTGAGGAAGAACAAGACCAAGACCAATTGGGTGGTCAGTTTGTCGAGGAAGAACTGGATGAACAGTTTGAGGAAGAAGAACTGGATGATGAGTTTGATGAAGAAGAAAGTGGTCAGGATGACACTGAGGAACCAGCAGATGATGAGCATCTTGAACCAATCAACACTGAGTTGGTTGATGAAGAAGAAACTGAGCACCCAGTAAATGCTCCTGCTATTCAAAGGGACACCTCACCCACTGACTCCATTGAGTCTATTCCATGTGACCCTACTCCTCCAAAGCTTAAGAGACTGAGAAAGAAGAAAGCTTTTAGAACATCAGTTATTGATCTCATGGGTGATTCACCGCTGAGAGATGAGATCTCTGACCTTACCGATGTACATCTTAAATACTTCTCCAACCCACTTGTGTCTCAACCAGAGCAACAAGAAAATCAAGCCTCTGTTTCTCAGCCGAAGGAACATGCCGACTTAAATGCTTCCGCCAACCAAAGTAATGCCGAGAAAGTGCTCCAAGATTCCGCTCCTCAACCTGTTGAGCAAGCTAAGGAATTTCCTGCTCAGGTGGACACTAAACTTCCTCAAATTCCATCACCTAGTCAGCTTCAGCCTGACACTGAGCAAGCAACACTGTCTCCTGATCCTCCACTTCCCCCACTCAATGAGCAGAATCAGATTCAGTCAGTTTCTACTGACAATCCCAATTCTAGGCCAGCTGTTGATAATGTTGGGCCTTCTAATGATGAGCAGAACCAAACACTGCCTTTATTCGGTTCTACTCCTCCTCTGGCATCTGGGCCAACACAAGATGGATCCTTTAGCTACCTCATTGCCTCTGAGTCTGGTCGAAGAATTGTTGACTCAGCTCAAGCTCTCATCCAGGACCTCCATCAATCAAGTACCAATGCCGCTGAATCTAATACTGTTGAGACAACTCCATTTTTGTCTATCACTCAGCTTCTTACTGAGATCAAAGGTATGAAGGATCTTCTGAGTGTCATGACTACACTACAATCTCAACAGCCCAGGCAGGACTCTATAATGAAGCTGGCCAAACTCCAGCTGACCATGGTCAACCATATGAACTCACTGCAAAGGGAGTTTCATCAATTGTCAGCTGTGAACTCAGCATATGCCACTTCTGCCGAAGTACATCATCTCTTCAGCCAGCTTCACACTGAGCAAGAGAAAACAAATCACCAGCTTTCCACCTCCTCTCAATGCTCCATTGAGCAAATTAGCGAGGCTGTGCGTCTATTGAACTTAAACAGGCAAGAGATGGCAACTGACGAGCTTAAAACCAACGAGATTCTGAAGTATTCTCGAGCGACTTTCAGCAATGTGCGCCAAATCAACGGTCAGTGTGAGTATTATGATTCATCTTTGCTAAAGATGTTTCATCAAGCTTTTGCAATGCTCACTAAAACCATGCACTGGATTGGCAAGTCTCAAGCCGCTGTTTTGAGTATGCTGAGTGTTGCATCTATCAGAATTCCTCGATCCATTGTGGATGATGGTGTTCCAATCTTCGACGGAATGAATGAAAGCACGAGAAAGCTAAAGGCATTTTCTCAACGCCTCACTCAAGTTGCAATTGAAGCCACCTTTATTCCCAAACCTGATGATGGCAAAACGGGGGAGAAAGAACAAGCCCCAAGAACTCAGCAAGCTTCAGTTAGTCAGCCGCAACACAAGGGCAAAGGCAAACAAAAGTAGCTTAACTTGTATTGACTAGGATAGCTAGCTTTTTGAACCTTTATATCTGTGTTCTTTTTTTGTGAACCCTGTTATGCTGACTTTAAATTCAAAACAAATTATATGCATCTCTTTCATACTGACTACTCTTATGCGATGCTTACTTAAGTGATTGTTATAATTTGTTAAAACGCATCTTCATTAAATCAACTGTGCTACACTGTCTATATTAATTTATGATATGTCTGATGTGTTGATCAAACATGTTGACCACTTCTTATATGTCCATTTAACTAAAACTCATTGAACAAAGCATACTCGGCGCTCTCTGATATTTAAACCTTCCGCGTAAAACTGAGTTAAATATAATATGTTCCATGAGCTGACCTATCTCTGAAAACTGACCTTAGACTTACTCAATTAAACCTTGAAATGTTTAGAGTAAAACTAAGTCAGTAGCTCAACCCTTACGGGGGAGTTATTTGATAAAATAAGGTCAACTATCATGGGGGAGCTCAACACTGAGTTCTTCGACTGAATATTTTTGCCAACATCAAAATGGGGGAGTTTGTTGAAACACCTTTCCACATGATTTTGATTTGACAAAATTATTTAAGTAATGATAAAAATATTCTAACACATTAAATTTAAATGCTTTGATTTATTACACTAATGTGTTTGTTCAATGTTGAGTTTAATTGTGTATAAGACATTGAGATTAAAAGGCCCAAAGGCCCATAAAGTGGAAGTCAAGCCCAAGTCAACACATCAAGACCATTCGGCCCAAGATTTCAAAACGAGGCCGTATCAACTAAAACGACGACTCAGCAAGAGAAGGATCGAGAAGCCTTCGTGGCAAAAGCTTCAAGTAGAAGCTGCTGAGTTGGAAGACAAAGCAGTCTGGACAGCGGCAGGCAATGTTCAACTTCTAGACAAAGTATTTCTACTTTGGGAAAAGTTCAGAAGGCGCAGAAAGCTGTCTCGTGGACTTTTCCTTAAATGTCAAAACATTCTGCCGAAGACTGACGAAGACAGAAGATGCGTGAATCCTATTGGCCAACGATGCTGAGCACGCCCAGAGTGACAACGACAGGAAGCCGTTTCCCTCCAACGGTTATTTCGAAATTCGAAATGGCCAGGTGCCTCAAGTGTCACTATATAAAGGCCATCCATTTGCTTCAATCGATGCAGAACTTCAAGTAGTCGAAACACTGACCAAATTCATACTCGAAGATTCTGTGAGAAAAGCAAAGCAAATACCTCACACCAATTTCCATATTATTGTGTAAAAGTCTAGAGTGATTTCCAATCGTCTAAAGTGTCTTAGCAATCGTTGTTTAGGACAAACACTTTATCAATTCTAGAAGAATAGAAAGGAGAGGCTGAGTACTCGGTTATAGTACTCAGCGCTAGATATAGGAGTGAGTAGAGGTATAGAGGAAGGTACTCTTGTTATACTCAGCTTCTATTTGTAAAAGGTTTCGTGCTCTACCTTTAAAGAGCTCAGTAGAGAATTCAAAAAGCTCGGAACGAGTTCCGGGGACTGGACGTAGGCGGAGAGGCCGAACCAGGATAAGTCTGCTGAGTAATATCTTTCTAACCCTTAAACTCCTTTAATATATATTGCTTGCTATGAAAACTGACTAAGTAAAGAACTCACGCTGAGTTAAGTTTACTAAGAAGCTGAGTTCAGGAATAGACTCTAAGTGTTATTTCCTGACTCAAGTAAAGAAGCAGACTTAGTCACAAGTTGACTAAGCTTGTGTCTTGAATCTGCTTAGTGACGCTGTGTAAACCTTTTCATAAGAAAAGAAGTGAGCCTTAACAGACTAAATTTTAAATAGTTCCTATCCCCCCCCTTGGAACTAACTTGTCACGTTATAAGGGACCAACACCACCTTCTGATGATGATGATTCATCACTGTCACTCCAGGTGGCCACCATTGCCTTTCTGCTGCTCTTCTTGTCCTTCTTCAAGGTAGGACAACTTGATTTGATATGGCTAGTTTGATGACATTCAACGCAGGTAATGGGCTTTGAGCTTTCTTTCTTATATTTGTTGTCGCTGGACTCAACTTTATATTTGTCATTCTTTCTGAATGGCCTCTTGCTGTATTTGTCATTTTTACGGAACAACCTTTTCATCTTTATGGTGAATATGGCCATTTCTTCATCATCCGATGAGCTCCCATCGGTAGAGTCAGCTTTCATGACAAGAGACTTTTTCTTCTTGTCTTTAGACTTTTCTTTCACCTCAAAGTTCTTCATTGAGATCTCGTGGGTTAGCAGAGATCCAATGAGCTCATCATACTTGTAGGTGGTCAAGTCCTGAGCTTCTTCAACGGCAGTTTTCTTTGTCTGCCATCTCTTGGGAAGACTCCTTAGTATTTTCTTCACTTGTTCTTCCTTAGTGAAGTTCTTGCCGAGTCTTTTGAGCTCGTTGATTATGTTGGTGAATCTTGAGTTCATCTCAGAGATGCCTTCACCATCGTTCATTTTGAACAGCTCGTACAACCATATGTGTTGGTTCACCTTGGATTCCTTAACCATGTTGGTTCCTTTGAGGTGATCTCTAGCTTCTTCCAGATTTCTTATGCTGACTCACAACCTGAAATCTTATTGTATTCTGCAGCATCTAAAGCACAATGAAGCATGTTTATAGCCGAGGCATGATTTTGTAGTTTCTTGAGGTCATCCTCTAACCACTTAGCATCTTCCTTGACAATTTTTATGTCGTCAACAGTTTCATAGGGAACAAAAGGGCCTTGTGATAAGTAGTTTACTTATCTGATTCATTAATCTACTTAAGATCAAGAAATATCATAAGCATCAGAGAGGATGACAGCCGCCATGCCTCTAGTTTATAATATCAGATATCAAATGGTAAAAGACGTTAAGAGATAACTACAGGGTCTCTGCATCTTTAGACTGCTGAAACTCTGTCTTAGTTAGGAGCAGTAATGGTTTGCTAGAACCCACTTACTGTCTGTGAGCCATAAGCCCACTGCTAGCAAAGGACAGACCCATAGGATCGTTCACATCGAACATCTGAGTTAGAACTTATAGAACGGTACATTGGAGAGATAGAATTTATTAATTGATTGACAATAAAATGTCAAGGTAATTAATTAGTGGTTAATTAATTGATTAATTGATACTTTGTATCAATGTAATTAATTAATGGTTTAGGAGCTGAGTATTTAATTGATTAATTATTTTGTGGAATGTAATTAATTAATTTGTAAATTAATAATATTGTATTCGGTGAATAATTAATTAAACTAATACGTTAATTTATTAATTAGTGTTATTTGTTTAATTGGAGTAATTAAATTTAATCTAATTACAACTAATTGCATAAAATAAATACTATTGGTATTTATTTAAGTAATTAGATTAGAATTAGATTAGTTTTGTAATTAACCAATTAACCCTAAACTAATTAGGTTTAGGAATATACTATATATAAATTAAAACACTTCAAAACCTAATTAACACATACATATTCGGCCACCACCATAATTGAAATAGAAATCAGATTTTCGACAGAATCATAGTTGGTGATAAAGTGGAATTTCTTTGGCTAATTACACAATCTCTCCAGTTCTTCTTCGTTCTTCGGCTAGCACCAGTTCTAGCTCAATAGTTGTTTGTGCATCTGACTACGGAGATCTTACTACCTTGTGGATTCTTCAGCCGTCTCTAGAAGACACAGTCCGGGTATGTTTATATCCTTAAACGGATCAAAAAGTTTTATTTAATCAATGGTTAACGGACAAAGATCAAACTCAAAGGGATTAGAAATAAATTTTAAACCGCAATTCCGCTGCGCTACAGTTGATTAACTGGCTATAATCCCTAACAGTGGTATCAGAGCAATGGTTTAGTCCGTTTTGATTGATTGAAAAATTAATATGATTTGGTTTTATTATTTTTCCAAATCAAGTTTTTGAAATTTCCTATTAATTCCTCGTGTAGAAATTGTTCTAGGAAGTTTTCAATTTTATTTCTGTCTGTATTTTTTGGTGTGTTTGGTTTCGAAATTAATTTTAGAATAATAAATTTAAAAATACAGCTGCAGTTTTATTTAAACAGTAAAAAAAAAGGAAAAAATAGTTTTGGACACGGAATACCAGTCGCGGGACTGCTGTCCGCGAACAGTAGCCTCGCGGCGGCAGTTGGGCGGACAGCAGCACTACTGTTGTCCGCCAGACAGTAGCCACGGGGCTGCTGTCCGCGGACAGCAGCCCCGTCACTGTCCCGGGTCCGTCAAAAATTCAGAATTAGTCTAATTTTGGATTTAACGGGACTGATTTTAATCTTTAAAATTTTTCACGGGTAATTTTAATAAAATCAAGGCCCTAATACCGTTTAATTTATTAAACATTTTTTAATAAAAACTAATTGGTATTAAAATGTTTTTGATTGGTATGCATATTTAATTTTTGATCGAATTTGTAATTTGGATAAAATTGAATATGGTTAATTTGTGAAATTGGCCCAATAGACCGTGACACCGGTTTAAATTGGGAGGGCTAAATTTTAGATATGTGACGACCCTAAAATTAAGTGGGAGCAAAATTATAATTTTGCATACAAATGGATGTTAACCGTTTGGGCCTTTATGGGCCTTAGTCACATATGGTAAAAATTGGCGATTTCACCCTAAGTAACTAGGCTTAACTTTATTAGATGATTTTAGAATGCCATGATCATGCATTATATCTATATGTCTTACCGTGCAGCAATATGTTATAGAGTTCTATGAGCCTTAAATTAAAGTTGGTTTGTAATTTGATTTATTTTGGAAAATATGGCATGCGTGCCATTCTTTCATTAATGTAATTTTAGAATAGGTTCTATTCATAAAATTGTAATTGGTCGTGAAGAAGCCCAGATGATCCAAGCCCATGGTGGGAGCCCAAGGAGACTTGAAGCAAGCCCGGAAGATTAGATAGTATATCTAGTTTCACTAGGATGTATTATAAGGCCCATAGAGTCTCTATGTTTATTTTGATTATACAATTGCTTAGTATAACATGAAATATAAGTAGCAACGATCACCAGATCATCACCCACGATAATTATATGTTAAAGCCGTATCACTTAATTAATCTGGATAATGAAATATTGAGTCGCTTAAAAGTGCTTTCCAGATTCACACCTCTTCCTCCCAGGTAGTGCTACAGTGTATGACGTGCCCTAGCAGGTATGCTGTAGTAATTAGTGGGCCGTCGAGGGTTAGGATACTTCGGTATGGCTAACACGTGTATGGTGGTTAGACTCAACGTGGGTAGCATTAGCTCAGAGAGGGCCCTAAGCACAGATAGGCTAAGTTTCACAAAGCCCATCAAACCAAGAGTCCTTACGGAGGATTGGATAGTTTATCCTACCAAATCGTCAATGGTCGATGGCGGAGCCCTAGCTCGGTCGATTGTTGATGGATTGTGGATCTTGGTCAAGACAGCCAAATAAATATAACCAATAACGAATTAAAATGGATTATTAATTTGATCTTTGGCTTAAGCCCTTTATTCTAACTCTAATGTAATTTTTCACGTAGATTAAACTCCACATCAAAATTACACGAAAAGAAAATTAAATGGCTGCAACAAGCAACTACTCACTCAGAGCACTCCTGGAAAAGGAAAAGCTTTCAGGGACTAATTTCCTTGACTGGTCCAGGAACTTGCAAATAGTTCTTAGACACGAGTCGAAGGAATATGTGCTGACTGCTGCCTTACCAGCAGCTCGTCCTATAGGTCGGGGCGTAACCGCTGATCAAATGGTGGAGTACGACCGACATGTTAAGGATGACAGAGATGTGTCATGCATTATGCTGGGTACCATGGTTCTTGATCTTCAAAAACAGTTCATGGAGCAGCACGCCTTTGAGATCATAGATCAACTCAAAAGGATGTTCCAAGATCAAGCTCGACAGGAAATATACTTGACAACAAAGCCGGGACTTCTGTTAGCACACACGTGCTAAAGTTGAAGGGTTTTATTGACACATTGTCAAGGCTTGGCTCACCAGTGCCTGCACAACTAGCAGTCGACATCATTCTTGGATCACTTCCGGCATCCTACAATCAGTTTATCATGCACTACCACATGCAGGGTGTTGATAAGTCTGTAGTAGAATTGCATGGCATGTTGAAACTTGCTGAGCAATCCTACAAGAGGACTCCAGAAGTGTTGTTGGTTAACAAAGGGAACGTGCCTAAGGGAAAGGCCAAGTCCAAGTCCAAAGTGAAGGCCCAAAAGGCCAAGCCCAAGGCTAGGAAGGTGGCAGCTTCTAAAGGTAGGTTGGCCTCAGCAGATGATATCTGCCATGAGTGTAATGAGAAGGGACACTGGAAAAATGCGTGTCCAAAGCTAAGGGAGAAACAGAAGAACGAAGCTTCTGGTTCAGGTATTTATGTTGTTGAATTTAATCTGGCTATTTCTACATCTTGGGTTGTAAACACTAGATGTGGTACTCACATTTGTTCAAATGTGCTGGGACAAAGAAATAGGAGATTGCTGGATCTGGTGAAGTGGATCTTCGAGTCGACAATGGTGCTCATGTAGAGGCCTTAAAGATCGAAGATTATTCTTAGAGATACCTAGTGGATTAGTTTTAGAAATTAGAAAGTGCTATCTTGTACCTACAATGCGCAGGAATATTATTTCAGTTTCTATGTTGGATATTTAGGGTTTTAATTTTAATATTGGACGTGGTATGATTTCTATACATCGTGGCAATATTGTTTATGGAACCACATTTCTAGAAAATGGTTTGTATATCCTTGATCTAAAACGTAGTGAATCAATCTATAACATAAAAGCTAAAAGGATTAAGACTAATGAACTGAATCCTACATATATCTGGCACTGTCGTCTTGGCCGCATAAATGAGAAATGCATAACTAGGCTTCACTCTAGTGGAGCGCTAGGGTCATTTGACATGCAGTCTTATGACACATGTGAATCTTGTTTAAGAGGGAAGATAACAAAGACGCCTTTCACCAAAACTGGTGTAAGGGCCACGGAGCTGTTGGAGCTGATACACTCAGATGTATGTGGTCCAATGAGCACCAGTGCTAGATCTGGTTTTCTGTACTTTGTTACCTTCACAGATGACTATAGCCGGTATGGGTATGTGTATCTGATGAAACATAAATCTGAAACTCTTCTGAGATTCAAAGATTTAAAAAATGAAGTACAAAATCAACTTGGCAAGAAAGTAAAAGCGCTCCGGTCTGATAGAGAGGGAAAATACTTGAGCCAAGAGTTTGTCTCATTCTTGAGAGAGTGTGGAATTATATCCCAACTCACTCCTCCTGGTACATCCCAATGGAATGGAGTGTCAGAAAGGAGGAATAGGACCCTGCTTGACATGGTCTGCTCAATGATGAGTCAAGCTTCTCTCCCTATCTCCTTTTGGGGATTTGCTTTGGAAACTGCTGCTCATATAATTAACAATACACCGAGCAAGGCAGTTGAAGGAACACCATATGAATTATGGACGGGCCGAAAGCCCAACGTTTCCTTCATGAAGATTTGGGGCTTTGATCCCCATGTCAAGAAATTGATAAGTGGCAAACTAGAGTCCATATCTGTTAAATGTCAGTTCGTGGGTTACCCTAAGGAAACTAAGGGTTATTACTTCTACAACCCAGCTGAGAATAAAACATTCATGGCTAGGTTTGCAATCTTTCTGGAAAAGGAATTCCTTTCCAAAGTAGACAGTGGGAGTGATATTGATCTCGTTGAGATTCAAGACTCACAAACTCCTGCAGCTTATGCTGAGGATGCTTTGGGAACCGATATAGATCCTCAAA
Source organism: Euphorbia lathyris (assembly GCF_963576675.1). Classification (NCBI taxonomy): domain Eukaryota; kingdom Viridiplantae; phylum Streptophyta; class Magnoliopsida; order Malpighiales; family Euphorbiaceae; genus Euphorbia; species Euphorbia lathyris. The sequence continues at coordinate 42,968,478 of NC_088914.1, forward strand.
ACATTGAGGAGGCTAAACCGATTATACAGGTGGTGTTTCAAGTAGATTCGTACAGAATTCTGATGAACCCTGTATGTATATGAAATTCAGTGGGAGGCAATATATTAACACTGCAAGATCAAGCAGTGGTTGAGTAAATGCTTCACAATGAAAGACTTAGGAGAAGCCGATCAAGATCTACAAGGTTAGATCCAACCGACTTCTAAGCTTGAGTCAGGCATCGTACATAGACAAGAATCCATTATGTACTCTATGTTATGTACAAGGACAGATGTTGCGTGTTGCACAAAAACATGACTAGTCGGTGCCAGTCAGATCCCGATAAGGAACACTGGAAGATAGTCAAGGCAATCCTGAAGTACCTTAACCGTACCAAGGTAATTGGTAGTACTAGATCCAAACGCATACTTAGATAGTAACACCTTACCCGGTGACATTACATTGTAGAGGGTTGACACTGAGAACAATTTCGTTGATCAGTTTACCAAGGCAATTGGTAGTACTAGATCTATAGTGTTTAGGGCAATACCCGCTTGGAACTAGTTCAAATGAGAGACTGTTGGTGTGAGCTAGTTCATAGGCATTGGTTCTTATAAAATGTATTTGTGTCACATTAATAAAGGCATTAATCTAGTTCATTTATATCTTGTGTTATAATATGAATAGAGAATCCATTGATTGATAATCATAAAACCATATCCCAAGTTTATTCTATCATAGGAATGATTAGGACCACAGACTTGTATATTCGACGACTGTATGGTAGTAATTGATACTAGCCATAGCACTTGATAAGTCAGTTGTGAATACGGGTACATGTTGTATACATGTGACTGAATCGATCCGCCCGAGAAAACTACATGGTGGTTGTGTCATTAGTTTTCTTAAGTAGGTCTCTAACTGTCTTCAGACTAGATTTCATTATAATATCAATGTGGGATCCGGTTCACTTTGACATATGCCTAACAGGTCTGTAACAGGATGCCAAATACGGGTATGATTAGGTGAATAGGTAAACACATTAGTATTGATAGTGAAGTGATGGAATTACCACTCACATAACAGTGAGATGATATCACAGGCCACTTGATAAGTGAGATTGATAACTATGTGGCCACACCCTGATAAGTAGTTTACTTATCTGATTCATTAATCTACTTTAGATCAAGAAATATCATAAGCATCAGAGAGGATGACAGCCGCCATGCCTCTAGTTTATAATATCGGATATCAAATGGTAAAAGACGTTAAGAGATAACTACAGGGTCTCTGCATCTTTAGACTGCTGAAACTCTGTCTTAGTTAGGGGCAGTAATGGTTTGCTAGAACCCACTTACTATCTGTGAGCCATAAGCCCACTGCTAGCTAAGGACAGACCCATATGATCGTGCACATCGAACATCTGAGTTAGAACTTATAGAACGGTACATTGGAGAGATGGAATTTATTAATTGATTGACAATAAAATGTCAAGGTAATTAATCAGTGGTTAATTAATTGATTAATTGATACTTTGTATCAATGTAATTAATTAATGGTTTTAGGAGTTGAGTATTTAATTGATTAATTAATTTGCGGAATGTAATTAATTAATTTGTAAATTAATAATATTGCATTCGGTGAATAATTAATTAAACTAATACGTTAATTTATTAATTAGTGTTGTTTGTTTAATTGGAGTAATTAAATTTAATCTAATTACAACTAATTGCATAAAATAAATACTATTGGTATTTATTTGAGTAATTAGATTAGAATTAGATTAGTTTTGTAATTACCCAATTAACCCTAAACTAATTAGGTTTAGGAATACACTATATATAAATTAAAACACTCCAAAACCTAATTAACACATACATATTCGGCCACCACCATAATTGAAATAGAAAATCAAATTTTCGGCAGAATCATAGTTGGTGATAAAGTGGAATTTCTTTGCCTAATTACACAATCTCTCTAGTTCTTCTTCGTTCTTCGGCTAGCACCGGTTCTAGCTCAATAGCTGTTCATGCACCTGACTATGGAGATCTTACTACCTTGTGGATTCTTCAGCCATCTCTAGAAGAGACAGTCCGGGTATGTTTTTATCCTTAAACGGATCAAAATGTTTTATTCAATCAATGGTTAATGGACAAAGATCAAACTCAAATGGATCAGAAATAAATTTTAAACCGCAATTCCCTTGCGCTACAGTTGATTAACTGGCTATAATCCCTAAAACCTTGGACTATAGATAGCCATGCACTCATATTTGTTGCCTGAATGAAATTTTTCATCATGTTCTTCCAAAAGGTATAGTTAGACCCGAAGAACAGTGGAGGCCTAATGATAGATAATCCCTCAGGGAGTATCTGAGTTGTTTGATTTCTAGGGAGGAAACGAGTGCTGTTTTCATCCATTATAGGAATCAGCTCAAGATAGCTTTATCTTGTGAACTGAGCTTGTAAAGCTCTGATACCACTTGTTGGTCCCGTGTAACGTGAATTAATTTCCCAAAATTACATTTAATCTTTGTATAACAGAATGAGTGCGAGGACTGTGATAGGCAAAACCGTAAACATTCCCCCAGAGCTATAAGAAGACAGGTTGATTCTGTCGTTGACATTTCCGTATTAGTTACAGTATAATTCGATCCTTTATCAACTACATCCTTGAATAGAATCTTATGACTATGGATTATGTCAAGTCACATATAGCGAGATGTTCGTTTTACTTGTACAGGCTGAGTTAACTCCGAATAGATAGGTTAAGTGAAATCTCCATTTCAAGTCTTAAACTATCACATTGCAAGGATTTAGAGTCAAGTCTTCCACAAGTGATCCTTGGACGTATCTCCCATTTATCAGGAGTGACAAATGCTCAATCCAATGTTCACTATCCTGCAATTACTTCATGTGATACCCAATGCCTGCTCGCACACACCCCAGAGTCATCTCTGTTATGGATCGTGTTTGAACAGAGTCAAAGTATCACATTCCATAATCCAGAATCACTAATTAACATTCCTTGTAGTCTGAGGATTACTTATACCTATTAATACTAATGTGATGAACTTGTGACAAAGGATAAATCCATCCATTCTGTTATCTCAAGTCGGGTCCCCAATCCTAATGAACTCCTTCACTGGATCCATGTAACTGTCCAGATATCTGCATATCTGAAGCTTGTGAGATCAGCTCTCTGTCTCGACAAAAACCATTGTTACATGCAAGTCTCTACAGTATTATGTCAATCCTTATTCAAAACATATTACTTGACTTGGGGTGGTTTTAAGTTTATTAGTTTATTATAATGTTTTGTCTCACTTTATGCTTGTATGAACACTTTATAATCACTTTAAATAAACTTAGGGATTTCCTTTTATTAGACTTATTTAGTTCTTAAAAGTAATTGCCTTTATATAGTTTGGAAACCCATATCTCATTAAAACAAATGATATAAAGAACAATTCATTTACAGCTGGTTTATATCCTAGAACAATTGACTATAGGACACTAAACCCCAACATCCCCCACCATGGTTTTGAAATGCACCATCTTGTTGACTTGTTTCACTCAGGTGTTACTTCTGCTAGCAAAGCCTCCCTTAATGCAGCAGCAGGAGGCAATCTTTTCAACAAGACAGCAGCTCAGACATACAGTTTAGTTAAAGAGCTAGCTGGGAGGAGTGCATATTGGCAGATTGAAAAGCCAAGTCAAAGGAGGGGCGTTTTCACCGTTGCTGCCCCAAGTACACCTGCAGAACCTGATCCCTAGATAGTAGCACTTACAGAGAAGATGGACCTCCTGGTGGCTCAGCTGAAGGCACCAGAGGTAGTGCTGAAGTGTGAGGTTTGCAGTGGCGGGCACAAGAACGTAGAGTTCCCTACAGTCCTGAAGTAGGTTAATTTTATAAAGCAATATGGGCCTTACAACACACATTGGAGACAGAATCACCCAGGCTTCAGTTGGTCCAACAATCAAGCTGCTTTAGGACCACCAGGATTTCCAGCTCCACCACCTCAGCAGAACCAGAACCAAAATTAGGGTCCAAGACCCAAGAGTGGCATGGAGGAGAAGATTGATGCTATGGTAAAGATCCTCGGATATGGAGGGTAGGCTAGCTAACAATAAGGCCTTCTACAAAGGCCTAGAGACTTAGATCAGCCAGCTGGCCAAGATGAATTCGGAATGTTCCGCGGGGCAGTTACTTCCAAACAGTGAGCCAAACCCAAGGGACAGAGCATCAACCACACCCTAAGGGGGAAGGAAAATCTTGAGCTCTAAAGACTAAAAAAGTGAGCGCTTTTGGTAGGAACCCCAAATATAAAAACAATTTTTGCTACATTTCTGCAATTTATTCTTCGTACAATTTTAATTTGGCCAAGATTTTGGCCTTAGTTTCATCATCTTGCACCTTGCTGTGTTACAGCTGAGTTAGAGTGTCAAGAGTAATGTCCTTGCCTTCTTGGGCTTCTTCTCCCTTACAATCAACGCCATGGGGTTCAAGGATTCGAGTGATGAGTGAGCCAAGGCTTAGCTGAACTCTGCAGTGTTTGAGTGCTCCGATGAGAAACACATGCATATTCATTGGATTGCCTTCAATCATATGCCAGATAATGCATTGCTCAAAATTGGATGCAGAGTTGACAGATCCAGATCTTGGGAAGAGAAATTTGGTGATGATGTAGTGAACTTGTCGAAGGGGCGGTGTCATGTATGTGGCAATTAGTTCACCAATATAGCCTCTGGGTCGGCAGTAATCTTCTAGATGTACATCATTTTCATCACCAAGCTGCCGAAGCTCAGTGCCTTCATTCTTCAATTTCAACAGTTCTGCTAGAAATGTTGGAGATACAGTTATCTCCTTCCCTTTAACTGTGCTGATCAGATGATCAGGGTCTTCTACTGCGGTCTACAAATTGCAGTAAAATTCTTGCATAAGTGTAGGATAGACGATAGGTGGAAGAGCAAACAACTTTCCCCATTGTTGCTGAGAGATCCAGGTGCAGAAGGGTTCTACAGTGGTTAAGAGGTCTTGTGAAATTTGCCGGGATTCATTTACCGTTACACTTTCGACTGCCGAAAGATTGTCGTAGACTAGATGGAAAGTGTATTGGGCAGGTTCTTTGCTCTTCTTTTCCTTCTTCTGTCCTTTCGTCTTCTAAACTCCTTTCTTGACAGGATTTGCCCCTTTTTCTTTAGGGTTTTCTTTTTTACATTGTCGATGTTCTTCGATGTTCTTCGATATTCTGGGTTTCATGAGTTGGTGATTCCTTATGAACTACGTGTTGTGACTCAGGTGACGATGGATTGAGCTGTGAGGAGTAATGCCTCATGCTTTTAGAGGAGTTGGAGGCAGTTCTTTCACTATAAGAAGTCATTTTGATACTTTAAAGACTTTTTAGAGAGAGAAAACAATTTACCAGAGTTCTAGAGAGAGAGAGTGTGTGAGAGAAGCTTTTTAGCGTAAGAATGGAGATGGTGATCTCTTTCCCGTTTTATAGACGAGGATGCATTAGGTGAAGGGTCATAACTTAAGGGGTCAAAATTTTGGCCATTCAGAGCAGAGATTCTGACATTTAATGAAGTGACGGTGCATGCGTTCCTTTAAATCATAATGATGATGATGTCATCCTAGGTTTTAGGGCAAGTGCATTTAAACACATAAGAGACGCGTAATTAAATCAGAGGTGACATGTAGCATACATGCATTCATCATTCAGAGGCAAACAAATTTTATTTTGGAATTCATACAGAGCCTATTGAAGAGGATTGAACATACATATTGCCTCTCTCAAAGTGCAGAACTGTTCTCTAGCCAGAGGCTTTGTGAAGATATCAGCAAGTTGTTCCTCAGAGGGTACATAGATCAGCTTAATGTCTTTTTTGAGAACGTGATCTCTGATGAAGTAATGTCTTATGCTGACATGCTTCATCCGACTGTGTTGGATATGATTTTTGGACAGATCAATTGCACTCTTGTTATCACACATAACTTCAATTGTCTTTGTCTTTAATCCAAAATCCTCGAGCTGCTGCTTAATCCAGAGGACTTGTGCAACACAGCTTCCGACAGCAATGTACTCTGCTTCTGTGGTAGATAGGGCTACAGAGGACTGCTTCTTGCTGAACCAAGATACCAAACTGCTTCCGAGAAAGTGACATCCTCCGGATGTACTTTTACGCTCAAATTTGTCTCGTCCATAATCAGCATTCGTATATCCCAAAAGAGTGAAATCAGTCATATTGGGATACCATAGACCTACATTCATAGAGCCTTGCAAATATCTAAGGATTCTTTTTATAGCAATGTTATGGGATTCCTTAGGGTTAGCTTGATATCTAGCGCAATAACATATAGAGAATTGAATATCCGGCCTGCTGGCAGTAAGATAGAGTAGAGAACCAATCATACCCTGTATAATTTTCTATCTACTGACTTACCAACCTCATCCGTTGAGAGGACAGTGTCTGTACTTATAGGTGTTGAAATGGGCTTACATTTTTCCATTTCATACTTCTTCAATATCTCTTTAGCGTACTTTGTTTGACTAATGAAGATTTTGTTTTTGCTTTGCTTGATTTAAAGTCCCAGAAAGAAGCTTAGTTCTCGCATCATGGACATCTCAAACTCAGTTTGCATCTGCTGACTAAATTCTCTACATAGTGATTCGTCAGTAGCACCAAATATTATGTCATCAACATATACTTATGCCAATAGGGTATTCTTACCCTTCTTCTTAATGAATAAGGTTGTATCGGACTTGCCTCTAACATAATTTCTTGCCAGAAGGAAGCTGGTTAAGCGTTCATACCAAGCATTTGGTGCTTGTTTCAAATCATGCATATCCTTTTTGAGCTTATAAACATGGTTTGGAAATTTAGGATCTTCAAACCCCGGAGGCTGGTTTACATAAACCTCCTCATCTATAACTTTATTAAGAAACGCACTTTTACGTCCATTTGAAATAATTTAAAGTTCATAAAGCTAGCATAAGCACAAAGAATTTGGATGGCCTCAACCCTTGCTACTAGAGCAAAGGTTTCACCATAATCAATACCTTTCTGTTGGCTATACCCTTGTGTGACTAGTCTGGATTTGTTTCTGATTACGTTTCCTTGTTCATCTAATTTATTTCGGAACACCCATCTGGTTCTGATTGTCTTCTGGTTATGTGGATGTGGGACTAAATCCCATACTTCGTTTCTTTTGAACTGGTCCAATTCTTCTTGCATGGCCATTATCCAGAATTCATCATTTTCAGCTTCTGGAAAAATTTTGGGTTCCAGAGTTGACATGAATGCCACATTACTCAGAAATCTTCTTAGTTGATTTTTGGTCATCAGTCTGTTTCTGGCAGCATCAAGTATATTGTCCTTAGAGTGACCTCTGGGGATTCTAACTTCTCTTGGAAGAGTAATGTCTTCAACTATGGATGTTTCAACAATATCTGCAGCAGGTAGATGGTCAATAAAAATTATTTCAGATTCAATTTTACCTTCAGAGGTTCCGAAAGAGCTTGACTCTAGAGTTTGACTAGGTTCTGTACATGTCGGACTGGGCTCTTCTTTTGGGACGTTGACAGTTCTAGATGCAGGGTTAGTTTCATCGAACTCAGCATGAACTGACTCTTCAAGTACTTGAGTTCTTTTGTTAAAAATTCTATATGCTTTATTGTTAGTTGAATAGCCTAGAAAGATGGTTTCATCAGCCTTTGAATCAAATTAGCAAGACTGTCCTTAGTATTTAAAATAAAACACTTACAACCGAAAGCTCGGAAGTAGCCAATGTTTGGCTTTCATCCTTTCCAGAGTTCATATGGGGTTTTCCTCAGAATAGGTCTACTAAAGCCCTATTTAGAATATAGCAAGCTGCATTGACAGCTTCTCCCCAAAAGTACTTCGGAAGCTTATTATCGTTTAGCATTGTTCTGGCCATTTCTACCAGAATTCTGTTCTTCTTTTAAGATCGTCTTTTGTCCATTTAGCCTCCTCTTTGATGACTTGTACATCATCAATTGTTTCATAGGGAATGAACGGGCCTTTGACTATTGCTAGCCAGACACTCATGTTCGTTGCCTGAATGAAGTTTTTCATTCTGTTCTTCCAGAATGTATAATTAGACCCGAAGAACAGAGGTGGCCTAGAGATAGACAAGCCCTCTGGCAAGACCTGAGTTGTTTCATTTCCTGTGAGGAAACGAGTGCTATTAACATCCATTTTCTAGGGATCAGCTCAAGATAGTGTTATCTTATGAGTTGAGCTTTTAGGCTCTGATACCACTTGTTGGTCCCTTAGTTAAGTGAGAATTAGTTCCAGAGGGTGGGGTTATTGGAACTAATAAGGATTTAAAAGTTTTTGTACATTCTTAAATGTTTTTCACAGCACACAACACAGATCAAAGTGCAGATGTTAGAGTCCAGAGACAATTTTAGTTAACTTGTAATTACGATTGCTTTTGTCCTTGATTCGGAGAGCAACACTTAGAGGGCTTCTGAATCTTGCACGTTAGAGATAACACTTTTGTTGGATAAGCAGTTTCAAAATAATGAGCAAGCAAATATACGAAGTACGAGTTAGAAAGTGATACTCAGCAGATTTATCCTGGTTCGGCCTCCTGCTTACATCCAGTCACCGAAATGCCTCTTCCGAGCTTTAATCCACTACTGAGCACTTTCTGGTAGAGCACAAACCCTTACACTAGTTATTGAGCCAATTATAGAGTACCTTCCTCTATAATTCTACACTCCGACTAACTATCTACCTCTATTTGCTAAATACCGAACAAACAGAGCTTCTGAACTATTCTAGAGAATTGATGATTTTTGTTCTAATCTAAGAACACATTGAATGATCTAAAAGAAAAGATTACACAAGAAATATGGAAGTGTTTATGTAAAGAAGTTCTTGCTTTGCTCTTTGAAACTCCAAGAGATAGACACTTAGAGTTTTTTGCTTGAAGATCGTTCTTTCTCTCGTGTGTCTGTGTGTCTCCAAGGTTGCAAGTGAGAGGCTATTTATAGTTGACACTTGAGGAAGAAGTTATTTCGAATTTCAAAATAACCGTTGAGAAGGAAAATGTGCAGCTGTTGTTTTCACTTTCCAGAGGCCAAAGCCTTCAGCCAATCATCTTGTTTTTTTGTGTTAGTTGGTTTATGTGTTACGTTGTCGATCAGAGTTGGTCGGAGTCTGTCTTCTTTTTCTAACCAAATCAGATAAAGTTTTCAGGTTGACTAGGGGACAGGCCGTCTGTGGTTCTGAAGTTTTCCTTATCAGGTATTGGCAGTTGGCAGATGTGTGCAGGTCAACTCTTTATGTTGATCTTGGCAAGCGTGGCTTGATTCTTATCTTCCGGAACACTTTTGATTTAGAGTTGCTAAGAGATCTTCTGGATCCTTCTATGGTTAAGGCTTAGCCTTTTTTATTCGCAAGCCTTCTTGGTGATGGGCTTCGTTTAAGCCTTACGGCCCAAATCGAACATCTTTGAACTGTTGCTTAAAATTAACCAAACACTTCAATAAACATATTAGTATAAATAAATCATTTTTATCTTTTCATGTGTTATTAATTATGGAGATATCATATTAATATTTTTGTGATAATCAAAACCTATGTGGAAATTGTGTTTCAACAATATCCTCAAGCAACCTCTTCTTTGAGGTATCCGACACTTGAGGAGCGCTTATGGTAGTAGAGCCGTTTGGTGCCTCCCTTAAGGAGTTCGTCGCTACCCGAGTTTTATCAAACGGGTCCAATGGACCGTCGTTCCCATTCGGGTGGTTCTTAGTTCAGAGGAATTCTCATAGCTTTCAGTTATCCTCCTGGATCACTTTTTGGACCCTAATCAGTTAGCTCTGAGTTTCTATGTACTAAGCTCGGGTGGCTTGGAAACTTTAGAGGGTTTCCATTAATGTTGCAGTGCGATCGGTGACTTTCATCTATATTTCATAAAAGTATATAAACTGTCATTTACTAATATGAAAATTTCTTAACCTTTGATTACTCCCACAAGATAAGTCTTCATTATAGAACTAATAAAAATGATACAACTTTAATTCTTAAAAATTTCAATTTTGAGACTGTTTAAGTGTTAATTGATTAGAAGAGAGAAGAGATAAGGGCCAAATTTAACCATAACTGTTTAAGTGTTAATTGATGCTCGTAAAATATATAGCAATAAATAGGACAAGTGTATCATATCGCAACAAGTAATATAATGCTTAAGCACAAGATCGAACCACAAAGACTATTATCCTAATTAGTATATTCAATTGGTAAATCTATCTATTTAGCAAGGTTGAAAAGCAATTGGGTTGTAAACTAGTAAATTAAACAACTAAACTAAAGAAAGAAGTAAACAGAACGAGTCGCATGGTGGATTGTGATTAATGGTAGTTACAACCTAGAATGGGGAATCCATTGGTTAATTCCTAAGTATGGGTTTAAAGGGTTTCAGGTTTAAGCGCAACTAATGATTGAAGGTAATTGTCCTAAGTGAAAGACAAATGTGATTAATATTCGTCTATCCTATTCACATGCATTCGAGTGACGACTTGATTAGGCATATACCCTAGGTCATGCAAATCATTAGGTCTTTTGACAAATAAGACTAAAGCTGTAGCCCAGTCACAAAGCCTCATTCCTAGTGGTCTCTAGCGAAGTCAGGTTAATACAGATTCGATATAGACGATTCCGTGGTCAGGATTTCATCTATCTATAAGCCTATCTAAGTCAGGGTCACAGGCATTAAGCACATTATTTACATCAAACAGGCTAGTTGATCATTATCAATTCTCATTCTAGCATAAATTTTGTTCCTAACATCATCTAGGCATTAAGTATGCATAATCTGGTCGAATCAAAAGCGAATACATTAAACCCTAAACCCTAAACATACATATCATTCAACCAATTTCATCCCCATCCTAGATTGGATGGAGATTAGCTCATAGACAAACTAATCTTAATAACAATGCAAAAGGGAATAAACGAAGGCATACTTTGATTAAATGTAAATAAAGATAAAGGAAAAGAGAAAGAATTTCTAAAACCCGTTGTCTGATTACAGTATAAGCAATGTAGGTTGATCCTCCACCCTTTGAGCTGTTCTTCAAAGAATAAATCTAACTACAAGAACTGAACTGAAATCTAAAGCTTAAATGTGTTTAAAGTAGCTATGAAAAATATAAAACTGTCTAATTTCCCGAAGAATTGAGTTAAGCTGCCTATTTATAGACATAGGCAGAAAACCTAGGTCTTCGGGGGTACAAATGTCCTTTCCCTCGCTAAATTAGGTATTCCAAAGCTTAAAATTCGACATTCCAGCAGGGGAGAGGCGTTTTTGCGCCTCTCCCGCCTCGTCTCGTCGAGACATAGACTGTCTTGTCGAGACACAAAGCTGTATCGTCTCATCGAGACAGCTTTGTGTCTCGATAAGACAGTGCCTGTCTCGATGAGACAGCTCTGTGTGTCGACGAGACAGGCGTCCAGATGGGGCAAAGAGTCCGGTTTTCTTCGTTTTGGTCCCTGGGTTTCTGAAATCTGCTCTAATGGTCCCTAACGAATCCCAAAAGTGCTCCGACGGCCCCTGAATTGTCCGGAATTGCTCCAAAATGCTCGGGTCTGGTTCGAGAATGCTAAAATAGGCCTAAAAACATCTGAAAACATAGAAAATGCCATAAATAATGGAAATTGCTAATTTTAACTAAAAGATAACAAAATGATACTAAAATTAAAAGGAAATGAAGCAAAAACAAGCTAAAATGATCCTAAAAACCCTATATAAATGGGAGCTATCAGTGACTTCCATCTATATTTCATAAAAGTATATAAACTGTCATTTACTAATATGAAAATTTCTTAACCTTTGATTCCCACAAGATAAGTCTTCATTATAGAACTAATAAAAATGATACAACTTTAATTCTTAAAACTTTCAATTTTGAGACCGTTTAAGTGTTAATTGATTAGAAGAGAGAAGAGATAAGGGCCAAATTTAACCATAACGTTTCAAACGAAGTGTAGATTTAGCTCTAACATATGAAATGGTGCAAATTTAACTCTAAAGTTTCCAAACAAGATCAATTTTAGCCTAGCGCTATCAAAAATTTAAAAATGCTGGTTTGACTGTTATTTAATTGTCACACCAGACCTTCCAAACAAGTTTATCAATGAATTGAGAGAGTTTCATACATGTTTGGTTGTTTTTTTTTTGTAACTACATTAATAACACATTAAATATTTGGGTAAATTACAAAACAGACTTAATTGATAGATCTGTTTACATATTTAGACCAATTGCACTACCTCTTACCAAACGATACACTTTCAAATTAGACTTTCCCTCTAAATACTCTTAGTATATATAAAAATGCACATCAGATTCAAATTCATATACCCAATGAATAAATTGAAACAACAAAATGCAAGTTAATTAAACTATATGTTGAGAAACTTGAACAACATGATCTACCACTTCAACCTCTTTCTTCTCCTTCGATCCTATGAAAAACCTCTCTTACATGCATGTATAACGACACCAATCCTTCTTCCATTCTCCGGATAATCTCCGCCAGTTCCGCCACTTGTGCTATTACTTCATCCATCTTTTCCTCTCCACCAAAAATTAAAATCCATCTGCGAATTCAATCAAAGTCCCCCAATTTTTCCATCCTCTGCCTTTCATCTAATAACCCATTAGAAACTTTCTTCTCTTTCTTCTTCCATTCTTCCCCAATTTTTTCCGGAAATCCAATCATGCTTTATGCCCATGTAAATTGCTTTAGAATCTAAAAATGATTAGCCAATCCATTATTCTCTAACATGCCAAAGCCGCTACTCAATATGTTTTCCAAGTTTACGATTAGCAGTTCTCGATTTTGCTTTGCAGTGAGATCAACTGCGAATTAGTAGTGACTGCTAATTAGCAGTTGCGAATCTATCTGGTTGGAGTGAAAAACTGGTTAAATCATAATATATATACTAAGGGTACTTTGGAAAAGTCTAATTTAAAAGTGTCTAATTTGGTAATAGTTAATGGATCTAATGCCACAGCCGCTACTCAATATGTTTTTCCAAGTTTACGATTAGCAGTTCTCGATTTTGCTTTGCAGTGAGATCAACTGCGAATTAGTAGTGACTGCTAATTAGCAGTTGCGAATCTATCGGGTTGGAGTGAAAAAATGGTTAAATCATAATATATATACTAAGGGTATTTTGGAAAAGTCTAATTTGAAAGTGTCTAATTTAGTAAGAGTTAATGGATCTAATGCCAAAGCCGCTACTCAATATGTTTTCCAAGTTTATGATTAGCAGTTCTCGATTTTGCTTTGCAGTGAGATCAACTGCGAATTAATAGTGACTGCTAATTAGCAGTTGCGAATCTATTGGGTTGAAGTGAAAAATTTGTTAAGGCATAATATATATATTAAGGGTATTTTAGGAAAGTCTAATTTAAAAGTGTCTAATTTAGTAAGAGTTAATGGATCTAAATAGGTAAACGAGTCTATTAATTGAGTCAATTTTATAATTTACTCTAAATACTTTAGATAGTTTGATAAAAAAAAATTGTGATTAATTTATATGTACCATATTTAGTTTTTTTTAGACATTTTAGCAAAATCTTTATAATTTTATTAGTAATACACTAAATAGCTCAGACATAATTTATATTTGAAATGACAATTACATACTAGTCAAATAAGTTTTTTCTAGCTAAAATTGATCTTTCTTGAGAATATTATAATTAAATTTATGGTTAAATTTGATCTTTCTTTAAATTTATGGTTAAATTTGATCTTTCTTAATTTGATCTTTATCCCAAGAAAGAAAGTGATTATTCAAACAAAGAAAATTCTAAAACTAGTGATTTAGAAAATCGAAAATGATAATCCTATAAAAAAGTAACTCAAAAATATTTAATTTTTGAAATTCTCTTTCGATATTGTATAAGCCGTTTTAAGATTTTAAGATTGTTTACTTTCATATTAGTAAACTGACAATGTTCAACAAATTTTATATCTGTTAGAGATAAAGTCTAAATTGAAGGACTATAGATGTAATTTACCCCTTAATATACGGTACTATTAGCAAGTTCACCAAATAGAATACAATTTAAAACATGGAAAAAAATGAGCTAATTTATGAGTTCACCAAGAATATAATTTAAAACTAATCAAACAAGCTCAAGAACCTTGAGCCTAGCCAAAGTCATACTATTTAGAAACAATCTTCTTTTCAGATTTAGCAAAGACAGTACAGTAATCCAATTACCGTTTAACTGGGGTTAGTATTTTTGCCAAGTTCAGACATAACAGAATCTTACAATAGCATAATTTGCACTCTTACAGCTATAAGTTTCTATACTGGAACACCCAACATTAATATGATTATGATATATAAATAAAATAAAAACCACCTGAGTAGCAGAATTAAGTTAGACCACAGCAAAAGTCCACTAATTAAATACAATCCACAAACCACAAAGTTGAAGATAACTACCTCTTTCCATTGATGTCATATCAATCACTAAAATCTATGCTTCCACTGCAGGAACTGCTGGCGTTGCGGCTGTGTAATGAGAGACCCCTCATATGTCCGGAACTAGCAGAACCATCAACCTTCTTTTCCTGAAAGAATTTCTCCCTCTCCACATGTTTTGCAGGGGGGGGTGGAATTGCGACCGGTGGAGGATTTGCAATAGCCCCATTTGAGTTATCTGTATCAGCTGCCCTTATTAGGGGACGATTCAATCTCTCTCCTGGGATAGATGATCGAAGCATGCCCATAGAGAAGCAATCTTCTGCATTCCCTTCATCTTCAGGTCTTGCACAAGCCTTTCCTTTTCGTAATCTGTCAAGTATTGAAAACGGAACCAGGAAACCATGCATGTTTATAACTATTATTGAAATGTTGGAAAAAAAAGAAAGAAAGAAAATTCCACATATATTTTACTATCATCCTTTTAAGTACATAAAACTAAACCTCTAACAGAAAGGGGTCCCTATTATAAGTAGCTAGTTAGATCATAAATAATTACAGGCTTAAAAGGAATAAGTTAGATTAAAGACAAAAAGGGCACACCTTCTGAAAAGCTGTTCAGCTTTCTCCTCTTCCTCATCTTCTTCACGATGAAAATGATTTGATGTTGATGTATTCCTATCTGAAATTGCAGACCTATCAGAAAGCCTGGACTTACCAGAAATGAGGTCATCATGTCGTGCCAGAACCTTCTGGAGCTGTTCATTCAATTCAATTGCACGAGAAATTAACTTTTCGTCCCTGGACCAGAGAACAAGAGAGAAAGTGAGAGAGTTAACTTCTCTCTCAAATAAAGTTTGCATCAATATCAATTATATGCTACAGAAATATACGCTGCCAAAGAGGGGAAATAAGTAAACATATGTAATGACCATATAATTAATGCCTAGAATAGAAGAATGATTGAGAGCAGGCCAACAGCTTGTTTAAGATAATTAGCTTCAGAAAATTTACTTCAACTTCATGCCCAGATTGTCTGCACTTGATAATCAGAATGGTAAAACCAAATGACCCTCGAGGAAAATTCCATCCAGAAAATGAGCAAGTCTGTTTATGTGTAGAGAACTATAATAAGCCTTCTCACAAAGAAGCAAAATCAGTTACTTCTAACTAGGTATCACTCAGAAACCCCACACAGAATTTATTGAGTTATCTTTGAATTCCAGTTATCTTAATTTACTAAACTCAGTACTTTTTATTAGGTGAGAGGCTCAGAACTATATATATATATCAGCAAATTAAATGTGACATGTGCGTAACTGTTAATATGATCACATAACTTACATAGGAACTCTTCGTTCATAAATTAATAAATTGAAGAACTTGCTTATTTTGGGGAACTTTGAACACTGTTGATAGCATTTAAGAGATTGGGCTTGCTTACAATGAAGAGTTGAATTTTATGTTAGGCCCGTTTGTTTGCCGGGAAACATTGTGTTTTGGAATATATTGGGTAAGGGAAAAAAATTCATTGGAAAATAAAATATTTTCCGGTGTTTGGGAGCGAGTGATCGAACAAAGGCTAAGGAGGACAGTGAAGATCTCGGAAAACCAGTTTGGCTTTATGCCGGGAAGATCAACTATGGAAGTCATCCATCTAATGAGACAATTAATGGAGCACTATCGAAATAAGAAAAAAGATTTGCATATGGTTTTCATTGACTTGGAGAAGGCATATGATAAGGTACCAAGGGAAGTACTTTGGTGGGCTTAATAAGGAAATGCATTTCGCGAAAATATATTGACATCATAAAGGACATGTACGAGGGAGCATGCACGAGTGTACGTACACTGAAGAGTTCCCTATTACGATTGGAGTGCATCAAGGTTCTACACTAAGCCCATTTCACTTCAAGATGGTATACCATGGTGCATGTTGTTTGCTGATGATATTGTGTTGGTTGATGAGACGAAAGGAAGTGTGGAGAGGAAGGTGGAACTATGGAGACAAACTTTAGAATCTAGAGGCTTTAAGTTGAGCCGAAGTAAGACAGAATATTTGGAGTGTAAGTTTAGCAACGATAGGAGTAGAGAGGCAGGGACAATCACCCTAGATGGGAGAGTTGTTCAGGTCTCGGAATGCTTCCGGTATTTAGGATCTATTATCCAAACGGATGGAGAAGTAGATGGGGATGTTGCTCATAGGATTAAATCTGGTTGGGCGAAGTGGAAGAGTGCTACGTGTTTCCTTTGTGATCCCGGCATGCCAAACACTGTCACATTCATAAGATGTCGGTGGCGGAGATGCGTATGTTGAGATGGATGTGTGGTCATACGAGAAAGGATAGGGTGAGTAATGAAATAATTAGGACAAAAGTAGGGGTTACATCTATTGAGAATAAAATGAGGGAAAACCGACTAAGGTGGTTTGGCCATGTAAGACGAATAGCGCTTGATACGCCGGTTAGGAGGACTGAAGAGTGGTAAAGGGATGTAGTGGTGAGAGGTAAGGGTAGACCTAAGCAAACTTGGAGGAGGGTGATCGAGAATGATATGAGTTTATTAGGGATTGGGGAGAATATGGTAGTGGATAGGACAGAGTGGAGGGAGAGAATTTGTGTCGCCGACACAACTTGATTGCACGGTTTCATATGATGGTTCATGTTAGCCGACCCCGAATCATTTCGGAACTAAGGCTTTGTTGTTGTTGTTATTGTTTTTTGGCTACAACACCGGAAAACGGGAAGAAGTGGATGGATATTGTTTTTCGAAGGGTAAGAAGAAATAGGCTATATGGTTCCAAAAAGTTAAGGTTTTCACTTTCTTTATATATTTTTCTGTTGACTAACCTAAAGTTTTCCTAAACAAACAAACATTGGAAAATCAGGAAAATACTTTACGGCAAACAAACGGGTACGGGGCCTTAGTTTCAGAATTAGTACGAAGACTTTAATTTGTGTATAAAACTATGTTTTTCATTTTAATTTTAGTGAAACTAATTGATCATAATATTGTCTACCTCTAGCAGTGGAGCTGCCACATTGAACCAAATTCCTTTTCTACTAATTTGGTCACAACAAGGCAGCTTCGGTGAGGTTAAATTGGTTTTACTGAAACTTGGATAGAAGTACATAGGTCTTATCGACACAAATTAAAATCTATGGCAATTATAAAACTAAGACAAGTTTGAGGACAAGTAAAAATAATCCAATGTTTTGCAAATAAAAACAAATATTTATCAGCATATTTTTTCATAACTATAGTAAGCTTTTATTATGTCCTACCGTGTAGCTTATCCTTGCAAGCAATTGACTTGCCCATCAATATTGAATATTGAGCAGATTGTCAAATATTGCATATGCCACTAGTGCTTATCGTCACCACAATATATATGAACAATCTACATCTCTATTCATGATGGTGTTCAACAAAAAGTGATGCAACAAGTAGAATTTTGTACTCCAATGATATCATGAAACTATGTACAATAATTGCAGACATCTGTATGAAGTGACAGAAAATATGCTTCAGGATGTATAAAAATTATCCGGGTCTTCTTCCCAGTAGCACATGGAAAATTTAGAGCAACTACTGAAGTTACTAATAAACAGAGTCCAAAACAGGATGTAGTCTTACCGAGAAGTCATCACCAGATGCATTACTCGCTGCTTTTGAAACGAACACTGTTCCACAAGATCAAGAGTAAACTCATCCTTTGCTCCCTAAAAATTGATTCAATTAAGACAAGAATTAGAAAAGCTAATTTATAGTTTTATAGTTGCACTTTAGAGCAAAAATGCAATTAAATCTAACACTAGTTAAAAAGTTGATTAATTTAAACTTGTAGTTCTCAGTTGCCCTCATATACAACACTAGCTGAGATGGGAGAAAATGAATAATTGAAAAGGAGTCGCCATCCCAGCTTCCCTTCCGTACCCGATTAGTATAATAAACTTTTGTATGCACCAAAATACATAGATATCAACAACAAAAAAACAATACTAAATGAAATTAGATTGTGTATTCGAAATATTTGCAATACAATTATTACCTACAGCCAAAAGCTTTCTATTTGGAAGCCTTGCAAGTATCTAATTATCTCATGTGTTGTTATCAGACTACAAGCCACATCAAGTCAATACTAATATCCAGTACCAAAGTGTAATTAATAGATAGTGTGCTGAAGATTGCTAAAGAGCTGCCACAAGACTTTTAGGCTGCTTGTAGGGTAGACATGGGATACTGTATCAAAATCATGGTCATCATACTGTAGAAGGTTTTACAGATGCAGATTATGCAGGAGATCTTACAGATAGGCGTTCTACAACGGGTTATTGCGTATTTGTCGGAGGCAACCTCGTATCCTGGAAGAGTAAAAAACAGAGTGTGGTATCCAGATCCAGTGCAGAATCTGAATATAGGGCTATGGCACAAACTACGTGTGAACTTGTATGGCTACGACATTTTCTTGGTGAGATTGGGTTTGCTCAGACTAAACCTATGAAGTTATGGTGTGACAATGAAGCAGCTATTTATATTGCCAGCAATCCTGTGTTCAAAGAAAGAACAAAACACATAGAAGTTGACTGCCACTTTACTCGAGAAAAGCTAGAAGATGGCACAATCACAACTCCACATATCAGAACAGGGGGGCAATTAGCAGATGTATTTACCAAAGCGTTGCCGGGGAGTCGGGTTAACTATATATGTAACAAGCTGGGCATGATTAATATCTATGCCACAGCTTGAGGGGAAGTGTAATTAATAGATAGTGTGCTGAAGACTGTAATTAATAGATAGGGTGCTGAAGACTGCTAAAGAGCTGCCACAAGACTTTTAGGCTGCTTGTAGGGTAGATATGGGATGCTTGTAGGATAGAGTTCACATTGACTTTAGGGGTAAGTTGAATATACAAAATCTGTATATATATGTGTCCATGTAAGATAAAGTTTGTATTGAATACCAAATACAGAAATATCACAAAGCATGAAAATAGTCACAAATGCTCAATGGAAGATGGTTTCTGATTATATTCAGAGACAAAAGACATGGCTGCATTATTTACCTCTGGGTTTTGAGAATCAACAGCATCAAGGACTTCTTTCAAAACCTCTAATGCATTACTAGCCTTCTGAATAATACTGCATAGAATTACGACAGAGTTGCAATTGGAAAGTTGCTTTGAAAAAAGTACTGAACATTTTCTATAATTTGTTATACAGAACCTAGACCACCATTTTATGCTTTTATTTAAATAAATAGCAAATCTTACAAAGGAAACCTATTCACAATGTGTAATGTTCCCAAGTATCAGCTATCATAACCATAACTGCAACTTTTCTAAGTAAAATCAGAACTTAGGAAACAAAAGGACTGAAGTTGATTGTTTTACATATGCAGGCACAAAAAGAAATACAAATAAGCTAAAGAATATGTGCAACGGGGCTAAGTCTCCATTGGCAATAAAGAAAGAATCTTGCAGGCAACAATTAATGATCTAGAAAATGTACGACACCTTTACTATGAAAAGAAATGTGTTTCAATGAGCTTTTATTGTGAGATGTATTGCACCAAAGACTCGCAAATTTACACGTCTAGAAATATGCTAGTTGATTTCTATGATGTAGCAATTCAATAATTTCCATAGCCTACATGAATGAAATAATTGTTTTATTTTATTCTGTATAATTAATAAATACACAAACTTTAATAAGAAGATTAAAGATTAAACCTTGAAGGATAAGTTAAGCGGAAAAAAAAAAACCCTTTAAAAACAAGTGCATAAAGCTATATTTCACTTAAGTCCAGCTTGAAAGCCCAACACCATTAGCCAGAAAAGGCAAGAAAACAACATCATCACACAATAGAAATGAAAAAGATGAACTTTAAAGCGTTCAGTCCTTTTTCAGTGAAAAAGTGCGCACCAGTTCCAGAAATGTTCACAAAGGATATAGGATCTTAACCATCAAATCCTCGCATTTTAAACCAACACATGTTTACAGCAGTTTTCTGAAGTAGAAAAAATATTATTCTAAAAGGATCAAGCCACCTTTTAGTGTAGTAACATGTAAGAACACAATCATTATACTTGCAAACAAATAAGCCAATCAGGAAGCAAGTAAACATACTGCATTTTGCTCACAGAAGCTGATTAATTCTCTTTGATGCAAGTTTTACAAAATCATGGCAAATAACAAAATGTTTAAGATGCTATGACAATATTCGTGTAATATATGAAAGCCCATGAGAAGTCATATGCTGGATATCCCGTTCTTTTGTCCTTTTATTAGAGTATAAGGTGGAAACTGGGGCAGTGTCTTTCTGGAGGATGCTGATCTGATCAAAATAATTCATATTATTGATTATTCTATTTTACAGAACCCTTACTTTGGATGATCCTCCACATTCAGTTTGATTATTGTTTTACTCATTTTCCATATTTTATCATACTCCGGAAGTTCAATAAAACAAGTGGAGGAAAATGTGCATTCTGGACACTGAAGGTCTATGATCAGCTTCTCTCTTTTAAAACCTAAGTCAGCTAAGGTTTTATAATTGAGCCTCCACCCTCATGCAGCCATGCAGGACTTCATCTTCATGCAATTGGGTCAAATATATAATCGACATCTAAAATGGACACAGGTACTAGCAGTTTGTCAGATATAGGTAAAAGATAAAAAAAAAAAAAAAAAAAAAAAAAAAAAAAAAACTGACTATATGCATTTCAGACCCGAGTCCATACATTATAAGATAAAAATAACAAACACGCTGCTATTAGAAAATTAATTTTATAGTCGACCCGAGCTAGTTGGGACTAAGGTTTGTTTGTTGTTGTATGCTAAAACAGTAAAGCTACAATCTTGATTTTGTATCCGCATGCGAGATGATTATAGAAAACTACTCTGCAGCAGGGAATGTTTATACACACAGTAATATGATAAACTATAAACTGACCTGAGTTTCAAAGAAAACATTCAGAAAATTGTACCTAGATTCAGGAACAACATGAGGCTCTGCTTGCTGGGTTTGCTCTTCATGTCTAGAGGCAGTGAATTCACCATTAAGTGTGTTTTTCTTATTTGCTTGTGGAGTGAGATTATTTGGCCTTTGAGGAAATTTCACTCCTGCACTCTGAAAATAGTCTCAAATGAGCTTAATTTTCAGGAGTTCAAATTTGTACAGCAGAGAAGTATTCTAAGCTTTCAGTTATTATTGATTATGAGCTGATAATAGAAACTAGAAAAAAAAGCAATAAATTTAAGTACATATTCCACATTAGCAGCAGATGTTCCATAATTCGATCAATAATAAATGGAGTGGCCAAGGAAGAAACATTAAGCAGTTGAACAAGGCCAAGAGAAGTGATATTTATGCCTCAAAAATTATCTATGATTATAGTGATGTCCAACAATCTACAATTTTGAGTGGAAAATGAATAGCGATTTGGATTCGGTAGCAGTTATCAGTTGGTTCCAGAAGCAGTTGTAATACCCACCCAATTATCTATGATTATAATGATGTCCAACAATCTACAATTTTGAGTGGAAAATGAATAGAGAATTGGATTCAGTAGCAGTTATCAGTTCATTTGCAGAAGCAGTATTAATACCCACAGAATTCCTTCTATATTCCACCTCTACAGCATGAAAATTGGGAATCTAATGAAAATTAGAATGAAGCAACTTAAAATGAAGTAATTGTGAATACCCACAGAATTCCTTCTATTTTCCACCTCTACAAACCATTTAAAAAGATGCATGAAAATTGGGAATCTAATGAAAATTTGAATGAAGCAACTTGAAATTAAGTAATTGTGACACAATTAAATTTTGCTTACTCTCATGCCAAAGAACTTTGAGGGGCAGGAGTTTAAAGGCCTAAAATCAAATCAAGAAGTGAACCATTTTTAAGTCATCATGCCATATAAGTCAGTATGGCTCACAGAAATTCTCTCTCTTGGGGAATGAATCCTTGGGTGTTCTTTCATCATAAATTCATAATCCACAAGACTTGCTGAAATTTTATATAAAGTGAACAAATTCAGCATACATGAATCGCTATCCCCATAAGACAATGTGATTATTTCAACATTTCCCAAAGCATAACTCATCTAGTTATGGGTCTGTGTCTGTGAGTACATTCTTGCTTTCTCGATCATCTTCCCTTTGAACCTATGATTGCTAACTGTAAGGGCTCATTAAAGAGAGAGAACCCTTCGATCTCTGTACCAATATTTGTGGAAAATTTGCTTGCTTTCCTTTTTTCTTGTTCATTCCACATATATTGAAACAAAGCCTGCTGCTGTCTAAAGACAGTTACTAAAGAACAGACAGTTACAACCATAAAGAAAACTGAATACAAACCAATACACGAAGCCAAATAAAACAGACCAGACGACATTAAAACTAACAAGTCATTCCACTTTTTTCGGCCATGTGTAAAGCATTGATATTCTTTCTCAGGCTGCTGGTGAGTAACAATAACAAGGACGGAAAGTGAAAGTAAGACTACTGTTGCTGATTTGACTTGGTTGGAATCACGCCCTAGTTGAGCTTTTAAGTGCTCTTTGAAAAATCTATCTATATTGATAATAGAAATTTAAAATAAATTATGCGAGGATTATATAGTTCCACATGGAATGCAAATGAATGACATATAACTTAGCTATCATACGCAATAATTCAAAGGAATTTGAGGTGAAATTATAGTTAGGTAAGCTGGGAGACACATGAGTTTCACGGATGCACCTACCACCAAGTCATAATATGCAGAATAGTATTGAGGGAACTTCCCAGAAGCACCACCAAGAGATGTCTGTGTAGCATCTAGAAGAAGAAATATTTTTTCTCGGACAGGCAATTCTGTCTGCAATGAAAGCAAGATAAATCAATTAAGCAAAGCACAAAGGAATTTTGCCAAAATTTATAGAATAGAAATATAAGAATATGAAACTTCCACCTTTTTCTTGACTATCTTCACAAGAATAGGTAGAACGCCTGTATCAATCACTTCTTTATGAACAGGTTCTCCAATATTGTTCATCAGCATCTCTAACAACTGCAAAGGAAAAAAAAACATTGATTCAGCAAGAAGGTGGAGAATCGGAATCCTATATAATATCTGAAAGGCATCAAAATAAAATGCCTAGCAAACATGCACACACTTATTCAGGCAATAGCAAAGCTGAAAATACTAAATCAAGATCATAATACAAATTGATTTTTTTTTTTTTTTCGATAACTCACCATGACTGCATAAAGTTGAGCACTTGGATTCTTGCTCCCCAGGCGTTTTTTAATAGATTTAACAACATCTCTAGCTTGCCTGCAAATCGGAGGATTAAGAAAATCAACGGAGATAAAGCAAATTCAGCATATAACTAGTTCATCTACGGAAAGATTACATAATTGATTGCTGAGAGCTGCTCTAATTCCGAATTAAGACAGCAAGTCGTACCTCTGATCACGGGCTACTAATTCACAAATTGCAATATTCTTAGTCCAATCGACTTCGTGAAGTTTATCACTAGTTGCAAAATTAACGAGCTCAGCTGCCATCTGCTGCTCAATTTGTGGCTGAACACCAAAAAACGACAAATTAAATGCATTCAGAAGTGCAAGTAATTAGAAAATGAAATAAATAAATATATCGTAAATTGAGATCTCAATGAAAGCAAATAAACAGCAAATCTTGAAGTTGAGAAATGAAAGAGTATACCTGAGAAGAGAGAAAGAATGAAGAGGAAGAGGAAGAAGTAGAACATGTAGAGGTAAAGAGAGAAGTTTGTGGTTTTGGGAAATGTTTTAGAGAAGAAAAAGAAAAAGAAGGTTTTCCTTTTTAGCTTTTGCTTGTACAGGCTGTTGTTGTTGTTAGTGTTTAACCAAAGGGAATAGTGAAAGAAAGAGGAAGTAATGTGGGTTTTATTTATAGCTTTTATGTATTTAGTTGGAGAACAGTTTTGGTTTTTGTTGCGTTCCTGAGCTGCAAATTACTAAATAACAAGCTTCTCCACCGCCACGAGGCCTGTCCCCATTTTTAAAGCTCATCCTTCTTCACCACGTTTTGGCCCAAACTACATTTTCTATGTCACATTTAACTCATTTAACGGATTTGTTTTTTTTTTTTTTACAAGAAAGAAATACTTTATTAATTCATAGATAATTTAACGTTAAGACAAAGACCGGCAATCCCAAAAAGTATATCTTCAATCAAAATAATAGTATTAGTGAGTATCCTAGCTCTCTTAGCTAATTTATGTGCATATGCATTTCCTTCCCGTCTGACATGAGAGAATTTTGAAACCCTCTAAACCACTTCTACGCATCCTCAAAAATCATAGATCCCGCTCCAATCACAGATATGTACCTGCAAAAGCTGCTGCCACATTAAAATTATCAGATTCAATAATAATTCGCTGCCACCCACCATCCCATACAAGTTCAAGTCCCATCATAACAGCATGTAGTTCCGCAATTTCCACACTAAGTGTCAGTCTCGTTGGCGCATCAGCTGTTAAAAGCACCTCCCCTTCCACATTCCGTATTACTACTCCAATTCCCCCCATGTAAACCGTCTGACCAAGTAGCATCCATGCTTATTAGAGTATATTATTTGCACCTATCTATATATTCAACAAACAACTGAACTCCTTAATTATAGCCTAAAATATAGGATGGGTAGTTTACTACATTGTAATCACATACTCTGTATATATTGGTTTTACACATGAATAACAATCACTGAGCTATTCACATTGTTACATGGTATCAGAGACCAAACCCTAACCTACCTCTCTCTCTCTCCTTCCTCTCTCTCTTCTCAATACCGAAACCCTAAACCTCATCCACCTCTCGGCCGCCGCCGCCGATCACCTCTCCTCCCTTCGGCCGTAGTCGCCGATTTCATCTCCTCCCCACCGCAAATCATGACAAACACTTCCGCAAGCTCGAACAATGAAACTCCTCAAACCCACAATTCTGAAACCCTAAACACAAATCCAGAAAAATTAAACAACACCCATCCATCCCTCACAGTATCTAATATATCCACCTTCATCAACATTACCTTAGACAATGAAAAAGGACCCTACCCAACCTGGGCTGCCCTGTTCAAGCTTCATGCCAAAGCTTTCCAGGTCCTTGACCACATCATCCCTCCTGCTTCTGCCGACCCTATGATAACCACAAACCCTGATCTCTGGTCTCGAATTGACGTCATTGTCCTACAATGGATATATCGCACTATCTCACTTGACTTACTTCACACCATCATAGAACCTGATTCCACTGCCGCTAGAGCCTGGACCCGTCTACAGGATATCTTCTCTGACAACAAACATTCATGTGCCCTGTTCCTTCAACAAGAGTTCTCCAAAATCAAATTAGATGATTGCTTTGACATCTCATCCTACTGTCAACATATCAAATCTATTTTTGATCAATTATCTAACGTCGACAACCCTGTCACTAATGATCAGATGGTTCTACAACTTATCTCTAGACTGACCGAAGCTTACGATACTGTTGGCACACAGATCAGACACGGAGACCCCCTTCCGACATTCCCCAAGGCCCGTTCAATGCTGATTCTTGAAGAAACAGCCCGTGCCCGCAAATCCGTCACCCCTACGGATTCTGTTGCACTGATTGCCGCCACTCCAGTGCCACCGCCACCTTCCTACGCTTCTGCGCGTCCGCCGCACTACCGTGCACCCTACAATTCGCGCGGTAGAAACGGAGGACGGTACAATCGCGGCAGATATGGCGGCCGACACTACCGTTTCGGCGGTTCTTAGCCGCGGTACCCATATAGTCAGCCTTGGGCTCCATATTCTCCTTGGCCACCACAACAACCATGGGCCACCCCGCCATGCCCATACCCCACCTCCGGCAATCCATCTCAACCAGGGATACTTGGTCCTCGGCCTAATATGCCCCAAGCACACCTTACTGTAGCCAACTCGGCTTATGCTCCAACTGATATTGCTGTTGCCATGCATACTATGTCAATCACACCACCTCCTGATCAATGGCACATGGACACCGGAGCCACGGCTCACATGACGGCTCATAAAGGTACGCTCACTTCTTATTTTGATTCAAGCCTTAATGATAAAATTATTGTCGGTAATGGTCATTGTATTCCTATTTGTGGTTCTGGTAATGCATCTTTAAACACTAAATCTCACCCATTGAAGTTGAACAATGTTCTGCATGCACCAAAACTCATTAAAAACCTTATTTCAGTCCGTCAATTTACTGTTGATAACCAAGTTTCTGTGGAATTTGATCCCTTGGGTTTTTCTGTGAAGGATTTACAGACGGGGACTTTTATCATGAGATGTAATAGTACCGGGGACCTCTATCCAGTCATGTCTACCTCCACCGTTTCGTCTTTTCATTCAGCTTTTCCTGCTTTAGCTTCTGATATTTGGCACAATCGTTTGGGACATCCTGGACCACCGATTTTGCACACCCTGATGAATAAAAATTTGATATCTTGTAATAGGATCAAGAATACTTCTGTTTGCTCTTCTTGTGTTAATGGAAAACAAGTTAAATTACCATTTCAGTCCTCGTATAATTCTGCATGTATGCCCTTTGATCTAATTCACAGTGATATATGGACATCTCCTGTTTTAAGCTCTAGTGGTCACCGCTACTATGTGATATTCCTAGATAATTACACTAATTTTCTATGGACCTTCCCTTTAGCTCAAAAATCACAAGTATTTTCCATATTTCTTCAGTTTCGATCACTTGTCCGCACACAATTTGAGAGTGACATTAAAACATTTCAATGTGATAATGGAGGTGAATTCAACAATAATTCATTTCATCAATTCTATCAAAATAATGGAATTCAATTTCTTTTCTCATGTCCATTTACTTCACCTCAAAATGGGAAATCAGAACGCACAATCAGAACCATCAATAATGTAATTCGCACTATAATGAATCATGCTTCTGTTCCATTTCATTTGTGGCATCATGGTCTAGAAATCGCCACGCATCTGCTTAATATTTACCCTCATCGCATCTTGGGTTACCTTTCTCCCACCAAAATTCTCTATCAAAGGGATCCTTCATACTCACACTTAAGAACATTTGGATGTTTGTGCTTCCCTCTCATTCCTCCTCAATCTTGTCACAAATTAGAGGCTCGCTCCTACCCCTGTGTCTTCCTCGGTTATCCCGCAAATCATAGAGGTTACAAATGTCTTGACTTATCTAAAAATAAGATTATTGTCTCTCGTCACGTCGTGTTCGACGAAACGAGATTTCCCTTTCGTCCACAACAAGAACATAAAATTCAGGCGCCTATCGCCACGGCACACTCCGAAGGCCTTCTGCCACCTCCAACGTCACCCGTCTTCTCGTCGTCCCGATCGTCTGATCTCGTCCTGTCCCCGGTTCCGTCTCCCCGTCCGTCCGAGTCGCACATTCCTGCCCCCCCCCCCCTTCTCCTTCGTCTGCGTCAACCAGTTCGGTCTCGTCCCCTCTATCGTCAATGTCGAAACGACATTCCTCTCCAAATTCATCCATGCCGATACGGCATTCCTCTCCAGATTCATCCCGTCCATCGGTCAGCTCCATGTCCAGTTTCGAATCTCCGGTTATCGCCTCCACCACATCTCCACAATTATCACCTTCCAGCATTCCCAATGTATCCTCGCCCCTCGCACAGCAAGTGCTGTTGAGTCTTCCAACCCCGTCATTCCCAATCCAAATACTCATAACATGGTAACACGTGCACAACACGGCATACACAAACCACGCCGTATGCTTAATCTGTCCACTTCTGTGTCACCTGCCATTTCTCCAATTCCCAAAACACCAGCTCTTGCATTGCATGACCCAAATTGGATGCAAGCCATGACTGATGAGTTTGAGGCTCTTATTGAAAATAAGACGTGGGTACTCGTACCCCGTCCCAAAAATTCTAATATTTTTCGTAGTTGGTGGATTTTCAGGTACAAAACCAAGTCAGATGGATCCTTTGAACGGTACAAAGCACGGCTAGTGGGAAATGGATCAGGACAATTGGCTGGGGTAGACTTGGTGAAACCTTTAGCCCTGTGGTCAAGCCGGCAACCATATGTGCTATTCTGAGTATTGCTGTTTCTCGGAATTGGAACCTTCGCCAATTAGACGTCAAAAATGCGTTTTTACATGGCAACCTTAATGAAACAGTGTACATGCATCAGCCGCTGGGGTTTCGAGATTCGAAGCATCCTGATCATATCTGCCTCCTCCAAAAATCACTTTACGACCTCAAGCAAGCTCCGAGGGCCTGGTATCAACGCTTTGCCACATTTGTAATTTCAATGGGATTCACAAACAGCATCTCAGATCACTCTCTCTTTGTGTATCAACATGGAACAGACACATCTTATATTCTCTTGTATGTTGATGACATTGTTCTGGTTACATCTTCTGACAAGCTTCAAAATTCTATCTTCTCCCAGTTAAAATCAGAATTTGCAATGAAAGACTTGGGTCAGCTCCACTACTTCTTGGGAATCTCTGTCACTCACTCATCGGGTTCCTTGTTTCTGTCACAATGAAAGTATGCTTCAGAAATAATTGACAAAGCCGGTCTTCAATCTTGCAACCCAGCAATCACGCCTGTCGACACAAAACAGAAGCTTAGCATCTCTTCCGGCTCCGCCTACCATGACCCCACAGAATACCGAAAATTGGCAGGGGCTTTGCAATATCTGACACTCACCCGGTCGGATATCTCATATGCTGTTCAACAGATCTGTTTATTCATGCATGATCCCAAGACGTCTCACATGGCTGGCCTTAAACGAATTCTTTGGTATATTAAAGGTACAATTGACCTCGGCCTTACTTTAATTGCATCTCCTCCAGGTCAATTGACATCTTACACTGACGCGGATTGGGCGGGCTGTCCTGACACCCGTCGATCGACATCAGGCTACTGTGTATTTCTTGGGGATAATCTCATCTCCTGGTCCTACTCTATCCAGATCAAGTGCAGATGCTGAATACCACGGGGTTGCCAATGTGGTGTCTGAAACGTGTTGGATCTGCAACCTCCTGCTTGAGCTCCACTGTCCTATTCAAAAATCAACTATCGTTTATTGTGACAATGTTAGCGCCGTATACCTCATAGGAAATCCAGTTCAACACCACAGAACCAAACATGTCGAGATGGACATTCATTTTGTTTGAGAACGCGTTGCCAAAGGAGAAGTTCGCGTCCTCCATGTCCCCTCTCGGTATCAAATCGCTGACATCTTCACAAAAGGACTCCCTCAACCTTTATTTGAAGATTTTCGAGATAGTCTTAACGTTCGGCCTCCGAACATTAAGACTAAGGGGGAGTATTAGAGTATATTATTTGCACCTATCTATATATTCAACAAACAACTGAACTCCTTAATTATAGCCTAGAATATAGGATGGGTAGTTTACTACATTGTAATCACATACTCTGTATATATTGGTTTTACACATGAATAACAATCACTGAGCTATTGGCGCTCTCCACCTCACCACCCTTCCCTCAGCCTGAACTACAGTACCTCCTGGTGCATGCGGTTTGAATCCCGCCATTTGTTTAGTCGTTCACCACGCAATCTGAGTCTTCTCCCCTCTTACCAGAATCTCCTCTTCCGCAATCTCAGTCACATTATGGATCAATTGATTCCGTCTAAACCAAATAAACCATGCCACCATTACTATTTTCTCAAGTTTATCTTCATCCATACAAACTGTCATCCACTTAAACCAATCCCTTGTACTTCTTTGATCCGCTTTCCACCTCCTGTCAAATCCAAAAAATCTTTTCCACACCTGTTTTACCTCTTTGCACCCAATGAGTGCGTGATACCCAGTCTCCTTCGCAACTCCACATCTCGGACAGATTTTCATGGTCTGAACCCCTCGTCCTCGAAGTTGGTAAAAAGTAGGAAGTATATCCATGCACGCACGCCAAAGGAAATGTTGTATTTTCAACGGTAGCCCCAATTTCCAAACCCATCCCCAATCCTTATTCTGCCCATTGACCCCGTTGTTCGGCCCTCTACTATCTCACGATCAGCTTCAGCAATAAAATAAGTTATTTTAACTGTAAAATTTCCCAATCTGGATGCCAGCCAATAGAGTTCATCCCGCGGCAATCTATAGCTAATCGGCAATCTATAGCTAATCGGCAATTTTTCAATTTCAACAGCTTCATCCAAGCTAAATAAGGCTCTCAATCTCCCAACATCCCATTGTCTAGTCAATGGGTCAATTAAATTATCTACAATTGAAAACTAGACCGGTTCAAATTTTGTCAACGGCTTCTTTGCATTAAGATTAGGCACCCAATTTGTTTTCCAAATATCCACACTTCTCCCATTACCGATCTTCCAACATATCCCTCGAGTAACAAACCCTTGAGCTTTAATAAATCCCTTCCATACGTAGCTTGCATTATTACCACAGACAGCATTAAAAAAAATCGCCATGGGGAAGTATTTACCTTTAATTAATCTTGAACACAAAATAGTTGGGTCTTGGACTAGCTTCCAAACTTGTTTAGCCACCATTGCCAAGTTAAAAGATCCAAACCACCTAAACCCCAATCCCCCCCCTCCTTCTTAGCCTTGCATAATACGCCCCATGTTAACTAGTGAATTACTCTCTTCTCCTTAGTACCACCCCACCAGAAGCGTCCTATCAAATTTTGCACGTCTCGACAGAAAGATCGTGGAACTATAAAGCATGATAGTAAATATTGTGGTATTGATTGTGCTACTACTTTGATAAGTACCTCCTTTCCCCTTGTGATAATAACTTCGCTCCACATCTCTGAATCTTTTTACTTAGACGCTCCAAAAGGAACTGAAATACAGCTTTTTTGGATCTCCCAATAATAGTCAGTATTCCCAAATACTTAGGAAAATGTCCCACCTCATGCACACCAAGGAGCTCTATGAACAAAGCCTTTCTATCTTAGGTCACTGATAGGGGTCAAAAACCCCTATCTTTGGGTACGGTTTTAGGACGGTTTTTAGTGTTATTTCGTGAATAAGCGAGCAATTCTCGCATTTATATGCCTTTGTGTGAGTTAGTTAGGAATTGGAAATGTTTTATTAACTTTTTATTGTTTAGGCTCGTTTTCTGATCATTTTAGGCAAATAAGGCCAAAATGGCATGTATGTTATAATTTCGTTTTCTTTTATAGCTAATTGATCCGCCAAAAGTCGCACCAAACGGAGCGTTTGCTTAAAATGAGCGATTGGCGGGTCAATTTAGCCTTGAGACTAATGTTATTTGGAGTTTTCGTGCATGCGCGGGGATAAATTCGGGCGAGAATTACATCGTGGAACATCGAGCAACCGTGCGGAAGCGTGCAGGGCAAAACGGCTCGTTGAACTGCCTTTTTAGGCCAGCTCGCCGAGCAGGCCTCCAGGGGCCTGCTCGGGCGAGCTGGCCATTATAGGCCAGCTCGGGCGACCTGGGGGCCTGCTCGCCGCGAGCTGGCCTGCAAGGGCCAGCTCGCCGAGCAGCGCGCCCTGCTCGGCGAGCTGACCTACGGGAATTGCTAAAAAAAAGTCAGTTTTGACCCCACGACTCCACGACCGGTCCCACGACTTCCCACCTGGACAAGGATACGAAATAGGTCAAAAAGAGGGCCCGAGCTACAACTATAAATAGAACTTTTCCATTGTAAATTAGATATCTTTTATCTTTGTAATTTTCTTAGCTTTCACCTTGAGAAATCCTCTCCACCTCCTCCATATCCTTCAAACCTCCATTGAAGACACCTCCGAAGCTCCGCTCACCGAGGATTACTCAAGCTCCATCCTTAAGTCCTAGGAAGACGCCTACATTGGTAGACAGGTTCCCTGAAAGGGATTTTTCTTCTTTTATATTCTGTCTAGCCTCTGATCCATGTTATGAATCCTAGGCTCATTGTATCTTCGTGCCAATACTTTCATCTTTGATATATATTATAGTTTTGTTCATTCAATTGTTTTATTGCTTTAATCTTTGTCTTACGCTTTGTTTGATTGGTTTAACTCATTCGATAATCCCAAAATTAAGTTGGCACATATTGCGAGCTGAATCTGACCTAGTCAGTGCCTATAGGATTGACGACCCTATAGAAGATTAAGCCCAAATTGCTGAGCCTTAGAGCTAGTTTCGACCTTACAAGGGAATCACGAATTAGGGACCTCAAGAGGATAGGTAGGGTTAATCGCCTCGGACACAAGTGACTTAGATTAGGTTTTAATTCCGTTGTCTAAACAATCTATTTTCATTATCATCGTATCCCTTCATGTTCCTTCGAATAATTACATTGGTAAAAGATCACCTAGGAGTAGTTTAAACTTGATTAGGGGTAGAGTAACTTAATTAGGCGTAGAATAACTTAGTTAGAATTAGATAACTTAGCTAGGAGTAGTATAATTCAACTTAGGAGTAGATTAACTTAAGAAAAACCAAACTCAAAACCCCCAAAGCCTAGATAACACTTGAGACCAAGTAGCTTGATACTTGCAGAAATAAATCCTATGGACGATACCTGGACTTTCCATAATTTTATTACTTAATAACGACGGGGTACACTTATCCCTTAGTGAGTCTCCTTTACGGGAGGTGCATCAAGTTTTTGGCACCATTGCCGGGGATTTATTTCTTCTGCAATATCGAACAAAAGGTCGATTTGTTAGTTTAGGTATTCATTGTGAATACCCTTGTTTATATCGTTTATATCGTTTATACTTGTTTATGCATATACCTGTTTATACATATACTTGTTTATATACAATTCGTTTGTAAATATTCTTTGTCTATATCATTCATACTTATACTTGTTCATATTCATACTTATATATGCAAATACTTGTTTATTCGTTTATACCTCAGTATATATGACCTTTCTATACTTGTTTATATCTACCGTGTTTTCTCATAACATGCGTAGTTGTTTATACCTATTCTTATTTATACTTGTTTATACAAACGTATATTTATACTTGTTAAATTCATCTATACTTGTCTGTCTGTGCTTGTTTATACTTTTTATACTTGTTCATTCTTATATTTATATTTGTTCATATTCTGATTCATACCTATACATACTTGTTTATCTCTACTAGTTTGTACCATGTACACCAATCTATATCTGTCAATATAAACCAATAAGAATACTTGTATAAAACTGTGCGACCTTGTATGATGTGTATACTTTTCTTTCATAGGAAAAATTTCTGCTTTCATTTATTTCTTATATTTATTTCTTCTCAGCATATGCCTACAAGATCAGCGAGAATACTGTGTGTCCCTCTTAACCCTGAACTTGAACGTACTCTTCGCAGGAGCAAACAGATTGGAAAACTGAAGCAAGACGAGATCATCGAGCCTATCAAAATGACTGACAATGAACGGAACACTGAGAACACCGGACCAAAAACTGACACTCGTCTGATGAGTGAGATCCTGGCACCACACCGACACCAGCATCTGTCCGGCATTGCCGCTCCGAACATTCCGGCCAACACATACGAAATCAAGTCAGGCATAATTCACTTGATTCAACAGACCAGATTATTTGGAGAGGAAGCACATGAAATCCCGAATGATCACGTGGATCGCTTCCTAATGTGCGCAGACACTGCGAGAACAAATGGGGTTCCCCAAGATGCTGCTAGGCTGAAGTTGTTCCCATTTTCTCTAACTGGGCAAGCTTTAGAATGGCTAAGAACACTGGAGCCCGGATCAATCACGACTTGGGCAGGATTGGAGAAGGAATTCTTGTCCTACTACTTTCCTCCCTCGAAGACAGCAATGCTCAGGGGTGAGATCACATCCTTTCACCAACCCGAGCACGAAGCGCTCCACACGTCTTGGACCCGATTCAGAAAAATGCTGCGCATGTGCCCTCATCATGACATACCCAAGCATCAATTGGTGAGCGTCTTCTATCACGGATTGACACCCACTAATAGGGCTATTATAGACTCCACAGCGGGTGGAGATTTGTTCAGAAAGACAGCAACAAAGGCGTATGACATGATTAATGAGCTGGCTAGGAAGAGTGTGCAGTGGCAAGAGGAGAAACTCACTGGCCCCACAAGGCAGCGAGTGTTTGCTGTGGAAGAACAAGAACAAAATCCGGGTGTTGCGGATTTGAGTAGGAAGATGGACGTCTTGTTGGCAAAATTTAGCCAACCTCCCACCTGTGTGCACTGTGGCGGCGACCACCATGAAAAGGACTGTCAGGCAGGTAGCCCTTTCGCTGGAGATGGGGTGGAGATGGTCAATTATGTTGGGGGGCAACCGAGGTACAACCAGAACTATAGCAACTACAACCCCAACAACCATAACTCCTACAACAATAACAACAACTATAGGAGGCCTCAGCACCCGAACCTATCTTACGGGAATTCAAATCAGAATGTGCTTCGACCTCCCAGCGGTTTTGTTCAGGAGCATAGAGATCAGGGGCTTGGCATGCCCCCATATCAACAGCAGAACCAAGGGCCAATGCAACCTCCTAAGGAATCTGACGAGGTGGTTACTCTCTTGAAGGAGATTTCGGTTAGGCTCGCCAATAATGAAGCTTTCTGCAAAGATCTGAGCAATCAGGTAGCCCAGATCAATAGGGACAGGCAGGAAAGGCCACATGGTTCTCTCCCGAGCACAACGGAGAAGAATCCAAAGATCCTGAGAAAGGATTGAGTAAGGGGGAGAAATCGAGTTCTCCTCGGTTTAAATTCAAAGCTTGAACAATTATTTCTATAATTTTCTTTCCTTTTTGTTTTTGTTAAATTTGGCTGTTAGTTTTTAACTCGCATTTTTTCATTACATTGTCAAGTTTTGCACCCCATACTCTCTTAAAAAAAATTGGAAAAAATCGCCCAGCACCCCAGCTCGGCGAGCAGGGCACTGACGCCCTGCTCGCCGAGCTGGTCGGCCGAGCCAGCCAGCTCGGTCGACACGGGCTGTTCGGGATTTTTAATCCCGAACTAAAAAAAATTTAATAATAAAAGAAGATAAGGATAGTGGATGACTCATCATCCCCTTCCTTTCTTTCTTTCTTTCTTTTCTTCTTTCTTTCCTTCTCTCTTTTTCCTTTTTCTTTCACAACCTAACCCCCCAAATCCACCATACTAACCCGAATTCAACAAACGAGGTATGGATTCTTACCTATTTTTTATTTCTAACATGTTTCTAGGCTTAGATTTTAGTTTAGGGTGTTAATTTTTGAGATTTGGGATAAACCTAAGTTTTTGGGATTTTATCTTTTTTCTCAAATAATCTCTTATTTGCTTTTAATTCTTGACATTCTTGCAATATATGTTAACATTATGATCAATATGTACTTTGGGTATGATTGTAGTTCTTAATTTATGAATATTTGGAGAAATTGCTCAATTTGGGTAAAATCTCCATTTTTAGCTCAAAGTTCAACTATTCAATTTATAGTTGAAAACTTGCCAATGGAGTTCTATATCACATTCTTAACGCATTTTGGTCACTGGGCATCCTTGATTTTTCACGAATTTGGAATTACGGGTAAATTACTTAGGGACTGAAAGCTCATAGTTTTGGTCCCTAAGTTTCTAAGCTATGGTTTATGCCTAATTGTTGGTTGTTTGGGGGTTTATGTTTATGTTTGTGAAGAAATTCTAACTAGTCTGTTTGGTCTATCTCTCAGGTACTATGGGCAGGAAAGGCAAGGCCAATATCACGGTCTTATTATAAAGTATAGTCTCACTTCATGCTTGTATGAACACTTTATGATCACTTAAATAAATCTGGGATTTCTTTTATTTGACTAAATTAGTTCTGATAAAAGATTAATGCCTTTATATAGTTTAATTTACTATATCTTATAAAACAAATGATAACGAACAATTCATTTACAAATAGATTATATCCTACAACAATTGTCTATAGGACACTAAACCCCAACAAAACTTCCCTTGATGTTGATCATATACTCCTCATATGGTGGATCTTCTAGCTTTTCCGTGTTCTTTAAATAAGACTGGTGCCATTCCGGTGCATTGCCTATCAAATGAAGAGAAGCTAGTTTGACTCCACCTTTCCAAATCGGTTCCATCATAATAGGGAAACTCCACCTTAGTGGAGTGAGTAGCAAGCTAGTAAGGATTATTATCAGGACCTGTTGAGTTTAGGTTCACTGATGAACTGGGTTGAAGGTGGGGATTCTTTGGGAGCATATTATGGATTAGGCCTTTGAGCTCATCAAGGAATGTACCTTGCTTCCTTTAAAGTAGCTCAGAAAAATCTTGCTCTTGCCGTTCATGGGCGGCTCAGAGGCTGGCTCCATAAAAGCTCGGCTCGGCTAAATTATAAACATGTTGCTCGTGAACATGATTTAGAGGATCGATTCGTATAAGCTGAGCTTGATCATGATAAATCTCGACTCGAAAGCTCGCGAGCAGGCTCATTATATGCTCATAAGCAAGTTCATAAACAAACTCGATTATAATGTTCGCGAACATTCTCGATAGAGGCTAGTAAACAAACTCGATAGAGGCTCATGAACAAACTCGATAGAAGCTCGTGAATAAACTCATAAATAATATCAAATATTATTTATATTTAATAATTATAATTTGATATATAGCTCCATTTCAAAATTCTTTTATTTCATATTATAGTAAAATATAAATTAGGTTAGGAGGATAGGGAAGGGATTTGGGTTTTTTTCTGAATCATCGTCAGATTGCTTCTATCTTCATCACATTCATTCTCCTCCTCACACTCCTCTTTTCAATTCCGCCTCCCTCTCACACTAAGTTCTATTTGACTAAAAAGGAGATTTTTTAATGTTTATGAATGTAAAATTATATTATTTCATTTGTTAAACATGCTACTATTTTATTTGATATTATTTAGTTCGCAAACACAATAAACGAGCTTGTTTATGAACATGCTTAATGAACTGCTTGCAAGCAAAACTCGTAAACAAAATAAACAAACTGCTCGAAAGCATGCTCATGAACAAAATAAACGAGTTGGTTCGTGAACAGTTCGTGAATGAATGAGCTTCTAAATGAGCCGAGCTCAAACACAAATTTAAGCTCGACGCTCGGCTCAAGCTCATTAACATCATGACGAGTCGAAGCTGAGCAGGCCAAAGCTCGGCTCGATTATAGCCCTACTCTTACTATTTTCAGTGAATGCTTTTCACTGTCGCGTTGATGTTCTCTTTAAAAAAAATTGAGATCCTGAGATCTAGTATTTGTAGGCATTGGTGAAGTTCGGATATGGCAGGAGCGAAATCTCACATGTGAAGAAAGTTCTCTAATACCAAATGATATCACTGGAACTTTAGAAACTATAATGGAGAAGATTTAGAAGGAAAATTGAATAGAGAGAAAATTTGTGTAAATTATGCTTGATGATTCTACCTCATAGTGCAGATTGGTTTATATCCGTTGCACATGAAATTATTAAAAGCACCCGGTTCTTCATATCAAACGGAAGACCTTCCATATCAAACTGAATAGAGTGTCTGATACACATTCTCCTTTATTGCTAAAGGGTGTCTTTGTCATCTTTTCTTTTAAACATGATTCACATATTTCCATTGATTCACAATCAATTGAATCTATAAATCCATCTTGATGTAACTTAAGCATGTGTCTCTTGTTTATATGGCCTAGGCGACAATGCCACAAGTAAGTTGAATTATCTATTTTATGTCTTTTGGTATCAATTGTGAAACAGAAACTTTATCATTTAATACATAAATGCCATTCAATGATATTCCTGAAAATTAGAAAATCCCATTTCTATAAAAATCGCAATTCAAGTTCTTAATTGAAACAGCAAAACCATCCTCTACCAGACGGCTAACAGAAATAATATTTCTAGACATCATAAGAACATATAAACAATCCCTTAATTCTATTACAAGTCTGGATGGTAAATTTAAGACATAATCTCCGATTGCGAGAGTAGCAACCCTTGCTCCATTTCCTACTCGCAAGTTTACGTCTTCTTTCTTCAAGTCCCTAGTCTGCCTTAGTCCCTGCATATTCGTACAAATATAAGATCCACATCCGGTATCTAATACCCAATATTCAGACTGTGAAATTGATTTGATTTCAATATAGAACATACCAGATGTTGATGCACCTTCTTTTCCCTTCTTGAGAGAAGCTAGATACTCTTTGCAGTTCCTCTTCCAATGCCCATCTTTACCACAGAAGTGGCATTCCCCTTTGGGCTTCTTCACTTACTTCCCCTTAGCTTGGGCTAGTTTGGCTCCTTTATTCTTCTTTGGATATCTGGGATTGGGAGAATTCCCTTTCCTCTTCTTTGATCCCTCAATAACAAGCGCGTGTATTGCCTTATCTTTCCTCACATTGGGCTCAACAGACTTGAGCATTTTCATGAGCTCTTCAAGAGAGGTCTACAAGTCATTCATTTGGTAGTTCATGATGAACTATGAATAACTCTTTATGAGGGATGTAAGAAGCAAGTCGACACTCAGTTCATGATTCATCACAAAACCAATGTTGGAAATTTTGGTAATATAGCTAATCATCTTGACACAATGTGTCACAATAGATGCGCCTTCTTGCATCCTGCAGCAAAACAACAATTTGGCTATCTCATAGCGCTCACAATGAGTCTGTTTCCTGAACAGCTCCTTCAAATGCATGACAATATAATAGGAATTCATCTCCTCGTGTTGCCTCTGAAGTTCTGGTGTCATAGATGCAAGTATGATGCATCCTGCATGATCATCATCAGACCGATGCTTCTGGTAAACATCGATCTCTTCAATGGGAGCATCATCAACTGGGGTAGGGGGGGTATCGGTGTATCTAGTACATACCCTATCTTTTCGAACTTCAAAACAATTTTGAGGTTGTGATACCAGTCGGTGAAGTTTGAACCATTTAGTTTGTTATCGGTAAGAATGTTTTGCAGATTGGTTTTAGTCATGATTTTAGGAGTGTAGTTAATATAACCTAAGAGTGAGAAAGAGTGACGTATGTTATTCATTTGCTTTAACATATATCAATTTAAAAAACATAAGACTTTTAATTTATTTTAAATTGCTCCCACTATTTTACCAAATTAATAACCCTCAATATTAATTCGAAGAATTTCACAAATTCTTTAGTGAGCTATGATCCTATCTAGCGAAGTTTTGCCTTGAGTGACTCAACAAGCTAGCCTCATTCGATAGGTAGATTCGTATAATCAATCACATCAACTATATGATTCCTAGGTTATTGGGTTATTAACCACATCAGTAACTGATACATCTTCTTATTAACCCCAACCATATTACCAGCTTTGAATAACATGAGTGACTCATCCAATTATTCTAGGCTAGTTTAAGTCTTAAGTTTATATTCATGAAAACAAATTTTCACTAATTCAGGTGTTATCTAAAAGAGAGACCCCGAGCTTGAGTGACTCAACAATCC
This sequence comes from Euphorbia lathyris, assembly GCF_963576675.1. Taxonomy (NCBI): domain Eukaryota; kingdom Viridiplantae; phylum Streptophyta; class Magnoliopsida; order Malpighiales; family Euphorbiaceae; genus Euphorbia; species Euphorbia lathyris. The sequence continues at coordinate 43,008,384 of NC_088914.1, forward strand.
AAAGGCCCTTGATACTGCTGGCTGAATTATAATATTAGGGAGGCAACTATTTTATAACTTATTTATTGACTTAACTTTTATTTAGTGAGGGATTTTATTTTAAAATCTTATAATCTAAGCTAGTCTTGATTTGCTTTAGCATACATCAGACACAAACAATTTACATTGACAGTTATGGACATATCATCTAAATTATTCCGTTGAGCTAGAAACGGAATAAAAGGTCAACCCTAGGGAAATACTAACTATTATATATTTCTCTTCAGGTCCTCCGTCTTTTACTTGGCGCCTTGAAATTACATCAGTATCAATTTCTATACTAGAGAGTAGATAAGGCAGGACACGCAGGTCCTATTATGTAATATTTAAGTTAATCAAATTAATCTTTTATCATTTAATTTTTTTTTTTTTAAAAAAATTTGCGCAATGCGCTTACATATTAAAGAAGAAAGAAAAATCTCCTCCAGACCCGGATGTGATTCGAACCCATGACCTCCCAAAGCATAGGTAAGCTCTCAACCACTAGGCTAAGAGCTTCACCACATGCATCAGAATACAAATTAGATAAAATATAACTTATACATGATTATGATTATCTTTATTTAATTGATTCGTAAAATTTTATATAACATATCCAACATAGTTAAAATAAAACTTTAAATTTCAATCTAATAAACTACCAACGAGGTTTATTATGGACTTAAACGAATAATTTTCAATAAAAAGATTTTATAAAAATTATACGTTTTAAACATTTATCGGCCGACTTCCAAAAAGTCGGTCTCACTGTCGCCGCAAAGTAGCAGACAGGAGTTGCTGCCTTGCGGAAGCAGCTAATAGTTGTTGTCGCAAGACATCAACATGAACTACTGCCTTGTGGCATCAGTTCATGATAATGGGGACAGCAACCCCTTATTATTTATTTTTTAAAACAAAATTTAGTTTTAAAAACAATTAAAACAGAATACCATAATAACCACGGGGTTGTGGTAGAGTGGTAAAGGCTCCTCCTCCCTTAACCAAAGGTCCAGGGTTCGATCCTCGCATTTGGGAATGAAAAGAATTTCCGTGGCTAGCAGTCCCATCCATAGAGGTGTAAACCAATTTTAGTTTACTCTGGATTAATTAAAAAATCATATTTATTAATTAATCATACAAACTCTTAAACCTCGTTCTTAGTTGATCGAAATTTAATCAAGTAAAACCATTACCATAACCAAATTTAATTATCAAATAATTAAGACCAATATTTATCTATTTCCTTTAACCAAATCATATTTATTAATTAATCACACTAAAGGGGTATAAATAGCCTCTTGAATCTAAACTCTAGTTAGATAGAATTAGGTTACTTGATTAGAGTTTTATTCTAAATAATACTCTTATTAATATTATCTATAATTATATCTAAATGTAATAAATAATATTAATCATTGACAGGATAATAATTAGAGATATATAATCACATTAAATCTCCCAACTTATTTATCCTATAATTAATTTAACCATAATTATAATCCAATTATAATTATCCAAATAAATTAACTAAAATATACATATATATTATGTATATAAATTAGGCCCCCTCTATGTTCATAATTGAACAATTTTAATCCTCCATACATTAATTACTATCATGTCATCTTTTGGTTCCAAGTCTTATGTGTGATCCATTAATTAGGTTCTTATTGCTACTAGTCGTATACACCTGTTGAATTAATTTCCAAAATTACATTCAACCTTTGTATATCAGAATGAGTGCGTGGACTGTGAATAGCAGAACCGTAAACATTCCCACAGCCAGGGGGGAATCCAGCATGGGGGCAGTGGGGGCAGTTGCCCCCACTGACATTTGTATTTTTTTAAAATCCAGGTATTAATTTTGAAGTTTTAGTGCTTTGCCCCCCTCAGGTTTAGGGTTTATTGGTTTTATAATTGAGGATGAAGAATGATTTTAAATTTAAGATTTTATTTTTATTTTTATTATTTCTGTTTTAAAGCAAAACAACATTGTTTTATTTAATTAGAACTATGTCGTTTTATTTACAACAAAAATAAAAAGTAAATATTTAAATGTAAAACTAAATAGGTTTTAATCCCTGCCAAAAAAAAGGTTCTAAAACAAACCATCGGTCTCTCTGATAACAACCCAAATTATTCTTGAATAAGGAATAAAGGAAAATTAATAGAAATAATGGCAAACCATTATTCCTTCTAAAAGAGATATTTATACATGATTAATGTGGAATTAATGATAATTAATGCAGGGGAGAATATGCAAATAATAAGGAAAAGGAAGGAGTCTCTAGCATTATGGCACGCCACGTGGACCATGGCGAGATACGCCATAACGAGATACGCCCGATGAGAGCGAGTAGCGGAGACCCGCCATAGCTCTCAAGGAGAGCGTACATACGCCTTGACAGATAAAAGAATACGAAAAGGGATATTCATCTTACTGACAGAATATTATCCCAAGGACCAAAAGGGATATTCACCTTGAGAACGCCGCAAGAAGAACCGGATGGCGGATCTCCACGGTTCAGCTTAGTGAGATCCGCTGGCGAACCTATGAGGCGAATCTCCTCTTTCACCTGATTCATCACAGTAACGGCTAACCGCCGACTCGGCCATAAAGACCATTAATGAGCTATCAATTAGCTAACCGCCAGGTTAAAGGTAACCAGTAACCGCCAGCTTAAAGGTAACCAGTAACCGCCATTAATGGAGCATTAATGGAGACCTTCTAGTTGCTGAAGGTTACGACTTCCTAGCTATATATAGCCTACATCCCTAGGCTATCAAGGTACACTTTTACTTACCCTTTGTCAATTCAGTTTGCTCTCTTGATCTTCCTTACTGACTTTGGCATCGGAGTGTCCCCGGCCGATCCCAACGGCGCCTCACAGGGAAGTGCTCCGATCAAGGATTTTTCCACAAGTTATCAATTGGTGCGGTGATCGTGGATCTCTAACAAACAGAAGATCACAAAATCTTGATTGTATAGAGTTTCACAAAGAACAAAACAATGGAGTCAACAGAATAGAAATCACAATCTCAAACTTTGGCTCAATCAGTACAACAAATCTTTCCAAAGATACAGTTCTCCATATATTGGTGGGAAAGAGTTTTCTACATTAAATCTGGAATTTTATGATGAAAAAGATAAGTTTCCTCCCCTTTCTTATTCCATTTTTAATTAAAGAAAATTGAGATCCCTCACTCTTATAAAGTGCTATGAATATCATTACATGTTATTATGATAAATCTAATAAACTGGGAAAGATGAAGTCATAGACACAAATCTTTCATTAAATCTTGCATGCTTACTATGCCCTCATATTTTTATGCATGACAAGTGTAATATGATATTATCATTGAATTAGTACAAACGCATGTATAAGACCTGTAATCTTGGGATTTACAAAAAAAAATTCATCCATTCAATGTGATTTTGTCATTTGATATTAAAATAGCATAAAAGGGCTCATGTAATTACAAATGATTTAGATCTGGTCGGTCTTTTGGATGAACATGCATATAACTATTAGAAGAAATTACAAAAAAATAATATTTGGTTTTTTGTACAATTCACCATCTATATATGGCTTTTCTCCTATATAGTACTTTTAATATCAGAAATTCATATTTTTGAATATTGTTTTGTCAAACAGTTATTTCATTCCCTTTTTTTACAAGGATGTGTCTATTCATATAAAAACTGTTTATTTGACATTGTTAGAATTTCTGTTACCAACACAAGAGACTTGAAAATATTGAGTCTATTTGTAATTATCCTGTAATTGTCCCTAACTATTAAGGCCATTATGGGCTGATGAATTACCAAATTGGATAAACAAAACTTTCATGTCCTGAGCTAACTACAAAATAGTGCAAGTGTCGGTTTCGGATCAGAACATTAATTTATGCGAAATTCTTAAGATATACATGAGAATTCCTTAAAAATTGGAGGATTGTATGTGAAGGTATGTGAGAGTGAATTTTGAGTAATTTTCCTTACACTCCAAATTGGAGGAGAATCATGGTACATGTATTTTTCTTCCAAAATTACCCTTTCTCTTTTATTTTATTCGTACAAATGAAATGATATAAGAGTAATTTTATATATAACTATATTATTAAATCATCACTTACCTTTCTTTAATTACACCTCATTCAAATGAGGCTTTAATGATCTCTGAATGCCATTAATGTATGGATGCACAATATTAATTGCAAGTAAATAGCAACTATGTAAGATATCTTACCCAATATAGAATGTCATAACTTTTATGACGTTTAAAATAAATATGCTATCTTGGATATTAATGCGCATTGAAATACAAAAGGACATTATTCTTAAATCATTCTCATTATGGTTATTTATTAAGAATTCATTATGATATTCATGTGCAGTAGCAATCTTTATAGTTATGACCGTTATACGTGATATTATTATTAAAACAAGCACGATTAAAATTCTATTATGAATTTGTTTGACATATAATATTTACTCGGTTTTATCCTTTGACTAAGTTCATTCTAGAGTCAGGGACCAACGCGAAGGAATCATTAAGTTGATTCCAAGATGAATTAAAAATTCCATAAAGAGACATTGAATCATACATGATATTTGCCAACAAGGCAAATGCAAACATTCTTTTGCTATGAAGTATGTTCCATGGATCAAGCCATTGATCCCCAAGGTAAGTGAATATAGCTTTTATGACTTACCACAATCTTTTAATAATGGACATAGCATGCCCCACTTCTGGAGTTCTTTCAGTGCTAACCCACAGGTACAAGGGAGTTGCTAATACTACAACCAGTGCAAACACTGATATGAAAAATAAAGCTCAATCCAAAGAAGTGTATATGCAGAATCACTTTAGAAAAATTCCTTGACTATGTCATTGGCCAAAAAGGAGTTAGAGAAAATCCAGATAAAATAAAAAACCTTGCGAGGAAAAAGGTGAAAAGAGCGCCTAAATAAAAGCCATGCGAGGAAAAAGGTGAAAAGAGCGCCTAAATGAAAACCCCACAATAGGTGAGAAAGATCCAGAGGTTGAACGGGTGGATCATCATACTAGAAAGATTGTCAACAAACATATCAAGGTATAAAACAATTCCTAGCAGAACCACCCTTGATGAGCAGACCAATCTGAAGGGGAGATCTGCATTTGTATCAATCTGTCATGGATAAAGATATGTGCACCGTGGTTATTTAAGAAGAAGAAGGTCAGCAGTTCTCCATCTATTATGTTAGCAAAATGTTGAAGGATGCGGAGACAAGATATCAGAAGTTAGATAAAATGGCTCCCACGGTTGTGACAACATCCATCCGCGTTAAACCATATCTCCAAGCATAACCTCAACATGATCGAGATCAAGATCAAGAACCGGCTTCACCATCATGATTCAACATTGAACACACGAATGATGAGATTGAAAGGCGAGTGCATGCCACTCTATATAGACAAGAGAACAATGCAGAAAGGTACGCCATCAAGTTAATATGAATTCGCCATTCACAGCACGGATCCTAGGGTACGAAGCGGACAGAATGTTTAAAGCTTCCAACTTGCCACAATATAAAAGAAAAGATTCAATATAAGCGGGACATTACATATCCCGAACCCAAAGGAGGGGAGCATGTAACCGTTGGAAGAAACGCCAAAGCGTACTACAGGTTGGCCACCATATTGGTTGGCCACCACACTGAAGCTTGCTGGGAGCTGGCAAACTAGATAGCTTTGTCCAGAATAACAAATAACAAGATGACAATTAGAAGACAGATCCCAAAAATAAATTCAAAAGTGTCATTAATGTCATAGCAGATGGACCAGTGTATCAGCCACCCGTGAAAAAAGCAAAAATATCCGCTCTGGATAAAACATCCCTCCATTGCTCCTTTTGCAGAAACAGGTCCGGTAATCTCTCCACATGCAGATGCATTGGTAGTAACAATGGCGATTTAAGGATGGGAGATAAAATAAAGCAAGTAAAGACACGGGCAGTTCTCGCAATGTCATCACCAAAGGTGCATTCGCCAAACTAAAGGTTGATCCGATCCAAATAGAAACAACCATTGCTGACATCATTGGAGTGACGGGTCACACTATCCAGACCAAGGGCTAGAGGTTGCAGCCCTAATTTCCATCCGTCGTCTGACAATGTACATTCCCACCAGCAAAGGAGGAGTAATGATTAGCGGGAACCAAAAGGTGGCTAAAGAGACTTATACTCGGCGTCACTATCAATCCGCCCACAATCCAAAGAGGGATTAACTTGTCACTACAGCTTTGGGCGACACAGAAACGCTCTTTATTGCTGATGGAAAGCGGGTGCGGATCGCCAAAGGATTAAAACTTGAGATCAAAGAGGATGTTAAAAAAGTTCTCATTGAGTCTGAAAGCATATTTACATAGGAGAATGAGATCCCCACAGGAGTAAGCCTAGATGTGATTACTCATAAGTTAAACATCATTGAGGATGCGGTTCTAGTTGCTGGGAAAAGGCGGAACCATGGGCCTAAAAATCAGTATTTTTACATATTCTTATATGTGCATTAAACTGTTATAGTATCCTATATTTTATAATTTATTCTTTCTCGCCATACTTCTTATATTCATTTGCCTAGCTTTTAGTGCTGATATACGCCCAGTGGCTGGCGAATGAAAAGTTCCACAGGCGGATCAATTACCTCAAAGATAGGACAATTGATCCCATCACGGGCGGATCCCCTTTCCACAAAGATAAGAAGCACAGACCCTCAGGAGCTTTCAAATGAGCTCAACTCTCTCCTCAAAGATAGGAAAAGGATTGACCACCATCAAAAGCGGGTTAAAATCGTCTCAAACATGAGATCATTACACCCTCAACTTTCTCCTCAAAGATAGGAGAACACTCTCATGGGCGGATCCATCTTTAGATGATCACCATTCGAGAAAGAGTTAAAACATTCCTTGGACGCAAGGACTTTACACTCTCTCACTCCCTTCCCAAAGAAGGGTTCACAAGTCCTACGGGCGGATCGCTTCACCTCAAAGATAGGTAGCAAGTTGATCCCCTAGGCAGCTTTACTTCCTCTAGAAGGAATAGAACAACTTTTAAACCTTCACAAAGGTTCACACATTGGGGTACGGCTGGCCACCTACCCTAAACAATCGGAGAAATCCTAAACCAGATTCTAGAAAATTACTTGCTAAAAGATATAATGCATTAGTAAAAATAGTTCTGGAAAGCAAAGGGTTCATCCAACTAATGAAGCCTCGTCTTCATTTCCAAGTAATGAAGCCTCGTCTTCATCTCCAAATAATGAAGCCTCGTCTTCATCCAAGTAATGAAGCCTCATCTTCATCTCCAAGTAATGAAGCCTCGTCTTCATCTCCAAGTAATGAAGCCTCGTCTTCATCCAAGTAATGAAGCCTCGTCTTCATCTCCAAGTAATGAAGCCTCGTCTTCATCTCCAAGTAATGAAGCCTCGTCTTCATCTCCAAATAATGAAGCCTCATCTTCATCCAAGTAATGAAGCCTCGTCTTCATCTCCGAACAATGAAGCCTCGTCTTCATCAAATTAATGAAGCCTCGTCTTCATTCAATTCATGAAGCCTCGTCTTCATCCAATTCATGAAGCCTCATCTTCATCCAATCAATGAAGCCTCGTCTTCATCCAATTAATGAAGCCTCGTCTTCATCCAAATTAATGAAGCCTCGTCTTCATTCAATTCATGAAGCCTCGTCTTCATCCAATTCGTGAAGCCTCGTCTTCATCCAATCAATGAAGCCTCGTCTTCATCCAATTAATGAAGTCTCGTCTTTATCCAAACAATGAAGCCTCGTCTTCATCAAAGTAATGAATTCACGTCTTCATCATAGAAATAACAAAGTCTCGCCTCCACAAAATGCACAAAAGTCCCTAAATGGCTGATCATTCTTACTGATCCCTAAGGGCGGGTCATTCTCCTCAATATGGCAGAACTGAAGAAAATAAGTCCCTAAAGGCGAATCATAATCCTATGCGGTAGGAACAAATGGTCCCATAAAGGGCAGGTTATTCCTTTCTAAAGGAAATATAACTCTCAAGAAACACCTAGAGGATAACAATGGATACGGTTGGCCACCTATCCACAAGGAAGCAAAAACCCCTAAAAGTGCATCATATCCATATATGATCCTACATAGGGCGGATCTTGTTCATAAGATCCCGCATAAGGAAGCCCCAAAAGGCGCATCATTTCCATATGCGACCCCCCATCTAGGGCGGGTCCACTTTCCTCCAAGATAGAAAAATAAAACACCATTCAGACAGCCCTAAAGAGCTTTTTATACCTTTAGGGAGGGCTTCTAATAACAACCCAAATTATTCTTGAATAAGGAATAAGGGAAAATTAATAGAAATAATGGCAAACCATTATTCATTCTAAAAGAGATATTTATACATGATTAATGTGGAATTAATGATAATTAATGCAGGGGAGAATATTCAAATAATAAGGAAAAGGAAGGAGTCTCTAGCATTATGGCACGCCACGTGGACCATGGCGAGATACGCCATAACGAGATACGCCCGATGAGAGCGAGTAGCGGAGACCCGCCATAGCTCTCAAGGAGAGCGTACATACGCCTTGACAGATAAAAGAATACGAAAAGGGATATTCATCTTACTGACAGAATATTATCCCAAGGACCAAAAGGGATATTCACCTTGAGAACGCCGCAAGAAGAACCGGATGGCGGATCTCCACGGTTCAGCTCAGTGAGATCCGCTGGCGAACCTATGAGGCGAATCTCCTCTTTCACCTGATTCATCACAGTAACGGCTAACCGCCGACTCGGCCATAAAGACCATTAATGAGCTATCAATTAGCTAACCGCCAGGTTAAAGGTAACCAGTAACCGCCAGCTTAAAGGTAACCAGTAACCGCCATTAATGGAGCATTAATGGAGACCTTCTAGTTGCTGAAGGTTACGACTTCCTAGCTATATATAGCCTACATCCCTAGGCTATCAAGGTACACTTTTACTTACCCTTTGTCAATTCAGTTTGCTCTCTTGATCTTCCTTACTGACTTTGGCATCGAAGTGTCCCCGGCCGATCCCAACGGCGCCTCACAGGGAAGTGCTCCGATCAAGGATTTTTCCACAAGTTATCACTCTCTTACTGTCTTTAATCTATTTAGTTCTTCTTCCTCAATTCCTCTTTCTTCTTAAGTCTAAATTGAAATCTCTAATCCTAAGTAAGATTAAATCAAAATCGACAGCCAATCCCTCCGTAATTGGATCGTTGGTCCAGCACTCCATCTAGCTCCTATCTGCTTTGGTATTTTTTTTGCTCCTACTTGAATTTTGATTTGATATTTCTGCTACTATTTTACTTGAACTTGAGCTTTGATCCTTGGTTTTCTATAATTATTATTTTTTGGATAAAAATTATTTTAGTCGTATTGTTGCCCCCATGGGGGAGAAATCCTGGATTCACCCCTGCCCACAGCGGTATAAGAAGACATGTTGATTCCGTCGTTGACCTTTCCGTATTAGGTCCAATATAATTCGATCCTTCATCAGCTATATCCTCGAACGAATCTCATGACTATGGATAGTGTTAAGTCACATATAGCGAGACGTTCATTTTACTTATTCAGGTAGAGTTTACTCCGAATGGATACATTAAGTGAAATCTTTATTTCATCTCTTAATCTATCACCTTGCAAGGATTTGGAGTCAAGTCTTCCACAAACGATCCTTGGATATATCTCCTATTAATCAGGAGTGACGAATGCTCAATCCAACGTTAACTATCATACAATTACTTCGTGTGATACCCAATGCCTGCCCGCACATACCCCAGGGCCCTCCTTGTTATGGATCGTGTTTGAATAGAGTCAAAGTATCACATTTCATAATTCAGAATCACTAATTAACATGCCTTTGAGCCTGAGGATTACTTATACCTGCTAATACCAATGTGATGAACATGTGACATAGGATAGATCCATCCACCTTGTTATCTCAATTCGGGTCCCCAATCCTAATGAACTCCTTCACCGGATCCATGTAATTGTCCAGATATCTTCATATCTGAAGCTTGTAAGATCAACTCTCTGTTCACAATAGAAGACACTATTACATGCAAGTCTTAACAGTATTATGCCAATCCCTATTTAAACATATTACTTGACTTGGGGTGTTTTTAAGTTTATTAGTTTATTATAAGGTTTGGCCTCACTTCATTCTTGTATGAACAGTTTATAATCACTTTAAATAAACTTTAGGATTTTTCTTTTATTTAACTTATTTAGTTCTTAAAAGTAACTGCCTTTATATAGTTGAAAAACAAAAACTATATCTTATTAAAACAAATGATAAAAAAAAACAATTCATTTACAACTAGTTTATATCCTACAACAATTGACTATAGGACACTAAACCCCAACATTTTATGTCGTCCTGGTGGGGTGCAACAGATGAGGGCAGTGATAAATTTGAAACCATAGGCTCTAAGGATAAAGAAGACGGGGTTCAGGTTTTAATTCGTGTTTCCATGCAACGTGACGTGAAGCCCACCTACACAAAACCGCAAGCAAGTAACATATACTCATCACTAGGGTCGGAAAAAGTCCATGATCACAATCATCGGCCTGTGGAACATGGATGGAACTTGGGTATGGGATGCAGAGCTGCTAAAAACCATGGTTGTCAATTTTTTCAAAAAGCTTTATTGTGAGGATATACCGATCAGAGCACAGCTTCACTATCAACATTCTTTCCCTGCGATAAGTAGTGCGGATCTTGAGGAGTTGGGGCAATCTGGCCGAGCTGAGGAGGTACGAGACGCGGTTGTTACTATGGCTTCGTGGAAAGCGCCTGTTCCGGATGGCTTCCAAGCATGGTTCTTTTAAAAAATTTGGGATTCAATGGGCTCCTGTACTTGTGAATATGTCCTACGAGCCCTCAATGAGGGGGTATTGGAAAGCGGCTTAAACACGACGTTGATTACTCTCATCACTAAGGTTAGGAAATCGGACAATTTGGTGCAATTTCGACCAATTAACCTATGTAATGTCAGTTACAAGCTAATTACGAAGTGTATTATTAGTCATCTGAAGCCTCTCCTCCCGAGCATTGCCGGTTCGATGCAGTGTAGTTTTGTCATGTGTAGACATATAACTGATAATGTGATTTTGATTCAAGAGACAATGTTCTCCTTTAAATAGAAAAAAGGCAATAAGAGTTTCATGCTTCTCAAACTAGACATGGAGAAAGCCTATGATTGAATCAGTTGGGGCTTCTTGAAGGATACATTGAACATGTTGGGGCTACCCTCAGGTATGGTTTCAGTATTAATGAATTGTGTGACATCTTCTTTTATGCATGTGTCATGGAATGGGGAGAATGGTGCATGGTTCTCTCCGTCCCGGGGTTTCTGCTAAGGGGACCCATTATCCCCTTACATGTATGTACTATGTTTGGAACGTTTGAGCCATTTAATTCTAGATGTCGTGGCAGGCTTGTGGAAGTTAGTTTATTTATCTAAAGAAGGGCCGAAGCTATTTCATTATTTCTTTGCGGATGACATCATTCTCATGGCAGAAGCCTCATGTAGCCAAACCATGATATTAAAGATATATTGAGTTATTTTTATGACTGCTCGGGCCTAAAGGTAAGTATGGATAAATCATGTGTTTTCTTCTCGACTAATACACATCCAAGGATTCAGGGCGAGATTCTCCGAGAGTTAGGGATCCACCGTACAACTAACTTGGGAAAGTACATTGGTGTCCAATTGCTCCATGAGAAAGTAAATAAACAGACTTGTGGCTACATGATTGATAGAGTTAAGGATCGTCTTACAGGATGGAATGAGAGAAGTATATCTTTCACGGGGATAACGATTTTAATCAAATCGGTTCTCTCGGGTTTACCAATCTATTCGATGCAGACTTCCGTGCTTCCAGTGAGCACTTGCCATAGATTGGATGCCATCAGCAGGAATTTTCTTTGGGGAAGCTCGAAGAGGGGACGAAATGTTGATGAAACCTAACAGTTTATGGTAAAGGAACCTTGTTTTGGAGGGATATATGGCTGGAGGAAGTACGATTAGAGGATAAAGCCACTGCCCCATTGACAGATGAGGATTTGAAGAGAAAAGTGGCAGATTACTGGATTGATTCGGACGGTTGGGATTAGGGGCCACCTTAGTTGGTACTATCGTAGGAGGTTCTTTTTATGCTTGCTACAGTTGTGTTGTTCCTGGAGGGTGAGGGAGTCGATGGGTGGTCTTGGAGGAAATCGGACTCGGGGAATTTCTCAGTCCGAACCGCATACTTAATGCTACTGCTAGAAGCGGTAAATAAGGAGACGGGATGGCAAGAAGCAAACTGGATAACAGTCTGGGACACTAACGTGACAGAATGAATGCGATATTTCCTTTGGATGGTTTGCCATGATACCGTGTTGTCCAATGCAAATCGAGTCAGATGAAATTTAAGCTTGAATGATAGCTTCCTAGAGTGTGGACAGCGGGAAACAACAGTTCATTTACTCTAAGAATGCTCAGCAGCACGGTCTGTCTAGAATTATTTTGTTACGAGTTTCTGGCAGTAGGAATTCTTTGTAGGACGGTTGCAGGAGTAGGTTCGATGGAACCGTCGAGTCCAAAGGTGCTGGGGCGGGATCTCTTGGTCGTTAACGTTTGCAGTTTGCTGCTGGTGGAGATGGCGCTGGAGAAATGAGATTGTATTTGAAGGAGTTGATTGGGCCATGTTAGACAAGCTCGGTTTTATTATCTGCCAGGCTAAGGAAATTTCTTCCAACATGCAAGGGCTAAGCACAGGGAGAGGAGAGACACATGAAGGACGAGATTGGATGGTATGCTGGGCACGTCCGATTGGAAACTGGGTGAAAGTTAGCTATAACGAAGCAAGCAAAGGGAGCCCGAGGGTGGCATCTTGTGAGGGGTTTAATACGGGATGGCTCAGGCAGCTAGTTTGGAGGTTTAGTTTGTAATTTGGGGATAAGAACAACAGTGTTAGCAGAACTCTGGGGGCTGTACTATGGCACTGTTCTGGCTTGAAAGATGGGGTTCCGACAAGTGGTTTTCGAGCTTGATTCTTTATCTGTAATTAGACTAATACAGTCGTCAGGAAAGGTGGTCCACAGATATTACTGGCTTATTGAGGAGTGTCACAAATTATTAAAGCAACGGTGGGAGGTCAAAGTTGTTCATGCCCTGCGAGAGGGCAATCGAGCAACTGGCTGTTTGGCGAACTTCGCATGATCCTTTTCTTTTGGGTCATCATGAGTGTGATGGGCTATCTGCATGCCTTCATGATGTCATACTTTCTAATATGCGTGGAATATGGACATTAGTTTAATGTTTGTTTTCTCTTAGGTTCTCTTTCTTTTCATGGGGTGTTTAACCCTTCCATTCAACAAAAAAAAAAAATGATAATAAAATTACAAATATATTAGAACTATATAATTAAACAAATAAAATATAGAATACTATCCAAAAAAAAAAGAAATACAAATAAAAAGGTAAGAAAGAAAAATCCAATCCACTGGGTATGTTTATAAATCATGTATCATTTCAGAAATTGATACCCAAATGAGGTTTGAAAGGAAATTTCATAAATTGGAGAAATTAAAATATCAACGAACAAATTGACCAAATTGTCCCTAAAACGTTGTGATTTGAAGAGTCATGATGATGTACAGCAGATGGCAATAAGGAAATAGGAAGTTTAAGAAAGAATCCTGACTGTTTCCATCTCAGTCTCTACATACATGAACAAATAGCGTGAAGTGAAGAAGAGGGGAAGAGGAGCTGCAGTCGGTGAGTTACGTTTGCAATGCCGAAATCTAAGAAGCTAAAGAGGAAGGAAATTGTTAAGGACAGAGATTCTGAAGATTGGTGCTTCGTTTGTAAAGATGGCGGAGACCTAATGCTCTGCGATCACGGGTTCGTTTTTCTTAATTATTCTCTCCAAAACTTGCTGCATTTGCTTTCTTTCTCGTCTGCTACTTCTTCTTCTTCTGTTGACTGAGTCAAAACGTTTTCTTATAGCGGCTCACGAGTTTTTTTTTTTTTTTTTTTTTTTGTTCTTGTTTGGTCTTTGCTCAGACATTTGTGTTGAAATTGGTACAATGTTCATGCATGCTTTCCTTCTCATTTTTCTTGGCTTGAAGTCATGTTTCAATGGTTGGCCTTGTACATGTTGTTTACAACTTCAAATATCACCTCTCAGGCTCTTATTTATGCTTGGAGTTGTCCATGATGCCTGTTGGAATATTTTGTGATGAAACCTCATATCAAATTATCAAATAATAAATAGGAGTGTGGCAACTATAATTTGGCGCTTTAATAATTCAGCCATGGATCCTTAAGAGCCCTCATTTTTCGGAAGTTTCACTAGTATAGTAATATCGTATTTAAAAATTCATGTTAGCGTTATTTGGATCATTATATACAATTTTCTCTTAGATAATAATGAACTGTTATTCAGCTTAACCCTTTCTAGGCAAAATACTTAGGAGCAAGTGATGCTACACTTTTCTGGATTATTTGCTCATTATATGTCGTGATAATGCACAATACTGGTGTCTATCAAGTAGTTTCCATATGAATTAGAAATTACTGCAAGTTGAAACATGTGCCTGATCTAAAGACAGATGTAATTCTTGTATTTAGTCTTATATTTCTTGAGTGTGTGGTTGACCCATTGTATTGAACAACATTGAACAGAAAGAATCACTCCTTGTTCTTGTGTTTGATACATCAACTTTACATAACAAAATGAATTTCTGTCAAACCTAGTTATGTTTTCTGGTCCCTTTCCCTTTAGTTGATTAAGGTTCAGTTTCATGGGCTATAGCAATGAAAATATATATATTTAAAAATTGGAAGAGTATTTTGCATATATTTGTCCTACGAGATGTTATACCACTGCTGGTGATACTTATGAAATTTTTACAAAATTATATTTGATGAAAAGTTGATTAACTATCGGTTTTGCCACTTCCAAATCATATGTCTATAAAGTTCCATACAATGTTGCACTTAATTGCTTGAAAGACAAAGAAATATTTCCCCCATTGAATTACTGAGGTTTATGATGTTGATGCACTGTTACACAGAGCGGATAGCTGGTTGATACAGCAACTGTTGGGATTGAAGTTTATTGTATAAATATAATAGACTGGACCCATTTGAAATTTGGATTTTAGTCAGTTGAATTGGAAAAGAAAAAAGAAAAACTAAGTCATTGGAAACTTACGTCTTTTCTTTGGATAGTTTCTTTGAAACTAGTTGCATATGATCTAAAGTTATGGTGTGTTGAATTGATTCCACAGCATTAGGGTAATTTTGTTATATTTAGAAATAAATAGAGAAAAAATTTGGAGGTTGGAAATCATAAAATGAGAATTGGATCACTGAGAATTATTCTCCTTTTGTTTTGACAGAAACTACAATGAGAGGAATAAAAGAGATGAAAATTGTGATGTTAAAAATATAATTCTATCCTTCTTTCTTGTTAGAGTTGTTATTACATGGTTAAAATAGAAACCTCATATTGTTTTCTGCCATTTTTCTTCGAGTATTGACAGAATTTGTGGTAGGCACGATGCTAATATTTTCAAGAATTTTTTATTCTGCCTACTTCGCTCTCTCTCTCCCAATGTTGAAGTTAAATCCTTTTATGATTTTCCGCTGCCTTCTAGTTTACCCCGTTTTCCTCTTTTGCTTATAATATAGAGTCCAAATATTTTGATTTCTATTTTTTTTTTTTTACAGTTTCTCTTATGAAGAGGGCGAGCCTTGGCGCAACGGTAAAACGTTGTTGCCGTGTGACCAGAGGTCACGGGTTCGAGTCTTAGGAGCGGCTTCTTGCCAATTAAATTGGCAAGGGAAGGCTTGCCCCCAATACACCCTTGTGGTGGGACCCCTCCCCGGACCCTCGCTCAGCGGGGACGCGTAATGCGACCGGGCCGCCCTTTTTTTTTTTTTTACAGTTTCTCTTATGATTGTTTGTTTATTATTTTTGAGGATTTGTGACTTTACTAAAAGAATTATTTTCTTCTATGAATTATTTTTGTCTTGATCTACATATCCATTTTTTCACTTTTCTGTAGTCTGGTATGGGCATGTGTCTCCAATTTATATGCACATACATATATATATCTTACCTCCACTCACATTTTTTTCATTTAACATGAACCTTGACATAGTTTATGCCTGTATTAACTTTTATGGCTTCTGTCATCTGTGCAGTGATTGTTTGAAGGTTTATCATCCAGGATGTGTTGGAAAGGATGATTCCTTGACAACAAGTGCTGGAGAACATTGGACTTGTGGTAAGCTACTTGGAGTTGCTTATGTTTCTTCTGATATGGCTTGACATTTTGTAACTTTTATTCAAAGATTTCCTAAGCATGTGTAGTTGTTGTGAACATTTGGTGTATGCAGCATACATGCAGATAATGACATAGTTATTATGATACTATCTTAGGCCCTATTTGTTCTGAGGGAATTAATTTTTTATAATACCTTTTCCATGAATTTGAACAATTGAAATATATCTGTTGCTCAATAAGATGGCTTTCTATCATGAAAGCAAGTAGCCATGTTTGGACTTATAGAAACCACAAAATGATACTAAAAACACATAGGAGAATTTTATAAGCAAACAACCACTAATACAGTGTTCGTAGAGAGCTGTTTCTGGTTCATAGTGGGTACTGCAGATTGTTTTTATGTAATTTTTCTCCATATGCATAGGGTTCTCTTAATGCCCCTGTTCTTATAAACTTGTTGTTGAAAGATTCTATTTTTCCCCACTCTTTCCGAACCCCAGAAATTAGTTTCCATTTAAATTTTCTGTGAGGCAAGATAATGGGAAGTAATTTATTTTATATGTACTGAACATATTCTCCATAACCATGTGACCATGTCCATTTTGGTGAAATATGGAATGCTAATTACTTCTTTTTCTTGGCTCATTTCATATTTTAATGTTGGATACCTTGTGTGCTGATATACTTGCATTGATATATTTTATTTTTTTAGATCGACATTCTTGTTTAGAATGCCGTAAATCCACAAAATTCTATTGCTACTGCTGTCCTAATGCCACATGTGGACAATGCCTCCAAGCTTCTGACTTTGCACTTGTCAAAGGGAATAAAGGATTATGTGGTGAATGTTTAGAGCTCGTATTGCTTGTAGAAGAAAAGGATAATTTGGACTCTGATGGGGTACGTATATTATCTTGTAAGTGCTATAGACAGATTGAAATTCAACTGCTGCTTATTCTAATTGTCAAGAAAGAGTCACTAAATGAGATTTTTTTTCTCAGGCTGCATCTTCCCTTTTAGAAGTCCCAAGTTCCCAACATAATATGTGATCTACCAAATGTCATGACCTAATATTATTATTTTAGTAGCGCATCCTTTTGTTGCTTTTTGTTGTGTAAAATCTACCATTACACCATTCTTCTACTATATAATTCAAATATCTTAAGAAAAAAATGAGAAAGAGATTGTTTTTGAATGTTGGAAGAATATATAACATCAAACTAGAAGAGGTGTCGTTAATTGAGCTTAATAAATAATTGTCATTGCTATGTAGAAGTTAGTTTTGTAATAAATCTGTCAACCCTGACAGGGTTATCTCATCTCAATTCAGGCATTTCTGTTAAGGTTTCTTTGTCCACTACCAACAATTTTGAAGAATTTTCCCGCACGACAACAAGCAAAAGAAAAAGAGTTTATGATAAACAACTAGGACAGTTGTTAGAATTCCTCTAAAATTCAAGTACCAATTTGAACTAAGAAATTTCCAGGATGTTATTAGTATCTTTCCTTTGGCATGTCTTGATAAATTTTGTCTTTTTGGGAATACTATAACAATTAAGACATATCTTTTCCACTGTACCATTGTTCTTTTGCAGGGGAAGATAGATTTACGAGATCGGAATACATTTGAATGCCTGTTCTTAGAATATTGGGATATCATAAAGGAAAAAGAAGGCTTGAATTTGGAAGATGTCTATTCAGCAGATGCCAGGTTGAAGAAGGGTCTATCCTTCAAATCAAAGAATATTGGCAAAGGCAGAAACGATATTCACTTTATAACATCTGATAGTGATGTAGAAGATGCAGAAGAATTTGAAACAGTTGCAAAAGAGAAGGGTTCCAAGGCATTTGAATTTTTAGGATGGGGATCGAAGCCACTTATTCAGTTTCTTAGTTCTCTTGGTAAAGATACAACAAAGGAGTTATCACAAGATGATGTTCATTCAATAATCTGTCAATACATCCAGCAGAAGGAACTCTTCGATCCCAAAAAGAGGAAGAGAATTTTATGTGATGAAAGTCTTCGTTCATTATTTAGGAGGAAAGCTATAACTAAGAACAGAATATATAACCTTCTAGAATCACATTTTATTGTCAATATAGATCCATCTGATGAGGATGAATGGGATGAAGCAGAAAACTGTTCCCTTTTCAAAGAGGAGAAAACCTCAGTAGTTCACAAGAAGCTGAAAACTGTGAACTCTGATAGAAAATGCCAAGAAATAGAAGCAGAAGCAGTGGCCCAAGAAAGCTGTTTTGCATCTATTGTTTCAGACAATATCAAACTTGTCTACTTAAGGAAAAGCTTAGTGCAGAGATTGTCAAATGATCCCAATTTTTTTGAACACAAGGTAATTGGAAGTTTTGTGAGAATAAAAAATGACCCAAGAGATTGTACGCAGAAGAACTCCCACCAGCTTTTTCAAGTAACAGGTAAGTCAAAGTACTTAGGCATTCAGACTTGCTAGAACAACTAATAATTATGGAACCATGTGGGTAACTAAATGTGTTCTAGTTTTGAATTTTCCGTATTCCTTGTGAAGTACAATCTTTCAATTGTTCGCGCATTTATGTTTCTATGAAGGAAAATGATCTTGGATAAGTTGTGTCAATCCTTATCCAATAGCCACTCTTTTTTATTTTCGTCGGTTGTATTTATTAAATCTGTGCTTAGAATGGTGAAGTTGTTGTAAGGACCTTAAATGTTCAACCATATCTATTTCCTAAATTCTTGTGGTTATCTAAATTTTCTCCTCTTTGATTCTTATATTTATTTCTCAGGTGTAAAGCAAACTTCACAAACTGGTGAAAACAATAATGAAGTTATACTAAGGCTTATCAATGTTCCAACAGATGTTCACATATCCAAGCTGTCAGATTTTGACTTCTGTGAGGTAATTGAACTCATAAGTCTCCCTATCATAGTGATCACAAAACCATATAATTGATATCAGATGATGTTTGCTAAGTAAAAAAAAAGCTTAACTACATTGAAGTTTTCTAATTGCTGGAATACTAACTAAATGCAGTATAGCGCCACTAGCACGAATTGTATAAAGATCTTGACGTGGACATTTTACTGGTTTGGATGATATATAATTCTTGTTGAGTGTTTTTCTTAATTGCAATATCATCCTTTTTTGATGCGCTCTATGATATGTCGCCACACCGGTTTCGACACAACCCGACACGGATCCGGGTACGAAATACGGGTTGGATACGTGAGGTAACACTCGGATACAGCAAGGTTTAGGGTAGAGAGAAAGTGAAGACAGAGGGGCAAAAAAGAAGAAAAAAAGGTGAGATTTGCATTCACCTTCAAGTTTCAGATCTAGGGTTCCAGAAGTGAAACCAGATCAATAAATTGAAGGTGAAAACGTAGATATTATTGACTGAGATTATGGGGCTTTTGCATGCCGTATGGAGACGAGTTTATTGCTTGAGTTTGCGGTTGCCGTTGTCAATCTCACCGGTGAAATCACCGGCAACAAGGAGAGAGACAGAGGAGATTGAAATTTGAAGAGGAAGACAATGAGTCAGGCATGGTGCAAATTGGTTAATATTAAGTTATTAATATTATGTTTAATATTAATATTATGTCTTTTAATTGTGTAGTAACTTTAAAATAAAATAAAATTAACAAGTAAATAAAAAAATGAAAATAACCTATGCCTTGCACAATTTTACCATCACTTGTACTAAAATATATATATATTTTTCCAATTCCCATATCTCCGTACCCGTGTCCAAAGTTAGGATGGTGTCCCTGTGTCTAAAATTTTCAAGCTTGCCCTACTGGATACTCGGATCTGTACCAGTATCAGGTACGAGTTTCCGAGTCCATGTAACATAGGATGCGCTTAATTATTTGGCATTTGGTTACAGTAGGCAATCTTATGTTTCGCCTACTAGACCCTTGCATTACCTGTTATTATGTTGGGCTCGTTGTGTTCAATGATTCACTGAACTGGTTGCTTTATTGTGGTTCCTGACTGCTGTTCCAAGAACCACAGCGATAAGTGGTGCTATATTAAGGTGTCATAAAGTACTAGACATGCTAGGGGCTATATAGATTGTTTTATATAAAAGAATCTTGCAGAAAAAATGTGTTTAAGGGCTCTAATGGTCATTTTGCAAAGTGGAGCAGCTGTAATGGCTGCAAAGTACTATGTCACTACAATTCCTACGTATCTGTCTTGAAACTGCTGTGATGTAGCAGTAACCAGGAAGGATTAATTGAATAACAGCCATTAATTTGAAACATTTTTCCCTTGCAAATTCCCAACAATTTCACCATAACCTAAGATAGTATAATATGATGGTAATCATGGTATAGCTCATGTTATGCTATTATTTTGTTCTGCTGAAACCTCATGGACTTCTCCCTTTAAAGTTATAGTGTTTGTTGTTGGTGTTACTATTTTATTTCCTAGGAGTTTGTTTTCTTTTATGACCATGGAGATCTGAAGTAGATTAACTTCCAAAACAATATAACATTATACCCATGGAAATCAGGTTGCTTTATTGCAGGAATATTATTTTGTACTCAGGCATAAAGCTATAATTGAGAATAAGGAAGCAAATGCATTTAGCTTAGTAGGGCTGATTCCTGCTTCCATGGCTGCCAAAACTGTAGACTTTGAACTGCCCTAGAAGGATTATAAAAATTGAAAAGACTACAGTATTTTATATGTAATACGTATCTACTGATTGAACAACATGCTAATTTGATTCTTGTATTGTTAATTTGTTACCTGTTTAGAGGAACATGCTTGTGTTTGTGTAATACCTCTCCATGTGAAGTAGACAAGTAGGATTCAAGAATTGCATTATGGAGGAGTAGTTAGCCATATTGGAAATCTTAGGACATTGTAGCATTCAGTTTAGTCCTTTTAAAATTGAGACTCAGGTAATGCCTTGGGAAGGCTGTTGAGGTGTTCCTAAATCATCCTAGTATTCTTATTGATGCTTTTGGTAGAGTATTTGTGACAGACTTGATGTACTTTTGAGGAATGCTATAAGCAACTAAGGTTACCAAAAGACAAAAAAAAAAAAAAAGCAGAAGGAGAAAAAGAGTAAGCCAATTTAAGTGCAAATGTGCAGAATGGTCACAATGGTTCACAATAAGCCTCAACAACTTCAAGAGGGAACTTAGAAAAAGCTGCATTCAGAGTAATCTGATCCTTGTGGGTTACAAGAAATCAGCTTTATATAAATAATATCTCTGATATATTTACAGACACAATATTAACATTAACTAATCCTCTATATATATATACATCAAGTGTCTGACTATCTCAAGATCTCAAGGAGACAAATCCTTGTCTAACTCTTGTAACCCAAACTTAGGTTAACTAGGAAACCAAGTTCAACTGGACTGCTAGTCCAAGACTGAGTCCTAATCTAAGACAAACTCCACAATCCAAACCATAAACAACTGTATTCTTCCAATAAGCTTCAGCCCTTATATTCTTGAGCTGCTCAATAACATGGGTATAAGTGAGTGATTTCCAAAGGGCATCTACAAACACAGCATCCAAAGACAGCTGGCTCTTATTTGGGTTTGAAGAAACTAACCTCCAGTGTGAATGTCATGCTGTCCAATAATGTGGGGATAAGTAATATCTTCAATATTAAAGATCTTACCGTATCATGAATTTGATAGTGATGTGTCTAATGATGAAGTTATGACTCAACTTACTAGAACAACACATCTATATAGACAAAGAAAGTATTCTTTATTTTGAAAAGCTTTTTGTGGAGATGACATGTCTCAAAAATTCCATTCTTTTGACGGATGGAACGCCATATTCTGATTGTACATGGATAACTGAAGAGAGTTCCAACTCTTGGCCTTCATTTATGATTGTTCTCATGCTTTTAACTTGACAGGGACAAGTTTCTCAAATATGAAAAGGAGTTTTCGTAATTGAGCAGGATCATAGCATATTGGAAAAAGACATACCAATATTAGTTATAATGAGCAACAACTTGTTTTGCAGATGTAGTCAGTTTGTTTATGCAGGAAATCTATTTATTCAGTACTGGTATTTTAAGAGTTTCTAGCTTTTTTAAGATATTCTTTTATGGGCATTTAGAGTATTTAAATTATTTTTGTGTTTTATTCCAAACTATTTGGTGGTTTAAGATAGCATAAAAGTCTTCTGTTCTGCTAGGAATTTTATTACGAATTTAGATTTAGATCAATTTAGCTGATTTAGAACTCAATTTTCTCAAAGTGGTTCTTTTTAAGGAATTTTTTTAAATGTCTCGCTCATATGCATAAAGAGGCTGGCGGGAAGTTGCAGGAGATGGAAAAGAGCAGTTATAGTATGTTACAAACCATGTGAATACACGCGAAACACATGAGATACCATATAGACTAAAACTATATGAATATATTTCATTCAAGGACAATATACATATACTACCTAGACAGCTACAGCCCATATCTAGACTGACCCATACCTACAAGTCCCATACCATGCTTACATTATTACACTCCCCAGCTTGCTACAGGTACAGAATACTTGGTCTTAAAGACAATACAACTCAAAACGAGAAGCTCAAGATACTTTGGAATATAAAACATAATCCGGGAGATGGAACCTAGAAGAACAAATCGGGCAGGAGAGACGAGAGCGGAACATCAAGCTTCGTTGGAAAAGGACAAGCAAAACTCAGTTGAAGCAACACGCAAAGCTGCCAGCAACGTCATTGTACAAAAGGAGATTCACCGGAAAAGTAACCGGACAAACATGTCGGAAGCAGAGAGACGAAGGCAGTGGAAGAGGAACGACAAAAATCCGGTGAGATGAACTGAGACTTGGAACCTTAGGTCCAAACAATCTGCTCACAAGGCAGTAATGCTGAAGAAAACAGCCTAAAAATACAAACCCAGAAATTCTGCACACAAGGGCAGAAAATTAAGCCAAACTAGGCTCTGATACCATGTTACAAATTACCATATAGGCTAAAACTATATGAATATATTTCATTCAAGGAATACATATATATATACATTAAGGATACTACCTAGACAGCTACTGCCCATACCTAGAAGACCCATACCATGCTTGCTACAGCCCATACCTACAAGACCCATACCATGCTTACATTATTACAAAGTAGAATTGGTTTCTAAGGGTATTAGATTATGCTAATTATATTCAGATCAATTATTTCTGTTTGTGTTTATCTGCGTAGGGTTAGTACTAGCTAGGTGTTAGTTGTTACGTAAATTGTGGGTGGGTACTGAATTTGGCTTTGTTTTGTATTTCTTTAAAAAAATGTTACATGGAATGAAATTGTGGTAATTGTCTTTACAAAATTTAGAATTCAAGAGATACAATACAAGCTAGCTCTTATCCATCAATCAAAATAGGCCAGGAAAGAAAAACTATGAACATGTCCTGCTGGATGTGTCTCAGTTTGAGTTTCTGGTGGAACGCCCTTTATCTAGATCCCTAACATATGGCTTTGACAAACTCCGTCAAAGAATTAGCCATTAGGACTAATTTGCTTTAGTCGAACGTCTGTAGGTCTTAGGCTTGTGTTAGTCCTATGAATACCTATGATTGTAATGTTTTAATTTACATTTCACTTAACAAACTTTTCTCAATTTGAGCGATAAAGTTCCCTCTACATGCGAGACTCATTTGGACCCTTAGGTGTGATTCGTAACAAGTTATAGGTGTGAATCTTAGACCATTGTTTTTCTTTTTCTCTCGACTTCTTTTCTAGATCAGCCCTATCAGAAAATTAGTTTTATTCCATCACACCACATTTCAATGTGTATTGGGCTTGAAAATGTGGTCAAGCAAATGCTCAATTTACCTTGTTTTGAAATTGTTAATTAATTATGGTGGAAATTAAGCCGAAACACACATGTCAAGAACAATTTATAGTAAGCTATATTTTGGATTTTATCAATGAAGTGAAATCTAATATTAGAGTATCAATAACTGATTTTTTTATTCAACTTTGGGCAATCCCACTATATTAATAAATATTATTTTGTATTCATTTTAAAGATTCTATTATTTTTGTGTTTCCTTATTTAATTATTTCATATATCTATATTTCCGTTCTCAACTCTTTTCCTTCTCTATTTTTTGTGTTCTTTTCTTCGTTAGTAGCCTGTTTTCCTGCTTGGTTCGGTCTCTCCTCCCTCCCCTCCCCTCTGCTCTTTGTCCTTTTCTTTTTATCTTCAACGAAATTAATTTTAAGGTCGAAACTTGGTCTTTGTGGTGTCAATAACGACCTTTGTGATTGATTTTAGGCCTAAACCGTACCGCCCCCTAAACCTTACTGATCAATTGGCTTATCTGCTACTGTTGAATAAGCTGTCTCGCCTCTAATACTTATTCAGTTGTTATATTGCCTCTTAACACCAAAGACGTCACCATATGTAATGGCTTCCTGTTCCTTATTTGATTGGGGTCTTTGTGGCTGTCCTTCATTCATTGTTTTCAATTGAGTAAGAGCTTGAAGAGTTGCAGCGCCAACTGAATGCATAAATAGGTAGTGGAGTGCAAAGAAGACAACATGGAGTGGGTTGTCAGTAGATGTTAATAGAGTTTCAAATTCAACTTCCAACTAAACTTCTATTTCAAATCACATAAATCTAACAAATCCACACTAGTTTTGAATTCAGAATCATTTTTTTAGGTTTACCAATTAATCTCCATGTCTGAAACTTGTATCTTGATTTCAGGGGTCTTTAACTCATCTCCATGTCTGTACCTCACCTTTTTCTTGTTGCATACATGCATTCTTTAGGTGAAGAAATTTTTAGGGATTTGAAGGAACTAATGTCTCCATAGAAAGGTATATGATGATTTTGGGGATTAATTTAATTTATACGATTTTTTTCGGCAAAATGTGTTGATCACGTTGTAGATACTGTAGTGGCGACTAGCGACATGAAATGAGACTACTCAAGTATGAATAAGGAACTGGAGCATTTTTTTTGGGTTACAACGGGAGCAGATTGGGCTTTGATGGAGAAAGGCTTGGTGGAAGAGCGAAAGCGAAGGGAACGAGTGGGAATGTTAGAGGCGGTGGCATTGCAGAGGAGAGAGAAGGAGGTGGAAGAAGGCGAGAGGAAGGATAAGGAAGCCATTAGTAGAAGAGGTGGAGAGTGAAGGAAAGGGAAGGAAAGGAAAGATGGGACTGAAGCTTGTCAGGCTGGAAGACTGATGGAAGTGCAATGAGAAGAAAATGCGGAGATATATGAGAAAGAAGAGAGATGGATTTTTGTTGAAATATTAAAATACACATGTAAGCTTTTAATTGGTCGCATCAAAAGCTTTGAACACATCACGGCAAATGTAATGTACTTCAAAATACTCATCTCAGCATTGAACATTGAGGTGGTTATTAATATCACTTTGAAAAAATTTGAGAGGCTATTAGACGTTTTAAGCAAGTTCAGGGGCCTCGGTATGGTTCAGGCCTTGATTTTCACTTCTTCTAGGTAAGGATTACAATTTTCCTTATGATCGTGGTAATATTGTGATCCATTTTTTTAGTATTTTCTGGTTGAGAGAGCTACAGTTGACATCGGATTTTCATCGAATTCTGAAATTAATGCTCTCCTATACTGTGTGACACTTCTAGATTAAGATTAATGCTTATGATATAATATGGATCAAGTTACCGATATTGATCAAGTTATAGATTGGTGACTTCTATGTAAAAAGCTCTTAATGAGAAGTGGTTAGGATTTAAACTTCGGTCATTTTGGTCCTACAGGCTTTGATATCTCTAACATTAAGTTCAAAAATGGTTTTATATCTCTAACATTATATACATCTAAAACCTATGAAGTGCAATTTTGAAGCGAGAAAGTTAATGGAATACCTCATTTTATTAATTTTTTTGCAAAATCCCATCTCAGAATAGGCTCTTATTCTCTCTTATTAAGGAATTTGGGTGAATGAAAGAGTTACAAGAATTTATGGAATTCCTTCTCGAAGGTTGCATTCTTAGAAATCCATGGACTTCTTGTCATAAGCTGTAATTCCCTTAAATCAGTTTTTGACTTTGTTCTTCTTATGGTACTCTTAAGCATTTTGTATATATACGTCAGAAGGCCAATTAAATAACTGTAGAAATTTAGATATATGGACAGGTTTTCAATAAAAATATTACTTTATTTTCCTAATTTGCCATCAAGATGTTTTTATTTTTATTTTTATTTTTTTATCTAGAATTATATGTTTAGGTTGGAAGCAAATTAACAAATCATCTAAGCATATATCCAGCCTATCATTTACATCATGTGATGCTTATTGCATTTCATAAGCTTGGTGTCTTGCCATCATTTTCATGTTACAAGTTTTTTTTTTAAATCATTAGGTTTTACAGAAGTGCAAGATTGGTTCAATTCCCACATTAATTTGGTTCCTTTTTGTTATATTTCTTTGCAGGAAGAGATTGATGATTTAAGACAAACAGTGGAAAAAGGCGTGCTCCCAAAGCTCACTATTGTAAGTTTGGGTCAATTTGTGAATTTTTATTTATTTATTAATGAATATGAAGACAAAACAATCTAGAAAATAACTATGTAAGAGATATTTAGGGTCTCAGGTGTTAAAAGTATTGCACATCAATATTCCTGTTTTCTTTTACATCAAGAGTTACCACTATATACCAATATCTAGTGGCATAATAAACTTCAGTGCATATAAGTTTCACATACCTTTTTCCTATTAGTTGTCCCTATGTTTTAATCAATCACTTAAGACTTTTAACTCTAATCCTATGTGACAGCAAGTTATGGGATCTAATTTTTCCTTCTAAGTTCTTGCTGAAATGTTTCTTGGAATCAATGGTAGAGCTGTGGTACAGCTTATTAAATATATGTTTAGAACTTTTGTTAACTGGGCATTTTATTTCAGTCTCTCTTTTAAAATTTGCTTTACTCTCCATTTTTTATCCAAGGGCTATTCAGACCACAGAATCTATTAGAAAGATCTAATATGGATGCCAAGTCAGTTGCAGGAGATTTGGTAGAAGTGAGGTCCTAGTTACTTCACTGTCTGTGGACTGATATGGTAACAAGATGTTGACAACTTTTCTAATGACATTTTGGAAGCTAACTAGATGAGTATATACACAGTCATAGTTTTAAGGCAAAAGGTGAGCCGAGGCGAGAGGCCTCGCCGCAAGTGAGGTGACAAAGAAATTAGAAAAACACAAAAAATAAAATCAACTCAAAAATTAAAATACATATAGATTTTGTTTTTACACAGCTTATACACTAGAGTCATAGAACTATTATTTACTTGTGATGAAATCCTCCACTACTGTTAACACCTGTCACTCTGTTAAATCCAGCCACCACATTGCCACCACTACCAGCTACCTCCACTAACCCACAACACATCATAACAACAAATAAGGAACCAAGATTAAAAATTTACTGCATGGCAAAAAAAAAAAAATTCAAAATTTAGAGCAGGGAAAAATATCTTAGAAAGGTAGAAAGAGAAGCTCTTGAAGAAATTGATGAAATGGAGATATAACAACAAAATTCTGTTGAAAGGCAAGGAAGTTTATTGAGTATTGGAAGCTTTTATTGTTTCTTCTCATTTATTTGAAATCACACCTTTAATTTTTTTTTTTCTTAAAGTTGGCTAAAATGCCTCAGTGCAAGAGGCGATTGTCTCCATGCCTTGATCGCCTCTCGCCCGGCGAGGTGAGGCGGTCGCCTTTAGCACCTTTAACGGACCCTAAATGACCAAATATTTGGTCACTCACCATTAGATCTAGACTTATTAGATCTAAGCCTTACGAATGTTTTAATCTCCACATTAGGATTTTAATAAGCCTGGATCTAACGGTAACTGACCGAATTCATTTGGTCATTCAGGGGTATGGACAAGGGAATGTTATTTTGCTCTATTCTCTTCTCTTCATTCAACACTTAACAAAGAGATGATAATAAGTATTGGCAACAAGTTTAAAGATGGTGCACAAAACTTATACTATTATGTTTATCAAACTCTACTTGATTAACATTTCAAGGTTGAAACTAGAGGCAAAGACAAGTGTGATTTTGAACTACAAATTAAATTGTTGTTATGCTCCATATATCAGAGTTTGACTAGAGTTGACTTGATCTTTATAAAAATCACAAGGCCGTGCCGAATCTTGATTTCAGTAAAACAATCCCAATTCCACCTTGAATTAGCATTCCTTTCAAATAGCAATGCTAGAATTGTAAACAACATAAATGAGAAAAGAATACATATCTTTCTAGAAGGGCATGTATGCAAGAAAAGGTGAGATGTCTATTATAGGAGAATGTAAATAGTATTACCATGTAAACCCTTTTTTTTTATATTCAATATCATTCCAAACATTAACAAGAATGCTATGTTGATAGGTGGAGCTTGAACAAAAGGCTAAAGTTTTGCACGAGGATATAACAAAAGATGTAAGTATTATAGACTATATGCTGAATTGCTCATGATAGTGTTTGAAAATAGTCAATTGTATGCAAAGATATTCTTTCACTTTATCACTTGAAATTATTTGTGATTGTCAAGGTGTTTTTTTTTTCATAAAAATCTTTTCCGTCTTATTTTTCCAATTTATGGGTAGGAGGTCAAAATGGCATTAAGTAAGATGAAGTTGAAGAAAGCAGTAGGACCTGATGGCAACCCTATTGAGATTTGGAGATGTTTGGGAGAAAGAGGAATCGAATGGTTGACGACGTTCTTCAACAAAATTTGGAGAAACAATAAGATGCCATCAGAATGGAGGAAAAGTATCTTAATCCCTTTGTATAAGAACAAAGGCGATGTCCAATATTGGGCCAACTATCGGGGAATCAAATTAATGAGTCACACTATGAAACTTTGGGAGCGAGTGATCGAACAAAGGCTAAGGAGGACGGTGAAGATCTCGGAAAACCAGTTTGGCTTTATGCCGGGAAGATCAACTATGGAAGCCATCCATCTAATGAGACAATTAATGGAGCACTATCGAAATAAGAAGAAAGACTTGCATATGGTTTTCATTGACTTGGAGAAAGCATATGATAAGGTACCAAGGGAAGTAATTTGGTGGGCCTTGATAAGGAAAGGCATTTCGCGGAAATATATTGACATCATAAAGGACATGTATGAGGGAGCATGCACGAGTGTACGTACTAGTGTTGGGAAGACTGAAGAGTTTCCTATTACGATTGGAGTGCATCAAGGTTCCGCACTAAGCCCATTTCTTTTTGCCATCGTTATGGATGAACTAACAAGTTCACTTCAAGATGGTATACCATGGTGCATGCTGTTTGCAGATGATATTGTGTTGGTTGATGAGACGAAAGAAGGAGTGGAGAGGAAGTTGGAACTATGGAGACAAACTCTAGAATCTAGAGGCTTTTAGTTGAGCCGAAGTAAGACAAAATATTTGGAGTGTAAGTTTAGCGGCCATAGGAGTAGGGAGGCAGGGTCGATCACCCTAGATGGGAGAGTTGTTCAGGCCTCGGATTGCTTCCGGTATTTAGGATCTATTATCCAAACGGATGGAGAAGTAGATGGAGATCTTGCTCATAGGATTGAAGCTGGTAGGTCGAAGTGGAAGAGTGCTACGGGTTTCCTTTGTGACCCCGGCATACCTAATAGATTGAAGGGAAAATTCTACCGGACGGCAATTAGACCAGCATTGTTATATGGTACGGAGTGTTGGGCAGTGAAACACTGCCACATCCATAAGATGTCGGTGGCGGAGATGCGTATGTTGAGATGGATGTGTGGTCATACGAGAAAGGATCGGGTGAGTAATGAAATAATTAGGACAAAAGTAGGGGTCACATCTATTGAGAATAAAATGAGAGAAAACCGACTAAGGTGGTTTGGCCATGTGAAACGTAGAGCGCTTGATGCGCCGGCTAGGAGAACCGAAGAGTGGCAAAGGGATATAGTGGTGAGGGGTAGGGGAAGACCTAAGCAAACTTGGAGGAGGGTGATCGAGAGTGATATGAGTTTACTGGGAATTGAGGAAAATATGGTAGTGGATAGGAAAGAGTGGAGGGAGCGAATTTGTGTCGCTGACACGACTTGATTTCACGGTTTTATATGATGGTTCATGTTAGCCGACCCCGAATCATTTCGGGACTAAGGCTATGTTGTTGTTGTTGTTGATGGGTAGGAAGATGGTTCTACTTGGGAAATTTGGATTCTAACACTCCAGTAGGTTTTTCTTATGTACATTTCTTTAGTCTCAATTGATTAAATATTTGGAATGGTTTTATTTATAATTTATAGTTGTAGTTTCTTACTACACAAGGACAAAAGATTCCTAATTAAGGTTGACTACAAAAAGAAAAGAACGAAAAAAAAGTTAAGCATTATGCTTCTGCTAGTATACTCTTTAGTTAATGTTGTTTCAAGATTAAAACTTTTAGGGTCCGTTTATTGCCGTAATGGAACTTTAATGCAATTAAAGCTGTAATGTAATGGAATGGTATAGTGATTTCATTACCCTGTTCGGTTGACAAATTAAAAGAAATGATGAAATGTAATTGACATTACAATACTTATGTTTGCCTAGTTAATTGTAATCATAAAATTTTATTTACACAATTAAAATCAAGGAAAAACATGATAACGTGAAAAAAAATGTGATAAAAAAAACGAAAAATAGTAAAAACATGAAAAATGAAAAAACTGTGAAAAATGTTAGATTGAAGGATGAGGATAGGAATTACCAATTTTTTTCCAACCCTACAAAAAACTTTTACAGTAAAACCTCTATATAGGAATACACTTGGGACCAGACTATTTATATAACAATTGGGAGGTTATTACTAAATAGAGGTTGGTATAATTATGCCTATAATTATGTCTATAATCAATACCCAAAAGTTTACAAAATCAAGCCTTATAATTATGCCTAAGTTTACAAAATCAAGCCTTATAATTATGCCTATAATCAAGCCCTATAATTATGCTTAATACAAATCAATAAATAATATATTTCCTAAATAATAATAGGGTGTTTCCCACTCATAGATAATTTCAATAGTTTTTTTTTTAATATTTTATAATTTAGTTTGAATTCTTAATATATATTACTATATAGAGGCATAGTTTCTAAAGGTGGGACTTGAAAAGTGTATAACAAATAACATTTGGGAGGTTATTCCTATTTATAACCGGGCCCAAGTTGGGACCGAGTTTTTTTATAACAAAATAGAGGTTATTCCTATATAGAGTATTCCTATTATAGAGGTTTTACTGTAGTTTAATTGTAGATATATTTGAATATCAATATGGACCAACCACATTTGCTTTGAAAACTTGCCTTGGTATTTGAATTGGGCCATCAAAATATTTTACAAAATTGAACAGAAAATTAGACAAAAATTAAATGAAAGTTGTTAAATAATGTTTATTTAAATACTACTGTAGTACTTTTCTTTCCATACTAATGGCACCTTAAAATTTGTATTTTTTATAAAGAAGAAACAATAATAGTCAAACTCAGTCATATTCGATGGAAACTTTTCGAACAAATATTTTATACTTTTTAGTTTTTCGAATTTCAGATGGAGACTTTTGTCATTTTGCGTTTTCATAATTTTTTGTTTGTTTTCCATTTTCAATTTTTTCACCGTTTTTCACGTTTTTTGCTTTTTTGTAATCGTTTTCAGCTTTTCATGTTTTTCTATTTTTTTCTATTTTGAGAAGGATGAGAGGTGGGATTTGACAATGAGAGGTTAGATGGAGCTTTGAAGGTTTGAATTAGGATTACATGTTTTGGATGTAATGAGAATTGAAGTCCTTTTTTTATGTAATGGGGATTACAAGAGTTGTTGAACAAAATTTAACTCATGGATTCCTCATTCCATTGCAACAAAAATGTAATATGCTACCAAGCATGGTAATGGGCCTTCAAGGCCATTACATCTTACCGAACAAGGCCTTATTTATTCTATCGTCTCATAGTTTACATTTTGAGAGTTTATGTTAGTTGAGGGTCAAACTGTAATTAAGATTTATAAGTTTCTTCCTGAAGTGAGGTTCAATTAAATGTTAGAGTTTAATATTATAAAGGCTTAATACATAAATTCACCCTTCAACTTGACATGTTTTGTCCTTTGGCACCCTATACTTTCTATTGGACCTATCACACACCAGAACTTGACAAAGGTGGACCTCATGCACACATTTTGCTGAGTTAGCAGACATTACATCTGACCTGTGTATATAACCAATTTTGTGAGCGCGTGATATTGTTGAGTGTATTTGTAGGAATTACATGATGAATTGATTATACAGTAGCACGAAGAGAGTCCCACCACTTCCTTTTAATTTATTTTCTTGAAAGATTAATTAGTTGTTATACACATACACACAACGCAATAGTCCAGGTAAATGGAATTTGATTTCACACGTCTCAACTTCCTTATTTGGTCTTCAATTTCTTTGCTTTTCAACTTTCTTCTCCATCGTCGGCGGTCGCGACATTCGTAGCTTATCTCCACCGGATTTTAGATTTGCAGCTGCCAATCTTTCCTTCACCTATCTCCTGGCTCATCCCGTTGCCAGATCAATTTTCATGGTTACTTGTGGCTATTGATTTTCATGTCTGTTCTTGAAAATTTTAAAGGTTTTGAACTTCAGGTGTCGAATAGGTCCAACTGAAAGTAAAGGGTGCCCAAAGGCAAAACATGTCAAGTTGGAGGGTGCATTTATGCATTAAGCCTATTATAAGTTTTTATAACAGACAAAATATCAAGTCATTTGTCAAACCTTTAAAGGCTTAATGTCATCCATGGCTGTTTTACGCACTTATAATGGTAAAATATCTAAACTTCAGTTGTGTAACACAACTATTAAACAATTATGTGATGACAAAGATGGTCCCTAAATTGACATGGAATCCATGCAGCAATACTTAATGCCTTTCAAACTTTAAAATTTCCTGTCTTCAACTTGGATTTGTTAAAAATTAACTTTATCTTCTGCCTCACCTGACTTCTCTTATGAACTTAATAACTTCACCAATGAATACAATTGAAGGGAAAATATCTTGCATCCTGAGAACTGATTTGAGCTCCTAATCTAGTTACTCTGGTGTTTTTTCTGTAGCTGTTGATGCAAATGTTTTTGTCCTTGTTTACCTAGTTGATAGGAAACAATGGGATCTTTGGAAGGTTCAGTGGTGTGCATAGCATAGACATTGAGAACAAATCTTGTTGGAGTTCAATTTGCTAGAAGAAAATGTTGGTGTGGTTTTTGATGTTTTTTTTTCTTTTGAGAGAGAGAGATGATAAAATCAGAAGAGAGGTAGTGGGAGACATATTTGATACTTGATTATTGTGGAAACAAAAAGATGGATCACATGGGTTTATGAAGGGTGATTAAAGCTTTATTGTGTGGGCAATTATGAAGGTATTGTACTTTGGGTAAATATAGAAGTAGAATTTTTCTTTTGAGTATTAAAGAAGTCTTTTAAATGAACAAGTGAACTTTGAGTAGGAGTCATTTTTAACAAACCCAAATCTGAGGGTAGTAAGTTTTATGTTTTGAAAAAGCATTAACTATGCTGTATTCTATTTCAGTGTCCCGGTAAGCTTTTGATTTGATGGGGAGATCATCATTGAAATCATTTGGATTGTTTAGAATGTTTTATGTTATAAATCGATTTTATGTCTGCTACTGCTATTGTTATGAGTGCATGACACCAATAGCCATTGGTGAAATTAACCAAATGGTAAATTTGGAAGGAAATGATAATGGATATTAAGTGGAATTTTGTAATTTAATCCATTTATTTCTGCTTGAGGCAGTCTCGATAAATTCGTAATCCAAAGACAAAACAATGTGCTGCCTAGTTTGGGTTAGCTCACAAGATTGGAGCCCTGATAGAGAAGTTAAGGCTATTGGGATTCATAGCTTCGTAGATGAATGGCTCTAAGAACTATTATCGTCCAAGAGTGTAATTTCTTGATATTGTACACCTCAGTGTTGTTAAAGGCGCGCCTGAGGCGCGCCTCGGCTAAGGCTCCAGCCTTAGCGCCTCTGGAGCCCAAAGGCGGGCGCGGTCAGTAAGGCGCGCGCCTTAGTGCGCCTTGGTGCGCCTTAAGCCAGGCGCAAGGCGCGCGCCTTGGCGCGCCTCAGCTACCTTAGGGTATTTTAGGGTTGAGGGTACTTAGGGTTTTGAGGGTATTTTAAGGTTAAGGTATTTTAGGGTCTTTTAAGTTCAGAAAATAAAAGAAAAGCATGGATAGACAAAGATTGACAGTTCTTACTTCACATATCGCAACAGTTAACTCATGCCTTAGTAGTTAACTAGAACTTAACTCATGCATTTTATGGTTTTATTGTTGTTATTTGACTATTTGTGATTATTTGTGACTAGTATTATGAATTTATGATATTTTTTTTGTGTGCGCCTCGGGTCGCTCGGGCGCGCGCCTTAAGTTGCGCCTTGCGCCAAGGCTCCAGGACCCCCCTTGCGCCTTAGTGCGCCTTGCGCCTTTAATAACTATGGTACACCTAGCAGTTGCAAATTTAAGTGTTCAAATTTCAAAAGTGAAGCCTGTGAGACTCGTAACTTGCATTTTTCAGCACTCTTGATAAGAACTACATTTGAATTCTTGAAACTTATTTGGTTTAGACCTCTTAATGCTCCTTGCTTTCTCTTATGCTTGACGACAGGGTACTAAACTTACTGTTTCGGCCATAGAATACAGTTGTCATAATGAGTACAATTCATAAAATGGCACTTGTTTTTTTTTTTAAAAATCAATGAAAAATAACATGTATTAAAGGAACACAAAACATCCAAAATGAGGGGTTCTTTTTTCCTTTTAAGGTTATTTTTCATTTACTAACATATTGCTATGTTTCTTTCTGGAAAATTTTCTCTAGTGGATTGAGAAGGAGCTTGTGAGATTGCAGAAGCGCATCGAATTTGCTAACGAAAAGGGATGGCGGAGAGAATATCCTTTCTGGTATAAGTAATATATAGCTAATTCAAGTATAAGATCCCTTGTATGCTCCAAATTCCTGAAGGGTAAGACCTGTTAGAATCCAATTGCATTGAAATTTATCCCTTGTTGTAATTAGATTATTAATACCAAAAGTAACATGCTAAAGACCAATCCATTCATAGATGGATTGAGATGGATTAGGAGCAGATTTGAAAAGAAGCCCTGGAGTCCTGGGTTCAACACCCTCCTCCCCTAATTTTATTAAAAAAGAAAAGCAAAATGTTCACAGTGACATCAACTGGAATTAATACTACAGAAAGATGAGATATGCAAGTAATTCGGCAATTTTTGAAATTCAAAGACCCTTGCTACAATTTTTGCGTTGTTGGGGTTTTCTTCCCTCTTCAAATTTTGATGAAAACAATCTGTCATTGATATGAAATCTGACTGTAGACTTTGTGTCAGAAGTTGTGTATTGGATTCATAGGACAGAGGGAAGTTATATGAAACGTTGATGAGAAATGAATTAGTTATTTATTTATTTACTATTTCCTCTTTGAAAATGGTGATTCATTGATGAACCTTAACCTGTTTTCTGGGAAACATTGCATGAATATTTAGAACAACTAGAACAGCTGAAGAAACCATCTGAACAAGAGCGGCTACTGCAGAAATCGCCAAAGGTTA
The DNA here is from genome assembly GCF_963576675.1 of Euphorbia lathyris. NCBI lineage: Eukaryota > Viridiplantae > Streptophyta > Magnoliopsida > Malpighiales > Euphorbiaceae > Euphorbia > Euphorbia lathyris. The sequence goes on from NC_088914.1 coordinate 43,044,379, forward strand.
TTGCAGCGCTTGTGGGGAACAAAATTGATTCGGTAGACTTGGATGAAGTATCTCCAGAAGAAGATAATGGATCACCAATTGACTCTTGTTGAAAATTTAAAGAAGCTAATATTACAAAGTGCTTTTTGAGGTACCAAAGTGGTTGAAAGGATGCTCCAGTTTTTGCGATTTGTGCATTACTTTGGTAAATGCATTTAACAGCAACTTGTGTCTTTTGTTTTCTTGTGGATGAAGTATCTCCTACTCATAAATTATTTATAACTTTCTCCATATGACTCTGTTTCTAGCATACTGAAATGAGAGATTGCTTCATGCTCCTTTTTTTGTTTGAATTGTTATGATTTGATTATCCTTGTCTATATGAGATTGATCAATCAATTGATATTCTCCTTTTTATGTAGAAATCCAAATGGTACTTCTGGTTTAAATTTGAAGTGACTTGCTCAGGTAGTAGGAAGAGTCAATTCTTTCTTGTGTTTTTCTCAAATGCGGTTATATATTTATTTTCTAAGCTCCGATTTAGGTTTGTTAATTTAATTTTTCTTGTTTCAAATCGCAATGGAGACCAGAGGTAAATAATGGGATACTGCCAAAATGAGGGGAGAGAGAACTTTGATTGTATTTATTATAAATAATCTTTAAATGGGTACATATTTTTTAAGTAAAAATTTAGTTAGAATAAACTTTGAATTCTAGCCCTTCCAATATATATATATAGTTTGTCTGATTTCTCATTTCAATGCTCTTTAGGGTTTTTTAGGTGGATTCTTTCCCAATTAAAGCTTTTTAGGTATGCTATGACTTGAAATTGAGATCTAATTTAAGCATTTGTGGCTGTTTAATCACTCAAGTCAACTTTAGAGCATCTCCAAGAGACTCTCAGTTTATTCTTTAAAAATAATATAAACAATTGATTTTTAGTATCAAAATAGATGTAATCTTTAACAATACTCTTTATACACACTCTTTATTTATTTATTTTTATTAAAATTATCATGTATTTATTATATTTATTAATAGCGAAAGGTGAGAGAATGTTCAAAAATGAATTATTAATAAAAAATAAAATAAAGAGTGATTAAGAGTTGAGTGAGGTTCTTCAATAGAAAATTAAGACTTTTAGTGATTTGAGGAGTGATTAAAAGTCTTTTGGAGTTGGTTTTTAATCTAAATTTTTCAAAATTTAATTTCAGAGCTCAATGAAAGAGTATCTTGGAGATAATTTTAAGGGTAAATTATAAAACTGAACCAAATTGATGGGTGAGTTAGAAGTTAATTTCAATTCGACTCAATTAATGTAGTATATTTTCCATATTCATAGGAGTGCACCTATATTTCTGGGTGTTTCTAATAATATCAAGTGTTATTCCTATTTTAGCATTTCTAATTTCCGGAGTCTTATCCCCGATTAGCAAAGGTCCGGAGAAATTTTCTAGTTATGAATCGGGTATCGAACCAATAGGCGATGCTTGGTTAAAATTTTGAATCTGTTATTATATGTTTGCTTTAGTTTTTGTTGTTTTTGATGTTGAAACAATTTTTCTATATTGACATAGTTGAAGGTATTCTATCTATTTATTTTTATAGATAGTTTTTCTAAGCAAAAAATGAATTCTAACCACACATTTTTGTATTTGGGAGAACTTTTTGAATCAAGTAATATGGTGATTCAAAAAGTTCTCAACAGCTTACCTGAAGCTATATATATATATATATATATATAGTTCTCAATGGTAAGCACTAAAGTACCTCTATATATGGTGAGTGTTTAATAGTCATTGGATCAAAATCCAATAGTCCATGATTTAAGGGGGAAAGTTCAAATAAAACCCCTGTGGTTTCACTAATTTTCAGATAAAGGACTGTGGTTTACTTTTTGTCAAAACGGGGACTGAGGTTTTACACTTTTAATAATGCTATTAAAACTATCTTTAACGACCTGAAAATGAAAATTTTCAAGAATTAAAGTTGTTCAATGTCATATTTTCTATGGAACTACATTTTCGATTTTAGAAAATCATCTTTTTTGGAACTTTCTCTCTCTAAACATTAACTTTCTCTCTCTTTACCAAACATCATCTAAATAATCTCGAAATAAAAAAGTTGAAGAATTAAAGTTGCTTAGAATATTAGTAGTTCTTAAAATATGTCATTTTTGAAGTTGTTAAGGGTGATTTTAATAGTATCAATCGAAAAAAGTAAACCACAGTCATTATTTTGCTAAAGTTGAAAACCTCAGTACTCGTTTTGACAAAAAGTAAACCACAGTCCTTTATCTGAAAATTAGTGAAACCACAGGGGTTTTATTTGAACTTTACCCTGATTTAAGTTGTGATTTAATATTAAAATGAGGTTTACCTGATGACATGTCAGTTGTAACTTAGAATATTGTGCTTTAAAAACGTTTTCTCTTTCCTCAAGATATAACCAACTTTCAAGAAATAATTTTTTTTCTTTGGATGTTTTTATTTTGCATAAGAAGACGTATTTTTTTTTTGAGTAATTTTGTATCCGTCCAATCAATGTTATATGCATTAAATATATTTCTCTTAATAAATGCTTATTAATTGGGAACATGAAAAACTTGACATTGGAAATGTACAACATTATTTATGACAATCAAATACAATATTATATATAAAGGGGTTATCTCCATCTTTCTATCTTCTTTTTTACATTCTATTTTTTTTTTTTTAGTATCTTCACAAATTACACCCCTTTTTTCCACATCCCTATCTCTTACCTTTTTTTTTTGAGATTTTGGTCTTCTAATCCTATTTATTACTTTCATCTCTTGTCTTTGCCTTTTATCTTTTCAAGTCCCCTCCTCTATTTCTTCCATACTTTTGTCTTTTATTGATTTTCTTGTTTTAACTTAAAACTAAGTAATAATAAGTGTAATGAAATTATGTAAACTAAAAACTAATAATAATAATAATATAAAAAACGATGTAAATTATGAAAACGCTAATAAAAAAATTATAGATATCAAGAGCTTGTGTTTTGAATTCACGAGAGTCTGAAACCGGTATGTTTTCTTTGATCGGTTTTTCCAAATTTTTAGACTACTGAGACAAGGAGCCGTTTCTAGCTTTTCTCATCGTGTTCCAAACCGTGATCCCATACGACGAGACGTGAGGCCCACCTGCAATATGCTGAGCAAAGATAAATATAATTTCATCACGAGGGTCGAAAAAGTTCATGCTAATAGTAACATAACATAACATAACGTAACGTGACATGACATGACGTAACGTGACATGACATGACGTAAGGTAACGTAATGTAAGGTAACGTAACGTAACTTGATATGACCTAATGTGACATAACATAATGTCACGTAGCGTAACATAAGTAATCTAACATAACATAACGTAACGTAACATAACTTGACATGACGTAACGTGACGTAACGTAACATAATAATATAAGCTCAATTTACATAAAGTTATTATGTTACAAAATCAAAATCACATATTTAGAAATAATTTATGTAAAGTTTGACTTAATTAATGTAAAGTTGTATTTTAAAAAAAAATCATTAACATTGCAAAAAATCGAGTTTTACATAAAACATTTAAACTTTACGTAAATCTTATATGTTTAGATTATGTTACGTTGTGTTACGTTATTTTACATTATGTAACGTAATGTAACTTAATGTGCGTAAGTAACATAACTTAATATAATGTGACATGACGTAATTTAACGTTACCTAACGTAATGTAACTTAATGTTACGTAACTTAACATGACGTCAATAAATATAAGCTCAATTTATAAATCCTTAGGATCGTAAGCTCAATTTATAAATCTTTAGGATTGTAAGCTCAATTTGTAAATCCTTGGGTTTTTTTATTTCTTTAAACTTAACATAACCTAACTTAACATAACTTACAATCTCTAACGTAACGTAACAAATATAAGCTCAAATTATAAATCCTTAGGATTGTAAGCTCAATCTATAAATCTTTAGAATTGTAAGCTGATCTTTCGGTCCAGTAAAGTTTGGTTAGGTTACATTATGTTACGTTACAACAAGTTACACTAAATTAGGTTACGTTATGTTAAGTTGCGCTAATTTATGTTACGTTACATTATGTTACGTTACACTAAGTTGAAAGCTTAAAGAAATATAAAAAACCTAAAGATTTACAAATTGAGCTTACAATCTTAAGGATTTTCAGTTCAGTGATGTTTTAGTTCAGTAATATTTCAGTTTAGTAATGTTTCAGTTCAGTAATCTTTCAGTTTAGTAATATTTTAGTTCAGTGATGCTTCAGTTCAGTAATGTTTCAGTTGAATAATATTTCTGTTTAGCAATGTTTCAGTTTAATGATATTTCAGTTCAGTGATGTTTCAGTTTAGTGATATTTCAGTTCAATGATGTTTCAGCTCAGTAATATCCCAGTTCAGTGATGTTTTAGTTTAGTGATGTTTCAGTTTAATAATATTTTAGTTTAATGATATTTCAGTTCAGTAATGTTTTAGTTCAATGATATTTCAGTTCAGTCATGTTTCAGTTCAGTAATGCTTCAATTTAGTGATGTTCCAGTTTAGTAATATTCTAGTTTAGTAATGTTTCAGTTCAGTTATGTTTCAGTTGAGTGATGTTTCATTTCAGTAATATTTCAGTTCAGTGATGTTTCAGTTTAGTGATATTTCAGTTCAGAGATGTTTCAATTTAATGATATTTCAGTTCAATGATGTTTCAGTTCAGTAATGTTTCAGTTGAGTAATGTTTCAGTTTAATGATGTTTCAGTTGAGTGATGTTTCAGTTGAGTGATGTTTTAGTTCAGTAATGTTTCAGTTCAATATTGTTTTAATTCAGTAATGTTTCAGTTCAGTAATATTTCAATTTAGTGATGTTTCAGTTGAGTGATGTTTCAGTTGAGTAATGTTTTAGTTCAGTAATGTTTCAGTTGAGTAATGTTTCAGTTGAGTAATGTCTTAGTGCAGTGATGTTTTAGTTCAATGATGTTTCATTTCAGTGATGTTTCAGTTGAGTGATGTTTCATTTCAGTAATATTTCAGTTCAATGATGTTTCAGTTTAGTGATATTTAAGTTCAGAGATGTTTCAGTTCAATGATATTTCAGTTCAGTGATGTTTCAGTTGAGTAATGTTTCAGTTTAGTGATATTTCAATTGAGTGATGTTTCAGTTCTGTGATGTTTCAGTTCAGTGATGTTTCAGTTCAGTGATGTTTCAGTTTAGTGATGTTTTAGTTCAATATTGTTTCAGTTCAGTAATGTTTTAGTTTAGTAATGTTTCAGTTGAGTGATGTTTTAGTTGAGTAATCTTTCAGTTCAGTATTGTTTCAGTTTAATAATGTTTCAGTTGAGTAATGTTTTAGTTCAATAATATTTCAGTTCAGTGATGTTTCTGTTCAGTGATGTTTCTGTTGAGTCATATTTCAGTTCAGTGATGTTTTAGTTGAGTGATGTTTTAGTTTAGTGATATTTGAGTTCGGGAATGTTTCATTTTATTAATGTTTCGGTTCAGTGTTGTTTCATTTCAGTAATGTTTGAGTTGAGTAATGTTTCAGTTCAATGATGTTTTTGTTCAGTAATGTTTCAGTTTATTGATATTTCAGTTTAGTGATGTTTCAGTTTAGTAATATTTCAGTTTAGTAATATTTCAGTTCAGTGATATTTTAGTTAAGTAATATCAATAAACTAAAACATTACTGAGCTAAAACATCACTGAACTGAAACATTACTGAACTGAAACATCACTAAACTGAAATATCAATAAACTGAAATATTACTGAATTGAAATATCACTGAACTGAAACATCAGTGAACTGAAACATCAATGAACTGAAACATTAACGAACGAAAACATCAAACAGCACTGAACTGAAGCATCAGTAAATTGAAACATCACTAAACTGAAACATTACTCAACTAAAATATTACTGAACTGAAATAATACTAAACTGAAATATTACTGAAATGAAACATTACTCAACTGAAACATCACTGAACTAAAACATCACTGAAATGAAACATTATTAAAGTGAAACATCATTGAACTAAAATATTATTGAACTGAAACATCACTGAACTGAGATATTACTGAACTGAAACATCACTGAACTGAAACATCACTAAACTGAAACATCACTGAACTGAAATATTACTAAATTAAAACATTACTGAACTTAAACATTACTGAACTTAAACATTATTGAACTGAAACATCACTGAACTGAAATATCACTGAACTGAAACATCACTAAACTGAAACATCGCTGAACTGAAACATTACTGAACCGAAACATTAATGAACTGAAACAATACTGAACCGAAACATCACTAAACTGAAACATCATTGAACTAAAATATCACTAAACTGAAACATCACTAAACTGAAACATTACTGAACTGAAACATCACTGAACTGAAATATTATTGAACCGAAACATTACTGAACTTAAACATTACCGAACTGAAACAACACTGAACTGAAACATCACTAAACTAAAACATTACTCAACTGAAACATTACTGAACTGAAACAATACTAAACTGAAACATTACTAAACTGAAACATCACTGAACTAGAACATCACTGAACTAAAACATCACTGACATGCAACATCACTGAACTGAAATATTACTGAATTGAAACATCATTAAACTGAAACATCACTGAAGTGAAACATTACTTGGTTAAAATATTACTGAACTGAAACATCACTAAACTGAAACATCACTGAACTGAAACATTACTCAACTAATTATTACTGAACTAAAATATCATTGAACTGAAACATCATTGAACTGAAACATTACTAAACTGAAATATTACTGAACTAAAAAATCATTGGACTAAAAATCCTTAAGATTGTAAGCTCAATTTGTAAATGCTTAGGTTTTTTTTATTTCTTTAAGCTTTCAACGTAACGTAACGTAACGTAACGTAGCGTAACGTAACCTAACGTAACGTAACGTAACCTAACGTAACGTAACGTAACGTAACGTAACGTAACGTAACGTAACGTAACGTAACGTAACGTAACGTAACGTAAATTAGCGCAATTTAGCGCAATTTAACATAACGTAAACTAAATTAGTGTAACTTATCGTAATGTAATATAATGTAACTTAACCAAACTTAACATAATACAACTTAGCGGAACTTAACGTAACATAACTAAGTTGTAAAGTAACTTAATGTAAGCTTAATTTATAAATCTTTAGGATTGTAAGCTCAATTTCTAAATCTCTAGGACTGTAAGCTCAATTTGTAAATCCTTAGAAATGTAAGCCCAATTTGTAAATCCTTAGGGTTTTTTTTATTTCTTTAAGCTTTCATTTATTTACAAAAAATCATTTAGCTTAGAATCCCTAACGTAACGTAACGTAATAAATATAAGCTCAATTTATAAATCTTTAGGATTGTAAGCTCAATCTAAATCTTTAGGATTGTAAGCTCAATTTAAAATTTTATCAATGTTAGGGGTGAAATTACTCTTCACTGCCAAGGTTAGGGGCAAAATTGCACTATTTTAGACGTTATAGAAAAAATTTCTCCTAGCCGTAAACTTTAGGGGTATTTAGGAAAATAAATTTTATATGTATTATAATCTTTATTTTTTTTAGTTATTATACGTTTGTTCATATTTCATTTGAATATTTATCATTTCTATTTATATAGGTAAATGGATGGAGATCACTAATAATGTGAACATCTTAATTGTTTTTATAGAGTTTCCTATACACAAAGTTTTTAGATATTTCATGTATTAACTAAATTATTCACTAATATTTTTTGAAAGAATTTAATCTTTCACCTAAATTAATTAATTTATTTTTGTGTTTAAAATTGGTGCAATATGATTTGAAAAATATGTTACGACACATTACAATTTACAATGGAGAAAATTTATAGGCAAGGAATATGGAGTGACATGATTTAATTTGATAATAACATTCCTTTTATGTAAACCCATTACTTAATATATATATTTTTTTTAAATCATTCACTTTTCTAAAAAAAAGTATAAAGTCCAAACCAACCTTAAACTATACATCCAAAATCAATTAGGTTCCCATACTCCTAAAATCAGCAAATCACTCCTTATTCTTTATTAAAGCCACCAATTAGATACATATTAACCAAAATAGCTAAATGACAAATTGATCCCGTCAAATTTACACGTGCTGCAAATGTCTCTCCTATCATCAATCCTAAAAAAAATTCCTCTAAAAATAATCAGGAACCTCTGTTCTTGACGTCGGAATAAATGACAACGCTTTTTTATCTTCCATTGTTTTTGTCACTCCTAGGGGTACACACGAGCCGAACCGAGACCAAACAGGGACAGGCTCGGCTCGGCTCGAGCTCAATTGTGCCTAATTAACATTACATTACTTATTTGGAACAAATACTCCATCAAATGCTATGTGGCAGCACACAATTGGTAACACATGATAATATGGGGTTACTTATAACATTTTTAAGTTCATATCATGCGCTGCCATGTAACATTTGATGGGTTATTTGTTTCAAGTAAGCAAATTGAATAAATTATTATAACTTTTGAAGTTCAAAAGGTCAGTTGCAGTTTTTGAATAATTTAATGGCCCGAAATGTAGTAGGTTTATTTTTAAACAATTAAAGGGAAGATTGATTCTTTAAAAAGAAAGAACATTTTTTTTTGTTCGCATAAAAAGAAAGGGTTGTTTTTGTTTGTTTGAGTAGGATCTTAAAAATGATTTAGAGGACAATTAGTTAAATTAAGTCTGCAACTAACAGGAAAAAAAAAAGAATCTTACACCAAAGCCATCAAATTTGTTTTGGCCGAATTTGTTTTTTTTATTTTTTTCTTAATGATTTTTATATATAATTTTATGTACCAATTATTTTTATGGATTTATTACGGAGAGAGAGTATTTTTGAAAAATGTGGACAATCATTTATTATAGAGAGAGAAATATGTCTTTAGGTAACTTGATACCCGAAAAAAAAGAATCTTACACCAAAGCCATCAAATTTGTTTTGGCCGAATTTATTTATTTTTTATTTTTTTCTTAATGATTTTTATATATAATTTTATGTACCAATCATTTTTATGGATTTATTACGGAGAGAGAGTATTTTTAAAAAATGTGGACAATCATTTATTATAGAGAGAGAAATATGTCTTTAGGTAACTTGATACCCTATTGGTAACCTCTTATAGCAGGTAATTTAATCAAAATATATTAGTCTCCATGAATGGAGACTCACCATTGAGAACTCTTATATATATATATATATATATATATATATATATATATATATATATATATATATATATATATGAGAGATCAGGTGTGACGCATTTCTTATGGTATGACAATCCTTATTGTGTGACAAGGACCAGTTTTATAATTAACCAGGGGAAGGTGGCAAATTTGTAAATAAAATGAAAGAGAAAATTGTTTTATTTCTTTTCTTTAAAATGCATTTTCCCGAATTTTCCAACCTCGTTTTTAAAAAACTTTTATACCATTGGACTCGTCTTAATTAGACGGTCATTTTAAGATCCCAGAAGCTCAGGTAAAAAAAATTTCCGGTGAATAGAATCCGGCGATTTGTTTTTCTGTGAAATAAATGCCCAGAAAATTTTCAAAAAATTCTAAAAAATATAAAAAATCATTCTCAAAAACTTTAATTCTTGACTCAAAGTGAAATTCCTTACGATTTAGTCCCAAATCAACGGAATCCGGCGATCAGGTGAGCGTTTTCCGGCGAGAAAACGAAAAGTACCCAGAAAATTCTCAAACAATTCCATAAAATGTAAAACATTATTTTGATAAACTTTAATTCTTCGGTCGGAGCAGGATTTCTTACGGTTTTGACGCAACAAATTGTTGAAACATGTAAAATGGATAAAATTAAGGAACAAGTTTTTATTGAGACTAAACCGTAAGAAATCTCGCTTCGTCCCAGGAATTAAAGTTTCTTAGAATAATATTTTACATTTTCTGGAATTTTTTGAGAAATTTTTGTGCACTTTGTTTTCCGCCAGAAAACGCCCACCCGGATTTCGTTCACCGGAATTTTTTTACTTGAGCTTCAGGGATCTTAAAATGACCGTCTAATTTAGACGAGTCTAATAGTATAAAAAATTTCGAAAAATAAGGTTAGAAATTTCGGGAAAATATATTTTAAAGAAAAAAAATAAAACAATTTTCTGTTAGAACAATATAAGTATTATGTTGGAACAAATGGTACACTGATTTGGAATAATTTCGTACACTGTCGGAACAATGTAAGTATGACAAAAAAACGTACCCATAAAATTATCAAAAAATTTCAAAACATGTAAAACATCATTTTAAGAAACTTTAATTCTTGGCTCAAAATGAGATTCCTTACGGTTTTGACCCAGCAAATTGTTGAAGCATGTAAAATGGATAAAATTAAGGAACAAGTTTTATTGGTACTAAACCGCAAGAAATCTCGCTTCATCCCAAGAATTAAAGTTTCTTAGAATAATGTTTTACATTTTCTGGAATTGTTTGAGAATTTTCTGGGCACTTTTTTTTCGCCAGAAAACGCCCACCCGGATTTCGTTCGCCGGAATTTTTTTTACTTGAGCTTCAGGGATCTTAAAATGACCGTCTAAAAGACGAGTCTAATAGTATAAAAAAATTTCGAAAAACGAGGTTAGAAATGTCGGGAAAATATATTTTAAAGAAAAAAAATAAAACAATTTTCTGTTGGAACAATATAAGTATTGTGTTGGAACAAATGGTACACTGATTTGAAACAATTTCGTACACTGTCAGAACAATGTAATTATGACAAAAAACGTGCCCAGAAAATTATCAAAGAATTCCAAAACATGTAAAACATCATTTTAAGAAACTTTAATTCTTGGCTCAAAACGAGATTCCTTACGGTTTTGACCCAACAAATTGTTGAAGCATGTAAAATGGATAAAATTAAGGAACAAGTTTTATTGGGACTAAACCGTAAGAAATCTCGCTTCGACCCAAGAATTAAAGTTTCTCAGAATAATGTTTTACATTTTTTGGAATGTTCTGAGAATTTTCTGTTTACTTTTTTCTCGTAAAAAAACGCCCACCTGGATTCCGTTCACCGGAATTTTTTTTACTTGCGCTTCAGGGATCTTAAAATTATTAGTCCCTTATAACGTAACGAATTAGTTCCAGGGGGGATGGGAACTATTTTAAATTTTAGTACGTTAAGGCTGACTTCTTTTTGTCTAAAAAGGAATTGCACAGCGCGCTGAGTGAAGTAAGACACTAGCTTAGTCAACTGGTGACTAAGTCAGCTTCTTTCTTTGAGTCAGGAGATAGCACTTGAGTCTATTCCTGAACTCAGATACTCAATGCACACAACTCAGCGTGACCTCTTTACTTGGTCAGTTTTGTTTAAGCAAGCAATATATATTAAAGGAGATGTTACTCAACAGATTTATGCAGGTTCGGCCTCTATGCCTACGTCCTGTCCCCGGAACACGTTCCGAGCTTTCGAATTCTCTACTGAGCTCTTTAACGGTAGAGCCTCAAATCTTTTACAACAAGAAGCTGAGTATAACAAGAGTACATTCCTCTATACCTCTACTCACTCCTATTCTAATGCTGAGTACTATAACCGAGTACTCAGCCTCTCCTTTCTAATTCTAGAAATGATAATAAGTTTGTCCTAAACAACAATTGCTAAGACACTTTAGATGATTGGATAATCACTCTAGCCTTTTACACAGTAATATGGAAATTGGTGTAAGTATTTGCTTTGCTTGTTCACACAGATTCTTCAAGTAGAAATTTGGTCAGCGTAATGGCTTGGTGAAGATCTGCCTCGAATGAAGCAACTGAAAGGCCTATTTATAGTGGCACTTGAGGTATCGGTTATTTCAAATTTTGAAATAACCGTTGGAGGGAAACGGCTTGATGTCGTTGTCACTTAGTACACGCTCAGTGTCGTTGGCCAATCAGATTATTGTATCTTCTGTCTTCGGTCAGTGCTGAGCAGCTTTTAGACAGACAGGTAGAATGTTTCGCCTTTTATGGCAAAGTCTTCCAGATAGCTTTCTGTGTCTTCTGAACTTTACCCAAAGTAGAAATACTTTGTCTTGAAGTTGTTCCTTGCTCAGCTGTTGTCTTGTACTCTTTGTCGTCCAACTCAGCAGCTTCGTTCCGAAGTAGATGAAGAAAGTCTTCCAGATCCTTCTTCATGCTGAGCTGCGTTTTGTTCACAACGACAGCGTTTTGTTTTACACGGGCTGAGTTGTCTTGGGCCTTTGACTCTCCTTTGGGCCTTTAGCCTTTTAGTCTTTATGTCTTATAAACAATTTAACTCAACATTGAACAAACACATTAGTGTAATAAATCAAAGCATTTAAACTTAGTGTGTTTAGAATATTCTTTAATCATATACTTAAATAATTTTGTCAAATCAAAATCATGTGGAAATTTATTTCAACAAACTCCCCCATTTTGATGTTGGCAAAACTATTCAGTGAAGAACTCAGTTTTGAGCTCCCCCATGATAGTTGACCTTTTATAACTTAATAAACTCCCCCGTAAGGGTTGAGCTACTGACTCAGTTTTACTCTAAACATTTTAAGATTTAGTCGAGTAAGTCCTAGGTCAGTTTTCAAATAAAGGTCAACTTATGAAACATATTCTATTAACTCAGTTTTAAGCGGAAGATTTAACTATCAGAGAGCGCTGAGTATTTTGTTGTTCAATGAGTCTTATAAGACAATTTTTTAATCATACAAGACAGTGTTAATAACATACAATCAGAAGTCATTTAGAATGATAAACACAGTTGAAGTATGCAAAACATAATAGCTCAGCATCACATAAAATTTTAATCAAGTTAAACAATTTGATGCAAGCATAGTATTAATAAGTAGTCAGCATGTACAAAACAAACAGTGATACTTAAGACTTAGAAACTAGCTATCTTAACTAAAGCTATTTCTTCTTAAAGTTCAGTTTGCCCTTTCCCTTAAGCGGACTACTTCCAGCAGCCTCTTACTGAGTTCTTCCTGTTTATTCTTTCTCCCCCGTTTTGGCAGCATCGGGAGGAGGAGGAGGCCTGAAGGTGCTGTTTTGAGCAGCTTCAGATATTTGAGCTGAGAATTCCTTAAGCTTGAAAGTGCTCTCATTTATGCCATCAAAGATAGCAACACCATCGTCGAATACCTTTTGAGGCACACCAATTTCAGCAGCGCTGAGGATGCTCAGTGCGTAGGCTTGAGATTTACCCATCCAAGTTAGTGTATCAGTCAGCGCAGCATAAGCTTGATGAAACATCTTGAGCAAAGATGAGTTATAGAACTGACGCTGAATGTTGGAATGACGGACATGGGTAAAGATTTGATGTGTATACTGAAGGATCTCATTCTACTTCATCTGGTCAGTGTCCATCTCTGCCTTGTTTAGATTCAGAAGACGAACAGCTTCGCCAATCTGTTCTACTGAGCATTGGGAGTAAGAGGAAAGCTGATGGTTTGTCTTCTCTTGCTCAGTTCGAAGCTGGGTGAATAACTGATGAACTTCGGCAGAAGTTGCATACCCTGAGTTCGCAACTGACAAGGCTTGAAATTGCCCCTGTAGGGAGTTGATATGTTGAACCATGGTCAGCTGGAGTTCAGCCAGCTTTGTTATGTACGCCTGCTTTGGTTGTTGGGCTTGAGTATTGATCATTACACTCAGCAAGTCTTTTAGACCTCGAACCTCGTTGAGAAGTTGAGTGACTTGTGGAAGCTGAGTGGATTCATTATCGGAAGACCCAGCAGCAGTGTCTGAATTTTGATGGAGAGGTGATTGTGCAGCAGCATTTGATGCAGGTTCAGAGTCAGGCTGAAGCTGACTTTCTGTTGAAGGTTGGATAGGTTCAGTGCTGACTGGAGTAGGAATTTCCTTAGCCGGCAGAGGGCTAGGTTCAGCATCTGCATTTAGAATTGGCTCGGTGTTGGTTGGGTTCACAGAAGCATCTAAGTCGGCTTGTTCCTGTGGAAGAGAAATAGAGGCTTGCTTTTCAGTGTTCTCTGGCAGAGTAGTAGAAGATTTCTTGAAGAATTTCAGCTTTATAGTCGATGGATCGGTGGTTGGTCTTTTCTGTGTTAAGTTATCCATGACGTCAAACACAGTTGTTGGGTGTGCCTTGACAAGTCTTCTTCTCTTTCCCTGGGTCCTTGGAGGAGTGGGATCAGCGTGAATTGATTGAATTGAATGGGATGGAGAATTTACTCCTTGATCAGCATCCTGCTGTTCAGTTTGCTCAGCTTCTTCTTCTGCAGTCAACTCAGTGTGAGTTGGCTCAACATCTTCTTCACTAGCTGTCTCCTCAGTGTCATCCTGACCACTTTCTTCCCCATCTAATTCTTCTTCCACCTGTTCAATGAACTGATCATCCAGTTCAACTTCATAGTTCTGTTGCTCAGCAGCACTATTTTGACTCTGAGCATAGTGAGAGTCGTTGGGAAAAAGAAGCCAGCAGGAATGGCATCGAGTGGACTTAACTCCGAAGAGTTCTTCTGCTTCTTACTCAAAGGTTCTTCATTAATGTTTTCCCTTTCATCTGCCTCAGGCTCATCTTGCCTAGGTCTTTTCTCAGCTGACTTGGGCTCTTTGATAGATCAATTGAACTTTTGTTATCACATTTGACCTCAATTATCTTTGTTTGAACACCATAGTCTTTAAGCTGTTGCTTAACCCATAGGACTTGAGCAACACAGTGTCCAGCATCAATGTACTCAGCTTCAGTGGTAGACAAGGCTACTGACGCCTGCTTCTTGCTGAACCAGGATACAAGACAACTTCCTAGGAAGTGGCATCCTCCAGAGGTGCTTTTTCGTTCAAGCTTGTCTCGTCCATAGTCAGCGTCAGTGTATCCAACGAGTGTAAAATCATGAGTGTTGGGATACCATAAACCTGCGTTCACTGAGCTTTGCAAATATCTAAGGATTCTTTTTACAGCTATGTAATGAGATTCCTTAGGGTTAGATTGATATCTAGCACAGTAGCATACTGAGAACTGAATGTCCGGTCTACTCGCTGTTAAGTAAAGTAGAGAGCCTATCATACCTCGATACAATTTGCTGTCTACCGACTTACCATTCTCGTCAGCACAAAGGACAGTGTCAGTGCCCATAGGAGTAGATATTGGCTTGCAATTTTCAAGATCATATTTCTTCAATATCTCCTTGGCATATTTAGCTTGACTGATGAAGATGCCATTTTTCCCTTGTTTGATTTGAAGTCCAAGAAAGAAGTTGAGTTCTCCCATCATTGACATTTCAAACTCAGTCTACATTTGCTTGCTAAATTCCTTACACATTGACTCATTAGTAGCACCGAAAATAATATCATCAACATATATTTGAGCCAGTAGGGTGTCTTTACCCTTTCTCTTAATGAATAAGGTTGTATCAGCTTTGCCTCTGACATAGTTTCTAGTCAGCAGGAAACTGGTCAGCCTCTCATACCAAGCACGTGGTGCTTGCTTGAGGCCGTACAGAGCCTTTTTGAGTTTATAAACGTGGTTTGGGAATTTAGGATCCTCAAACCCTGGAGGTTGATTAACATAAACTTCCTCGTTTATAACTCCATTAAGGAATGCACTCTTAACATCCATTTGAAACAGTTTAAAGTTCATATAACTTGCATAAGCGCATAAAATTCTAATAGCCTCTAGCCTTGCCACCGGGGCAAAGGTCTCACCGTAGTCAATACCTTCTTGCTGACTGTAGCCCTGAGCTACAAGCCTTGCTTTGTTCCTGACTACATTTCCTTGTTCATCCAGCTTGTTGCGGAAGACCCATCTTGTTCCAATGGTCTTCTGACTCCTTGGATGTGGCACTAACTCCCATACATCGTTTTTTATGAATTGATCAAGTTCCTCTTGCATTGCGCTCATCCAGAATTCATCGTCCTCAGCATCAGCGAAGTTCTTTGGTTCCTGAACTGAGATGAAGGCTACGTTGCTGAGGTATCTCCTGAGTTGATTTCTTATCATCAGGGTATTCTCAGCGGCATCAAGAATAGCACTTTTTGAGTGTCCTCTTGGTATTCTTATCTCTTTTGGTAGATTGATGTCTTGTGCTGTCTGTGTTTCAACAATCTCTGCAGGTGTAGATTGGTTAGTGAAAACAATTTGAGGTTCACTTTTACCTTTGGTCAGCCCTTGAGGGAATGACTCAGCGGCTGCATCTTGATTAGCGGGTACTGAGTGTGGATCATCCTCGGTCAGCGGCTGATATCTTCCTGCAGGGTTAGTTTCGTCGAACTCAACATGTACTGACTCTTCTAAAACTTGAGTTCGTTTATTGAAAACTCTGTATGCTTTGCTGTTTGTTGAGTAGCCTAAAAAGATAGCTTCATCAGCTTTTGAGTCAAACTTAGCTAAGCTATCTTTGGTATTCAAAATAAAACATTTACAGCCAAAGGCACGAAAGTATCCAATATTGGGCTTTCGTCCTTTCAAAGTTCGTAGGGAGTTTTCTTTAGTATAGGTCTAACAAGAGCCCTATTAAGAATATAGCACGCTGTGTTGACAGCTTCTCCCCAAAAGTACTTTGGAAGCCTATACTCACTCAGCATTGTCCTGGCTATTTCAACCAAGGTTCTGTTCTTCCTTTCTACAACCTCATTTTGTTGAGGCGTTCTAGGAGCAGAAAAATTATGGTCAATGCCGTTGGTTTCACAAAATTCAACAAACTGTTGGTTCTTGAATTCTCCACCATTATCACTTCGGATGTGAGCCAGCTTTAGGTCTTTATCATTTTCAAGTTTTCTAACCAAATTTGAAAATGTCTCAAAGGTCTCATCCTTGCTACTCAGCAAGATGATCCAAGTGTATCGAGAAAAGTCATCTACAATGACCAAGGAAAATCTTCTTCCACCCAGACTCAGCGGCTGGACTGGACCGAAGAGATCCAAGTGTAGTAACTTTAACGGACGCTTAGTTGAGACAATATTTTTACTATGAAAAGATTGTTTGGTTTGTTTTCCAGCTTGGCAAGCGTGGCATAGTTGATCTTTTTCAAATTTAAGTTCTGGCAGTCCCTCAACCAATTGCTTTCTTGCTAATTTGGCCAGGAGGTCCATGCTTACATGACCAAGTCTCTTGTGCCATAGCCAGGAATTTTCTTCCTTTGAAACTAAGCATACAGTTTTTGAAAACCTTTTCTCTAAGTTTATCATGAAGACATTATCAATGCGAGGGGCAGTTAAAATTAACTCATTAGTTTTACCCTCGAATATTTTACATCCAGTGTCATCAAATATAACTTTTCTCTCATTGTCACATAGTTGAGCTACGCTGAGTAAGTTATATTTGAGTCCGCTGACTAGAGAGACAGACTCAATAGTAGGATTACCTCCAATGGTTCCTGACCCTACTATCTTACCCTTTTTGTTGTCTCCAAAACTTACGCTTCCTCCTCGTTTACGCTCAAATGTGATGAATTGAGTTTCATCACCAGTCATATGCCTCGAGCATGCACTGTCAATATACCACATCTTTGACTTCTCAGCACACCTCAGGCTTACCTGCAATGTGACTAGTTACTTTTAGGTACCCAATTCTTTTTGGGTCCTTGCTTGTTAGGTTCAACAGGTAAAGCATCATGTTTTATTTTATGGCGGCATACTTGGACATTATGGCCATTCTTTCCACAGAAGTCGCATCTGACCTTCCATTTAGGATGTCTCACTGACTAGTCAGCACCCCAGTGCTGAGCGTGCCAGCACACCTTTGTGGTGTGTCCTTTCTTCCCACAGAAGTCACACTGGACATTCCGCCGAGGATTCCATCTCTGCTGACCAGTACTTCGGTACTGAGTATTCAGAGGAATATTTCTTTTGTTTGGAACCTTTAGTTGGTTCTGAATGGATGTGACGTCCTTTCTCAGTTTCTTAGAATCTGATTGGACCTTAGAGACAAACTTTTGCATAATTCCAATGTTACTATGCAAATCTGAGTTGTCCTGAAGAAGATATCGAAGGTCACTCAGTTTGACCTCCTCAACCTCGTCACATCGCCTGCTGAGTGCTCTAACCTTTTTATTACACTTTTTGACAAGTGTGTAAAGATCACTCAGGGCATTAACCATTTCATTTCTGAGCAAGGGTAGTGATATTACCTCAGTTGAATGTTCCTCATCATCAGATGCAATGGAGGGGTCAGCATGCTTAGAAGCACATGGCTCAGCAAGTTCGTCAGCCATGAAACAAATCTTCGCTGACTCAGTGGCATCAGCTTCAGATGATGATGACTCATCACTATCACTCTAGGTTGCCACCATTGCCTTTTTGCCGTTCTTTCTTTCTTTCCTCAGCGAGGGACATCTTGACTTGATATGGCCAGTTTGATGACATTCAAAGCAAGTAATGGGCTTTGAGCTGTCCTTCTTGTACTTGCTGTCGCTGGAGTCAGCTTTGTACTTATCAAACTTTTTATAAGGCTTCTTAGAATATCTGTCATTCTTTTTGAACAGTCTTTTCATCTTTCTGGTAAACATAGCTATCTCTTCATCGTCTGTTGAGCTTCCATCAGTGGAGTCAACTTTCATGACAAGAGACTTTTGCTTCTTGTCTTCAGACTTTTCCTTCACCTCAAAATTCTTCATCGAGATCTCATGGGTCAGCAGTGAGCCGATGAGTTCATCATACTTATAGGTGGTTAAGTCTTGAGCTTCCTCAACAACGGTCTTCTTTGCTTGCCAGTTTTTAGGAAGACTTCTAAGAATCTTCTTGACTTGTTCTTCCTTAGTGAAGATCTTCCCAAGTCTCTTGAGCTCGTTGATGATGTTTGTAAACCTTGCATTCATGTCAGAGATTCCTTCATCATCGTTCATTTCGAACAGCTCGTATAGTCTCATCTGCTGGTTCACCTTGGACTCCACTTTATTGGTTCCTTCGTAGGTGACCTCCAGCTTCTTCCAGATCTCTTGCGCTAACTCACAACCTGAAATCTTGTTATATTCTGCAGCATCAAGCGCACAGTGAAGCATGTTTATAGCCAAAGCGTGATTTTGTAGCTTCTTGAGATCATCTTTTGTCCATTTGGCCTCAGCTTTGACAACTGTTTGGCCAGCCACAACTTCAACAGGAACAAATGGGCCTTGGACTATTGAAAGCCATGCACTCATATTTGTTGCCTGAATAAAGTTTTTCATTATATTCTTCCAGAAGGTGTAGTTAGACCCGAAGAATAGGGGAGGCCGAGTAATGGACAGCCCCTCAGGTAAGATCTGAGTTGTCTGGTTTCCTGGGAGAAACCGAGTGCTGTTTTCAGCCATAGTGGGGATCAGCTCAAGGTAGTTAAACCTTTCACAGAGAGCTTTTAAGCTCTGATACCACTTGTTGGTCCCTTATAACGTAACGAATTAGTTCCAAGGGGGGGGGGGGGGATAGAAACTATTTTAAATTTTAGTACGTTAAGGCTGACTTCTTTTTGTCTAAAAAGGAATTGCACAGCGCGCTGAGTGAAGTAAGACACTAGCTTAGTCAACTGGTGACTAAGTCAGCTTCTTTCTTTGAGTCAGGAGATAACACTTGAATCTATTCCTGAACTCAGATACTCAATGCACACAACTCAGCGTGACCTCTTTACTTGGTCAGTTTTGTTTAAGCAAGCAATATATATTAAAGGAGTTTAAGGAAATTCTTTTTATTTCTTCCTCTTTACTTAGAAAATTCTTTTTATTTCTTCCTCTTTTTCTATGTGAACTCAAAGTGTTTGTGTTTCTACGAACTCGAAGTGCTTTCATCTCTGCATTTCTTCTCTACGTTTTCTCTTTGATTTCAATGGTAAAAGCGGAAATAAGGTACGCATCTGCTGTATTTATGCGTTTTTTTATTGGTTTTAAGGTTATGTGTTCTCGTTTTCCTGTTTTTGTGGTTTTGGTTTATGGTTTAGTGTATCGTTGTGTTTTTCATTAGTTTATAGCTATATTTTGCGAAATGGGACTTAGAAATAGTTCAAAATGATAGTGAAAAGTTCATTTTGTCCAGAAAACTACTTCGCGGTTAAGAGTTTTCTTCACGATTTTCACTAACTGCGAAGCAAAATGATCGCGGTTACATCAAAACCGTGAAGAAAACTCATAATCGCGAAGTATTATTTCCCTTCGCGGTTGAGTTAACTACGAAGCTAGGAGTGATCTGCGAATTCTAGTCTTTCTCTTGCTTTGCAATTTGATAAACCGCAAAGGAAAATACATATGATTTACTTCGCGGTTGTGATAAACTGTGAAGTAACCAAGTAAACTGCAAAGGTGTTTTATTTCATTATTTGCCTAAAATGAGCTACATTTTGTTGAATGTTGATTCATCTAAAAATGATTCAAAAAAGAGGAAGAAGGTATCAGTTGATGATAGTGTGAAAGACATCAATTTTAAGTATCCTGGATAAATTACATACGTGGTGTACAACCTTTACCTGTTTTCACACTTTGGTGTACAACCAAAATTTTTTCACACTAAAGTGTACAACCTTCTGGTGATCTCCCACTAAAGTGTACAGCCGGTAAAAATGGCCGGTCAACGTAAGTCAACGTTGCCATGTCAGCATTTTGACCACTTTAAAAGTCAAAAATCCACACCCCTAATATGGAATTACTAAAATACCCTCATCTCTTCCAAATTAAAAAAAGTAGAACCATCTCTTCCTTCATTTTCTGTATCTCATCTCTCTCTTTCCATTTCTCTATCTAACTATTCTCTCTCTAAAAGCTTCCAATCTCTCTCTTTCCATTTCTCTCTCTAACTCTTTTCTCTCTAAAAGCTTTCAATCTCTCTAATTGAAAATCCGAAAAGTTTCATCTAGATATTACTTATAACTATAAGCAAGCACTAGGTCGAAAACCCATTCCTACAATCCCTTAAAACACACGAGAAAAACAAAAAGATAATTATACATCAAGATCATCAGGTATCAAGATTCTGATTAAGCCTAGCAGCAGCAATTGTTAAATTAGGATAATTCCTAAGCTCCACATTCACAACCCCTTCCGCATTTGCCCTTGTCACCACTTTATCTGCCCCCAATTTCGTACTTGCCCCTGCACCCACATAAATCATTAATAAATCAAATCTACTTTATTAACATCAACCTCCATTAATTCAATCTACTTTACTTACAACCAAAACAACGGAGAGTTTAATCTTGTCTTCCTCGCGCGTTGGTAAAACGTTATGAGATACAACAGATTGAGCATTGGCTATTTCGGTGACAGTAACACCTTGTTCAGTAGCAGCATCACTAACATCGAAGAGACCGACAATACCGGCTCATTGCTTGCGGGTAGCAACAGACATGGAATTAGAGAGATTGAAAGTTTTTAGAGCGAGATGAGATAAAATAATGAGAGAGAGGGATTGGGTTCTTTTTTTTTTTAATTTGGAAGGGATGAGAGTATTTTAGTATTTTCATATTAGGAGTGTGAATTTTTGACTTTTAAAGTGGTCAAAATGCTGACGTGGCAACGTTGACTTGCGTTGACCGGTCAATTTTACCGGCTGCACACTTTAGTGGGAGGTCACCAGAAGGTTGTACACTTAAGTGTGAAAATTTTTTGGTTGTACACCAAAGTGTGAAAACAGGTAAATGTTATACACTACGTATGTAGTTTATCCCAAGTATCCTTATAGCTTGAATACAAATGCATCAATCACAGTGAGGGGTGATGAAGAAAGTGAAGACCAAATTAACTAAAGAGCAAATGAAGATGTTTAGGAAGACTTGTTTTGGAAATTTGGCGGGTATGGAGGTGTCTACTTTATTAACTACTCTATGTCATGGGGGGTCATTATGAGAGAGATTGATCCACCAAATCCAAAACATAGAGAGATGTGGTTCAGGAATCAAAGCCGAACCAATTTTCTATTAGATAAAAATTTATTTGGACTACCTAAAATTTTATTTATTATTTGACTTGGACTTGATAATTCTATCAAGCTTCCTACGTATCCCGAACATCTTTTAATCTTTAAATCAGGAATCAAAGCCACGTAGTTCTACCTATTTTAGGTAGTTCTCTCAACTTAATTGACGCGTTAATGAAATTAATAAACTTCACTTTATAGCTATATAATTTCGTTTCATATAGTCTCGTTTTATCGCTACTACCATTCATAATATATTTAGTATCCCGATCTACGATTTTGACTCGTCAATTTTTAACCCGTTAATAACTTAATTTAATTTCCTAATAACTTAACTTAATTTCGGAATAGACCAGACCGTCTAAAATTTATTTATTATTTATTTAATATACTCGAATACTTTATCGATTTGACAATATAAAACTTAAACTTAAAAACCTTAAATCACGCTACGCAAATCAAAACAACTCGTAACCAATCAAACGTTTAATCAAACCAAATCCGTAATCAATGAAACGCTTTATCAAACCAAATCCGTAGTCAATGAAACGATTTATCAAACCAAATTCATAATCAAACAAACGCGTAATTAATCAAATGTAAAATCAAAATCAACTCATAACCGAAGATATAAAACCTTATATCAAAATCAGCCCATATCCGAAAATATAAAACCTTATATCAAAATCATCTCATAACATAATACCTTATATCCATTCTAGAGTAAACTCCCCTTATGTATCAATCCATAACCACACATATCAAGAATCACATAGTCGAGACGTCTTTTTAACCTTGCCTAATCCCGTATTGGTCTTACCCCACACTTCGCTGCCAATACCCGACTAGGTCTTTACACTGTGTACACAGACCATGTCCCTCACTAAACATGGTCTTCAAATATCAAAACCACCGGTCCGGATTACTCTAGATGGATATAAAAATTCAGAAAATAATAACGTGCTCAAATTTCCTTTCACAATCAAAATACCGAATCATTTATTTTCAAATACTCTTTTAATATAACTAAAATTGTTAAAAATTCGTATAAAATCATCAATTCATAATTTAATCGAACTCTAAGAATTAAATAGCTCAAAATATTATATCGATAAAATTTAATATCGTTAAAAATAAATATTCTTATCAGACTACTTCCGATCACCGAAACAAAATTCTAAACCGAGTTACTATTAGACTCGTTAAACCACGTTAAACTACTAAGGGTATATTCGTTTTAATTTTATATTCAAATTTTTCTACTATTATATTGAAATTAATATTAATATTGTACCAAAACTATACCGACTCTATTTGACAAATATCGGTATTACTCCTTCTAATTTATAACTTATTTTAAAATTGACAATTTAAAGTCACTTAAATAATATACAAATAATTTAAAACTAAATTTTAAACCAAACGCTTTTATCTGACTATTTTTGTGTCACCGTAATTGTAACGTGTAACACTAAACTAATATCGTTAATTCCGGACAAATGTTCAATTAGACTCATGACACTAAACTAGTATCGTTGAGTCCAACCGAAGGTTCAGTTATACTCGTGACACTACTATAAATGTACTAATACAAATTTTATCTTCGAATTATCCAAACGTATTTTGTAACTATAAAATTTCTCATATTTTCTTTCCACACATCAATTATAAATCAAATTAACCAAATTAACCGTAAAATAAGATACTAAATTCTGAACTTGTACCTAGAAAATTATCGAAAACCCAACGATATAAAATCGGATGCACCTCGTACTTCCAACGGTATAAAATCGAAACACAACGGTGTAAAGTTGAACGCACCTCGTATACGGAATCATTTATTTTCTCTTTTCTAAATTTTCTTTCCCATAATCTCCTTAATTTCTTTTGTACCCTCCATCACCACTCCCTTAATGTTAACTACATGAATTATATTTTGAAAAACTAATCTCTTTTCCTCCCTCTCACTATGAAATGCTCTATCTTCATTTATAGTCCCCAAGTGAAAGAAAAATTCTAGAACTAACTTCCCCATATGACACGTATTGAATGTAAATATCCACCTACTCTCAAAGTATTCCAATGGTTGTTTTAAGTTTGACAACATGACAACACATGTCTCAATTTTAAGTTACATATCACTTAATATTCAACACCTCATTCTTTCTTAAAAGCCACATATTTCTTTCAATTTTTTTTGTTTAAAAATAACCATTATAATAAGGTATTATATATATATATATAAACAAAGACATAACTCACCCCAAAAGGTACCTTAAAGAGTGAGAATTGCCTCACATATTTAAGGAGCCATATAGCTTCCTCATTTAGCAATGTGGGATGTTTAACACGCCCCCCTCACACCCAATTCACTTGGTGCGTGACGCTAATATCAGCGGGAGCCCCAACATTGAATCATGGCTCTGATACCATGTAAACAAAGGCCTAACTCACCCCAAAAGGTACCTCAAAGGGTGAGGATTGCCTCACATATTTAAAGAGCCATATAGCTTCCTCATTTAGCAATGTGGGATGTTTAACAATATATAAATAAAGGTATTCCAAGTCCCACTTTCTGTTTCCTCATCTTATATATACATATAGTGGTTTTATTTTTATATTAAACTTATATTAAAGAACATTTGAATTAATAACATTTGATAGGGTTAAAACTTAAGTAATGATCTCATAATAACATTAAATTATCAATTTAATAATTATCCCAAAGAAATTATATAAATTTAATAATTATTCAAAAGATCTTCTAAACTATATTTATATTATTCCACCAATTATTTACTAATTAAAAAAATATAACTAATCTAATATTAAAGTGTAAATACTAGAAATTTTAGGCACGGACGTGACATTGATTTTGTGTTTATCTATTTTGTTTTCTTGGTTTTGTGTTTTTCAATCATCTGATCGCCCAGAAGCTGCACTTGTGATTGAGGTAATTGAAGAAGCGTGTAGATGGTATAAGGCTCTGTTCTTTATCGCTGAAAAAAACTGAACTGAACTGAACTGAATGCTACTGAACTGAATGCAACTGAACTTAACCAAACTTAACAATAATGATGATGTTAGACTTTAAAATAATTTTAATGATAATATTGGACATTAATAAGTTTATAATAATAATAATAATATCAATAATAAATAAATATATTATTAAAGATAAAACTAAATTGAATATCAAATAAAAGCTCGGCTCGATAAAAGCCTATGAAATTAAATAAAAATGAGTCTAATTTAAATTAAAAATACAAATTATATATAAATACAATTTACATACAATTTAAAGCCTATGAAATTAAATACAAATTTTCA
Organism: Euphorbia lathyris; assembly: GCF_963576675.1. Taxonomy (NCBI): domain Eukaryota; kingdom Viridiplantae; phylum Streptophyta; class Magnoliopsida; order Malpighiales; family Euphorbiaceae; genus Euphorbia; species Euphorbia lathyris. Next base: position 43,069,579 of record NC_088914.1, read on the forward strand.
TATGAAGCCAAGAACAATTTTACCCCTAACATTGATAAATTTGGTAAATTTGAGAAATAATTCATCAAATTGTCTTATCGGACATGAATCTTGTCATCTACACTTCACACGTGAGTCATTTTACCAGTAACAAATCACAAACATATGTTAGGATGTGAAAAAAAATCTTTCGTACGAATTGGACAAAAAATTTAACAAATTCACTGAATTTATAAATATTAATCTTCAATTCTATTATTAAATTACAAAAACATTAAATCCCTTTTTAGAACGAATTGATATGCAATTGGTGCAGAAACAAAAATAACTTTGTTTTATAATTGTACTATTTTAGACATTAGGGGTAAAATTGCTTCTGGCCCAAAATGTTAGGAGTATTTTTGCATCTTAACTCTACAATTAATTATAAAGCCTATCCCATAAATCTAGTTTTGTCCATTAATAATTGAAGGGAAAAAAAAATGCAATTCCTAATTTTCAAATATGGATGCATACTTTAATTTTTTTTATTAAACGATGTATACTTTAATAAACTACAATTTCTTGACTTTTATCTAATTTATAGATCATGATAAATTATAGATAAATAATAATAATAAAAATAATAAATGATAAAATATAGATAAATAATAATAATAATAATAATAATAAATTATATATAAATAATTATAATAAATAATGATAAATTACTGAATGCTGAAACAGAATGTTGAACTGAACTGAATTGAACCGAACTGAACTGGTTGTTACTAAAATTAAGTAATAAAGAACAGGGCCTAAGGCCCTGTTAGTTTTTACTGAAATTAAATTAACTTAATTGAACTGAACTGAATGTTACTGAGCTTAACTGAACTTAACTTAACTGCAACAAATAATTATAATTATAATAAGTTATATATATGTGTATATATATATAATGATAAACTTTATACATAAATAATTATAATTATAATAAAAAATGATATATTATATATATATATATATATATATATAATGATAAATGATATATTATACATAAACATTGAATATTACCTTTTCATCTTGCACCCTTAGGACCAATGTACCTCCATGTACGTCTATGAGTGTCCTACCGGTTGCAAGGAACGGTCTCCCAAGGAGAATAGGAACGTAGTCATCTTCTTCCATGTCGAGGACCACAAAGTTGATCGGGAAGATGAGTTTGTCCACCTTTACCAACACATCTTCAACTATGCCTCTAGGTCGTGCAATCGACCTGTCCGCTAACTACAATGTCATATTTGTTGGTTTAGGCTCTCCAAGTCCTAATTTCCTGAAAATAGATAGAGGCATTATGTTAATACTTGCTCCTAAATCGCATAATGCTCTATCTATGTGCATGTTGCCTATCCTACAAAGGATGGTGAAGCTCCACTGATCTTTAAGTTTGGGGAACAATTTATGAGTGATTATGGCCGAGAATTGTTCTGCTAGGGCCACTATTTCATTTTCCCAAACTTCTTTTTCTTAGACAACATGTCTTTAAGAAATTTTGCATAATTTGGCATTTCCTCTAGTGCTTCCATCAATGTGATATTAATTTCTAGCCTACTAAGGATCTCTAAGAATCTAGCAAATTTCTTATCCAGGTTAGCCTTTTTCTATTTCTGTGGGAATGGCAGTTTATGTATATAAGGTCTAACTGGTTTTTCTACAGCGATCTCATGAGTTGAGTTTTTAGACACATGATCGGGGTTGCTTACCACTTCCAGTTCCTTACTTACCTGAGGTGGCGGTTGGACTCATGACTGGGGTGGTACGGGTGTGTCAACTTCCTTACCACTTCTCAAGGCGATGGCTTGAGCCGTTTGCTCTCGTGAGGTGATCGCCTTTTGGTACTCTCTTTCCTCCTGCCTGATTGTGGCGATTTGCTTACTAAGAGCTTTACAGGCCGCCTCATTAGCTACAAGCCGGGTTGTTATGTCCCCTAAGAGGGCCATTACTTCGTTAGAATACCCTGCTTGCCTGTCATGAAAACTTGTGTTAGGCTGAAAGTAAGAGAGATCATCCGTGGGCGCCCTGTATGGCCCAGATGAATATTGAGTGCTTCCCCAATCATTATAGTAGTTGTAAGTTTCGGGTTTAGAATTATACCTCTGGTGGTTTCCCAAGAAACTTACATTCTCACCTCTAGGTACAAAATGGTTGATATGGCAAACCTCACCGTGGTGGTTTTGGCCACATCGTGCACATAATGGTATTCTTGCTGGGTTATTACGGCTAAGAGAAGCCACAAGGAAGTCCATTTTCTTGTTTAAGTCAGTCATGGATGGTTCAGAAGCTCTGTTATCCATGATAGTGCTGAAAAATGAAAATTTTACAATGATACAGTTTTTACAATGTAATAGAATTTTTTAAGCAAAAGAAATTACAAAAATAAGCAAAATATGAACAGCTATAAACAAAATGAATTCCTAAACTAACAAATTTGACCTTTGGTTCGATATTGCAGGAAAATAAATCCCCGGCAACATCACCAAAAACTTGATATGCCTCGGAGCTAACGCCCAACGAGACTCACTAAGGAATAAGTGTACCCCGTGTTGGGTTTTAGTGTCCTATAGACAATTGTTCCAGGATATAAACCTAATGTAAATGAATTGTTCTTTATGTCATTTGTTTTAATAAGATATGGTTTCATAACTGTATAAAGGCAACCTCCTTTAAAGAACTAAATAAGTCTAATAAAGGAAATCCATGAGTTTATTTAAAGTGATTATAAAGTGTTCATACAAGAATGAAGTGAGACGAAACATTATAATAAACTAATAAACTTAAAGCTACCCCAAGTCAAGTGATATGTTTTGAATAGGGATTGACATAACACTGTTGAGACTTGCATGTAACAATGTTTTCTGTCGAGACAGAGAGCTGATCTCACAAGCTTCAGATATGCAGATATCTGGACAGTTACATGGATCCAATGCATGGAGTTCATTAGGATTGGGGACCCGACTTGAGATAACAGGATGGGTAGATTTATCCTTGTCACCTGTTCGTCTCATTGGTATTAATAGGTATAAGTAATCCTAAGACTCAAAGGAATGTTAATTAGTGATTCTGGATTATGGAATGTGATGCTTTGATCCTGTTGTAACACGATCCATAACAGGGATGACTCTGGGGCGTGTACGGCAGACGTTGGGTATCACAGGAAGTAATTGCAGGATAGTTATACATTGGATTGAACATTTGTCACTCCTGGTAAATGGGAGATACGTCCAAGGATCGCTTGTGGAAGACTTAACTCTAAATCCTTGCAAGGTGATAGCTTAAGACTTGAAATGCAGATTTCACTTAACCTATCTAATTGGAGTTAACTCGGCCTGTACAAGTAAAACGAACGTCTCTCTATATGTGACTTGACATTGCCCATAGTCATAATATTCTGTTCAAGGATGTAGTTGACAAAGGATCGAATGATACTATAACTAATACGGAAAGGTCAACCACAGAATCAACCTGTCTTCTTATAGCTCTGGGGAAATGTTTCGGATCTGCCAATCATAGTTCACGTACTCATTCCGTTATGCAAAGATTAAATATAATTCTGAGAAAATTAATTTAATAGTTGCATACGGCTAGAAGCAATAAGAACATAATAGGTCACACATAAGACTTGGAACCCAAAAGAGAAACAAATGTTAATTAATTGACGGAAGCCCAACTGAGTCCACTAAGGCCCAGTAGTATTGGGGGGCGATTTATGTATAATAAATACATAAAGAAATTAATTTAATTTAAACAATTATAATTAGATTATGATTATGAATTAAATTAATTATGTGATAAATAAGTTAGGAGGTTTAATGAGATTAAATTGCTCCTATTATTATCCTATCAATAGGTTATTATTATCTTTGTAATTAAATATAATTATAGATAATAACAATAAGAATTTTATTCCGAATTAAATTCTTATTCAGTAACCTAATTCTATCTGACTAGGGTTTAGATGGAAGAAGATATATATACCCCTTTTAATGAGAATTTCGGCCAAGCCTAGCAATCCTGGGAGAGAGAAAATTCGACCCCTACCGTAGTGGATCGATTCTTCACCGCTTGCTTCCGTTCAATTGATTTTTCATCTCTTTCTCTTAATCCTTGATCTTGTGTTGATTTATTAGAGGCAATCTTCTTTGGTTGTTTTTATACGGTTGAGTTCTAATAATATTTTGAATTGTGTTTTTGTTTTGTACTCGGGAACTCGGAGTAAGAGTTGTGGGCACTACGATTGCAACAGTAGATAGAACTTCGAAAGGTATTTCCTTTTATCCCTCTTTATATGAAATAACGGTTAACGGATCTTGGTTAAAGGAAATAGGTTAAAATTTTTATATTTCCGCTGCCAAACGTTTGCCTATTTTCCTTTACCCCGTCGTTACCAAGTAATAATCTGGACAAGTCCGGGTATCGAATCCACAAGATTTATACCGCAAGTACCAAACTACTAGGCTTCTAATGTTATTTAGGCTATGGGGGGGTTTGAGATTGAAGGTTGTTTAAGTTAAACTACAACTAATTAAGTTAAATCTACTCCTAATTAAAGTTATTCTACTCCTAAGTGATCTTTAAATAATGTAATTAACTTGGAATGAAACTGTTGGGGACTAGTCATCGAAAATTAACCAAGTGCAGCAGAAAACTACAGTTAGATTTTCTATAATCCAGTTAAGATCATGTCAGACTGCCACGAAGTGAACTTCAAAACAAAATTAAAACAAAGATCCAAGAACTTACGGGTGATGTCTCTTCTAGAGATGGCTGCAGGAATCCACAAGTCGAGTGAATCTCCTTAATCACGTGCACCAACCGTATAGGAACTGAACCGGTGCTAGCTGATAGGGGTATTTTACCCCTATCTTTTAGCGTGATTTACGGGTTAATTTTAGAAGAAATAAATAAGTTTAATTACAAAAATAGAGTGTTTTAATAAAATAACGAAATAAAAATAAATTCCGTGCTTTCAGTTAATTTTCCTTGTCTTTGATCAATTTAGGAAATAAAAACGTCAAGCTAACTCGGCCCTCGAGATTTGTATTTCAGGTATGAGCAAGGAGTGAAAATCCACTCAATACGCGAGGCGCCTCATTCCTTACGCGGGGCGTGAAACAGGAAGTCAGAAATAATTGCCCTATCCATAGGCACCACGTGGGATCTAGTCAGCATACACAAGGCGTATGCCAACCTACACGAGGCATATGACACATGTCAGAAATGATTAGCCTAATCCTGAAAGTCAGACTGCATGATCTCCCTGAGTCAACTATCCATACGCGGGGCGTGCCTCAAGCTACGCACGACGTAAAAGGACCAAATCAAGCAATAAAGAGTCATAGTCTCAAACACGCGAGGCGCATGCCATTCTACGCGGGGCGTGTTTGAGACAACAAGATCTGGAATTGGTCCACATGCAGGAGATTTCTAACGGAATGGGCACACACGCAGGGCGTATACCACCATACGTGGGGCGTATTATGTGATTTCTGCACAAAATTATGTTCCTCCATGCTTGCACCTTGTAGAATTACAATTTTACCCCCAGCTTGATGTATAAATAGGAGTGACTATCACTCATTTATATACATTAGAGACACTTGAGACTCCTTGTAATATACTCTCTTAGATTAAATTCTTGTTTTAGATTTGTTTTAGGCTTTATATAGCCAAACTCTTCCACCTTGAGAGCTTGTTCGTTGATTCCGGCATTCCATCAAAGTTCCGCTCCATCTCCGTGCACCAAGCTCGAAAGCTCCACCATCCAAGTCCTAAGAGATGGCCTTGAGTTCGGTTAGCTAGTTCCGAGGGTGGATTCTTCCCTTTTCACTTGCTAATTAGCTTGAACTCATCCTATGTACTAGGCTTGGTTGTAATTCATATTTACATTCTCCATATTTATAATTTATGATTCATAATCTTATTTTCTATATATGTGTTGATGTTTGTTACTTGTTTTGATATTCATAATTGATTATTGTGTAGGAGAACGCGATTTCCGACGCCATTCGGGCTATCTTTAGGGATTCATATAGGTGTTGCCTTACCGGAAGTGACAAACCGGAAACCGTAGGAATTGACAAGCCACGGAACTTACGGGCCCTAATTTCTGGTCCCAAGCATTAGACACGCCTTGACTAGGAACCACGTAGTCTAAGTACTTCACGGGTCGGTTACACTACACGTAGTCGTCTTTGCAAGAGCAAACCATCAACCATATAATCATTAGAAGTCGTTATTTGTCATAGTTATAACTTATCGCATCCACATCACTCCATAGAGTTTTGTTATATAAATTCTCCTTACACGTAGTTAGGAGTAGTTTATAGTTGGTCCCCATATCAACCTCAAAGTATTCACCACTTAAATAACGTGTAAAACCGAGTCGTTTAATACTTGCAGTTATAAATCCCGTGGATTCGATACCCGGTCTTAACCGGATTATTACTTGATACGATGGGGTACACTTGCCCCTAAGTAGTGACGTCTAGTAAAGATAGAGCATTTAGAAAGATCACATCCATAGTCATAACGCACTTATCGTAATACACATTTTGTCGTAGAAAACACTACACTAGACGGCACGCATCAAGTTTTTGGCGCCGTTGCCGGGGATTTATAACATCTTGCAATATTAGACAAAAATGTTTTATTGTTAGTTTAAGCATTCTTTTTGTATAAATTGTTTATATATACTTTTGCTAACATCATTCTTTCTTGTTGATATTATATTTCATTCTTTTTATGCATACCCGATCTCGGAGTGATTCTCTCGTTCCTATTGATCTTGAGATTGAACGTACTCTTTGTAGGATTCGAATAGAGAAAATGGCAAACCGCAACGCCGAGGTCAACTAGCCCGAAGGAAACCAAAGGCCGCATGTGAACAACATCCGCGGGGGCAACGACACACGTTCGATGATGGAGATCCTTGCTCCGCATCGTCCCCAAAACCATAACGGAATTGTCGTCCCCACGATACCGGCCAACACGTACAAGATAAAGACCGGCATGATCCAGCTGATACAACAATGCGGTCAATTTGGAGGGGAACTCCATGAGAACCCCAACGAACATCTCGACAAATTCCTTATGTGTGTCGACACCTCTCGGTAAAATGGTGTTCCCGTTGAGGCTGTGAGACTAAAGTTGTTTCCTTTTTCTTTAACAGGACAGGCGTTGGAATGGCTACACTTGTTGGAGGCGGGATCCATCACGTCATGGGAGGAGCTCGAGAAGGAGTTCCTTTCCTACTATTTCCCACCGTCCAAAACGGTCAAGTTACGGACTGATATCACGTCTTTTAGGCAACTGGAATGTGAGGCCCTTCATACAGCTTGGGCTAGGTTCCGAAAGTTGCTCCGAAACTGCCCCCACCATAACATCCCAAAGCACGACTTGGTAAGCACCTTTTACCACGGTTTAACCCCCACTAATCGTGCGACTGTTGATTCCGCTGCATGTGGGGATCTATTTCGGAAGTCAGCAAGTGAGGCCTACGAGCTCATTCACGAGCTCACGAGAAAAAGCGTGCAGTGGCAAGAGGATCGGCTTGCCGGACCGTCGCGACATCAAATGTTTGCTGTGGAGAAAGAGGCTCCGAAAAGTTTCATAGCGGAGATGAATAAGAAACTTGACGCGTTAATTGCCCAGTTGAGCCTCAACAAAAGTGCACAGGTCCTGATGTGCAATCACTGTGGTGGAGACCACGACGGACTCAATTGCCAAACCGGTAGCCCTTTCGCCGGCGACATCGAGAGTGTAAGTTATGTAGGAGGCAATGCAAGGTATAATCCTAATCCGAACTCCTATCACCACCACAATAATAATAACAGCGGTTGGCGGCCTCGGTACCAACACCCGAACTTGTCATATAGCAATAATAATAACATGTTGAGGCCCCCATCCGGCTTTGAGCAAGAATATCGGGAAAACGGGCTCGGGCAATCACAAGCCATGCCCGATAATCGGAACGCTCCACCTCCCGACAATATACATGGCCAATCGGTCACGTCTTTGTTGAAGGATATATTAACCCGACTTTCTGATAGCGAGGTGTTTTGCAGGGATCTTAGCCGCCAAGTAGCCCATCTGAACCGTCAGCAACAAGAAAGGCCACTAGGAACCCTCTCGGCAAACACCGAATAAAATCCGTGGGGCAAAAATCGGGAATCCGGACAGGCGATAACGCTCATGAATAGTGGAGGTTCGGACCCGTCAAGTTCCAACTCGGACAACTTACATTGAGCCACCGCACAAGAAAGTCGAGCTACTTCGACTCTAAACGTAGCATTGGTTTGAATTTCTCGAACATCTTGTTTATATGTATCATAAACTTGTTTTTATTTAATTACCCTTTTTATGCGGATTTAGTTTTTCCCCTTTGAGTCATTGTTATTTTTAAATTTTAAATTTTTATTTTTACTTTTATTTTTGCTTTTATTTCCATTTTATTTTTATTTTTATTTTTATTTTTATCTTTATTCTCCTCATTTTTCATAAATTAAAAGAAAAACAAATCCCATTGATAATCCAAAAATTCTTAAACACGCGGGACGTACAACCCAGTACGCCCCACGCATTTACGTTTCTGACCCATTTCCCTCAATAAAAGACACTGTACGTGGGGCGTCCCTCCTACCACGCCCCGCGTACGCTTTAGCATTTAACCCTTTCGAATAAACGCCACGTGGGAGGACACGCGGGACGTCCTCAGGGCACGCCTCGCGTATCCTCGGGGAGTTGTGAATTACAACCCCCCATGGCAGCTTTTTCTCCTAACTTCCCATCACTCCTCTTCCCCATGTACCTTTCCCACTTCCACACTCCACCTCCTCTTCCATCCAATCAACCTCCATCTTTTCAAATTCAAATCTTCAACTTCCCTCCACAATAAATTTTGTATTAACTACCCCCTTAATTACAATTTAAAAACATACAAATATTAAAAAGAGTTAATAATTAAACATAAAAATCATAAAATCAATTAAAAACTTATTAAAAACTCATAAACCATAAAATTAAAAATCAGAAAACTGCTAAAAAACCGAAAAAATCCTTTAACTTCCTCCTCTTACGCGAGGCGTATCTCCATGTACGCCCCGCGTCCTCACCCCTTTTTCCATCAAAAAGGGACAGGAGGCATGATATGCGAAGCGTGCTTCCCTTCACGCCCCGCGTACCATGCCATTTTCGCGTTAATAAAGGTCAGGGGGAGGGATACGCGTGGCGTGGCCCCTTCACGCCCCGCGTACCCCTCTGGGAATCCGAGTTTTACTTGGATTCCCCACTTCTCCCCTATATAAACCCCTCCTTTTCTCCTCCTTCTTCCTCACAACTCCCTCAACCTTCTCACAACCTTCCTCCACACTCTCTCAACCCCTCAAATCACACCATGGTTAGGCGAAAGAAAACCGCCGACATGCGTCCCCCACGGTCCACTTGGGCCCGGTCTTCCCGTTTCGCACAAAACCAACAATCACCTCCACCTCCCGAACGGGAGGGAACTCCACCACTCACCCGCCAATACCGGGCTCCTTTTCATCTCCTAACCGGAGGAGGCCCAAAAGTACGAAGATCTTTGCGCGGCCACGGTCAAGGAGCTCCCGTACATCTCGGATAGCATGCTTGATCATTATGATCTCGGCGCTCCCTTCGAAGCTCGCCTCCGCGCCCTCGGTTGGTACGATCTCTATTCTATGCATCGGCGGGTGTACCCGTCACTAGTGGTGGAGTTCTACACCACCCTCACCTCCAACAACGTCCCCGGAGCCGCCCTCTTCAACTTCCGCCTTCACAACCGTCCCTTCTCCATTGACACTCAATGGCTCCAAAACCATTTCACTTACCAAGCGGAGGGGGGCATCTCCCGTTGGCCCGATGGTGTTTCCGCTCATGATTTTTGGACCTCCATCACTGGGTCCGAGGATTACGATGTCTCCAACCTCCGCCCATCTCTCATCCACGACCCTATCCTCCAACTTCCCCATCGCTTCATCTCATTCTACTTCTCGGGGAAGTCCGAGTCCACTAAGGTCAACAAGCACGAACTGTTGGCCCTCTACTGTTGTGCCAATGGGCTCACTTATGACCTCTCCTACCATGTGGCCGCTCACCTCCACTCCACGCCCATCCAGAAGCGGGCCAAGCTCGGGTTTGGCCACCTTGTCACCATCTTTGCCCTCACCGCTCTCGGTGAAGCTGCCCTTGACTGCCTCCCGAGCCTTTTGCCTCTGCCCGTGGAGAAGAACGCCTTTAAGTCTCTTAAGCGTCCGACCTCCGGCCCCATAGAAACTTCGGGGGCGGCCCACTCCAATGAGGAAGGTGACTCGGACTCGAGCATGGGTCTCAATTTCAGTCCTCCACCCCTCCACGACTTCAACGCTCTTTATGCCCGGTTGGATATTCTGGAGGGCAACCAACGTCGTGATCGGGCCCATTTTGACTCCCGCTTCGACTCCTCGATGCTCGCCTCGACGCCTCCGAGGCTCAAAGGCAAGCGGATAGGGCCAGCTTCGAAGCCTTCACCAACACATTCTACACCCACTTCAACATCCATGGAAACCCTCCTCCGCCTCAACCATAGTTTTCATTTGTTTTGCTCTGTTTTGTATTTTCTTTTTCTTTCATTTTAGGTATTTCCGTTGTTGTTTTCGTTATCTTTTTATGTTTTTAATGTACTCCCCTAAGTTTCTTTAATATATTTATAGTTTCTGTTTATGTTTCGTGTTTATTTTTCATAGTTTCTATGCCTTAAATAACATTCACGCAGGGCGTACTCCCTTTTACGCCCCGCGTGATCCCCGTTTTCATGTATAAAATGCTCAGAAACTCAAACACGCGGGGCGCCCCTCTTCCTGCGCCCCGCGTATTTGAGTCTCTGCCCAAAAAAAAGAGCTCAAAACGCAAAGCCTACGCGGGGCGCCCCTAGGGTACGCCTCGCGTAGGACCAAACCTCTGAAGAGCCTAATTTATTTCATGTCTATTTTTGTTTTTGTTTTTCTCTTCTTTTGCGACGTCCTTGGAATAGACGTCATTTTAATAACGCGGAGGGCCATGCAACCCCGCACTTTCAGTTTGTTTTGCACTAACAAAAACAAAAATAAAAATCAAATAAACAAACAAAATAGTTAAACTAATTTATTGATTCTTTAAATTTTTCCGACACACTACCCCCCTCGGAAATAAATTAAAAGTTCCGTTATTTGTCCTTAGAATAAAAAGAGGGGACACAAAGGATCGGTTTTAATGAGAAATTTTAGTCTTAATTTTGAAGTTCTAGAATTTATGCAAAGCCTAGGTTTATACTAAACAAAAGCATTGAATCCTAACCCACATGTCATCTCCATAATAAAATTTAAAAAGGCAATAAAAACGGGATATTTGAAAGTTTAGCGAAGACTCGATAGTACACAATTTAAACCCGAATCTTTTATGAGGTAATTTTGAGCCTAAAAGAGTTCGTACGAGAACTCTATTTCTTTCACAATTTTTCGAGAGCTTTGACTTCACTCGACTCATAGAGTTTGCACCTAATACCGGGTTAAGTACACCTATTTCGGTTAAAATGGCAATAGATGATAAAACGAGCCCACTTAGTCTAATTCTTTTCTTAATTTATTTTTCTCGTTTTTATCAACCTCTAGGAAACCCCCTTGAGCCTACTAACCGACTTTTCTTGTCAATACCCTTTTAACAATTAACCCTCTTTTTCCTCTCGTTTAAATACCAACAAAATCAATTCGCACTCGAAATAAGTCAAGGCCTTAATAAGTGAGCACCATAAGTTCTCGAGATCGTTTTTGTGCCGCTCTCAAAACAAAAAGAAAAAAAAGAAGAACATAATAAAGAGCAAAAAGGCATTCTCAAGCTCCATCCGAGCAATTTCGAGTTATATTTTACAAACTTACCAAGGCCAAAATAAAATGCGGTGCAATCATCAAAATGGTATTTGAACTCGAGTTCTCAAAAATTAACCACTAAAAAAGCCACCCACATTACAACCCCCCTCCGGGTTCATTTTTAATATTGTCTCAACCATAACATAGGAGGAAAAACCCGGATAAAAATGCAAACTCAAAGTGATCTCGGGTAAGTGCAAAGAAGAGTGCTAAAACACCGACCCACCAAAAGTTGAGCGTAAGAGTGAAATCCCTTAGTGAGGTACTATCGGGTTCTCAAAAGATAATCGACCCCCGTTAATATTGCCTATTAATTTTGATCATGGAGGTTTCAAATAAGTTTTGGTCACTCGATTGTTTGCGTGGGTACTTACCGAAAACTTTGCATAAAACTTTAACTTTGAAATCACGCACTTGGTAAAACCAACCGACGGTTTGATAGGAGTATTTTACCCTTATCTTTTAGCGTGATTTACGGGTTAATTTTAGAAGAAATAAATAAGTTTAATTACAAAAATAGAGTGTTTTAATAAAATAACGAAATAAAAATAAATTTCGTGCTTTCAGTTAATTTTCCTTGTCTTTGATTAATTTAGGAAATAAAAACGTCAAGCTAACTCGGCCCTCGATATTTGTATTTCAGGTACGAGCAATGAGTGAAAATCCACTCAATACGCGAGGCACCTCATTCCTTACGCGGGGCGTGAAACATGAAGTCAGAAATAATTGCCCTATCCATAGGCACCACGTGGGATCTAGTCAGCATACGCGAGGCGTATGCCAACCTACGCGAGGCGTATGACACATGTCAGAAATGATTAGCCTAATCCTGAAAGTCAGACTGCATGGTCTCCCTGAGTCAACTATCCATACGCGGGGCGTGCCTCAAGCTACGCACGGCGTAAAAGGACCAAATCAAGCAATAAAGAGTTAGAGTCTCAAACACGCGAGGCGCATGCCATTCTACGCGGGGCGTGTTTGAGACAACAAGATCTGGAATTGGTCTACATGCAGGAGATTTTTGATGGAATGGGCACACACGCAGGGCGTATACCACCATACACGGGGCGTATTATGGGATTTCTGCACAAAATTATGTTCCTCCATGCTTGCACCTTATGGAATTACAATCTTACCCCCAGCTTGATGTATAAATAGGAGTGACTAGCACTCATTTAGATACATTAGAGACACTTGAGACTCCTTGTAATATACTCTCTTAGATTAAATTCTTGTTTTAGATTTGTTTTAGGCTTTATATAGCCAAACTCTTCCACCTTAAGAGCTTGTTCGTTGATTCCAGCATTCCATCAAAGTTCCGCTCCATCTCCGTGCACCAAGCTCGAAAGCTCCACCATCCAAGTCCTAAGAGACGACCTTGAGTCCGGTTAGCTAGTTCCGAGGGTGGATTCTTCCCTTTTCACTTGCTAATTAGCTTGAACTCATCCTATGTACTAGGCTTGGTTGTAATTCATATTTACATTCTCCATATTTATAATTTATGATTCATAATATTCTTTTCTATATATGTGTTGATGTTTGTTACTTGTTTTGATATTCATAATTGATTATTGTGTAGGAGAACGCGATTTCCGACGCCATTCGGGCTATCTTTAGGGATTCATATAGGTGTTGCCTTACTGGAAGTGACAAACCGGAAACCGTAGGAATTGACAAGCCACGGAACTTACAGGCCCTAATTTCTGGTCCCAAGCATTAGACACGTCTTGACTAGGAACCACGTAGTCTAAGTACTTCACGGGTCAGTTACACTACACGTAGTCGTCTTTGCAAGAGCAGACCATCAACCATATAAACATTAGAAGTCGTTATTTGTCATAGTTATAACTTATCGCATCCACATCACTCCATAGAGTTTTGTTATATAAATTCGCCTTACCCGTAGTTAGGAGTAGTTTGTAGTTGGTCCCCATATCAACCTCAAAGTATTCACCGCTTAAATAACGTATAAAACCGAGTCGTTTAATACTTGCAGTTATAAATCCCGTGGATTCGATACCCGGTCTTAACCGGATTATTACTTGATACGACGGGGTACACTTGCCCCTAAGTAGTGACGTCTAGTAAAGATAGAGCATTTAGAAAGATCACATCCATAGTCATAACGCACTTATCGTAATACACATTTTGTCGTAGAAAACACTACACTAGACGGCACGCATCACTAGCCGTAATCGATTCAGAATGATATGAGCATGAAGAACACAAAGAACTTTGTGCAGGGACTGAGGGGGCCGAAATTTCCAGGGAGGAGGCAAGTGATAATTAGCTTTCTAAATCTTGTGAATAAATACCTATATCAATTAGGTTTAGGTTAAGTGGCTAATATCCAATTGGTCTCTCATTGGTCCCTAACCATAAATATAACCCACAAATTATATTTAATTCAATTAGGTCCAAATAGGCCCAATTTAATTACCCCACTTTAATTGGCTAATTTCTAATTAGTCCCTCCTTGATCCCTAATCATAAATATAACCCTATAGATTATAATTAATTCAATTAGGATCAAATAGGCCTAATTAAATTATCACATATATATAAGGCCCAATAATATTTAATTGCATTATGGTTCAATTAATAATTTATCCTATGCAATCTAATTAATCAATTGTTAATTAATTACAGGAAATTTAATTAACTAACCACAACCAAATTAAATATCAAATTGATTAACTTGTTAAATAACAAATAATCAATTTATTCCTTTGTTAATTAATTACCGTTGGGGCGTTCCCTACTCAGCGACGCGCTGCACTTCCTAGACCCGGGTGTAGTGATAAATGTGCAAGGGTTGCTAGGTCGTCGCCCCGAAGCGGCGCGCCACCCCAGGACCCGGGGGTGGTGTCAAATATGCAAGGGTTGCGGGTAAATAAGCTAGTCCACGGTAATGATAGGGGTAGGGGTAAGGGTAGTAGGTTACGCTTTGGGACATGGAACATAGGTTCTTTGACAGGAAGATTAGCTGAAATTGTAGATGTTATGAAGAGGAGGAGAATAAATATATTATGCCTACAAGAAACCAAGTGGGTTGGAGCCAAGGCTAGAGAGATAGCTCCTTGGGGTTATAAGCTTTGGTACTCAGGAAAGGATAAGGGTAGAAATGGAGTAGGTATTCTTATTGATAGGGAGTATATTGATGAGGTAGTAGCGGTGTCTAGGAAGAGCGATAGAATTATGAGTGTTAAGCTAGTGATAGGGGATGAGGTTGTGAATGTCATTAGTGCATATGCGCCACAAATAGGATTAGATGTGTCTATAAGACAAGCTTTTTGGGATGACTTAGAGGAAGTGGTGCAACAGGTTCCTAGGGATGAAAAAATGGTACTAGGGGGTGATCTCAATGGACACGTGGGTTCTAGGCGAGATGGGTTTGAGAGTGTTCATGGAGGGTATGGCTTTGGAGATAAGAATGAAGCAGGAAATGATATTTTGGAATTCGCATCAGCCTATGACTTGAGTATCATGAACACATGGTTTATGAAGAGAACATCCCACTTAGTGACTTATCGGAGTGGCGGTAATGCGAGCCAAATTGACTTCTTCTTAGTAAGGAGTGCTTGGAGAAAGAGTTATATTGATTGTAAGGTGATCCCTGGTGAGAGTACGACAACCCAACATAGAGTAGTGTTGCTAGATTTTCGAAGTAGGAAATGTATAAGAAAACAAACACCTCAAGTAGAGACTAAGATTAAGTGGTGGAAATTGCAAGGGGAGAATCAACAAAAATTTATGGATGGGATGACCAAAAAAGATATTTGGACTTGCAATATGGATTCAGATATAGATTCGATATGGAATAAGATGGAGCATAGTATAAGGGAAGTAGCGAAGGAAGTTCTAGGGGAATCTAAAGGTAGCATGCCACCGGGTAAGGACACATCTTGGTGGACAGAAGAAGCACGACAAGCAGTAAAGAGTAAGAGAGAATCCTATAAACTATTGGGGAAATGTAGGAGTGACAAGAACTACGAAAAATACAAAGAGGCTAAAAGGGAAGTAAAGAAGGTCATACGAGATGCTAGAGCAAAGGTGAATCGGGATCTGTATACAAGATTGGATACGAAAGAAGGGGAAAGAGACATATATAGAATTGCTCGGATGAGAGATAGGAAGACGCGAGATCTCGGAAAAGTTAAATGTGTGAAGGATGTGGACCAGAAAGTCCTAGTTGGAGATAAGGATATCAAGGAGCGATGGAGGTCCTATTTTGATGACTTATTTAATGGAGATCGCCAACAAGATGTTGGAGATATAAGTATCCATCACGATATGATAAATCATGAATGCCTGCGGAGAATTCAAAAGGGTGAAGTCAAAATGGCATTAAGTAAGATGAAGTTGAAGAAAGCAGTAGGACCTGATGGCATCCCTATTGAGATTTGGAGATATTTGGGAGAAAGAGGAATCGAATGGTTGACGACGTTCTTCAACAAAATTTGGAGAAACAATAAGATGCCATCAGAATGGAGGAAAAGTACCTTAATCCCTTTGTATAAGAACAAAGGCGATGTCCAAGATTGTGGCAACTATCGGGGAATCAAATTAATGAGTCACACTATGAAACTTTGGGAGCGAGTGATTGAACAAAGGCTAAGGAGGACGGTGAAGATCTCGGAAAACCAGTTTGGCTTTATACCGGGAAGATCAACTATGGAAGCCATCCATCTAATGAGACAATTAATGGAGCACTATCGAAATAAGAAGAAAGACTTGCATATGGTTTTCATTGACTTGGAGAAAGCATATGATAAGGTACCAAGGGAAGTACTTTGGTGGGCCTTGACAAGGAAAGGCATTTCGCGGAAATATATTGACGTCATAAAGGACATGTATGAGGGAGTATGCACGAGTGTACGTACTAGTGTTGGGAAGACCAAAGAGTTTCCTATTACGATTGGAGTGCATCAAGGTTCCGCACTAAGCCCATTTCTTTTTGCCATCGTTATGGATGAACTAACAAGTTCACTTCAAGATGGTATACCATGGTGCATGCTGTTTGCAGATGATATTGTGTTGGTTGATGAGACGAAAGAAGGAGTGGAGATGAAGTTGGAACTATGGAGGCAAACTCTAGAATCTAGAGGCTTTAAGTTGAGTCGAAGTAAGACAGAATATTTGGAGTGTAAGTTTAGCGGCCGTAGGAGTAGGGAGGCAGGGACAATCACCCTAGATGGGAGAGTTGTTCAGGCCTCGGATTGCTTCCGGTATTTAGGATCTATTATCCAAACGGATGGAGAAGTAGATGGAGATGTTGCTCATAGGATTAAAGCTGGTTGGTCGAAGTGGAAGAGTGCTACGGGTTTCCTTTGTGATCCCGGCATGCCTAATAGATTGAAGGGAAAATTCTACCGGACGGCAATTAGACCAGCATTGTTATATGGTACGGAGTGTTGGGCAGTGAAACACTGCCACATCCATAAGATGTCGGTGGCGGAGATGCGTATGTTGAGATGGATGTGTGGTCACACGAGAAAGGACCGGGTGCGTAATGAAATAATTAGGACAAAAGTAGGGGTCACATCTATTGAGAATAAAATGAGAGAAAACCGACTAAGGTGGTTTGGCCATGTGAGATGTAGAGCGCTTGATGCGCCGGTTAGGAGAACCGAAGAGTGGCAAAGGGATGTAGTGGTGAGGGGTAGGGGAAGACCTAAGCAAACTTGGAGGAGGGTGATCGAGAGTGATATGAGTTTATTGGGAATTGAGGAAAATATGGTAGTGGATAGGACGGAGTGGAGGGAGCGAATCTGTGTCGCTGACACGACTTGATTTTCACGGTTTTATATGATGGTTCATGTTAGCCGACCCCGAATCATTTCGGGACTAAGGCTTTGTTGTTGTTGTTAATTAATTAACAATTAATTAACATGTTCCATTCTGATTAAATACATAACATGTATTTAAGATTATACCATTATTCAATTCCACGAGTTGTGTGGGCACGATCCTAAGGGTTCGTTCTCAACCAGACATGGGCCTAAAGCCCAATGACCATAAGTGGGTTCTAGCAAACCATTAAAGCCCCTGGCTGATACGAATTACTTCAGCCGTCTATAGAAGACACATGAAACCCAGTAGATGATCTCTCAGTATCTCTTACCATTTGCATATCCATATTATAAGCCAGAGACATGGTGGCTGTCATTCTCTATACGGTTTATTATATTTCTTGATCTAAAGTGAACTAATAAATCAGATAAGTAAACTACTTATCAGGGTGTGGCCACACACTTCTTCAGTTCCACTTATCAAGTGGCCGGTGATATCGGCTCACCGTTAGGTGAGTGGTAATCTCATCACTTAATCTATCCACAACAACGTGTTCAACGATCCACCCAACATACCCGTATTTGGCATCCCGTTACGGACATGTTAGACGGATATCAAAGTGAACCGCATCCCACACCATTTACTATAATGAAATAGGTCTGGAGATAATAGAGTTCTACATTTAGAAAGATCAATGACACGTTCACCATGAATCTTTCTAGAGCGGATCGGTCCAGTCCCACATTAAGCTACATCAATGCGTACCTGTATCCATATCTGACCACAACTACACAGATACTAGATGCATAGACCTTTAGTTATATTCGTTCCCATGAATAGAACATGCCTCAGACATTTTATGATTATCAATCAACGGATACTCCATCCTGTTTCATAGCACAAGATATAAACATTATGAATTATTGCCTTTATTCATATAACACATATATGATGTATTCAAACAATATACAAAATGTATAATACATATTGTAGGACCAATGCCTACGAACTAAGGCACACCAACAGTCTCCCACTTGACCTAGGTCCAAGTAGGCATTGCCCTAATTCCTACAAATCTAGCGTGAACGTCATGCTCTGTCTCTCGCAGGGCTTTGGTCAAAGATCAACGACATTGTCCTCTACGTGTACCGTCTCCAAAGAAAGTTCACCTCTATTCACGATTTTCTGAATGGAGTGAAATTTTCTGAGTAATAATTTTGATCCCTTATGTGATTAGGGCTCCAGTGCTTGTGCTTGTGCTATGGCCCTGTTATTGTCACAAAAAACATCAACCGATCTTAGGATAGTTTTACCTAGTCCTAAATCGATTGTGTACTTATTGATCAAAATTGCTTCCCCTATAGCGTCGCATACTGTGATGCACTCAGCTTCTTTGTAGAATCTGCAATAGTCAGCTACTTTGTTCATAATATCATATATTTTATTAAGACCTTCCTCTTCAATATATATTCTAAAATAAATTCATATTCCTACTATATTAGTCATTCAAGAACCTCAACATATAATTACCAACTCCATTATATTACAATTGAAATACCAAAGTTCTAACGACAATTCTAACAATAAGCAACCAGCTTCCAAACCTCGCCTAATCGGTCAGTAACCTTCTCTATATCATGTACTTTCTCACCTAAAAACATTAAAACATTTAAAAACGTGAGACAAAAATCTCAGTAAGCAATTATCAACTACATAACTTAATTATACTCAAAATAACTATATCTACAGTTTAATTTCCAAAATACACTATATAAAATTCATATTCTTAAAAATGAACTTTTTATGGATTAAACCATAATAAAATACTCAAAACAGTACCTTTAACTAAATATGCAATTTAAAATATCAAGCTTGCTTTCATTTCTCAAAATACCACACATAGTCAAGACGTAAATCATTGTATTAAAACACTTAATATAAAACTCATGTCCCAAATAGCTATATATATTTATTTGTTTAAAATCTCAACTATAGTCTTCAAAAAAAAAAAAAAAATCTCAACTATACAAAATAAATAGGTTTGCAATAACCATTTAGTCAAATCAACTGTAAATCAATAAATACTTCATAAACCGTGTTTCGATGAATACTTTATAAATCGTATTTCGATAAATACTTCATAAACTATATCTTAATAAAATACTTCATAAACTGTATCTCAATAAATACTTCATAAAATGTATCTTAATAAAATACTTCATAAATTGTATCTCAATAAATACTTCATAAACTGTATCTTAACAAAATACTTCATAAATTGTATCTCAATAAATACTTCATAAACTGTATCTTAATAAAATACTTCATAAATTGTATCTCAATAAATACTTCATAAACTGTATCTTAATAAAATACTTTATAAATTGTATCTCAATAAATACTTCATAAACTGTATCTTAATAAAAATACTTCATAAACTGTATCTCAATAAATACTTCATAAACTGTATCCATCCGAGAGATAATCCCCGTATGTATCAATCCCCACAATATAATAAAATCGAGATATCTCATAATTTTGCGTAACCCGCATGGTCTTACTCAACACTACTTTGCCATACCTGATAGGTCTTTCAACTGTGTACACATGCCGTATTTTTCACTAAATACGGACTTTAATTAAAGTAAGCAAAGTAAGCATAGTCTAACCCTATAATTTCATAATGTAACTTAAAATCATAAATATACTCATAAATCAACATCATAAAATTTCTCAAGTACATTTCTCAATCAATTTCCAAAATATTCAATCATAAATCATTATTGTACTAAAATCACCAATATATAATTTAAAATATACTTATCAATACTAACTTCAATTTCTTAAGAATAAGCACATAAATCATCATATATAAAAACTTTATTTCATAAATCATAAATTATCAAAAACACTATTTTAACCATCTTAAAATCAAATATTCACCTTAAGAGATAAAATTTATAAAGATCATTTAACATATATTTATATGTACTCAAAATCATAAAAAGGTGGTTGATAAATTACTTACCTCAACAATCAATTGAAGAAAAATACAACCCGAATCTCAAAATTTAACTAGAATCCGTCATGTACTAATGTGTCTCGTAGGAGCCTATACTTCTTAAAAGATGGAAGATGGATGGAAGCTAACTTATACTATTCATTGACCGATCAAATGTGCTCTCCATTTTCTTTCCAGGAGGTTCCCAACTTCCTTTTTTTCTTTTTAATAGCTATATATTATTATTATTATTTGATCTTAGCTATATATTATTTATTAGGTATGCATAGTACACATTTTTTTTTTTTTTATTTCAAAAATTGTGCACAATGCGCTTATATTAAAGAAGAAAGAAAAATCATCACCAGATCCGAATGTGATTCGAACCCATGACCTTCCTAGTCATAGGTAAGCTCTCAACCACTAGGCTAAGAGCTTCACCACGGTATGCATAGTACATATTATTATTATTATTATTTATTATTACTATTTTTAAATAAACCCATGCAATACCCATTTTATTTTTATTTTAAATAAGTTTCATGCATAATGACACATTTTTATTGATTCAACAAATGTATTCTTACATTAATTTGATATCAACACATGTCAATCCACTGTTTACTATTTATTTTTATTTTTTTATGTTCGAAATAATGTTTGGGAATGTGAATTTGTGTTCCCAATAAGGAAAAATATCCCTTTAGGTCCCTTTAAACTTTAACTTCTTTTAAAACTTACCTTAAACTTTTAATTTTACACTTAAATCATGAAATTAGCCTTTAAACTATATCCATAATACCCAATTAATTCTCCAAGCAATAAATAACTATAATGTAACCTAATATTAGGGTATAATAACTAACATTAAAGACACGAATGTGACAAGATTCTTCAAGGATGGAGGCTAGGGTTTTTTTACAAAATAAAATGATATCTTAAAATACAAATACAATGTTCTATTTATAGCTGCAGTTTGATGCCTAAACCTAATCTGATTTGTTTCCCAATGCAAGTGGAAGAGTGGGTACGTAAACGTGAAGTCGTGAGGCCAAAAATTAGTCAAAAGACTAATTCCTGTGGGCTAGCTTATCGAGCTGGGCAACCCAGCTCGTCGAGCTGGGCATGGCCAGCTCGTCGAGCTCCCCGCACTAGTAAGGCTAACTCACCGAACTGGCGACGGGCTGAACATGCCTAATTCACCGAGCAACTGTCGGGGTGTCCCAAGACGCGATTTTCGTCCAAAATTGATCCTATTTTGACCTGCACACGCACATAAACTCCAAACGACGTTAGTCCAAAGGCTAAATTGACCCACCAGTCGTCAAATTTGAGTAAAAACTCCATTTAGTGCGACCTTTGGTGGATCAATCAGTCGAAATAAATAAGTGACAGTTCACGTGTGTGCTATTTTGGCAATATTTGCCTGAAAACAATCAGAAAATGGCTAGAAACTATAAAAGTAAATAAAACATATAATAAAACTAACTAACCCACACACATGCATAAAAGTGCGAGAATTGCTCGCTTATTGAATGAAAAAACCATCCTAAAAACCGTACCTAAAGATAGGGTTTTTTACCCCTATCATTTATCCCATCCATATTCAGCATCCATGTATCCCAGAAGAGTAAACTCAGAGGTGTTGGGATATTAGAGACCTACATTCACAGAACCTTGCAAATACCTAAGGATTCTTTTCACTACTATGTAGTGAGATTCCTTAGGGCTAGACTGATACCTAGCACAATAGCATACTGAGAATTGTATATCTAGTCTACTTGTAGTTAGATAGTGTAAGGAACCAATCATACCTCGGTATAATTTGTTGTCCACTGACTTACCTAACTCATCCACTGAAAGTACGGTGTCATTGCTCATAGGTGTTGAGATTGCCTTGCAATTCTCCATGTCATATTTCTTCAGTATTTCCTTGGCATATTTAGTCTGGCTAATGAAGATTCCATTTTTACCTCGCTTAATTTGAAGTCCAAAAAAGAAGCTAAGTTCTCTCATCATGGAGATTTCAAACCCAGTCTGCATTTTTTTGCTAAATTCTCTACAAAGTGATTCATCAGTAGCACCAAATATTATATCATCAATATATACTTGTGCTAAGAGGGTATCTTTACCTTTCCTCTTGATAAACATGGTTGTATCGGATTTTCCTCTGACATAATTTCTAGTCAGAAGGAAGTCGGTTAAGCGTTCATACTAAGCACGTGGTGTTTGTTTTAATATATAAAAAGCCTTTTTGAGTTTATAAACGTGGTTCAGAAGCTTGGAGTCTTCAAAACCAGGATATTGATTTACATAAACCTCTTCGTTTATAATCATATTGAGGAATGCACATTTTAAATCCATTTGAAATAACTTAAAATTCATGTAACTTGCATAAGCACATAAGATACAAATAGCCTCTAACCTTGCTACTGGAGAAAATGTTTCTCCATAATCTATACTTCCTGATGACTATATCCTTGTGCAACCAGTCTTGCCTTATTTCTTTCATGTTTCCTTCTTCATCCAACTTGTTTTGGAAGACCCATCTGGTTCCGACAATTTTCTTACTTTTTGGAAGGGGAATTAAGTCCCATACAACATTTCTCTTGAATTGGTCTAGTTCTTCTTGCATAGAAATCATCCAGTACTTATCTCCTTTAGCTTCTGGGAAGTTATTTGGTTCTATGCTTGAGATGAAGCCACATTGTTCAGAAGCCTTAGCTGGATTTTGGTCCTCACTCCATTCTGGACAGTATCTAGGATATTTTCCACAGAGTGACCTCTAGGAACTCTTACTTATCTGGGGAGAGGATTGTCTTTAGCTGTGGATGTTTCAACAACATCTGCATGAGCAATCTCATTAGTGAAAATAATTTCAGAATTAGTTTTACCTTCTGACATTCCAGTGGGAAGAGGTTCAGCAGCTTGAGTGTTCTCAGTAGGTACTGAGGCTAGATCTTCTTCATCCTTGTTGTTGCTGAGTTGACCTACAGGGTTAGTCTCATCGAATTCCACATGAATTGATTCCTCAAGTACATCAGTTCAATTATTGAAAATCCTATATGTTTTACTGTTTGTTGAGTAGCCAAGAAAAATGGCTTCATCAGCCTTAGAATCAAACTTTGCAAGATTGTCCTTAGTATTTAAAATAAAACTTTTGCAACTAAAAGCTTTGAAGTATCCTATCTTAGGCTTTCTCCATTTCCATAGTTCATAGGGAGTTTTCTTCAGTATAGGTCTAACAAGAGCCCTATTGAGAATGTAACACGTTGTGTTAACAGCTTCTCCCCAAAAATACTTCGGAAGCTTGTTTTCGCTCAGCATTGTCCTAGCCATTTTAACTGAAGTTATGTTCTTTCTTTCAACTAACCCGTTTTGTTGAGGACTTCTCGGAGCAGAGAAGTTATGGTCAATGCCTCTGGTTTCACAGAATTCATCAAACATTTGGTTTTTGAATTCTCCACCATTATCACTTCTGATATGAGCGATTTTTAAGTTCTTTTCATTCTTAATTATTTTACAGAGGATTGAGAATATCTTGAATGTTTCATCCTTGCTACTAAGAAAGATGATCTATGTATATCGAGAATAATCATCCACTACTACGAGTGAATCTTCTTCCGCCCAAGCTCAGAGGCTGAACTGGCCCAAAAAGATCTAAATGTAGTAGTTCTAGAGGACGTTTAGTTGAAACAAGATTTTTACTTTTGAAAGATGTCCTAGTTTGTTTTCCAGCTTGACAAGCATTACACAATTGATTCTTTTCAAATTTCAGAGTTGGCAAACCTTCAACTAATTGCTTTCTTGCTAAATTATGAAGGAAAATATGCAAACGTTTGCAGCGGAAATATAAAATTTTTACCTATTTCCTTTTCCCAAGATCCGTTAATCGTTATTTCATATAAGGAGGGATTGAACATAAATACCTTTATGACGATCAATCTACCGTTGCAAACGAAGTGCCCACAACTTCAAAAGAGATGGAAAACTGTCTACCAATCTGCCCCTACCCGAACAGACCTTCTAGACCTCCGAATGACAATCCCAACGGTGCAAAAAAGGAAGAATGTGTCTAGAAGCTCCTGTCCAAAAATCGTGACAATCCGACGGTTCAATCTTCGGGAATCCGTGAAATCGTGAACTGACCCGATGTAGGAGGAGCAAAACGAATTTCTCCTTTTGTATGTCTTTTCTACTTTCATGAACATAACAAAACATAAGTAAACGATTAGAACTCAACCAAGTAATAGCAATCAAGATAGATTGCCTCTAATTAATCAACACAAGATCAAAGAGAAAGAGGAATAGATCAAATCAATCGAATGGAAGCAATCGGTGGAATTCCATCCTCTACTGTAGGGGTTGAAAATCTCAGTCTGCGGGAGAGACTAGGGTTGGCCAAAATTTGCAATGGGAGGGGGTATATATAACCTCTTGTATCTAAACCCTAGTTAGATAGAATTAGGTTACATATTAAGAGTTATATTCGGAATAATACTCTTGTTATTATTATCTATAATTATATCTGAATATATAAAGATAATATTAACTTATTTAATAGGATAATAATTAGAAGCAATTTAATCTCAATAAACCTTCTAACTTGATTATCCTATAATTAATTTAATCCACAATTATAATCTAATTAAAAATGTCGAAATTAAATTAATTCCCACATGTGTCATAACACATGAATTTCGCCCCACTCCATACATGGGCCTTAGTGGACTAAGTTGGGCTTCCATCAATTAATTAATATCCATTCCTCTTTTTGGTTCCAAGTCTTATGTGTGACCCATTAGGTTCTTATTGCTTCTAGCCGTATACAACTATTAAATTAATTTCTCAAAATTACATTCAATCTTTGTATAACGGAATGAGTGCGCGAACTATGATTGGCAGATCCGAAACATTCCCCCAGAGCTATAAGAAAACAGGTTGATTCCGTCGTTGACCTTTTCGTATTAGTTACAGTATAATTCGATCCTTTATCAACTACATCATTGAACAGAATCTTATGACTATAGATTATGTCATAAGATTCTGTTCAATGATGTAGTTGATAAAGGATTGAATTATACTGTAACTAATACGAAAAGGTCAACGACGGAATCAACCTGTTTTCTTATAGCTCTGGGGGAATGTTTCGGATCTGCCAATCATAGTTCGCGCACTCATTCCGTTATACAAAGATTGAATGTAATTTTGAGAAATTAATTTAATAGTTGTATACGGCTAGAATATCAATTGTACGTGGAGGGAGAAATAAGAACTTAACGGAGTAATAGGAATGACGTGTCCAATCCGTTCTTGAAGTCTAAATTGATACCTTTTTTAAACGTTAAGCATATATTGGTGTTATTTTATACGTGGAGCCTAAATTGATATTTCCTAAAAACTATAGACCTATTTTGGTACCTTATCCTAAATAAAAAGAATGAGGTTGGTAGTTGATTTTTATATCAAATGAGTTAAAAACTTATAACTAGTGCGATAGGGGAAGATGATGAAGTTGGATTGGCAACTCAACTTAACAACATTAATTAATGAAAGGTGTCCAGGAGCATTTGAAAAACCAAATTAATGAATAAGCGATGATTAATCCATTTACAAAATTGAAGCCCAAACCATGCAACATATAGCTTTGAACTTGGACAATTAAACACACATAATCCACTCATAGCCCAAGACAAAATGTATTTATGTAAAAATTTTGTAAAGACATGAAAGTTGTTCTGTCTCTGAATATTATTTGCAAAAGCCATTGCATGAAAGCTATAATTTTAGAAGGCCATTATAGTGTCTTGTATATATTTATACTCTGCTTTGTAAGTTCTAAATCTTGATGTGATTTTCTTTTAGGACTTTGGGAAGTAGCAATATAAAACGACTTAAGAAAAACTTTACATGTATGAAATCGAATTTTTTATATTCAAAATAAGTTAACTAATCCATAAATTAAAAAGTGAAAAACTATTAATTTCTTTAGACATTATATCAATTTTTAATATAATTTATCTAATTAACCTCTATTTTAGTCAGTTCCGTTAATTTAGTAATTTTATCATAAAAACCAAACCTTATATTTTTTATAAACTCAAATCGAAACCCAACCAAATATATCGAATAATTGAACCGAAATTCATTTCCTAATGAAGTGATGTATCTACATCAATTACTGACTATGTTTGTTTACACCAATTACTGTTTATTTTTGTCTTTAATGTTTTTTTTCTTAGAGTGATAGCAAACAATAAGGAAAGGAAGGGACAGGTGACAGCAAATGTGGTGAAGCTTTTAAACTTTGAGGTACGTAATAATCTTTCATATCCTTGTCTTTTTTGTTTGCACCATTAATATGTTTGTAATCATGAGTTGCTTTTGTTTGTGTGATTGCATCATGAAATGGAAAATTTGACTAAATGTGTGTTTTTATATTTTGATCAGCTATTTATTAATGGAGTATAATGATAACAAATGGTTGGAACTTCCAAGGTATTGTGAAAGATATTTGAATGGAGATAAATTATTTATAGAACGTGCATTTGATAAATATAGTGTAGGAGAACAAATGAAATGTCCTTGCACACATTGTTGTAATCGTAAATGGCATAGCAAGGGTGCAATTTATGATCATCTAATTTGCAATGGACCGGCTTTAACCCTTGCTAGTTGGATTTATGATGTTGTGAGAAAAACTACTACTAATGATGAAAATGTAAAGGCTAGTTCAATGGGTATGAATTTTGGAGATGAACTAACTAGAATGTTGCATGACAATTTTCAATATATAGACAATGACTTAGGCAATGATGATCATGGAATAAACAATGGCCCAAATTTAGATGCAAAAAAATTCTATCATCTTGTTGAGGAGGGAAAACAACCCCTATATCCTGGTTGTGAAAGATTTTCTAGGTTAAGCTTCATGGTTCGACTTTACCTATTTAAATGTGTTCATGGAGTTAGTGAGGCTGCATTTTCAGATTTGTTAGAGTTGATCAGGGAGGCTTTTCCTAATGCCGAAGTACCAAAATCTTTTAATGCCGCAAAGAATGTAATTAAAGATTTAGGTCTTGATTACCAAAAGATACATGCCTGCCCTAATGATTGCATGCTATATTGGGCTGAAAATGAAGGTGAAACTGTTTGCAAAATTTGTGGTGCTTCTAGGTGGAAAGTTGTGGATAATGAATATGTTGGTGTTGAAAATGAAAAGCCTAAGAAATGTCACAAAGTTCCTGCAAAAATAATGAGATATTTCCCTCTAAAACCAAGGTTGCAGCGACTATTTATGTGTAAAGGTTTGGCTGAATTAATGATATGGCATGCAAAAGAGAGAAAAAAAGATGGCAAGTTAAGACATCCAGCAGATGGTGAGGCTTGGAAGGCCATGGACAGTTTGTATCCTAACTTCAGCTCTGAAATTCGTAATGTCAGATTAGGTTTAGCTTCTGATGGTTTCAATCCTTTTCGAACAATGAGCATATCCCATAGCACATGGCCAATTGTTTTGATTAATTATAACCTACCACCTTGGCTTTGTATGAAACCTGAAAATTTGATATTGTCTACTCTAATTCCTGGCCCAACTTCTCCTGGGAACAATATTGATCTGTACATGCAACCTCTAATTACAGAATTGAAAGAGTTATGGGATATAGGGGTGGCAACTTATGATTCCTTTACAAACCAAACCTTTACTTTGCAAGCAAACCTACTTTGGACCATTAGTGACTTTCCGGCTTATGCTATGTTGTCGGGTTGGAGCACGAAAGGTAAATTGGCTTGCCCAAATTGTCATTATGAGACTTCTTCAACTTACTTGAAGCATAGTAAAAAAATGTGTTATATGAACCATCGCAAGTTTCTTGATTCAAACCATAAGTGGAGGGTTGACAAGAGAAGATTCAATGGTGATATTGAAGTGGGAAATATGCCTACTGAGTTGTCTGGAATGGATATTGTGGAGTTGTTACACGAATTTAAGAATGTATTTGGGAAGCAGAAAAAGAAACCACAACCCAATTCCAAATGCCCATGGAAGAAGAAGTCCATACTTTTTGAATTACCGTATTGGATACACAACCTATCCCGCCATAATCTTGATGTCATGCATATAGAGAAAAACGTTTTTGATAATATATTGGGGACTTTGTTGAGTATTGCAGGTAAGAGTAAAGATCATCTAAATGCACGATTAGATTTGCAAGATATGGGCATTAGGAAGACCCTTCATCCTTGAAATTCCAGTGATAATAAACACATTGAATATGGGGCTGCCTGTTTTGACATGACTAACAAAGAGAAGGAAGTCTTTTGTATGGTACTTAAAATGGCCAAATTACCTTATGGTTTTGCATCCAATATTGGCCGATGTGTGCAAGTGGGTGATAGGAAAGTATCAGGGTATAAGAGTCATGATGCTCATTTCATACTTCAATATTTACTACAGTTTGCTGTGAAAAAGTCATTAAAGGCCGAGGTTGCATTGCCTTTGATTCGATTGGGTGCATTCTTTAGAGGGTTGTGTAATAAAGTTATCGATCCAAATGATATAAAGGGGTTGCAAGAGGAGATTGTTGAAATAATTTGCCAACTTGAGATGATATTTCCACCATCTTTCTTTGATATAATGGTTCACTTGCCAATACATTTGTGCAAAGAAGTTCAGCTTGGTGGTCCTGTTCATAATAGATGGATGTTTCCAATCGAACGCTACTTGGGAAAGTTGAAGTCCTATGTTCGCAATAGATCAAGACCAGAAGGGTGCATAGCTGAAGGGTATTTGGCTGAAGAATGTGTCACTTTTTGCTCAAGATACTTAGGTGATGGTGTGAAAAATAAACTCCTTAGTCAGTCGGTTGGTATTGGGGGTTCAATTATTCCTACTATCGGTTATCCTCTAGGTATGTAGAAGAATAAGCGCTGGAATTCTATTCATTTGGATGATGACACTTGGAATAAAGCTCATCGGTACATTCTTTTCAATTGTGGAAATGGAGAAGTGGAGAAATACATACAGTAAGAAGAATTTGTTCATTTCAAATTTTATCCATTTTTTTTTATTTTTTTTATTAATTATGTAATTGTACATGAATATATTTCTTATGGTTGTATTCCATGTTTTGTTCTTCATTTGTAGGGAACATAAAAATTTGTTGGAAAGTTTTCCAAAGAGACAAAGGTATAAAAAAGAAAGAGCACACAGTTTAGAATTTCATAAGTGGTTTAAGGAGGAGGTTCAACGAAAGACTTTTGTTTCTAGTGACCTATTAAGTTTGGCAAAGGGTCCAGTTCGATCTGCAAAGAAGTTTAGTGGATATGTAATAAATGGATCAAGGTTTCATACTAAGAAAAGAGACGAAAAGTGTACTACCCAAAATAGTGGTGTCATGTTAACAGCCCTAACCACTAGCTTCGCAAGTTCAAAGGACCAAAACCCTAAAGTCGGGGATGTGAATTACTATGGATCAATTGAAGATATCATTGAAATTGATTACTGGGGGGCATTTAATGTTATTTTGTTTAGATGTTCTCGGTACCAAGAAGAAAAAGATGATTATGGGTTTCCTCGAGTTAATGTTAGCAAGTTATATAAAAAAGATGACCCTTTTGTGATGGCCTCACAAGTGCTTCAAGTATTTTTCATTGAAGATCCTACAGAAAAATATTCACATTATGTTATTAAGAAGTTGCCTAAGGAATGGTCTGATATAGGAGAAGGCAATGATGCCACTGAAGAAGATATAAATGTTGTTGATGTAAGGGAGAATTTTGTGTTGTGTGCTGAAATTGATAGTAACAGAGATAGCTGGTCCAGAGATGATGTGCCTATAAGAAAAATCCCATATCCAACAAATATAGACCCAAAATCAACGGATTACACAACAAATGATGTTGATTCAGACATTGATAATACTGATTGGGATTGGCTGGACTCCAATAAGTAAATGTAGGTTTTCTTTGCATCTTTTCTTTAAATAAATTTATATGTGTGTTTTGAGATATGTTGAAATTACATATGGTTTGATATTTTTATCTGTGTTTATCCTTGTTTCAGATATGTTTAGAATTGTCTCTAGTTTGAGATTTTGTTTAGAATTGGTACTTGTTTGAATTGCTAATGTTTAAACAATCATTTTTTACTTACTACATATGATATTGTTTTGTTGCAGAATGAAGGAGAAAACGTACGTTTGTTATTAAATTCTACCATGGAGGAGATTTTAAGAACAACAAGTATGTTGGAGGTGAGGTTTTTGAGTTTCCCCCTTATGAAGATGCAGATTTGATCTCATTTACTTCATTGATGAGTGATGTCAAACATGAGTTGAAATATACCGAAATTAGAGGGATGTATGTCAAGGCAGATGACAAAAAGGGATTCAAACTCCTTGTGAATGATAAAGATGTAATCTCTTACATGGAGAAAGTGGGTGATTCAGGGACTTTGGAATTTTTCATCGACAACATAGTTGACCAAACTAGTACCGTTGTGAAACAAACACAGCCATTTGTCCTTGTTCGACCAAGGAAGCTTCCTACTGAAGGTAATTTTGGGTTTAGATTGTTTATTATTTTGTCAACTTTTACTACAATATTTGATTACTTCGAATTTTATATAACAGAAGTTCCTTTAAGAAAAAGTCCAAGGTCAAAAGGTGAAAAATGCAAGTTTGTCACTTTGAAAAGTATTCAACAAGAGAGCTTATGCAAAAAAGAAAGAGTTGGAAAGAAAGAAAGAGCTTATGCAAGTTGAAGTGTCTCTAGTTGATGAAAAGATAGGAGATTCTGATGACGTTGAGGGGGATGCTAATGTCGAACATGAGGAGGACTTGGTTAGTCAATGGAATTCGTATCTTAATTTTGAAAATATGTTATTGTTGATTATTTGATTAAGGTTGATTATCCTTAAATGAAGCCTCGTGATAAAGAATCTATTATGCAACTTGACAATGCATATGAACAACTCCGAAATGAAAATATTGCAAAGAACAAAGACAAGATTGCTTCACTCCGGATGGATTCACTATCTTCCTCTATGAGGAATTCTATAAATCAAAATGCAGAATCGAAGGTATATTGACTTAAATACAACTCTTATCTTATAGTTATATTTTTTAACCTTCTAACATATTCAAATAAAATTCAGCAAGGAAAAAAAGCAAGAAAGAAAAAGGTTACTAGCAACCTCAACGTAACTAGGAGGACAACACGTTCCCTAGCACTTGCCATTGATGCAGCTGCTAAGAAAACAGTCAAGGATGTTACAACAGAAGGGTGTGCTAGAAAAAGAGTGGCAATAGAGGTAATAGTATGTTCTTATCGACTCTAAAATTTCTTTATTATATATTGATGTTCTTTCTTGTTTTTGAACTCTTATTTTATTTACATGTACGTTTGCAAGACAACGGAAGAACCAATGGTAGAAGTTTCTGAAGGCTGTGCTGAAAAGTTGGACATAATGCATCTCCGAAAAAAGAGAGATGAAGGTATTGGAACAATGGAGAATTATATTGCGTTACGAAAGCGACAAGAAAAAACTCCAAATCAACCACAAATTGGGTTAGTTGAGCTACCAACTGAAATGACACAAATTGAAAATGATATAATTGTTCAATGTGAGAGTCAATTATCACATGATTCTAGAGGTAAAGGAACTTATCTCATGAGAATATTCTCATTATGTAAATATCCTCAATTTAATGTTAAATTTTTGTTTTATAATGTTGACAGCATCAACTAAGCAACCGAAAAGGAAGTTTCGAGGACAAACAAAATTGGATGCAATCCATACAAGAAATATTGAAGAAAGAAAGATGATAATGTTGAATGATGTGAATCAACCAATTGGGACAGTACATCAAGTTTAGCCACACAAACTGGTCACATGTTCCCGATAAAGAAATTTTGTGGCAATTTGTCAAGGTAAATTTACTATTGTTTGATGAATACATTTAAATTGCTTTTGTTACTATTAATTAACATCAAGCCATATATTATGTTTATGTTATAGCAAAAGTACATTATACATGATGATGGTAAGAATTGGGTGATGAAAACTATTAATGATGCTTGGAGGGGTTATAAATGTCGACTAAAAACTAAGCATTATAAAGCTTATGAAAATGATGAGGATAGATTGGCAAACAGACCCGATGAGCTTCCTATCGAAGAATTCAAGGTTCTCCTCAAATATTGGGGTGACAACAAAATACAGGTAAATGTGAATTAAAATAAGCTTTACATGCATTTGATTTTTTTTTAAATGGACATTTTTTTTCAAGTTAACCTATGTTTTATTTTTTTATTATTGAGGCACGAGCTGCAAAAATGGTGGAAAATCGAAAACATGTCAAGGATGCACACACTGCTGGACCAAAAAGCTTTGCACAAATTCGCAACAAGTTGGTATGTTCAAATGCTTATTTATTATTAATGTTGTGATATATTTTATTTTACAAACAATTATTTTTATTACTTTACATAAGCAACTTGAAAACCCAAACCAAGTGGCACCATCAAAAGTCGAACTCTATATTGCAACTCGCAAAAGGGATGAGGGACGCACTTACAAAGCAACCGATGAGTTTGCTAAAACTAAGATTGTAAGTATTTTCTCTCTTTATAAGTCTTTTTATTGAAATTTTTTGGGATTGATACTATTGATTTTGACATGTTGATAAGTTTGCTGCTTGTATTACTTCTCCCTAATAACTGTTCTTCACTCCCTCGATTTAGTCTTTTGGTTAAGGTACTATAGATGTGGTTAAATAATATTCTTAAATTGGATGAAAATCTACCATAATCAATAACTTACAAATTTGGATATAGATTTGTAGAAAAAATGGTATAACATGAGAAGAATAAGATGTGGAATCATGATAAATTGACGTGAGAATTTTATGATAGATGAACATCAAATTAAGGTTGAATGTGAGTTGTAAGGGTGCTCGCTATACTGTTTTTTATAGCTGGAATAAAGTTCAATTTTAGCTCTTATTTCGTATAATTTGGCCTAAGTCTTTATTTCAGTTTTACTATATTTGGTCCCTTTATTTTTTTTTATCAAAATGTAGTCCTTAACATGACAATTCGTAATAAGCACGCCTATATTTTTCACTCTTATAGTGAAGGACACACACATATCTTGGTCACTACTACATGTTATTATTAATTAACTAACGGGATAAGGTATCAAAATAGGTCTATGGTTTTTGAGGAAGTATAAATTTAGGCTCCACGTACAAAATAGCACCAATATAGGCTTAAAGTTTAAAAAATGGTACCAATTTAGGCCTCGATAACGGAACGAGACACGTCATTGATATTATTCCGTTAAGTTCTGTCAGTTGTACATGGAGGGAGAAATCAGAACTTAACGGAGTAATATCAATGACGTGTCCAATCCGTTATCGAGGCCTAAATTGGTACTTTTGTAAACGTTAGACATATATTGGTGTTATTTTGTACGTGGAGCCTAAATTGATACTTCCCAAAAATCATAAACCTATTTTGGTACCTTATCCCATTAACTAAATTAGCAAAATAATAGTCATTAATTATTAATTAGCAAACTTTAGTCCTTGTACTTCCTTGGCTAGTTAGACTTTTATTGTAAGGAATCATACTTCCAGTACCATATTCATAGTCTATTTTGGTGAGCAAATTAAGGTCCTACAGACCATTAATTGATTTTTGTTAATTAAGAGTTCAATTAATAATGGCATTATATTTATTTGGGTCTCTAAACTATCAAAATCATCAATCAGGTCCTTGAATCAAGCAAAAATCATCAATTGAGTCCCAAATCTATTCTAAAATCGGAAAATGTGACTATTTGATATAGCTTGTAATAATCTATGTATTGGTTCAAAATGAGTTTGGGAAAGATGGTCTCAAACTGTTCAACGGAATTATTTTCGATGAGACCTCAATTGATGATTTTTTATTAGTTTAGGGACCTGATTGGATGTTGATAGTTTAAGGTTCTAATTGACTTTGAAACTGTAGTTTAGAGAGCCAAATGAGTATTATGCCATTAATGATTAGAAGTAAATGTACAAATGATTTAATTAGTCAGAATTGTTGAAATGATTAGAACTGAAACTAAGATTCACTCTATTCCTTTTTAGGATTCATATATGAAGCTAGTGCTTACTGTGTTACATTATTGCTTAGTGAATTCACTTATGAATTTCTTTAATTTGCCTTATATATTCTTATAAATTATTTTGAGAGTTAAAAATTTTGATGTCCAACTTAATTATAATTTACATTTTTCTCTTCCATCCCTTTTTTATTCTGCCACTTGTATTCTTTGTGACCATGTTATGTAATATCGATCCTACTGAATCCTATATTTATATTATCAATGCCTAATATATTAAGTTGGAGACTTGCATGTAGAAGGTTGAGACATTTCTAAATAATATAATTGATGTTTTTGTGAATACGTCTTGGAAATGAATCATTTTTTTGTCTCGTATTTGGCAGCCATTTTATATTTGATTTTCTTTTATAGGCAAGGATTGAAGAAATGCAGTCAGGGGGCGAAAATATTGTGATGGTTGACCAACTACTATCGGGTGATTCATCCCATGGAGCTTCATGGCTTCTCGGTAGGGGTGCTAAATCTACGACAAAAAGGGGTCCACCATTGAAACCCCCAGCTGATTTCATGAATGAAATGAAAACAAGCCTAAGGGAGGAAGTGAGGCATGAAATGGAGGAAGAAATGAACAAAAAGATGGAAACAAATATGACATTTATGATGAAACATTTGGCAAGACTCAACCCAACCTTAAATATCGATGTTGATTCAATCACATCTTTGTTTGCTAATTCTTCCCCTCCAAATAATCTATCTAGTGAGGAAACCAATGAGGTAAATGTATTGAATAAATTCTATACCAATCTATATAATTTTATATTGAAAATTTACAATATTGTAACACGGTTTATATGTTAATTCGTGTGCAGGATGACCATGATGGGAAAGATGATAAGTGACATAGATGCCAGAATATTATGTGTGTGTTTTTTTTTTGAAAGAATATTATAATACTATTTTATGTTTAGAGATTGTTTATGTATAAATTTGGATCATTATTTATATAAATTGGTTAATGGATAATATATACATATATTCTTTCATATTTTTTTTTTAAATTAAAATGACTTTTAAATTTATTACAGGTTCAAAAATATTGAAAATTATGCGACAAAAAATATAAGGATGTTGCAAATAATTATTGAAATTGTTGAAAAGAGAACTAAAATTGTTGCAAATTCAAATTAATTAGTTGTAATAGTCAACTAAATTGTAGCAAAATTGAACTAAACTGTTGCAACTCTAATTAAACTTGTTGCAATATCGAACTAAAATTGTCACAGAATCCAAATAAATTGTTGCAAAATTTAATTAAATTTATCACAGAAATTGTTAAAATTGTTACAAAATGTGACTAAAATTGTTGCACAAACTGCTAAATTTGTTATAAAAATCAATTAAAATTGTCGTAAAAATTGTAAAAATTGTTGCATTTCTAGTAATGCAACAATAAAAACTTATTGCAATTTCTTGAAAATTTGTTGTATTATTTATAAATTGTTGCAATGAATTAAAATATGTCCAACTATTGCAAATTGTTGCCAATTTCAAAATATTGTTGCATTAGCAAATAATGCTACAGCCAAAATATCAATAATTTTTTTTTGTTGCATTCGACTTCTTTTTGGCCTAATGCAACTCAAAAGAGGGTCTAACCCAACAATTTGGCTCAGTTGCAGTAGGGGTTTTATAGTGTAGTGTTAGTTTATTATAATGTTTTGTCTCACTTCATGCTTGTATGAACACTTTAAAATCACTTTAAATAAACTTAGGGATTTCCTTTTATTTAGACTTATTTAGTTCTTAAAAGTAATTGCCTTTATACAGTTATGAAACCATATCTTATTAAAACAAATTATATAAAGAATAATTCATTTACAGCTGGTTTATATCCTAGAACAATTGTCTATAGGACACTAAACCCCAACAAATTGGCCAGAAGGTCCATGCTTACATGATCAAGTCTTCTGTACCATAGCTAGGAATTTTCTTCCTTTGAGACAAGACAAATTTCTTTTGAAAACTTATTTTCTAAGTTAAGCATGAAAACATTATCTATCCTAGGAGCAGTAAGGATTATAGAATTAGTCTTACTGTTGGAGATTTGACATCCAGATGCATCGAAGGTAACCCTTCTATCTTTGTCACAGAGCCGAGCCATGCTTAGTACCTATCTTTTTGGCTTGGACTTGATAATTTCTTATTATCAAGCTTCCTACATACCCCCATCAATTTTTTTATGGATTAAAGCCACGTAGTTCTACCGTTATTCTAGACATTCGCCACTCTAGACTTTGTTCCCCATTTTAATCTTTATTCACCCTTTTGGGGGTTTTGGCACTTGCCTTTCTCGACTTTACTCATTTTCCAAAGTGTATTTACTTTGTTTTTTTTGTGAAAATTTCATTTTCCATTCAATTTTGCATGTTTTAAGTTTTCATTCAAGGATACAGATAGGTGGCCAGCCATATATCCATATTTATTCCTTTTAGAATATGTTCTGTATTCTTTTTGCAAATGTTTTTTCAAAGTAACAGTTTCTGCTTTTTTTTTTTAAGGCGAGGCTTCATTATTTTTATGAAGATGATCCTTCATTGTTTTTATGAAGATGATGCTTCGTTATTTCTATGAAGATGAGGCTTCGTTATTTTTCAAAGTATCTCTCCTTTGTGAAAATTTCACTTTTCATTTGTCATTTTCGCCAGTTTAGGTTTTATTTTCTTCATTTGCCATTCTCGACATTATTTTTTCCATCTAGGCATTCGCCGCGTAGGGCTTTATTGCCATCTAGGCATTCGCCGCTTAGGGTTTTATTTATGTGCTCTTTTATTTTGCATATGCTTATATTTCAGAGTCTCTTTTAGGATAGGTGGCCATCCTTATTCTTTTTATTTTGTCTTTCTGTCTTTGAGGAAGAATTTTTTATCTTATCTTCCTATCTTTGAGGAAGAATTTTAGCCTCACAGACTTTTTTTATTTATTTTATCTTCATATCTTTGAGGAAGAATTTTAGCCTCATGGGCTTTTTATTCTATCTTCCTATCTTTGAGGAAGAATTTTAGCCTCATGGGCTTTTTATTTTATCTTCCTATCTTTTAGGAAGAAGATTCACCTTTCAATATGTTTTATTTAGGCACTCTTTTCGCCATTTGCCTTTCAATAGACTTTATTTACCAAATCGGCCTTTTCATTCACCACATCGGGCTTGTATTCGCCAGATTGGGCTTTTCATTCGCCTCATCAGGCTTGTATTCACCACATCGGGCTTTTCATTCACCTCACCAGGCATTTTTTTTTTCATGCCAGTGTTTGGTATTGGTTGTAGTATTAGCGATTCCCTAGTATTTGTGGGTAAGTACTGAAACAACTCCTGAAGTGGAGCCCTACCTTGTCCATTATTAGAAGATTATGATAAGGCATAAAAGCTATGTTTACTTACCTTGGGGGATCACTGGCTTGATCCGTGGAACAAACTTTGTGGCGAAGACTATGTTTTGCATTGGCCTCATTAGCAAATGTCAAGTACGATGCAATGTCTCTTTATAGAATTTTTAGTTCATCTTGGAATCAACTTAGCAATTCCTTCACATCAGTTCCTGACTCTAGAATGAACTTAGTCAAAGGATAAAACCGAATATATATTATATGTCAAACTAATTCCTAATAGAATTTTAATTGTGCTTGCTTTAATAATACCAGATATAACAGTCATAACCATAAAGATTAATATTGCACATCAATATCATAATAAATTTTTAATAATGAATAACCATAATGACAATGGCTAAAAAACAATGCCTTTTTGCATTCTAATGCACATTATTATCTAAGGTAATATATTTATTTTAAACATCATAAAAATTATGACCTTCTGTATTAGGTAAGATATCTTACATAATCATTATTTATTTGTAGCCAATATTTTGTATTCATGTACTAATGACATTCAGAGATCATTAAGGAACTTGTATGTATATCCTAAGAACATTGTATAAATTAATGTTCTTATTCGAAACTGACACTTGTACTATTTTGTAGTTAGCTCATGACTTGAAAGTTTTGTTTACCCAATTTGGAAATGCATCTACCCATAATGGCCTTAATAATTATATGCATGTTTATCCAAAAAAATCGATCACACCTAGATCATCTGGAATTACCCGAGCCCCTTTGTGTTATTTCAATATCAATTGACAGAATCACCTTGAATGAAAGGATTTTTTTTTTTATAAAATGCTAAGATTACGGATCTTATACATGCATTTTGTTCCAAGTCAATGATAATGGCCTATTACACTCGTCATGCATAAAAATATGAGGCATATTAAGCATGCATGATTTAATAAAGATTCGTCTCTATAACATTATCTTTCACAGTTTGTTAGATTTATCATAATAACATATACGATATTCATAGCATTTCATAAGGGTAGTGAACTTCAAATTTCTTTGCCACTTACCTGTAGAATTAGAACACAAGGCGTATTGGGCTTTGAAGTTTTTAAATTATGATGCGCAGGTTACAGGGGAACATCGCCTCCTTCAGCTCAATGTCCTCGATGAGCTTCGTTTGGGATCATATGAAAATGCAAAGCTCTACAAGGAGCGTACGAAAAAATGGCACGACAAGCACGTGCAGATTCGGGAATTCCACAAAGGGGATCAAGTCCTCTTATATAATTCTCGTCTCCGTTTGTTCCCCGGAAAGTTAAAAAGCCGATGGTCTGGACCACATATGGTCATCAACGCATATCCATCCAGGGCCGTGGAAATCCAAAGTCCCGACAAAACAATTCAAAAGGTAAATGGCCACCGATTGAAAATCTACCGAGGAGGAGCCCTCCAGCTCCATGACGAATCCACTTATTTACAGGTTCCCTAAGCACGCACGAGAAAGTCGAGCTACTTTAACTATAAACGTAGCACCGATTTGCGTTTCTCGAACCTCTGTCTATATGTACTATATATGTTTCTTTTTCGTTTTTCTTTATTTGTAAGCATCATTTCTATGCAGCAAAACAAAAT
Source organism: Euphorbia lathyris (assembly GCF_963576675.1). Taxonomy (NCBI): domain Eukaryota; kingdom Viridiplantae; phylum Streptophyta; class Magnoliopsida; order Malpighiales; family Euphorbiaceae; genus Euphorbia; species Euphorbia lathyris. The sequence continues at coordinate 43,109,432 of NC_088914.1, forward strand.
TCCTCCCTATCCAAAGTTCACGCGGAGCGTGCCTATGGCCAAGCCCCGCGTGAACTAGTCTCTGACGAGAAAATATATAATAAAGGGCATGTCACGCGGAGCGTACCCACTAATACGCCCCGCATGGAAACAGACATGTAGGGTCTTTGTAATATTAAATCACCCCTCATCCACCTCCACCATAGTTTTGCTGGTTTTATATTTGTCTATTTTTTTTTGTTTTTGTGTTTTGCATTTGTTGTTTTTAGTTTAAGACGTTTCTATAATTAACGTCTAAGTTGTCACGCTGAGGGCCGTGCAACCCCGCACTAGTATTTTTGTGTTGCACTCACAAAAACAAAATAATTAAACTACATTATTAGTTCAAAAATGCTTCCGACACATAACCCCCCTCGAAAATAAATTAAAAGTTCCGTTGTTTGTCCTTAAAAGTTAAAAGACGTTTTAATACAAAGGATCAGTCTAATTAAGAAATTTAAGCCTTGGTTTCGAAGCTAGGGAATTTATGCTTAGTCGAGATTTGCACTTAACAAAAGCAACGAGTCCTAACCCACGAGTTATCTCTATAGTGAAATTTAAAAAGGCAATAAAAACGGGATTTTTGAAAATTTTACGAGAACTTGAAAGTACACGATTAAACCCGAAATCAATGTGAGGTATTTTGAGCCTAAAAGAGTTTGTACGAAAACTCTATTTTTTCGCAACATTTTGAGCGTTTTTGCTTCACTCAATTCATAGAGTTTGCATTAAATACCGGGTTAAGTACACTTGTTTTGGTAAAAAGGGCAATAGATGATAAAACGAACCCACTTAGGCTAATTCTTTCTTAATTATTTTCTTCATTTTCATAAACCTCTAGGAAGCCCCCTCGAGCCTATTAACCAACTTCTTTGCTAACACTCTTTTAACACATAACCCTTTTTCCTCTTGTTCGAATACTAAAATCAAATGCATCAAAAAGACCCGAAACAAGCTAAGTCTCTAGCAAGAAAGCACAAGTAATCTTTGAAATCGTTTTTGTGCCACTCTCGGATAAAAAGAAAGAAAAAATAAATAAAGCAAAAATAGAGAGCAAAATAGGCATTCTCAAGCTCCACTCGAGCAATTCCAAAATCTATCTTTCGTGGTTGCTATGACAAAATGATAAAAAGATGATGCAATCACCAAAATCGGTATTCGGACTCGAGTTCCTAATATTAACCACCAACCACTAAAAAACCTACCTACATTACAAACCCCCTCCGGGTTCATTTTTAATATTGCCCGACCATAATATAGGTGGAAAAACTCGAATGAACATGCAAACTCGGGATGACTTTGAGTAAGTACAAAGAAGAGCGTACAAACACCAACCCACCAAAAATTGAGTGATAAGAGTGAAATACCGTGGTGAGGTACAATTGAGTTCTCAAAAGATAATAAATCCCCGTTAATATTGCCTATTAAGTTTGATCATGGAGGTTTCGAATAAGTTTTGGTCACTCGTCCGCTTGGGTAAGTACTCATCGAAAACTTTTCGAAAAACCTTGGTTTTGAAATCACGCACTTGGTTAAACCAATCGAAGTTTTGTTTCTTAATTGTCTCAATCCCTTGTCTTTCAACTTTCTTTACTTGAGGACAAGTAAAACTTTAAAGTCCGAGAAGGTTGATAGGGACGTTTAGTCCCTATCTTTTAGCATGATTTACGATTTAATTTTGAGCTAATAATTAAGTTTAATTACAAAAACAAGTGTGTTTTCAAATAAATAATAAAATAAAAATAAAACTTATGCTTTTAATGAATTTCTTTTACTTTTGATTAATTTCAGAAAAATAAAACATAAAGCTAATTCGGTGCTCGTAAGTCGAATTTTGCAGGTACGGGATATAACGAACAAATAAAGGATTAGTGATTCAAAGCACACGGGGCGTAGAATACTTCATGCGGGGCGTTCCACGTAACTGTGCAATTCCCACTAAGTCACGGCAGTCAACCTGCGCGTTCCCATAAGGTCAACACCAACCACGTGGGGCATAAAGCAGAACACACGGGGCATAAAGTAGAGCACGCGGGGCGTGCAAGGTGTGAAACAATGACAATTGTTCTAGGAGCTCAACCACGCGGGGCGTATCCTAGTCTACGCGGAGCGTGGTTGATTCAACTCTTCTGAATTTGATCCACGCGTAAGAGAAATCTTCTACGGGATGGGCAATTGCCAGACACGCGTGGCTGCTCCCAACCACGTGGGGCGTGCCATGTGAAACCTGTATTTACAATGTGAATTCTTACTTGTAATTTGTGTATTTACGATTTTACCCCCAAACTTGATGTGTATAAATAAGAGTGATTAGCACTCATTTCATTCATTCAGATTTTATGTAACAAAACACTACCACCTTGAGAGCTTGTTCACTTATTCCGTCAGCCCGTCGAAGTTCCGTTCTACCATCTTCCACCAAGCTCGAGAGTTCCCCTCCAAGACCTACGAAACGGCCTTGAGTCCGGTTAGCTAGTTCCAAGGGCCGATTCTTCCCTTTCTACTTGCTAATTAGCTTGCACTCTTCCTATGTACTAGGCTTGGTTGTATCTCACAATTACGCGTTCCATATTTATAATATATGATTTGCAATTTCCGTTTCTCTATACATGTTGATATTTATTACTTGTTTTGATATTCGTAATTGATTATTGTGTAGGAGGAAACGATTTCCGATACCTTTTGGGAACCATATAGGTGCTGGCCTACCGGAATTGCCACACTGAAAACCGTAGGAATTGACAAGCCATGGAACTTACGGGCCCTAGTTTCTGATCCCTCGCATTAGACACGCCTTTAGGAGGAACCACGTAGTCTAAGTACTTCACGGGTCGGTCGGTCTACACATAGTCGTCTTTGCAAGAGTAAATTATCAATCGTATATGTTCGAAGTTATTGTTTATGATATTTATAACTTATCGTCACCCGTATCACTTCTTTAGAGTTTTGATTATATAAATCTGTCTCACCATAGTTTAGGAGTAGTTTGTAGTTGTCACCCAAACCAACCTAAAGTATTCACCGCTTAGATAACGAATAGAACCGAGTAGTTTAATACTTGTGGTTATAAATCCTACGGATTCGATACCCTGTCTTAACTGGATTATTACTTGATACGATGAGGTACACTTGCCACTACATAGTGGCGTCTAGTAGAGTCAAAATCACACACACATAACAACTTATATTCTTATCCATTCTCATCCACCATACCGCTAGGCGCCGCACACACCAGCAAGCTGATGACAGGGCTTGTGCCATCGAAACTTCTTATCTTCGCCAAGAGGAAGAGACGAAGGGTGCCATAACAGCTGCTAATGCCCAACTAAGATGGTCTGAAGCTCAAAATCAAAGGTTCCAAGAGGAATGTGATAGGGATGAGTCTTAGATTGGAGCTTTAGATATGGTGTTTTACGCTGTTCGGGTGGAGTTCGCTAAAGCCAATGCATGATTTTCTGCTTAGATTGCTGAGTCTAACGAAAAGTGGTTGAAGTGCGCTGAGGACCTATAGGAAGCCCGAGCTGAAATCTAGAGACTCAAGAACTTCTCTGAGAAGCAAGCTGCAGACGTTTTCCAGTTGAAGAGCAAATTGTCTACCAGGGAAATGCTTCATTTGAATGAAGTGCAGGAGACTAGTGATATTGGTTTCGTTCGTTATCGGGTGAAGCTGTTGACGACGATAAAATAAAGATATTTAGATGTTGATATGGACTTCTGGGTGAATGTGGAGCCACTAAGTAATAGTGAGCCTTATCCTGGATTCGACCCTTCCTTTCCAGCACCTATTGGCCTAGCTGAAGTGGACCTTCCTCATGAAATTGACTTGGAGCTGGATGGTGAAGTGATTGTTGGTGTGCCCTAGTTCATAGGCATTGGTTCTTATAAAATGTATTTGTGTCACATTAATAAAGGCATTAATCTAGTTCATTTATATCTTGTGCTATAATATGAATAGAGAATCCATTGATCGATAATCGTAAAACCATATCCCAAGTCTATTCTATTATGGGAATGATTAGGACCACAGACTTGTATATTCGACGACTGTATGGTAGTAATTGATACTAGCCATAGCACTTGATAAGTCAGTTGTGAATATGGGTACATGTTGTATACATGTGACTGGATCGATCCGCCCGAGAAAACTACATGGTGGTTGTGTCATTAGTTTTCTTAAGTAGGTCTCTAACTGTCTTCAGACCAGATTTCATTATAATATCAATGTGGGATCCGGTTCACTTTGACATACGCCTAACAGGTCTGTAACAGGATGCCAAATACGGGTATGATTGGGTGAACAGGTGAACACATTAGTATTGATAGTGAAGTGATGGAATTACCACTCACATAACAGTGAGATGATATCAAAGGCCACTTGATAAGTGAGATTGATAAGTGTGTGGCCACACCCTGATAAGTAGTTTACTTATCTGATTCATTAATCTACTTAAGATCAAGAAATATCATAAACATCAGAGAGGATGACAGCCGTCATGCCTCTAGTTTATAATATCGATGTCAAATGGTAAAAGAAGTTAAGAGATAACTACAGGGTCTCTGCATCTTTAGACTGCTGAAACTCTGTCTTAGTTAGGGGCAGTAATGGTTTGCTAGAACCCACTTACTGTCTGTGGACCATAAGTCCACTGCTAGCTAAGGACAGTCCCATAGGATCGTGCACATCGAACATCTGAGTTAGAACTTATAGAACAGTATATTGGAGAGATGAAATTAATTAATTGATTGACAGTAAAATGTCTAGGTAATTAATTAGTGGTTAATTAATTGATACTTTGTATCAATGTAATTAATTAATGGTTTTAGGAGTTGAGTATTTAATTGATTAATTAATTTGGGGAATGTAATTAATTAATTTGTAAATTAATGAAATTGCATTCGGTAAATAATTAATTAATTGATACGTCAATTTATTAATTAGTGTTGTTTATTGGGGTAATTAAATTTAATCTAATCATAATTAATTGCATAGAATAAATACTATTGGTATTTATTTATGTAATTAGATTAGGATTGGATTAGTTTTGTAATTAACCAATTAACCCTAAACCAATTAGGTTTAGAAATAAACACTATATATATGAAATTAACCTAATAACCTAATCACTAATTTTATACGATTTCGGCCACAATTCTATTGCTTGGGAAGCAATAAGTTAGGCGGCCACCACATGATCAAAGGTGAGGAATCTTTGTAAAATTACTCAATCTCTCCAGATCTTCCTCCGTTCTTCGGCTAGCACTGGTTCTGGCTCAATAGCTGTTCGTGCACCTGACTACGGAGATCTTACTACCTTGTGGATTCTTCAGCCGTCTCTAGAAGAGACAGTCCGGGTATGTTTATATCCTTAAACGGATCAAAAGGTTTTATTCAATCAATGGTTAACGGACAAAGATCAAGCTATAAGGGATTAGAAATAAATTTTAAACCGCAATTCCGCTGCGCTACAGTTGATTAACTGGCAATAATCCCTAACAGTGGTATCAGAGCCATGGTTTAGTCCGTTTTGATTGATTGAAAAATTAATATGATTTGGTTTTATTATTTTTCCAAATCAAGTTTTTGAAATTTCCTATTAATTCCTCGTGCAGAAATTGTTCTAGGAAGTTTTCAATTTTATTTCTGTCTGTATTTTGTTGTGTTTGGTTCTGAAATTATTTTTTAGAATAATAAATTTAAAAAAAAAAATACAGCAGCAGTTTTATTTATACTGTATAAAAAAATAGTTTCGGGCACGGAATAGCAGTCGCGGGACTGCTGTCCGCGAACAGCAGCCCCGCGGCTGCTGTTGGGCGGACAGCAGCACTATTGCTGTCCGCCAGACAGTAGCCACGGGGCTGCTGTCCGCGGACAGCAGCCCCGTCGCTGTCCCGGGTCCGTTAAAAATTCAGAATTAGTCTAATTTTGGATTTAACGGGACTGATTTTAATCTTTAAAAATTTCACGGGTATTTTTAATAAAATCAGGGCCCTAATACCGTTTAATTTATAAACGTGTTTTGAATGAAAATTAATTGGTATTTTTTTTTTTGATAAAAAAATTAATTGGTATTAAAACGTTTTTGATTGGCATGCATATTTAATTTTAATCGAATTGATAATTTGTGTAAAATTGAATATGGTTAATTTGTGAAATTGGCCCAATAAACCGTGACACCGGTTTAAATTGGGAGGGCTAAATTTTAGATATGTGACGACCCTAAAAATTAAGTGGGAGCGAAATTGTAATTTTGCATAAAAATGGATGTTAACCGTTTGGGCCTTTATGGGCCTTAGTCACGTATGGTAAAATTGGCGATTTCACCCTAAGTAACTCGGCTTAACTTTATTAGATGATTTTGGAATGCCATGATCATGCATTATATTTATATGTCTTACTGTGCAGCAATGTGTCATAGATTTCTATGGGCCCTAAATTAAAGTCGGTTTGTAATTTAATTTATTTTGGGAAATGGCCTGCATGCCATTCTTTCATTAATGTAATTTTAGAATGAGTTCTATTCATAAAATTGTAATTGGTCGTGAAGAAGCCCAGATGGTCCAAGCCCATGGTGGGAGCCCAAGGAGATTTGAAGCAAGCCCGTGAAGATTAGATAGTATATCTAGTTTCACTAGGATGTATTATAATGCCCATAGAGTCTCTATGTTTATTTTGATTATACAATTTCTTAGTATAACATGAAATATAAGTAGCAACGATCACCAGATCATCACCCGCGATAATTATATGTTAAAGCCGTATCACTTAATTAATCCGGATAATGAAATATTGAGTCGTTTAAAAGTGCTTTCCAGATTCACACCTCTTCCTCCCAGGTAGTGCTACAGTGTATGACGTGCCCTAGCAGGTATGCTGTAGTAATTAGTGGGTCGTCGAGGGTTAGGATACTTCGGTATGGCTAATGCGTGTATGGTGGTTGGACTCAACGTGGGTAGCATTAGCTCAGAGCGGGCCCTAAGCACAGATGGGCTAAGTGTCACAAAGCCCATCAAACCAAGAGTCCTTGTGGAGGATTGGATAGTTTATCCTACCAAATCGTCAATGGTCGACGGCGGAGCCCTAGCTCGGTCTATTATTGATGGATTGTGGATCTTGGTCAAGACAGCCAAATAAATATCACCAATAACAAATTAAAATGGATTATTAATTTGATCTTTGGCCTAAGCCCTTTATTCTAACTCTAATGTAATTTTTTCCACGTAGATAAAAATCACCAAGTTACATAAAAGAAATAATGAATGCAACAAGCAACAACTCACTCAGACCACTCCTGGAAAAGGAAAAACTTTCAGGGACTGATTTCCTTGACTGTCCTATGAACTAACAAAAGGTTTGTAGACACGAGTGGAAGGAATCTGTACTGATTGCTACCTTACCAGCCAACAAAGGGAACACACCTAAGGGAAAGGCCAAGTCCAAGTCCAAGGCGAACGCCCAAAAGGCCAAGTCAAAGACAAGGAAGGCGGCAGCTCCTAAAGGTAGGTTGGCCTTGGCAGATGATATATGTCATGAGTGTAATGAGAAGGGACACTGGAAGAACACATGTCCAAAACTAAGGGAGAAACAGAAGGCTAAAGCTTCTGGTTCTGGCATTTATGTTGTTGAGATAAATTTGGCTATTTCTACATCTTGGGTTTTAGACACTGGATGTGGTACTCACATTTGTTCAAATGTGTAGGGACTGGGAAATAGGAGGTTGTTAGGATCTGGTGAAGTGGATCTTCGAGTCGGAAATGGTGCTCGTGTAGAGGCCTTGGAGATCGGAGATTACACTTTAGAGATGCCTACTGGTTTAGTTTTAGAACTTAGAGATTGTTGTTTTGTACCTGCAATGCGCAGGAATATTATCTCAGTTTCTATGTTGGATATTTCCGGTTTTAATTTTAATATTGGACGTGGTAGGATTTCTATACATCGTGGCAATATTGTTTATGGAACCGCATTTCTAGAAAATGGTTTGTATATCCTTGATCTAAAACATAGTGAATCAATCTATAACATAAGCGCTAAAAGGATTAAGACTAATGAACTAAATCCTACATATATCTGGCACTGTCGTCTTGGCCACATAAATGAGAAATGCATAACTAGGCTTTACTCTAGTGGAGCGCTAGGGTCATTCGACATGCAGTCTTATGACAAGTGTGAATCTTGTTTAAGAGGGAAGATGATAAAGGCACCTTTCGCCAAAACTGGTGTAAGGGCCACAGAGCTATTGGAGCTGATACACTCAGATGTATGCGGTCCAATGAGCACTAGTGCTAGATCTGGTTTTCTGTACTTTGTTACCTTCACAGATGACTATAGCCGATACGGGTATGTGTATCTGATGAAACATAAATCTCAAACTCTTCTGAGATTCAAAGATTTTAAAAATGAAGTAGAAAATCAACTTAGCAAGAAAGTAAAAGTGCTCCGGTCCGATAGAGGGAGTGAATACTTGAGCCAAAAAGTTTGTCTCATTCTTGAGAGAGTGTGGGATTGTATCCCAACTCACTCCTCCTGGTACACCCCAATGGAATGGAGTGTCAGAAAGGAGGAACAGGACCCTGCTTGACATGGTCCGCTCAATGATGAGTCAAGCTTCTCTCCCTATCTCCTTTTGGGGATTTGCTTTGGAAACTACTGCTCATATAATTAATAATACACCGAGCAAGGCAGTTGAAGGAACACCATATGAATTATGGACAGGCCGAAAGCCCAACGTTTCCTTCATGAAGATTTGGGGCTGTGATGCACATGTCAAGAAATTGATAAGTGGCAAACTAAAGTCCAGATCTGTTAAATGCCAGTTCGTGGGTTACCCTAAGGAAACTAAGGGTTATTACTTCTACAACCCAACCGAGAATAAAACGTTCGTGGCTAGGTTTGCAGTCTTTTTGGAAAAGGAATTTCTTTCCAAAGTAGACAGTGGGAGCAATATTGATCTCGCTGAGATTCAAGACTCACCAACTCCCACAGCAGATGCTGAGGATGCTCAGGTAATTGATTTAGGTCCTCAAGAAATTGAGGAGGTTGAACCAGTTACACAGGAACCTAGAAGGTCTGATAGGACACGTCATCAGCCCGAAAGGTACGGCTTTGTCGTGACTGATGACGGGGACTTTATGGTCGTTGACCAGGAGGAACCCAAGACTTATCGGGAGCCTATTGAAATCTCGCATTCAGATCAATGGCATAAAGTCATAGAAGCCGAAATGCAGTCTATACATGATAACCAAGTGTAGAACTTGGTGGATCCACCTTTGGGTGTTAAAATGAAAGGCTGTAGGTGGTGTTTTCAAGTAGATTCATACAGAATTCTGATGAACCCTGTGTGTATATGAAATTCAGTGGGAGCATATCCACTTTCCTAATATTGTATGTCGATGACATACTACTCATTGGAGGCAATATATTAACACTGGAAGATCCAGCAGTGGTTGAGTAAATGCTTCACAATGAAAGACTTAGGAGAAGCCGATCAAGATCTACAAGGTTAGATCCAACCGACTTCTAGGCTTGAGTCAAACATCGTACATAGACAAGAATCCATCATGTACTCTATGTTATGTACAAGGCCAAAAGTTGCGAGTTGCACCAAATATGACTAGTCGGTGCCAGTCAGATCCCGATAAGGAACACTGGAAGATAGTCAAGGCAATCCTGAAGTACCTCAACCGTACCAAGGATGTTTTTCTTAGTATTTGATGATTAGGAGGAATGGCAATATCAGGTTACACTGACCGAGGTTTTAAGGATGATAACCAGTCACATACTGGGTATGGATTTCTCCTGAATGGCGATGCCATTAGTTGGAGATCCTTAAAGTAGCCAACCATTGCCGATTCTATGACGGAAGCTAAGTACATCGTTGCATGCAATGATGCAGAGGAAGAAGTTTGGATTAAGAAGTTCATAACTGATTTAGGAGTAGGTCAAACTCTCCTAAGATCCGTTGATGTTTTCTGTGATAATAATGGGGCCATAGCACAAGCACTGGATCCCATGTCACACAAGAGATCCAAACGCGTACTTAGATAGTAACACCTTACCCGGTGACATTACATTTTAGAGGGTTGACACTGAGAACAATGTCGCTGGTCAGTTTACCAAGGCAATTGGTAGTACTAGATCTATAGTGTTTAGGGCAATACCCGCTTGGAACTAGTTCAAGTGGGAGACTATTGGTGTTCCCTAGTTCATAGGCATTGGTTCTTATAAAATGTATTTGTGTCACATTAATAAAGGCATTAATCTAGTTCATTTATATCTTGTGCTATAATATGAATAGAGAATCCATTGATTGATAATCGTAAAACCATATCCCAAGTCTATTCTATCATGGGAATGATTAGGACCACAGACTTGTATATTCGACGACTGTATGGTAGTAATTGATACTAGCCATAGCACTTGATAAGTCAGTTGTGAATATGGGTACATGTTGTATACATGTGACTGGATCGATCCGCCCGAGAAAACTACATGGTGGTTGTGTCATTAGTTTTCTTAAGTAGGTCTCTAACTGTCTTCAGACCAGATTTCATTATAATATCAATGTGGGATCCGGTTCACTTTGACATACGCCTAACAGGTCTGTAACAGGATGCCAAATACGGGTATGATTGGGTGAACAGGTGAACACATTAGTATTGATAGTGAAGTGATGGAATTACCACTCACATAACAGTGAGATGATATCACAGGCCACTTGATAAGTGAGATTGATAAGTGTGTGGCCATACCCTGATAAGTAGTTTACTTATCTGATTCATTAATCTACTTAAGATCAAGAAATATCATAAACATCAGAGAGGATGACAGCCGCCATGCCTCTAGTTTATAATATCGATGTCAAATGGTAAAAGAAGTTAAGAGATAACTACAGGGTCTCTGCATCTTTAGACTGCTGAAACTCTGTCTTAGTTAGGGGCAGTAATGGTTTGCTAGAACCCACTTACTGTCTGTGGACCATAAGTCCACTGCTAGCTAAGGACAGTCCCATAGGATCGTGCACATCGAACATCTGAGTTAGAACTTATAGAACAGTATATTGGAGAGATGAAATTAATTAATTGATTGACAGTAGGGTAGGAGCTGCTCCTACCAAAAAGTTGCGGATTCTTTCAAAGTAGTGTGGAAATACGACATAATAATGCATCAGTAGTCGTAGTTGCTTCCATTATTCACTAAAAGCTTTTGATGTGGGGGACAGGGTTCCCCAATCCTTCGTATTGCATGAAAGTTGGAACCTGAAATCTTCGATGCATGGGCTTCCACTGAATCTCCTTTGACAGAGGCGTGTTTGTCTCTGCCAAATTAGAATACCCATCTTGAGAGTTGGATTGACGCAAAGAATTCTTCTTGAGGTGCTCTTGAAGGGCGTATCGTCTTTGGACTTCATCTTTTCTGGCTCAGACCTCCAGTGGTGGTTGTTTGGGGGCTTTGATGAGGAATGAGGTTTGCTTCGCCCTTGGGATCTGTCTTTTTCCTTGCCATTGGGGTCCTTTCGCCTTGTATGGTGCCGATGAGGGCTTCTTGACCTGGAATACCTTCGCCTAAGGGACATGCTTCCGGAATAGGCCCTAGGGGTCCTGGTGGGTTCCCTATTAGATTCTCCTATTCAGGCGAGTTTTTCTCGCTCGTCCCCCTTTGCTTTCCGCAGCTACCACCGAAGATCAACCATCTCCTTTTGCATGGCTATAAGATTCTGGGCGAACCTTCAGGATACTTCCTCCGCCAGGAGTTGGTATTGAGGATCTAATTTAGGGCTAGGGCTTGCCTGCTGATTGACTTCTTAATCGTTGTTCTGGTGGATCTCTGGGTGAACGCGACTAGATTAAGCCATCACTGAATATTCTAATAGATGGTGGATAATCGAAATCCACATTCACTGCACCAATGATAAGTTTTTACCTAAAATCATGATGATGATTCGATGTCATGCTAAGCCTACAAAATAGTATGCATGTCACACGGGGCCGGAGTCTGGCAAACCTGCTCTGATGCCTAAGTCAGTTTTTGATTTAGGACCGAATGGAAGGGTATGAACGAGTTTGAGATAGTAATTAACATACCAAACCTTTCGTCTATACCTGTCTATTTATACTGTTCGATTAGGTTTAAGGTTGTCACCTTCTTGGGAATCCTGACGGAGCTAAGATTCCTAATCCCTAAATGAGTCCAGATCCTGGGAAGAATCCTTTGTCTCATAGGATTCTAGAAGATCCCTTAAAGTTCTAAGATTTGGACTTCGGGCGTTGCAATGGGCTGCCGCTCGTTGCGCTTGTGCCGTGGTGAACATATTTGGGCTGTTGAAAGGGTCATAGACCATCTTGGGCGTTATTTGGGCCTTTATTACACTTGGGTTTAGGCCGCAATGAGGATGGTGATGACATCATGCGTGTGACATCATTGAGCCTGATATCACTTAGCAAGGAAGATCGGCATCAAGCTGATTATCATAAATTTTATGACCATCAGTTTCATGAAGAGTTTCCTACCTAAGTATATAGAAGCTAGACTACTTGATGAGGTTTCATTTTCTTCTTATGCCTTGGATGGGGAGTAAACATCTCCTTAAAAATTGCATCATATATATATATATATATATATATATATATATATATATATGGGGTATTCTTAATGGAAAGTGTTAAATTATCTCCATTTATGGAGAGTGTTTAATAGCCATTGGATCAAAATCCAATGGTCCATGATTTAAGTTGTGATTTAATATTAAAATGGGGTTTACCTGATGACATGACCGTTGTAACTTGAAATATTGTGCTTTGAAAAACGTTTTCTCTTTCCTCAAGATTTATTCCAACTTTTAAGATATAACCAACTTTCAAGAAATAATTTTTTTTCTGCATGTTTTTATTTTACATAAGAAGACGTCTTATTTTGAGTAATTTTATATCCGTCTAATCAAATATTATATGCATTAAATTTATTTGTCTTAATAAATGATTATTCATTGTGAACACGAAAAGCTTGACATTGAGAATTTACAATATTATTTATGACAACCAAATAAAACATTAATGACGTTCTAATTAATGGTGTTGTCCCCCTATTTATTACCTTAGAATTGTAAGCTCAATTTATAAATTTTTAGGATTGTAAGCTCAATTTGTAAATCCTTAGAATTCGAAGATCAATTTGTAAATCTTTAAATTTTTTTATTTCTTTAAACATTCATTTATTTATAAACAATCATTAAGCTTCAAAATCTCTAGAATTCATATATTCTAATGCCATATTAATGACAATAATAAATGTGTAATGTCATCCATTTACTCCCTCCATGCAATTGATTTATATTCTCACACAAACGTATAACGTAACGTAACATAACGTAATGTAACGTAACATAACATAACGTAACATAACTTAATGTAAACATCACTGAACAAAAACATTACAGAACTCAAACATCATTGAACTGAAACATTGCTAAACTGAAACATCACTGAACTGAAATATTATTGAATTCACACATCACTCAACTCAAACATCACTAAACTGAAACATCACTGAACTGAAACATTAGTAAACTGAAACATTACTGACTAAAACATTACTAACTGAAACATTACTGAACTCAAACATCAATAAACTGAAATATTATTGAACTCAAAAATTACTGAACTGAAACATTATTGAACTGAAACATCACTGAACTGAAACATTATTGAACTGAAACATCACTGAACTGAAACATCACTCAACTGAAACATTACTAAACTCAAACATTACTAAACTGAAACATTAAACATTACTGAACTGAAATATTACTGAACTGAAACATTACTGAACTGAAACATCACTCAACTGAAATATTATTGAACTGAAACATTACTGAACTGAAACATCACTAAACTGAAATATTACTAAACTCAAACATTACTAAACTGAAACATTACTAAACTGAAACATCACTCAACTGAAATATTACTGAACTGAAACATTACTGAACTGAAACATCACTGAACTGAAATATTACTAAACTGAACATTACTGAACTGAAACATCACTGAACTAAAATATTACTAAAATGAATATCACTAAACCGAAACATCACTAAACCGAAACGTCACTAAACCGAAACGTCACTAAACCGAAACGTCACTGAACCGAAACGTCACTGAACCGAAACGTCACTAAATCGAAACGTCACTGAACCGAAACGTCACTGAACTGAAACATCACTTAGCTGAAACATCACTAAACTGAAATATTACTAAACTGAAACCTTACTCAACTAAAAAATTACTGAACTAAAACATTACCGAATTGAAATATTACTAAATTGAAACATTACTAAACCGGAATATTACTGAACTGAAACATCTCTGAACTGAAACATCATTGAACCAAAACATCACTAAATTAAAACATCATTTAACCGAAACATCACTTAACCGAAACATTGTAAGCTCGGTTTATAAATCCTTAGCATTGTAAGCTCAATTTATAAATCCTTAAGATTATAAAGTCAATTTGTAGATCCTTAGATTTTTTTTATTTCTTTAAGCTTTCATTTATTTATAAACAGTCATTAAGCTTACAATCTCTACTATTCATATATTCTAATGCCACATTAATGACAACAATAATGTGTAATGTCATCTATTTAGATGTTGTATTAAATAATACTCCCTCCATGCAATTGATTTATATCCTCACACAAAAGTAATGTAACGTAACGTAACGTAATAAATATAAGCTTTCATTTATTTATAAACAATCATTGAGCTTGCAATCCCTAACGTAGCGAAATAAATATAAGCTCAGTTTATAAATCCTTAGGATTGTAAGCTCAATTTATAAATCCATATCATTAGGATTGTAAGCTCAACTTATAAATCCTTAGGTTTGTAAGCTTAATTTGTAAATTCTTATGTTATTTTTAGTTTCTTTAAGCTTTCATTTATTTATAAACAATCATTGAGGCAATCCCTAAATGTAATGTAACGTAACGTAAAATTTTACTGTTGTTTTTGTTTGTTTAACCTTTGAACGTTACGTAAATCCTTTATCGTTAAACATATTTTACATAAAATTGGACTTGATTTAGGTAAAGTTGTTATTTAAAAAAAACATTAGCTTTGTGAAAAAACGAATTTCACATTTAAACTTTATATAAATCATTTATTTTTAGACATAATTTACGTAAAAATTGTATTTTAAAAAATTATTAACATTGTGAAAAATCAAGTTTTACATAGAATCTTTGAATTTTACCTAAATCTTCCATTTTTAGACATAATTTACGTAAAGTTATATTTTTTACAAAAAAAAATACATCTTTAACTTTAGAAAAAAAACAAGTTTTACGTGAAATATTTAAACTTTACGTAAAGTGAGACTTAATTTAAATAAAGTTGTTATTTTACAATTAAAAACCATTAAATTTGTAAAAAAAATATTATGCGTATAATTAAAATCCTCGCAATACAAAACTCGATTATGCTTCTACCTTTACTGGGTAAAGCCGCTTATATCACCAAAACCGTAGGTCCGTACTCACATATTGACTTGTAATGAGGTTTGAAATTGCACCATATGATAAGCGTTAGATTTAAGATTGCACTATTTTATACATGGGGGATAAATCCTCTCTCACCCAATACTTAGGGATAAGGTGCAAAAATATCCCCTAACGTTTACAGCCTGGAGCAATTTTACCCATAACGTTGACAGTCAAGAGCAATTTTATCCTTAATGTTGACAAGTTGGGTCAATTTGAAAAATAATTCATCAAAATGTTTTTTCGGTCGTTAATCTTGTCATCTACACATCACATGTGAGTCATTTTTATCACTAATTAGTAACCGATCATAAACATATGATTAGACATGAAATTTCTTATTAAAAAAAATTAAAATAATATATTGTCTATTGCATGAGTTGGACAAGAAAATTCAAAATATTCCGCCGAAATTCTAGATATTAATCTCCAATCCTATTATTAAATCACATAAAATATGAAACTTTTTTTTAAATGAACCGATATGCAATTGGTGCAGAATAAGGAACAAAATATACATGTTTTATGACTATTTCTCAAATTGACCCAACTTGACAACGTTAAGAGTAAAATTGCTCTTGATTGCCAATGTTAGGGGTAAAATTGCATCATTTTAAATTTTAAGGGTAAAATTGCTCCTAGTTGTAAATGTTAGGATTATTTTTACAACTTATCCCTAATAACTATAGAGCTAACACTATAAAAAAATAATCTATTACGATGTTAAAATTTAGGGTTTAACGATGTTTTTCGACGTCCCTAAATGCTTACCAACGCTTTTCAAAGCGTCGTCACAAGCGTCATTAAATCGCGTGTCATTAATTTTAACGACGCATAAAAAATTTTGTAGGTAAATTCAGTACGATGACATACCGCATATAAGCGTTGTCATGTTTCCAACGCTTACGTTTTTAGCGTCGTGGTTTTTTTATATTATTTATTTTCAATTTCAAACATTTTCACTATGTTTTAATAAAACGTCGTAAATTGAACGACATATAATATTTGTTATGACGTTATTTCGCTTCAGAAAATATTAATACCGTCTTAAATACCTCGACATTTTAATTTAAAAGCATCTTCAAATTAATGACATCTTATTAAAAAATGTCTACACTTAGCTATATCTAGATCCATTACGTCCCAAATTCAATGACATTTTAATATTTAATACACATAATTATACATCCCTATTTCAACAACACTTAATTGCTAGAAAAACAAAACATTAAAAGAGAGCATAAAAAACAAAGTGGAGCTAGTTTGAATATATTTCTAACATGAATATCTACAAGACAAATATAAATGCGTATATACAACCAAAATACTGGTTTCTACTACAAAAGTTGGTATCTTCTTCTATAAAAGATCAACTAAGTCATTGTTGACAATAAAAAGAAAAGTTACTCATTGAAACACAATTGAATTTGATTTTTTCTATGTGCATCAGCAATTGGATGAACAACCTGTGGAATGTGACGGTCATATCTTTTCAGAACTTCATTCACTCTGAGATTTGAGTTAATAAGGATCCATAATAATCAACAGTTCCTCCTCTACCTCTCCTATTTAAGTCCAGCATAATATCAGATACTAGAATGTTAAATCCATTTTATATGCACAAAAATACTTTTTTCATTTGTAAACGTGGAATAAAAATGTGGAAAGAAATATAGAGACAAGCATATGTGTGCATGTGTATTGATTGACATGTGAATTCTATGAATTATATAAAATTTACATATTTACTAATGCATCAGTACTGCCAAATAAAACTCCAGCTACTTAGATACAATCTGATAACTATCATAATTGGAATTAATGTTCTTAAGAAAACCAAATAGCTAGTACAATAAGCAAAACTAGTCAACTATTCTTCAAATGATTTGTCACTCTAGTGAACATAAAAAAATTCTAGAATGATATTTTTTAGGATTTCCATTTCAACTTTTGTGATCACTGATGGCATGTGAGAGGCAAAGGTTTAAAATAACAGGTTATGCTTGATACCTATGTTGCATGGAAACTCTTTTTCATTAGCGTTTCTACGTTTTGTATATGTTTCCGTTTCCATTACCATTTTCTAAATAATTCATCAAAATGTTTTTTCGGTCGTTAATCTTGTCATCTACACATCACATGTGAGTCATTTTTATCACTAATTAGTAACCGATCATAAACATATGATTAGACATGAAATTTCTTATTAAAAAAAATTAAAATAATATATTGTCTATTGCATGAGTTGGACAAGAAAATTCAAAATATTCCGCCGAAATTCTAGATATTAATCTCCAATCCTATTATTAAATCACATAAAATATGAAACTTTTTTTTAAATGAACCGATATGCAATTGGTGCAGAATAAGGAACAAAATATACATGTTTTATGACTATTTCTCAAATTGACCCAACTTGACAACGTTAAGAGTAAAATTGCTCTTGATTGCCAATGTTAGGGGTAAAATTGCATCATTTTAAATTTTAAGGGTAAAATTGCTCCTAGTTGTAAATGTTAGGATTATTTTTACAACTTATCCCTAATAACTATAGAGCTAACACTATAAAAAAATAATCTATTACGATGTTAAAATTTAGGGTTTAACGATGTTTTTCGACGTCCCTAAATGCTTACCAACGCTTTTCAAAGCGTCGTCACAAGCGTCATTAAATCGCGTGTCATTAATTTTAACGACGCATAAAAAATTTTGTAGGTAAATTCAGTACGATGACATACCGCATATAAGCGTTGTCATGTTTCCAACGCTTACGTTTTTAGCGTCGTGGTTTTTTTATATTATTTATTTTCAATTTCAAACATTTTCACTATGTTTTAATAAAACGTCGTAAATTGAACGACATATAATATTTGTTATGACGTTATTTCGCTTCAGAAAATATTAATACCGTCTTAAATACCTCGACATTTTAATTTAAAAGCATCTTCAAATTAATGACATCTTATTAAAAAATGTCTACACTTAGCTATATCTAGATCCATTACGTCCCAAATTCAATGACATTTTAATATTTAATACACATAATTATACATCCCTATTTCAACAACACTTAATTGCTAGAAAAACAAAACATTAAAAGAGAGCATAAAAAACAAAGTGGAGCTAGTTTGAATATATTTCTAACATGAATATCTACAAGACAAATATAAATGCGTATATACAACCAAAATACTGGTTTCTACTACAAAAGTTGGTATCTTCTTCTATAAAAGATCAACTAAGTCATTGTTGACAATAAAAAGAAAAGTTACTCATTGAAACACAATTGAATTTGATTTTTTCTATGTGCATCAGCAATTGGATGAACAACCTGTGGAATGTGACGGTCATATCTTTTCAGAACTTCATTCACTCTGAGATTTGAGTTAATAAGGATCCATAATAATCAACAGTTCCTCCTCTACCTCTCCTATTTAAGTCCAGCATAATATCAGATACTAGAATGTTAAATCCATTTTATATGCACAAAAATACTTTTTTCATTTGTAAACGTGGAATAAAAATGTGGAAAGAAATATAGAGACAAGCATATGTGTGCATGTGTATTGATTGACATGTGAATTCTATGAATTATATAAAATTTACATATTTACTAATGCATCAGTACTGCCAAATAAAACTCCAGCTACTTAGATACAATCTGATAACTATCATAATTGGAATTAATGTTCTTAAGAAAACCAAATAGCTAGTACAATAAGCAAAACTAGTCAACTATTCTTCAAATGATTTGTCACTCTAGTGAACATAAAAAAATTCTAGAATGATATTTTTTAGGATTTCCATTTCAACTTTTGTGATCACTGATGGCATGTGAGAGGCAAAGGTTTAAAATAACAGATTATGCTTGATACCTATGTTGCATGGAAACTCTTTTTCATTAGCGTTTCTACGTTTTGTATATGTTTCCGTTTCCATTACCATTTTCTAATTAATTTTTCTTTGAAATAACATTTTTCGGTATTCGTTTCTGTTTCGTTTCCGTTTCCGTACATCATAGCTTGATACTATCAGTCAAGAATACCTACATGTATTTATCAGCACCTATTACTCAGTTTCAGGATTGTAAATTACAAACACAAGTAAATTCACAAATAAGATCGGGAACATTTCTAAGAAAACGAAAAATTGCATATATTACAAACCACGAATTGCATTTCATGTAGCAAGTAAAAAAACATAGCAAGCACTCTAAAATAACAGTTCAAATAAAGTATAACTACTCATACTAGTTATATGACCTCTATGTCCCCCTACCTTAGTGGCTATTTTATCACGTTGGAGACATAAAATACAAAAACAATAACATAAAAAAAAGAAGCATAATACCATAAAAATGATCAAAATTTGAATTCAGAGACCAAAAGAGGAAATACATCAGCATTAGCACAGTGACCTCTAAGCTAAGAGTCGAAGAGAAAGTTGAAGTTGAACTAATTAATTGTCATACTGATTACTAAACCACGAAAAATTCACATGTAAAGAGTAGCAATGGCAAAACAAATCCCACAAGAAAATTCCACATGAGAAGAAAGTTAGCACCGAAAAATGTCTAAAAATGACACAATTCTTTCATCCCAATTTTTGCCTCTCTTTACCTACAAAGCTTCACCTGGTGCTCATTCAAA
The DNA here is from genome assembly GCF_963576675.1 of Euphorbia lathyris. Taxonomy (NCBI): domain Eukaryota; kingdom Viridiplantae; phylum Streptophyta; class Magnoliopsida; order Malpighiales; family Euphorbiaceae; genus Euphorbia; species Euphorbia lathyris. The sequence continues at coordinate 43,129,635 of NC_088914.1, forward strand.
CCATCCACCTGATTAAAAAAGGGAAACAATGATACCCTAAATCAAAATATGCATGTATCAAATTCAACCACTAATCTAGAAATACCCAAAATCAAAGAAAAGAAAACATTCAAAAACCTAAATCAAAGCAAGTAGATAACAACCTACCTCTGTGACTATGAGTGTGGTGGTACTGCTATCAAAATCAAAGCAAGTACGAACCATTAGTCGGTGTGAGGGAACCAGCGAGAAAGGGAATGGAACATAGCATATGCGAGAAATTAGAGCAGATGAAATTAATTGAACGCTGATAAGAGAAGGTTTTCTTCGTTAAAGTTGGAAGAGAAGATGAGAGTTAGTGCGGAGATGAAATTAATTGAGTCCCCAAATTGTATTGGAGGGGGAGTTAATGTGGGATGAGAGAAGGGGATGGAAGCTGAAAATGAGGAGCCAAATGAACTTATTATTACATGCTTTTTAAATATATCTTTTATATTTATATTTTTTTTTAATTCTTGAATTTTACATCCCATCTATATATATATATATATATATATATATATATATATATATATATATATTAAAAAGTGCCTTCAAATTAAAATACTTAATAACACAAAATTTAATACATCTTTAATTTTTAAGAAATAACACGCTTTTTTCAAGATGTGTAGTTAAATTTTTAAAATTGCCATCATAAGAATTAAAAGTGTCATTCAATTATTATAATTGGCAACACAATTTAAAAGTGTGATTGAATTTTAAATACGGAGATAAAATATAAAAAAATACCCAGACACTTTTTAACGATGCAAATTCTAAACCGTCTCTAATTTTTAAAAAATGGCACTGTTTTTAAAAAAAACGTAGTTACTTTTCTAAAAATGCCAACATATAATAAAAAGTATCGTTAAGTGACAATAAAGATCGACACAAATACAAAAAGCATAGCTAAATTTTTAATATGGAGACACATATCAAAAGACATCGTTAAAAAAGTGTCGTAATAGACCATTTTTTATAGTGAAAAGGCGACACAAATTAACAAGCGTGGTTGAATTTTAAATACGGAGATAAAAAATAAAAATCTATTCAAATAAGGAGACACATTTTCACAACGTATATTTTAAATTGTCTTTAATTCTGTAAAAATGACGATGCTTTTCTTAAAAGCATAGTTTTTTTTAGAAAAGCCAACGTATAATAAAAAGTGTCGTTAAGTGACAATATAGACGACACAAATACATAAGCATTCTAAATTTTGAAATATGGTGACACATGTCAAAAAGCGTAAAAAGTGTCGTAATAGACCCTTTTTTGTAGTGTAAATTTATAACTTATTCTATTTATTTATGTTTATATGTAAACAAAAAAAAAAGAAAAATAATAAATTTGACTTCACTTTTTCTTATTAAATTTGAAAATTATAATAAAGAGTAACATATAAACGTTCCAAATCAAAATTGTCAAAAGTTTAGATGACAACCATGTAACGAAAAATTATCAAAAAATAGAAGAAACTATTGAAAATAATGTATTGAATAAAAATGAAAAAAAACATGAAAATTGTGTATTTAAAGGAGAAAAAAAAGGAAAGCTTACAAATATACAGTTTATGTAAAACTTAATCGTAGCTTTCTTTTTGTTGAATTCAATGTATAATAATTAATGAGAGAGTGAATAGATAATTTTGAGGACTTTTTATCTAAAAATATTAATAAGGTCAAATCATTTATTATAGAGAGAGAAATATGCCTTTAGGTAACCTGCTATAGCAGGTTATTTAATTAGAATATATTAGTCTCAATTGACGGAGACTCTCCATTGAGAACTCTTCCATATATTGATTATAGGTTTTAGTTGTTATTTTGGTTAGAAATTTGTGCTTTTAATGATAATTATTGTTAAGCTTTGATGTAAACAATATTGTACATATTAATTCAAGGTGTAATATAAGTATTAGTTTTGGTTCATGTTGTCTCTGTTATTTTTCTTATACAAAGTGATAATTTTGGTTCATTTTGTATTTGTTGCATATTTTCTTAATTTATACAGGTGCTTTAATTTTGTGAAGAATGCGAGTCTAAAAGAAGGTTCAACTCAAGAATGTGTGTATATAACTGTAGATTTTGTAGCCACATTTGTGCCTTTCGTGAGAGTTGTTGTTAAGCTTTAATTGTTGGGGTTTAATGTCCTATAGTCAATTGTTATATGATATAAAGCAGTTGTAAATGAATCATTCATTATCATCTGTTTTATAAGATATAGTACATTTAACTATGTAAAGGCATTAATTTTTTTTTATCAGAACTAATTAAGTTAAATAAAAGAAGCCCCGAAGTTTATTTAAGTGACCATAAAGTGTTGTTGAGCGATTTCCACAAGTGCACGGTTTCGCTTGTAGTAATAAAAAGATATCGATCCCACAGGGAACGTTTTTTCATGAAAACTTATTTTAATACAGTTTTAAATTACGTCTTTAGGTTTATATTATGGAAAATCGTTTAATTGAATTGGATTGAATTGAATTAATCAGAATCGGATGAGAAATATATGTTGAAAATTAGGATACAATTCTGTCTCGAGATTTGATTACGAGACAGAAACTTTAGTGTTTAAAGTAAGAAAAGTATAAAACTCATTTGCATTAAGCAAAGAAAACAACTTTAACTTTGGAAAGATTATGGGTATGTAATAAATCGTAAATTCATTCAATTAACAAGCTTTGAACCGTAGAAATCTCTCTGGATCGGAGCAGATTTTTACCTTAATCAAATTGGTATTTATTTTCGATAAGCCGACTCAACGATCATATCTTCCATAAAAACTAATCCTTTCAAGTGTTCAACTAAGTTTCCTTGTAATTATATGAAATTAAATACGTTTTAATGAAAACACTAGAACTTTACTTCGAAGGTAACATCAAAGTAACAACAAAAATATTTATTGAATAAAGTAAACGTTTTATTATAGAATTGTGAATCTTCACAAGTTAATAGAGAAAAATAAACATGGATAGCATTTTAACTAATTTGAGTTCCGGGTTGTCAATCCTTTCCTCAAACTTCGTAGGTTTGTCAGACCCTGGGGTGCTTCAGCCGTTAGTTCTTCTCGTTGAAACTTCGGAATAGAGATTGTCCGATCTACTACCAGAATGAGAACTTGTCTTCGAACAATTCTTAATCTAAACTTAATCGCTACTGTGTTTGTAATAATCTAAGAAAAATCTTGTGTACAACAAGTTTGCTTTACAAAATTGAAAACTAATCTCTGAGTCTTTTCTGACTCAGAATCTCAACATTATATCTGCTCTCTAAAATCTTAATTAACCAACTCTTTGGACTCTGAAATCAACTCTCTATTTATAGATGTTGAAGAGTCGTGTCCGCTGTGAAGAGACGTTTCTATCCACCCGAACAGACGCGTTTCTTGAATTTTTGACATGTGAAAGCAGTGCTGAATTGACTGTTGGTCGTACCGAGATTCTGAAATCTCAGTTGCGACCTAGGGAGTAATTTTTTCCTCAGAACGACTTCGTCTCCGTGTCTTATTTTAGCGTGTCGCGACCGAGATATGGGAATCTCAATCGCAACACGGGTTGTTCCTCTCGGTCTCGCTCCGTTCCTGTCTCCTCGTATCGGTGCGCTGATATTCTCATACATACAAATGAAACTTATGTCATAGTCAGATTGCTTGTTGGGAAAATGGTTATCGACGACAAAATCAATGTCGTTGGCATTAGCGACGACATTGTCGTTTGTAAGTTGTAAGTGACCAAGCAAAAGAATTAATCGGTGTCGTTATTGGACACAACGTATGTTGTCGTTAAGTCATCGTTAAACGACAAATCTTCAAATTGAATTTGGCGCCAAATTAATTGGCGGGAAAAATAGCGTCAACTTTGTCATCAGTGGGCGGTCGGTAAATAGTATTTTGTGCCAATTTAGAAACATATATCGTTTGTAAGTTGTCGGTAATTCTTTCGTTGCTATGTCGTTGCTAACTCGTGTTGTCGGTAAGTTGTTGCTAAATTGAATCGTATGAAAGTCGTCTGTAATACCGTCGTTGGTAACATATATCTTAAGTTAATAACAATGTTGTTGGTAAGTTGTTGCTATATATATATATATATACCTGATAAATCATCAACTTTATATATTATATTAAGTTTTGAATAATTCTATAACTAATAAATAATATCCCATGCAACAAAATAATAAAAATAATAATAAAGTAATTAAGCTAATCATATAATATACCTAAAATAATCAAAAAATATATCCAAAATTACTCCAATATTCTAGTTTTTGGAGCTTAAAGGGCTAGAGTTTTGAAAGTGATATGAACTATTTCAAAATCACAACCATAATGTAGCAAAAAGATAGAACAATCAAGCTAACAAAAAGCAATAGGTTACTAAGGATGAGGAGTTAAAGGTGGCCTACTCTCAGAACTTTGTCCGGTCTAATTTGTAAAAAGGTTAGAAACCATTTCTCGAATCAATTCTCTAAATCGTTCATCATTACGATTAATTTGCTCATCATAACTGAGTTAGTTCTTCCTGTATGGAGCCATATTTTTCTTTCAAATCTCCAACCTCTTGCTCTAATTGAGCAGCATATTCAGAAGTAGCACCACTGATATTGCTATATAAACAAGCCACTGATCCAATACCATAAATTCTATCCTTTCTTTTCCCGGTTGCAGACTCTATGAATACTTGGCTTTCATCTAACTCCCCATTGTCGTCTTGTGCATCCAAACGTTGTTGACGTAAAGCAACAACACGATATATACATTGAAATTTAATTAGTTAATTTATCATACAAGAACATATGAACAAGTATATCATGAAAGTATTAATATTTATGCTATTACTCACGTTAACTTGACGTGCTTTATCATCCGCAAACGTTTGGCTATCCTTCTTTAAGGTGTGGGTCTTTACGAAAATCTCATGCAACGTAGGTTCTTGACCCAATTCTCTTGCCTACATAAAATAGAAACTTTGGTTGAATATGGGACAACAAACAGAGAAAAAATTCAATTATTCAACTCTGCATTAGATTCCAATTAATTAGTGGTCTAATTACTCTATAGACAAGGGCTAAAAAGATCATAGTAATAATTTGGGTAGAAATCTTTACTAACCTGCAAAACTGGAGGACATAAAATTGAAGTATAGTAAGAGTCTCCATTAAGGAAGTACAAGAATGACAATATAAAAAACCATTTCTTTGGCATTTGACAGCAAATAAAGTAAAATTCAATGAATTCAATTAAGTTTGTTATAACTTTTAATGTCAATTGACATTTTTCCATTACTGGGAGATAACTATAATATATTTATTTATATATAGCATATCAATTATATAATAAATAAAATGAAACAAGTGGAATAGTGACTAATACAGTAATGAAGCAGAAAACTCAAAATTCAAAAAGCTATCAAGCCAAGAGAAAAAACAAAATTAGGAGGAGGAGTTGCAGAAGAAGCAGACGGCAAAGAGGCAGATGGATAAATAGAGAAAGAATGAGCAACTTAGTCAATTACATCTAGATTTGGAGGGCTTAGGGTTGAAGGAATGGTTGGAAATGATGAATCAAAAGGAGAAGGAACACGAGCTCCATCTATTGGGAAAACAGGCTCAATGTTTGGTGATAAAGCAGGAGCATGAGAATAAGGCATAAATGCTGGAGCTGCTGATTATGGTAGATAATTAGTGTACATGTATTGACTAAAGTTAAAGCAAGTGATGAAAAATAAGCCATGAAAATCATCAAACTTGCCCAGAATGAACTAAAGGAAGCCATTAATGACACACTTCAATAAATGTGAAGAGAGAATGATAGGAAGGAACTTGTGTGAGTGGTTGATGATTAAGGGTTAAAGAGGTAGAAGAAGTAGTGGTGTGGTGTGGTGGGTGGGGACTCGAACAAAACAAACTGAATGCTATATTCCCTTCACTTTACATAATGTTCCATAAAATTACCAAAAGTATCACCTCTCTCATGGATTTGAGGATGGAAAATTGGTAAGACACACATATTCCACTATATATACTGCATCAGAAGATAATAGTTGTCTTGATATCTATCTACCCATAACTTGCTAGATGTGTTTGTCTATGTGCTAGGATGGTACCATATATATTCTTCTTGTGTCATCTAAAGGCATTCACATTAGGCTGAATTGAAAACTGAACCCAAAAGACCACCAAATAAGTTTATTTACACAAATTTACAAGTTTGTAAGTTTCTGATATGAGTGACCACTCATTCATAATACAAATCACCCAAATAAAGTGTGTTTCAAGGACGACACACAAATCAATCATATGCGACAAACGTCGCCGTACACGTACCCGTATAAATATCCATATCATGCTTCCTGTGATAATATGAACAGTAACTAAAGCAGCAGGCAGCTTCCATAAGAAATAAGGAGATGGAAAACAAACAAACAATATGATATAATGTAGAGAGATGGACCAGATGCCTGTGAACTCTCTGTTTCTCTTCCTGTTTTTTCGGAGAAATTTTACATTACGTGTATGTGTACGTGAACTCCTCGTACATGTACTCGTATGAATATCCGTGTCATGCTTCCTATGATAATATGAACAGTAACTAAAGCAGCAGGCAGCTTCCATAAGAAACAAAAAGATGGAAAACAAACAAACAATATGATATATAATGCAACGAGATGGACCATATGACTGTGAACTCTCTGTTTCTCTTTCTGTTTTTTCGGAGAAATTTTACATTACGTGTACGTGTACATGAACTCGTTGTACACGTAGCCGTATGAATATCCGTGTCATACTTCCTATGATAATATGAACAGTAACTAAAGCAGCAGACAGCTTCCATAAGAAACAAAGAGATGGAAAACAAACAAACGATATCATATAATGTAGAGAGATGGACCAGATGCTTGTGAACTCTTTGTTTCTCTTTTTGCTTTTTCGGAGAAATTTTACATTACATTTTGCACAATTTGGAATGAAATTTTTATATGTATGATCTAAAAAAGATGGATTTATGAGGGAAACATAAAAAGGAATTCAACATAATGCAGTTCTTTGACAAACTCATAAATTTTTACATGGCATCATCCCACACTTTTTTATTTGACAAATTCAACATAATGCAGTTCTCTTATCTCAAACAAAAATGAAGTTATTTAGTTGAGAAATTGGTATTCCTATTTATTAAAGAATAACGTTAAAATAAGCTCTTATCTCAAACATCTATAAATTTACAGATTAAACACATGATTTCTTATTAGTATAGGTCCTAGTAATGCAGAATCTCTATGGAAATGAATATGATGTATACAACCATCAACTAAGAAAAAACAAAAACAAAAGTGCAAGCATAAAAATAAAAGAAATATTTTAATACAAATCCTTATTTATAAATGGATCAAAAACCCAAAGTTAACACAAAAACAATAATGTAAGCTAAAAGTGAGGACTAATACATTAGTTAACATAAACTAATATTTCCATAGACTCGGATTCTTTCCACAACTCTATATTCAATAAAATCGCAGTATACCAACAACAGCAGGGATAAAATAAAACATCTCCGAAGTTCAGTAATTAATAAAACACTTGTATGTATAATGTACATAATGGCCTAATAAAATAGAGATGTTTTATCACATATATGATGTTTTATTACTTGGGAAGATATGAGCATGATTAGAAATAATACAGAATGAGTTAAGGTTAAGTTTAATGTGTGAGACCCATTTGAATTGACATAATTGAAGGCTTTGAATTGATAAATTGGAGTAGGAAGGATGAAGTGATGGCCTGCTGCTTTTGCTTTTAGTGCCACATATTTTGACTTTTCATAACTCGGCTACCAAATGCACATTTTGCCTGAGTAAACACACCTCACATGATATATTCCTCGTGTGAATGCCAATAATTTGTTATACCTTATTATATAGGCTTAACATTCGTTGTTAAATAATGGGATAAGGTACCAAAATAGGTCTATGGTTTTTAGGAAAGTATTAACTTAGGCTCCACTTATAAAATAGCACCAATACATACTTAACGATTAAAAAATGGTTTCAATTTAGGTCTCGATAACGGAATGAGACACGTCATTGATATTACTCCGTTATGTTCTGTCAATTGTACGTGGAAGGAGAAATCGGAACTTAACCGAGTATTAGGAATGACGTGTCTAATCCGTTCTCGAGGCCTAAATCGGTACCTTTTTTAAACTTTAAGCCTATATTGGTGCTATTTTGTACATGGAGCCTAAATTGATACTTCCCAAAAACCATAGGCCTATTTTGATACCTTAACCCTTAAATAATTGGATTGCTCCTTTGAAATTTATTTAAAGTGATACAATTAATTTTTTAATTTTTAAGTGACATAGTAGAGATTTAGACAAATTAAAGGCATATGATTTAGAAGTTAGGAAAGTTGAAGGGTATGATTTAAAAGTTAAGAGCATCAATATATCACTGTTAGTAAGCTAATGAGATATATTCAATAGGTCACAGGAGTTCCTGGAAACGATGGGATGCATCTTTGTTTATTAGGCTATTATGTACATTATGTTTAACTTGGGAGATGTTTTATTAATTAGAGTAATATGACATTATACATAAAGGTAATAAAACATCTCCCAAGTTCATTTTAACTTGGGAGATGTTTTATTATCTATTCAATGCACTAGAAGAACACTTTTATGTTTGAAAAGTAATAAAAAAACTCTTAAAACCTAGAATAAACGGACTAGAAAGTTCAGTAAATAGCCGAATCTGATTTACGGTAAAGATTATAGTATTATTGCTGTTATAATTCATTCTTAAATTATTGCAGTAAAATCTTCATGAACATTCATACATTGAAAAATTGAGACCACTCAATATCTAAAAAGGGAAAAACAGAAAAATTAACCAACTTAGGAAAAATTGATATAGAGATCCTACAACACTAGTAGGCAATCATACTATTTCTAGAAAGCAAGAAAATTAGACACTCCAACACACATTTGTATAGGTGACTGAACTGAAATCTAAAGAGATAGAAAATACACCAGACCATCGGATAAACTGTTAGTATGCATAAAAGCTCATGGCAATGGATTTTGTTCACCTTTTGATCATAATATTTTCTACAAGATTGTTACGTTTGGTATTTCTGTCCAGCTTTCACAAATTAGTAGATGCATGTACCACTAGAACACAACTACATGGGGAAAGCTAGGTTCATAATAAAACCTTTCCATAAACATGAACAATCCAAATATTTATGTCTTCCAATGAAATAAAAAACACGAGAGTCATACAAAATAATCAATTCAACACTTTGTGTTTCTATATATCCTAAGTTTATTAGTCTAGCTTCCAACGTTTTTCTATGCTTATAACAACAATTACAAGTAGTAATTGTCTTGGACAACATTTACATTTCCTAGATGTTCTAATGGCTACAAGCTTGCATACAATCAAGCTTCTAATTCTATCTATCTGTCTTCTAAAAGGTTGTTGCTGGTTTAACTGCTGATGGTAGACAGATTGTTGCATGGGCAAAGTTAGAGGCAACCAATTATGAAAGGTTCTTGTTTGAAGGATTTTGTACTGGAGCCTAAAATAATATAACTCTCCTTGTTCATCATACAATGCTTAAAAGGGAAATTTTTTGAGGACTTTGCCCGGGCTATAACACTTTTCTAGCAAATGACAAGTTCAAAGTATCACAATCAACCCATAATATGATTGAGATCAAACCATTCATATAATACCATTACCATTAGAACATTATTGAGATCAAAATTCGAGAGTCAAGAAATAACATGATTGAATAAGCAAGGCATAATGATTAACTCTGTTTCTTCTCAAACTACAATTACACTAACCTTGTAATGAAAATTCAAGAGCTTCAAAATGAAGATATAACAGTGGAGATCAAAATGAAAGCTTCTCCTATTTTACATTTTAAGAGTAAAAATTATTAAACCGTAACCAGGAACACAAATAAAGATAATTCAAATAAATACCCAAAAATCATATTAATCACAACCCATACATTTTCCCCAATTTAAGCATATCAGTTGAACCCAAAGCATCTTCTCACATCCTTACATCATTATAACAAACACATTACAGGCAACCATGAAAATGAAAGCTGAAAATCATGGCTAACAAAGAGAAAAAAGGTGAAAGAAAGAATTTCTACCTGTAACTTTTACAGTTTAGGCGATTTTGCTTGAATTTGGTGTCTAAAGAAACCCAAAATGAAGAAAGGTCAAGAGTTTAACACTAATACAGAGAAGGAAGAAAATCATTTCATAGGAAACTCAAATGACGACAAATCAAAGTAATTAGAGGATTTAATTGTTACTCACCCAAATAAATTGATCCATGATGCATTCCTCATGCTGGAAGGCTTCGGTGTTATCTCTTGCTTTTTATATCGGTTCGTGCATAGCTGCAACTAGTCTAGAAGAATTCGGTGTTTGGCAAAAGCAAAGGCTAAACTCACAGTTATGGTCTGGAATGGATTCGTTGCTTGCAACTAAATAGAGGATTAGGGTTCATTTTTGGAACTGTGAGAGAGAGAGAGAGAGACGGAATTGAGAAATTAGAGGCTTAGGATTAGGGTTCCAGAAATGACAGAAAAGGTACAAGGTTTAGAAAAAGGAAAATAGTGGGAAGTAAAATTTAGAGGGAAAATTTTAGGGAAACAAGCGGGAATTTTTTTTTTGGTGCTCTATTTTTCAGTAGTTGGTAAGTAGTTGGTGTTTGTTGTTTGTAATTTAGCCATTAAATAATTTGTATGAAACTTGTTTGTATGTTGTCACTATTTCAGACGACATATCATTGACATCCATTTGTCGTTGCAATTGCCAACAACATGTGCCATTGGTATTTTCTATCCTTGGTATATCGATTGTATTTTCTAGGCATTTTATTTATAAATGTTGGCTGATTAATTTCGTAAGTAAGTTGTTTGTATTTCATTGCTAATAACAACAACATGTGTGTCGTTGGTAAAATGTCATATGTAAATTGATATTTTCTTGTAGTGGCCAAAAGTGTGTCATTGCTATACCACGATTGTGATAAGGTTGGTCTCAATCGTGGCCAAAAGTTAAGAATACGACTACTTGATTTAATTTACACGAGTTATAAAATGAAAATTTAAAAATGGGAAAGAAAAATAGCACATTCATCCTATATTGACTTAAAATTCAACATGTATTATGGCTAAAGTTTCCTTAAAAACTTCAATTGGTGTTAATGTAAGACGAAATCAAACCGAGCTAAAAAATTGTTAGTTCAATTTAATGCCTATAAAGCTAATTGAAAATTGAAAATAAGATTTATTGTATCATGGATTTGCATGATATAAAATAGAGATTGAGAATAAAGAATTTTTTTTACTTAAATACACTCACTCGAGACGTTTTTTGATAAAATCGTTTCGGAGATTTGTAAAAAAATTTGAAATTTTTTACCCATATAGAAATATTATTTCTAACGATAATGATAACCTAAAAATAATCATAAGTTAAATATTTTAAACATATGAAAATGTATAGTTTATAAAAATAATAATTGCATTAAAAATGTCATTTTTGAAAAAAAAAACAATGTTGCATAAAATGTGTTGCATTTGCATAAAACAAATGTTGCATTAGTGTATCAATTAAAGTTATCAACATGCATTTATACTAAAATAAATGGAATTCATCCTCATCCGTTGCATTCATTCATACTTAAAAATAGAAACGATATATGAAATATCTCCTCCCACACTTAATATGGACCATGTACTCATTGGTGCAAAAATTGATAAAACACGAAAAATTGTACGAAATAAAGCATACGAGATAAGATATAAAAATATTGAAGTAAAACATTCAACATAATAAAAAAATTGTACCAAACTTAATAATAATAAAAGCATTGTACCAAACTTAATAAAAACAACATAATAAGATAAATGAGTTGAGAAAGAAAAGATAAAACCTAGTCTTGCGAAGGTGAACCCGGTGGAGATGGTGTAGTCACGACTCCTTGACGACGGAAGAATGAAAATAACCGGCATTGGGTTGACGTGTGCTCCCTCCTCAAACTATGGACGTTTGCATCCACCGCGGTAATCCTCGAACTCATTTCTCGATTGTCTTCAACAATGTCATCCAACCGCAAATTCATTTGACGGTTATGGGCATTCACTTGGTTCAAAACTTGTTGCCAACCAACTTGTTCATCAACATTCGGCTCTTCTTGAACTTGCTCTTATTCTTGTGCTTGTGCTTGTGTATCAACATGCTCTTCCTCCTCACTTTCTTCTTCTTCATCATCACCCTCTTCGATACCTAAACCTTGGGAACTAGAAGCTCCTCCACCCGTGCGAGCAACAAGATGCCTAACACGTTCTTCATATGATATAAATATGGGGGGGACCAAGTTTACACACTAAATTGGCTCGTTGAAGAGCCGAAACATCCAAAAGAGGTAAATTACCATGATGAGGGAGGTTTTGATAATCCGCTAATTCACCACGTGCACCCAAAACAATCCCGGTAGTTAAATTACCCATAGGCACTTGCCTATTATTGGAAGCAGCGGCACGTTGTAAATTTTCGAAAATCATGCCAATAATATGCTATCAAGCACGAACAAATCACGGCTTTGGACCTTTGAACTTTCCACCCGACCAAACAACGAAAAAGACAAATACTTGTGAAAATAGAAGACACAATTATCTCTAATCCATTTGCTCGAAGTATTTTTGGGATAGAAAACGTCTTGGTTAGCCAAAGAATTCCAAACAATTTTCCACTCGATGTGTGTATCAAAAGTTTTCGGTTTTTGATAAAAATTTCGAGTAGGAAAACCAAACATTGCACCCATTGCTTCATAATCAACATCAAATCTAACCCCATTATTTCTAAAAGAAATAATACCCTTTTTCTTATCATACTTGAGAGTGACCAAAAACTCTATAATATACGACTCATTATGCGGAAACCGCATACTATCAAATCTAGTCCAACCAAGAGTGCCTAAAAATTCATCAATTCATTCGAAAAAAGATAGTTCATTTACCGTATCAAAATGTAAGAATGGCATATCGATGAATTCCATTTTACTTTCGTTGAAGTGTAGATAATGTCGGCTCTCCGCTTCGGACTCAATATCGAACACGGCTCCATATTGAACACGAAGACGATTCACTTCGGTTGCTTTGATCTTATTACCGGCTCTCTTTTATCTAGGCATTGTGAGTTTGTTTTGAAAAATGGTTTGAAAATTGAGAGAATTTGAGAGATGAAAGAAATTTGAAAGGTTTTGAGTGAGAATATGTGTTTGAATGAATGAAGAAAATGATGAATAGTTGTAAAATATATTGTGAAGAGTAAAAGATCTTTGTATTGGGAAGAGGATTGTGTGTTTAATTAGTGAAAATTGGAGGTGATGTATGTAGGTGTAAGAGATAAGTATTATATAGGTAGAAGAATAGGGTTTTGAATTAGAGTAGGACTAGGAAAAGGGCAATTTTTAGGCTCAATCCCGTCTAGGAAGTAGCATGTCGCGACCGAGATTCAGGAATCTCGATCGCGACAGGAGCTTCGTAAAGAGATGTAATTCTCCTGGAAACTTCGTCCTTCGCTATTCGTGTAGAGATTTTGAAATCTCAACCGAGATTCTTGACCTAGTAGCCGAAAAACGCATATTTCGACGCTAATTTAAACAACTCTTCTTGCAATTAAGTCCTATTAATGTAATGATTAATACCTGTAACTTAAAAACACAATAAAAACATTAAATGAAAGGAAAACTAAAGGTTTTACCTTAATAAATAGGGAATTGATGAAACAATTAAGGCCTTTAGTTAATTAATTGAAACATGAATATTCATTAAACATAAATGGTAGAATTAATACCTTTATTAATGATAATAATTACATGAAACAACATATACATTCAATCAACATATATTCATAAATGAAAAATCATGAAAGAAAAACATATGTACATGAATTAATAAACAAACAAACCTATATACATTTATGTACAATCAAACAGAACAAAATAAAATTAAATGGTATCCCGGTGAATTGGAACACGCATTGCATTAGCCCAATTTATCTTCGCTTGTACGAAGATTTGTCTTTCTTCAGGAGAAAGAAATTGTGGGTCGACTCTAAAAACACGTTTGACAAGTCCCTCACTTTCTAGGAATTCATAGTCAAGGACAGAAAAAGGTTCTTTATCAGTCCAAGGAACTGAAACAACTCCTTTGGTTCCAAGGATAATTCCATAGATAATGTTTCCGTATCCAACTTTTCTTTCCTTTGAACGTGATGCGGCAACCAATCCCTCCATTAAAATCTTTGAGGAATTAACGGTGTTACCTTGGAATATGTCTCCCAACACATACAAGTCTCTGTCTTGGATGACACTGTTACTGGTTCGTCCAAACAAACTGTGGTAAAGAAATTTGTGCAGGTACATCATGGAGTTAGAGTTGATAGACTTGTTGTATCCGAGACTCGGTTTGAATCTCCAAAAACTTGTCAGCATTCTCCAAATGTCCTGAGAAGTCATATCTCTCCCACGATGGTATTGGGCAGTATCCCTTGGTGGGAAACCAAACCATGTATGAAGTTCTGGATACCCGAATGTATATGCTTCGCCGTCACGATGATAACTCAGATGAACACGTCGCTTCTTAACGAAACGGACAGTATAGAGGAATTCTATTACCCAGTCTCTTATTATCAGAAACTTCATAAATGCAAATTTAGACCATCCTAAATTTCTCAGATAGCGATCCATATCTTCGCTTATCCCGAGTTCATCATTCAAGAACTCGTCCATATACATCATCCCGCAGAACATTGCATATCTGAACCGATAATAGCGTCTGCCTTCATCAGTATTGTAGATGGGGAATGGTGCTCCATATCGTGATGAAATATTAGTACGCTTGGTGCGAGCAGATGTATTCTTTTTAGAATTTTTAAGAGAGGAAATCATGTTGGAGAATAATGTGTGTCTGTAACCTTTAGAGATGTGCTAAGAATTTCAGAATTCTGAAAGAGATGAAGTGAAATAGAAGAATTCTGATTCTTACAGAAATATATAGGTTAACAGAATGAAAAATTATGTTTGTTGAAAACGAAATGGTGTCAAATAGGTACCTTTTGGGTAAAAACTGACTAAAATTTTCGAATTTCAACAAATAATAGAGGAAGATGCAGAAAACAAAGGTGACACGCCGATATAATGCCCGTGTCGCGACCGAGATCTTGGAATCTCGGTCGCGACACGCTTTACCCAGCCTGGGTAAAGGCATGTCGTAACCATATCCCACGTCACGACTGAGATTTTGGAATCTCGGTATGAGCAGGGCCTTCTCTAATCTATATACCTAAAAATCTCTACTGAGATTTCTGAAATTTCAATAAACATATAATAATTTTCTGAAAAATATTTCAAAACATGACTTTAATGAATTTTTAATTAATAAAACTTAGTTGTACACTAGACTAAAAATAAAAATCATTTATATAAAAATAAATAAAAGTAAAATAAATTAAAAATTAGTAAAAATTAAAATTATGAACAAAATATAAGAAAAACAAAACAAAATTAAAAATATGAAAACTAATTAATTTAATTTTCATAGAATTCGTCCACTGATTCAATTGCTTGAATCGGAGCGCCTTCGTAATAGATTTTGCATCGATTACCGTTAACCTTAAATCGATTGCCTTTTGAACTTTCTAACTCTAAGGATCCATAATCAAATGTTTTAACAACTACGAACGGTCCATTCCATCTAGACTTAAGCTTACCTGGAAATAACTTTAATCTGGAATTAAAAAGTAAAACTTTATCCCCAACATTAAAGCTTTTAACCTTAATTCTGGCATCATGCCATTTTTTCACTTTTTCTTTATATACCTTTGCATTTTCGTAGGATAAATAGTGTAGTTCATCCAACTCGTTTAAGTCGAACAAATGATTCTTTCATGCGCTTTGCAAATTATAATTAAAGGTTTTTATAGCCCAATATGCTTTATGTTCTAACTCTATTGGTAAATGACAAGCTTTTCCATACACTAGTCGGTAAGGTGTCATTCCTATAGGTGTTTTAAATGCAGTATGGTATGCCCATAACGCATTGTTAAGTTTATGTGCCTAGTCTCTTCTACAAGACAAAACTGTTTTCTCTAATATCCATTTGAGTTCTCTATTTGATATCTCCACTTGACCATTCGTTTGAGGATGGTATGGCATAGATACACGGTGGTGTACTCCGTATTTTCTCATAAGCGACTCAAAACTTCTACTTACGAAATGAGTACCTCCATCGCTTACCATAACTAGGGACTCCAAATCGGAAAAATATTTCATTGAGAAACTTAACAACTACCTTAGAATCATTTGTCGGGGTTGCAATTGCTTCAACCCACTTTGAAACATAATCTACGGCTACTAATATATAAGTTTTGCCAAAAGAAGGAGGAAAAGGACCCATGAAATCGATTCCCCACACGTCGAAGACTTCAACTTCCAACATGTTTGTGAGAGGCATCTCGTCTTTCCTTCCTAAATCCCCGGTTCTTTGACATTTATCACATCGAATAATAAACAAACGAACGTCTTTAAACAATGTAGGCCAAAAGAATCCACATTCTAATATCCTAGCTACTGTTTTACTTACGTCGTTATGACCTCCATAAGAGCTTGAATGGCATTCTAACATTATAGAGTCATATTCATACTCACTAACGCATCTCCTAAGCATACCATCGCCAAATCTTTTGAACAAGAATGGATCTTCCCAAAAATATCTTTTTACATCCGAAAAGAATTTCTTCTTTTGCTGGGAGAAGCCGACTCTGACGTCGAATTCAGCGACACCCTCCAAGCTAAGTATAATCCTACTTTTGGACTAGTTGATGAGCGTGAGGGGTTGTTGTACGCACGGTTCTCTAAGCAGGACCTTGCCACTCGAATCATTGTTGATCAGTCATACCTAGCATCTATAGGTTTGGAAAAGGATTTCAATGAAATCCTAAAATTCCAAGGCTGGTATAAAATGGCCACAAAAGGGACCCTAGTGTATTATAACTTCACTATGGAATTTCTGACCACCTTGAAAAAGGAACCGCCCATAGGATCGGGAAAGTATTCTTTCAGACTGAACGGTAGACCCTATCGTCTCAGTGACACTGTGATAGCAGCCTTAATGGGAGTCTACAACCACCCAGAGGCAGTCTCGGGTTTTGAGGAACCCGTGACACCAGATGATGCTTGGCTCCAATTAATAGGCTCATCAGATTATGACTCCCGCACTGCTAGCCCGGTCGCTCTCTTAGACCCATTGTTAAACCTTATACACAAGTTTGTGGCTCACAACTTTCTAGGCAAAAACGAGAGCAATAAGGTCTCGAGCACGGAATTGCTCATATTGTGGTGTGTAGCTAATCATAAACCCGTTGATAATGTCAAAACCATCTTTGAAGGCTTCCAAAGCCAAACAAGTAGAAAACGCGGATCACTTGGTCTTGGAAATTTGGTAACCAACTTCCTTGATAACCAATTCAAAAATTTGGAAATCAACGAAGATGGTTTCCACCCCACCTTGCTTAACTCCACATTTTGGGGAAGGTCTACTTTTCATGCAGTTTTAAATAGGAACCCATCTGGAGGAGCAAGCTCAAGCGGGAGAGCAAGAAAACGGGCAAGAAACCCACCACGACAAAGAGAGAGAGAGCACGACGAACCTGAGGGAGAAGAGGCTGCAGAAGCAGATGACCAAACGGAACACCAAGAGCCGGGGACGGAGGCCCAATTCCAAGCCATCAACACCATGATGGCAGAAATGAGAGACCTTAACCTTCGGACCTTCAAGACTGTTCAACAAATGGACCAACGGTTCACTAACTTCGAGCAGAACATGGACCGAAGGCTCACATGCCTTGAATATGTAGCGGCAGACTACTGTGAGCGCTACAACATGTCGTGGCCGTATCCCCCGGTCGATTAGTAAGTTGTCTTCTCCACCCTAACTTTTTGCACTCGTACTTTATGGTTTGTGCTGCAATGCTGGAACTTATTGTATATTTTTAGTGTGAGGAGGAGGGGTAGACAAACTTACAAAAATTGTATAATTTTTAAAAATTTTGTTGCGTCGTGTCTAGTTTAGTTTAGAGTTTTCGGGTTTTATTTATGTTTTCGCATGTTTAGGACCTAAAACCGTGAACCTCCTTCAAATCTAAACTTCGTTATTTGTCCTTGAGGGCTGAGAACCGAATCTAAGATTGCATGACAACTAGTTTAGGTGTAGGACACAATCCTTGTATCTGTAAAAGCATGAGCTAAAGTTTGCATTTAGACCCTACTTTTGAAGAAATGCTAAAATCATTACTTAGGTAGATAACTTAAGAATTGAAGGCATGTGATGTTAAACTTGAGTTTGGGGAGAACTAGTAAACACAAAATTGAAACCCAAAGAATTGTGAGTTGAATTTGAGCCTAAGAGCGAACATCAAAAAGCTCTTTTTCTTGACATTTTTGTGTGAATGCTTTGACTTGTGGAAAGATTACAGATTTTGCACCTAATACTGTGTTGAACCTACATGCAATGATTTGAGATGATAAACGATGAATCAGCCTCATTAGAATTAACCCTTTTCTTTACCTTATTTTCTCTTTTTCATCCACTCTAGGAAGCCCATTTGAGCCTATATTTTTGTAGTTTGTAGATTTTTCTTTCGTCCTAACCCAATTTTTGCAAACCATCACTTGGTTTGTTACTTAACCCAGTTTTTGCAAAGCTCGCATTGAGCCTTTGTTTTCTTCTAGCGCTTTATCTTTGTTTATGGCATCATAGTAGCAAGCCAAAAGGCTAAGAAGTGAATGAGCATCACTATCCAAAAAAAAAGAGAAAAGAGAAAAAGAAAAAGAAAAAAAGAAAAAGAAAAGAAAAGAGAAGAACAAAAGAAGGAGAACTCTATCTCCCAGTTCTTAAAATTAGAACGTCTCAGAAAAGGAAAAAATATATATGTAAATAAAAAGCTCAATCACTTCACAATTTGCTAAAGCCATCTTTAAATTTTGTTTTTCTAGCGCTAGAACTCCTAACCCTTGTTGTACCTTTAACCCTCTAACCACATTACAACCCCAATTCGAGGCTGTTTTTGATATCATCGGAGTCATATAGCATAGTAGAGGAACTCGAATGAACGTGCAAAGTCAACGAAATCCTAAGCAAGAACATAAGCCGAGAGTAAACACTTTAGCCACCAAAAATTGTGTGAATCGAGTGAACTACCTATGGTGAGGTGTTTTATTTAGCTATCCCCTTAATCTCGTTTAATTGAACATGTGTCCTTTCGCTTAAAACATATGACCTATGATAATTGAAATGCGGCTTTTGGATATTGTGTCTCTACTTTGTATTTCTGAATGCATGTAATTACAGATGCTCGAAATTGTGTCAAGCACCTAGTCAAACCAGGAGGTTTTCTAGCTTGCTTGTGATTGCGGGTTTAGTTTTTTAGTTTACTTGGAGACAATAAAGTTTTAAGTGCGAGGAGGTTTGATAGGGGTCAAAAACCTCTATCTTTGGGTACGGTTTTTAGTGTTATTTCATGAATAAGCGAGCAATTCTCGCATTTATATGTCTTTGTGTGAGTTAGTTAGGAATTGGAAATGTTTTATTAACTTTTTGTTGTTTAGGCTCGTTTTCTTATCATTTTAGGCAAATAAGGCCAAAATGGCATGTATGTTATAATTCCGTTATCTTTTATAGCTAATTGATGCGCCAAAAGTCGCACCAAACGGAGCGTTTGCTTAAAATGAGCGATTGGCGGGTCAATTTAGCCTCGAGACTAATATTATTTGGAGTTTTCGTGCATGCGCAGGGATAAATTCGGGCGAGAATTACATCGTGGAACATCGAGCAACCGTGCGAAAGCGTGCAAGGCAAAACGGCTCGTCGAATTGGCCTTTTTAGGCCAGCTCGCGATGAGTTGGCCTTTGGGCCAGCTCGGGCGAGCTGGCTATTCCAGCTCGCCGAGCAGGCCTCCAGGGGCCTGCTCGGGCGAGCTGGGGGCCTGCTCGCCGCGAGCTGGCCTGCAAGGGCCAGCGCGCCCTGCTCGGCGAGCTAACCTGCAGGAATTGGTCAAAAAAAGTCAGTTTTGACCCCACGACTCCACGACCGGTCCCACGACTTCCCACCTGCACAAGGATACGAAATAGGTCAAAAAGAGGGCCCGAGCTACAACTATAAATAGAACTTTTCCATTGTAAATTAGATATCTTTTATCTTTGTAATTTTCTTAGCTTTCACCTTGAGAAATCCTCTCCACCTCCTCCATATCCTTCAAACCTCCATTGAAGACACCTCCGAAGCTCCGCTCACCGAGGATTACTCAAGCTCCATCCTTAAGTCCTAGGAAGACGCCTGCATTGGCAGACAGGTTCCCTGAAAGGGATTTTTCTTCTTTTATATTCTGTCTAGCCTCTGATCCATGTTATGAATCCTAGGCTCATTGTATCTTCGTGACAATACTTTCATCTTTGATATATATTATAGTTTTGTTCATTCAATTGTTTTATTGCTTTAATCTTTGTCTTACGCTTTGTCTGATTGGTTTAACTCATTCGATAATCCCAAAATTAAGTTGGCACATATTGCGAGCTGAATCTGACCTAGTCAGTGCCTATAGGATTGACGACCTTATAGAAGATTAAGCCCAAATTGCTGAGCCTTAGAGCTAGTTTCGGCCTTACAAGGGAATCACGAACTAGGGACCTCAGGAGGATAGGTAGGGTTAATCGCCTCGGACACAAGTGACTTAGATTAGGTTTTAATTCCGTTGTCTAAACAATCTATTTTCATTATCATCGTATCCCTTCATGTTCCTTCGGATAATTACATTGGTAAAAGATCATCTAGGAGTAGTTTAAACTTGATTAGGGGTAGAGTAACTTAATTAGGCGTAGAATAACTTAGTTAGAATTAGATAACTTAGCTAGGAGTAGTATAATTCAACTTAGGAGTAGATTAACTTAAGAAAAACCAAACTCAAAACCCCCAAAGCCTAGATAACACCTGAGACCAAGTAGCTTGATACTTGCAGAAATAAATCCTGTGGACGATACCTGGACTTTCCAGAATTTTATTACTTGATAACGACGGGGTACACTTATCCCTTAGTGAGTCTACTTTACGGGAGGCGCATCAGTCACTCCTCCACTGAATGAAATATCTGATTTCTCATCATTCATGAGTTGCCCTTAAGCCTTCTGATATTCTTCTAAAATGGTACGAACCACATATCCCTCATTTACATTTGCTCTTCCAAAAATAATCGAACCGTTTGCAAAAAGCAAGTGGCTAACCATAGGGCACCCTCTTACTGCCTTCACGCCATGCAACCTTCCCGTTTTCACCTCCGTACAAATACGAGTTGATAGGCCCTCTGCACACAAAACAAATAGATAAGGAGATAAGGGGTTCCCCTATCTGATACCTCTTCCTAGCGTAACAAATCCCTGAGGCTGGCCATTAACCAAAAATGAAAAGGTAGCTGACGTTACACAACCCATAATTAAAGCCACAAAACAATGTGGTTACCCCAATTTAATCATAATCTTCTCCAAATAGTTCCACTCAATATAGTCATATGCTTTGCTCATATCGAGCTTAAAAGCAAAGGTACCCTTTTTCCCTTTGAGTATTTTTTTCATAGAATGAAAGACTTTAAAAGCGACAAGAGTATTATCAGTGATTGCCCGACCAGGAATAAAGGCACTCTGTGTCTCACAAATAATATCATTCAGAGTTACCTTAAGCCGATTTGCAAGACCTTGGATATGGCTTTATATAATACATTACATAAACTAATTTGTTATAGCTCCTGTATTTTAGATGGTTTCTGTACTTTCTGTATTAAGGTAACATAAGTATGATTCAATTTATCACGAAGGATCCCAGTAATGAAATAATCCAAGGCCATACGTATCACAGAAGATCCCACAATATCCCAATAGGATTGATAAAAAAGCGCAGGCATACCATCAGGCCCAAGAGCCTTCTCATGGTGGATTTGAAACAAGGCTGCTTTTATCTCCTCTGCTGTAAATGTCTGACTGAGTCTCGCAGCCTGCTCCTGTGACAACGAACTCATAACTTCTCTAGTAACTCCTCCACCCTTGGCGTCATTCCAGCGGAAAACATATTCTGAATATATTCTACAGCAACCCTGCTGATTGCCTCATCCAATTCAGCCCACCCTCATGTACTACTCTGTAGTCGTTGAATTATATTAATATGCCTTCTAATCGTTGCTTGAGAATGGAAATATCTCGAGTTCCTATCTCCCTTTCGCAACCATGCAACACGAGCCCTCTACTTCCATATAACTTCTTCTCGCATATGTAATTATGTTAGGTCTACTACAATGTTTTTTTCTATCTTACAATTTGCATCTGACTTATCCCGCTGCTGTATTGCTAGCAGTTCATCGGACAGATTCTGAATGCGAGCTTGGAGATGTCCAAACGTTTCCTTATTCCATCGTTGTTGCCTATCATCATATTTCTGAACATGTTGTCCCACATTCAAAATAGTCATTTCAGACCCCCATTCTTCTGAAATGATTTCCCGACATGTCGCATCCCTCATCCACATACATTCCAACCTAAATAGTTTACTTCTCCTTGTACTATCTTCACTAAAACCTTTAGTATCCAAAAGCATATGACCGTGACCCGGCCCAAATCGTGTAAGATGTGTTACACAAAAATTTGGAAAAAGGTTTTTCCAAGCCGAATCACCTAGAAAGCGGTCCAGTCTCTCTAGTATCGATCCTTCTTGTCTCCGCCCATTAGACCATGTAAATTTAGGTCCCTCAAAACCAAAATCCCTAAGCTGGCAATCCTAAATGCAATTCGCAAATGCCGACATTTTATCCCACTCATTGACCCGCCCTCCCAATTTTTCCGAAGAGTATAGGATTTCATTAAGATCTCCAAATACTAACAATGGCCATTTATGGAGTTCTGACAATTTCCTGAGTAACTCTCACGTATGAATCTTATTCCCCACTTCAGGCCATCCATAACACCCGACACCTCGCTAGCTAATGACATTCTCATTATCTCGTACAAAGAAATAAACACAATGATCCCCAAAATTATGTACCTCCATTGTAACTTCACCTTTCTATGCCAGCAATAATCCCCATTGCCTCCCTATAGGTTGAACACAGAAAAACTCATAATTGGTCCTATTCTAATTCCTTCTATTTCACCATTATACAATTTCATCTACATTAAGAAGAAGATATCGGGTCAGTTATTCCTCAGTTGTTGCCCAAGGGATTAGAATGCACGAGGATTGCCCAGTCCCCTCACATTTCAACTAAATATTTTCATAATACAGGTGGTAAGTTCCATTAGCAAAAGCTCCAAAATTATAACACTGTTAAAAATGTTGATAGGTCAACATTAGTCAAAAAGTTAAGGGGTACTTTTGACATTTTCTCTCTTTTCTCTCTCCTCTATCACCCTCACCCTCTCTCTTCCCACTGGATTCGATGAAGAAATGAGGTTTTGTCCTTTAAGAGCTTGTTTGGTTGGGGGGGTATTTTAAAGTAAGTGGGGGTAAGTGAGGATAGATCACCTTGTTTGTTTTGAGGTGTAATTGAAGAGAATGGTAAGTGATGGTAGGTGATGGTGAATTTTAAGTGATTTTCTTTACACTCCAAATCGGTGGGTAAGCATGGTGAATGATGGTATATTTCCAAAATTACCCTTTATCTTGTGCTTATTTTCAAAAAATTTCCTTTTCTTGTTCTTTCTTTTCAACCAATGGTGCTCAAAGAAATCTTTTATGCTAGTATGGTGTGTGAAGGAATTTTCAGAAAAACTAAGATATTGCTTATTGTGAGCCTGTGGCCTTTTTTTTGTAATTCAGTCCCCATAATTGTTAAATTTATTCAATTAATTCAATTACTTTGATATAGACTCTTTTGTTTAATTAATTATAAAATATAGTATGCGTTTCTTTTCAGAATTGTTCTTAAATTTTGGAATTGTTTTTGGCATATAGAATTTGACAGCAAATCTAATTAACTTTTGATTATAATTGATTTAGTTAATAATCAAATCAAATATAATTACATTACTAAATCATCGCACTTAGCTTCTATTCAAACACACCAAGTTATTTGATACAACTCCCTTACTCTAGCTTATATGAGCTTATTTTAGTTATCCTCTATCCAAACAAGACCTTAGGTCTTGAACGCGCGAGTTCATGCAACTTGCTCACATTGGCCACTCCTAGAACTGCAGATTCATATATCCCAAAGTTCCCAGCCATTTTTTTCTCAAACTGTAAGCTCAAATAAGCCTCGATTTGATTAGCTGCAGAGGGAGATGCCTATTGCCTAGAATTTCAACAACCAACCCATTTCAGCTGGAACTAAATCAAAACCACATGCCGAAATCACCACGGAAACAGTTTCCATGGCTTTCTCGTGGTAATTCGCCTCCATTCTCTTCATAAACTCAGGCTCCCACATAAGAAGATGGAATCGATGTCAGAGCCGGCCTCAAGATAGTTTTGGTGAAAGGGATTTCATTATTGGAATTTGAGTGCGATTTGATCTGTTGGAATAACGTCAGTGGATTTGAATCCTACTGATTCGCAAAATTGAGAAGCTGCGAGTTTTGTTATTTTAAAATGGAAATCTGATGGATTTGTTATTTTTGCAAATTGTTGATTCTGTAAAAAAAATTTCTACAAATTTATGACCTGAAAGGAAAATAGAGGGACCTGAGAAGTGGATTTTGCTAAATAGAGTCAACCGCCGGAGAAGATGAATGGATGAACGGAGAAGACAAAGAAATCAGTGCAAAATTATGAAAATTTTAAAATAAAATTCAACGTTGTAAGACATTTGTACTGCTTTTGCTAACAGAATGAACCATAAGTTATCAGTTTGCAAATTTTTAAACCACATAGTTTATATTTTAAAACGACTTTAACCGTAATTTTATTTTTTGTACTTTTACCTATTTTTTCTATACAAACTTTTTTAACAGTTTTTTCATATAGACCTAATATGTGGATAAATGATACATGTTAAAATTGTATAATGTGAAAAAAAAATCAAATAATTTTTCATTCAAACTCGGTTAAATGTCACATATAAGAATACATCACTAACCAAATGTTTTCAAATGATATCACATCAAGCAAATAACAAAATTTTGGATATCAAGTAGACCAAATAGAGCTTTGATAACATCCCAAATGTATTTTTCTAGAGTGAGGAATAAAGGCAAATTAATAGAAATAATGGCAAATCGTTATCCTTTCTAGAAGAAGGATTGATGACAATTAATGACGATTAACGCATGATTAATGTGGAGTTAATGATAATTAATGCAGGATTAGTGCAGGAGTGAATATACAATAGTGGAAAAAAAGTCTCTAGCATTATACCATGGCAAGTGGACCGTGACAATACATGCCATAACAAGATACGCCCCAATAAGAGCGGGTAAAGGAGACACACCATTGTTCTCAAGGAGAGCATACATACACCTCGACGGTTCTAAGAATACCAAGGGGCACCTTTATAACCATCCATAAATGAGAATAAATGCAATTAAATGGCAATTAATAGACATTAAAAGGAGTAATTATATGACTAGAGCCACGACTTCCACCCATTTGGATACATAGTTAACAGCCACTAGAATGTAGGCGTTGTTATGCGACTTAGAGAAAGGTCCCATGAAGTCTATCCCCCAAACGTCGAAAAGTTCACAAACTAGGATCCCCTGTTAGAGCATTTCATTTTTATGATGATAACTCATCACTATCACTCCAGGTTGCCACCATTGCCTTCTTGCTGTTCTTCTTTTCCTTCCTTAAGGTAGGACAGCTTGATTTGATATGGCCAGTTTGATGACATTCAAAGCATGTGATTGGCTTTGAGCTGTCCTTCTTGTACTTGTTGTCGCTGGACTCAGCTTTGTACTTATCAAACTTCTTGTAAGGCTTCTTTGAATACTTGTCATTCTTTCTGAACAGCCTTTTCATTTTTCTAGTGAACATGGCCATCTCTACATCGTCTGTTGAGCTCCCGTCAGTGGAGTCAGCTTTCATGACAAGAGATTTTTGCTTCTTGTCTTCAAACTTCTCCTTCACCTCAAAGTTCTTCATCGAGATCTCATGGGTCAGCAGCGAGCCAATGAGTTCATCATACTTGTAGGTGGTTAAGTCTTGAGCTTCCTCAATAGCAGTTTTCTTGGCTTGCCAGCTTTTAGGAAGACTCCTCAGTATCTTCTTGACTTGCTCTTCCTCAGTAAAGATCTTGCCAAGTCTCTTGAGCTCGTTGATAATGTTTGTGAACCTTGCGTTCATCTCAGAGATTCCTTCATCATCATTCATTTCAAACAGCTCGTACAACCTCATGTGCTGGTTCACCTTGGACTCCTTAACTTTGTTGGTTCCTTCATAGGTGACCTCCAGTTTCTTCCAGATCTCCTGCGCTGACTCACAGCCTGAAATTTTGTTGTACTTTGCAGCATCTAACGCACAGTGAAGCATGTTTATTGCCGAAGCATGATTTTGTAGCTTCTTGAGATCATCCTCTGTCCATTTAGTCTCAGCTTTAACAACCGTTTGGCCGTCAATAGTTTCAACAGGAACAAATGGGCCTTGGACTATAGAAAGCCATGCACTCATATTTGTTGCCTGAATGAAATTTTTCATTCTGTTCTTCCAAAAGGTATAGTTAGACCCGAAGAATAGAGGAGGCCGAGTAATGGACAGTCCCTCAGGTAAAATCTGAGTTGTCTGATTTCTTGGGAGGAAACGAGTGCTGTTCTCAGCCATTGTGGGGATCAGCTCAAGATAGTTATATCTTGTTCAATGAGCTGTTAAGCTCTGATACCACTTGTTGGTCCCTTATAACGTGACAAGTTTAGTTCCAAAGGGGGGGATAGGAACTATTTAAAATTTTGTCCGTTTAGGCTGACTTCTTTTCTTACGAAAAGGTTTACACAACGGCGCTAAGTAATTCTAAGACACAAGCTTAGTCAACTTGTGACTAAGTCTGTTTCTTTCCTTGAGTCAGGAGATAGCACTTAGAGTCTATTCCTGAACTCAGCTTCTTAGTGCACTCAACTCAGCGTGAGTTCGTTACTTAGTCAGTTTTATAGCAAGCAATATATAAAGGAGTTTAAGGGTTAGAAATATGTTACTCAGCAGACATATCCTGGTTCGGCCTCTCCGCCTACGCCCAGTCCCCGGAACTCGTCCGAGCTTTTTGAATTCTCTACTGAGCTCTTTAAAGGTAGAGCACGAAACCTTTTACAATAGAAGCTGAGTATACAAGAGTACCTTCCTCTATACCTCTACTCACTCCTATATCTACCGCTAAGTACTATAACCGAGTACTCAGCCTCTCCTTTCTATTCTTCTAGAAATGATAAAGTGTTTGTCCTAAACAACAATTGTTAAGACACTTTAGATGATTGAAAATCACTCTAGACTTTTACACAATAATTGGAAATTGGTGTAAGGTTTTTGCTTTGCTTTTCTCATAGAACTTCAAGTATGAATTTGGACAGCGTTTCGGCTAATTGAAGATCTGCATCGATTGAAGCAAATGAGAGGCCTTTATATAGTGACACTTGAGGCACCGGTAATTTCGAATTTCGAAATAACCGTTGGAGGGAAACGGCTTCCTATCATTGTCACTCAGTACGCGCTCAGTGTCGTTGGCCAATGAGATTCTTGCATCTTCTGTCCATGGCAGTGCTCGGCAGCTTTTCGTCCGGTAAATAGAATGTTTCGACATATTTGGCAAAGTCTTCCAGACAGCTTCATGCGCCTTCTGAACTTTACCCAAAGTAGAAATACTTTGTCTAGAAGTTGGTTTTTGTCTGTCGCTGTCTTGTACTTCTTGTCGTTCCACTTAGCAACTTCATCTTAAAGTAATTGAGAGAAGGCTTCTCGATCCTTCTTCAAGCTGAGCTTGTGCTTTGTACAAAACGACTACGTTTTGAAATCTTGGGCCGTGAGGTCTTGATGTGTTGACTTGGGCTTGACTTCCACTTATGGGCTTTTAGACTTTATATCTTAATGTCTTATAAATCAATAAACTCAACATTGAACAAACACATTAGTATGAATAAATCAAAGCATTTAAATTTAATGTGTTAGAATATTTTTTATCAATTACATAAATAATTTTGTCAAATCAAAATCATGTGGAAAGGTGTTTCAACAAACTCCCCCATTTTGATGTCGGCAAAAATATTCAGTTGAAGAACTCAGTGTTGAGCTCCCCCATGATAGTTGACCTTATATTACTCAGGATACTCCCCCGTAAGGGTTGAGCCACTGACTTAGTTTTACTTTAAACATTTCAAGGTTTAATCAAGTAAGTCTAAGGTCAGTTTTCAGAAATAGGTCAGCTTATAAATCATATTCTTTTTAACTCAGTTTGTGCGAAAGATTTAGATATCAGAGAGCGTTGAGTATTTCTTTGTTCAATGTGTTTTAAGAAGACATGTAAAAGAGGTCAACTTATAGATCAACACAGCATACAATCATAAAGCAATGTAGACAAGTAGCACAGTTGATTTAATGAAGATGCGTTAACTATTCAGTACAAAACATAAGTAAGCATCACATAAGATTGGTCAATTTTAAAAAGATAGATGCATGCATAGTTTTGTATTCAGGGTCAGCACAACAAAAAAATGCATAAGGGAAAGACTACAAGTTTAACAAAATTGAATCTAGTCAATCCTAGTCAAGCTATTTTTTCTTGTAGTTGAGTTGGGCTTCATGCTCTTTAGCTTTTCCTTTTCCCTTGAATTTTTGCTGACTACCTGAAGCTTCCTCTGAATGTTGAGTTCTTTGAGCTTGTTCTTTCTCCCCCGTTTTGCCACCATCGGCAGGAGGAGGAATGAAGGTGTTTTCAATGGCAGCTTGAGTTAGGCGTTTAGAGAATGCCTTTAGCTTTCGTGTGCTTTCATTTATGCCGTAAAAAACTGGAACACCATCATCCAAAATAGCACGTGGAATCCTGATAGCTGCGGCACTGAGCATACTCAGGATATATGCTTGATACTTTCCAACCCAGTGTATACTGTCAGTGAGCATGGCAAATGCTTGATGAAACATCTTCAGCAAGGACGTGTCAAAATACTGACGTTGAGCATTTGAGTGGCGCACGTGGTTGAAAGTGACTCGAGAGTACTTCAGGATTTCATTCGTTTTGCGCTGGTCAGTTTCCATCTCTTCCTTGCTTAAGTTCAGCAGACGTACAGCCTCACTAATTTGCTCAATGGAGCATTGGGAGGAGGAAGAGAGTTGGTGATTGGTTTTCTCTTGCTCAGTGTGAAGCTGGTTGAAGAGTTGATGAACTTCGGCAGAAGTTGCATACATTGAGTTCGCAGCTGACAGTTGGTGAATTTGACCCTGTAGGGAGTTCATATGATTAACCATTATCAGCTGGAGTTTGGCCAGCTTGGTTATGGATTCCTGCCTGGGTTATTGAGATTGTAATGAAGTTATGACACTCAGTAGATCCTTCAGACCTTTGATCTCTGTAAGAAGCTGAGTGATAGACGAAAGCTGAGTTGGCTCAACAGGAACTGACCCAGCGGCATCGTTGTTTGTTTGATGGAGGTCCTGGAGGAGAGCTTGAGCCGAGTCAATAATTCTTCGACCAGACTCAGAGGCAGTAAGATAACTGAAGGATCCATCATTTGTTGGCCCAGATGCCAGAAGAGGAGTAGAACCGAATGGAGGCAGTGTTTTGTTTTGCTCAATATTAGAAGTTCCAGCATGATCAGCGGCTGGTCTTGAGTTCACATTTCCAGTTGAGGCTGATTGGATTAGATTCTGCACTTGGATTTGTGGAAGAGGATGATCGGCAGAATTTGTTACTTGCTCAGAGTCAGGCTGAAGCTGACTGGATTGGGGAAGTTGAGGAAGTTCAATATTGACTTGAGCAGGTATGTCCTTAGCTTGCTCAACATGTTGAGGAGCAGGATCTTTGAGCACTTGCTCGGCATCATCTTGGCTTGGGGAAGCAATTAAGTCGGCATGTTCCTTAGGATTAGAAACAGAGGCTTGATTTTCTTGTTGCTCTGGTGGAGACTCAATAGGGTTAGAGAAGAACCTAATATGCACATCTGTTAGGTCAGTGATTTCATCCCTCAGAGGCGAGTCACTCATTAGGTCAATGACTGGGGAGCGATGTGCCTTCTTCTTAAGTCTCATTAATTTCTTGGTCTTTGGAGGAGAGGGGTCAGCAGGAATAGACTCAATAGAGTCAGCAGGTGAAGTTTCCCTTTGAATAGTGTGTTCCTTTTCTGTTGGCTCAGCTTCTTCCTCTTCAATCTCCTCAGTGTAAATTGTGCCATGTTGGTCAACATCTGATGGCTCATCATGCTCATCATCCACTGTTTCCTCATTATCGAACTGACCACCCAGTTCTTCTTCATCTTGTTCATCCTGTGGTTGCCCAGCATCAGTGCTAAGACTTCATACAAAGTGTGAATCAGCGGGAATGACGAAGTCAGTGGGAGGTGCATTGATGGGTCTTAACTCAAAAGAGAGTTTCTTCTTCTTCCTTAGAGGTTGCTCATCAGCGTCCTCTCTCTCTTCTACCTCAGGCTCAGCTTGCCTCTTGAGGTTTTTCGCTGACTTAGGTCCAACCTGACCTTGTTGAATTTGTGGCTTAGTTCCTTTGGACACGAACTTAAGCTTTTTAGGTGGAGAGACAACGTCTCTAGAGGGGCTTTGAACAACTTTCCTCTTTCTTTCCTTCTTTCCTTTACGGGTCTGCATCCCATCAATTTCCTGGACAGCGGCCCCTTTCCCTTTCTTGGGCACAATAGGTTGATCGTAGAATAGACCAAACAGTGCCGCTGTAGTGATCTCTATTCCTATAGTGTGGATTTCCTCAACCAAGCTCACCTTGTGATCTTTGAGGATTTTGGTAATTATGGAGCCTAACCTAAGGGTTCCAGTGCTTCTTTGAAACCCACCGATTATGAATACAGGAATGTTTATCGGTGTGTAGGTCAGCATGTGCCAAATGAAGCACTGCTCAAAGTTTGTCGCTGAGTTGGTGCAGTTGATTTTAAGGAAGAGGAAATTGGTTAGTATGTAATGGGCCATCTTCTGATGCTGACCCATGGAGGTACTTGAAATTTCCCCTACATGACTAGGAGGTTTACAGAACTCAACGAAGTAGTTGGTTTTATCTTGGTCACCCGATTTACGAAGTATTGCTCCTTCGTTTTTCAGCTTGAGTAGTGAGGCAAGGTAGGCAGGATTGATGAAGATATCCTTTCCTCGAACCTTAGTGACCATATAGTCCCGGTCATCATCCGTGACTTTTAGGTTAGCATAGAATTCTTTAACTAACTCTGGATAGGTAGCGTCGCGAACTAAGAACAGCTCTATCCAACAGTTGTTTTTGATCCACTCATAGAAGGGTTGCTCAGCTTCCACAAAACCCTTTGAAAACCATCTAGAGTGGTCAACCTTATATCCCCTCACACTCTCGTAAACCGGAGAGTAGGTGCGTTCTATGGGCTTCTTCGCCTTATCTTGCTTTTGCTTCCCTTTCGAGGAGGTGGCTTGGTCAGCCTTGGTTTGCTTCCTCGGTTTAGTGACCTTTGAGTGGTCACGCTGAGTTTCTTGAGACTTGGTGGGAGTCTCACGATGTTCCTGCTGGGCAGGGGATTGAGGGTTTTCATCGGAGCGATTAACGGTGTAACCGGCACTAGAGACGTTCTGAGAATCTTTTGCCATGATTCTTAGAGAAGTTTTGAGAAGTTTGGGAGTTTTTAGAGAAGAGTATTTGAATACCAGAGATTTCTAAGCGTAAAGAGGTAAGAGTGGGAAATCGTCCACTATTTATAGAGGTTTCGAATTGATCCTAAGCGTTGAGGTGTCTGTTTGACCTCGAGATACTCAATCGACAAGGATTCTGGCATTTATGACACATTCGGCGCGTGTGTTTTCTAATTATTGCGCTTACGTCATCCTAGGTGGCTATTTAATTCGCGTGTTTTGCATTAAGTTTTGCAACGGATTTTTACTCAGTGTTAAGGATTCCAAACGTTTAAAGTTCTGAGTAGTCAGTGTTACGCAAAGGAATGATTCTTATGCTTAGTAGCTCAACTTAAGATAAACACTCAGCATGTATATCTACACAGCATGTGATAGTTATTGATTTAGCATAAATCATTCAGCATGGTAATCAACTCAGCATGTATATATCACATATTATACTTGGAATTTACTGAAGAGGATTAAACATACCAATGGCTTCTCTAAGTATATTGAATTGCTCACGAGCCAGTGCCTTTATGAAGATATCAGCAAGCTGCTCATCCGTTGGGACATAGGTCAGCTTGATCTCTCCCTTGAGTACATGATCTCTGATGAAGTGATGTCTTATGCTGACGTGCTTCATCCTGCTGTGCTGGATTGGGTTCTTTGATAGGTCAATGGCACTCTTGTTGTCACATTTGACTTCAATTGTTTTAGTCTGAACACCATAATCTTTAAGCTGTTGCTTAATCCATAGGACTTGAGCAACACAGCTTTCAGCAGCAATGTACTCAGCTTCAGTGGTTGACAGGGCTACTGAAGCCTGCTTCTTGCTGAACCAGGACACAAGACAGCTTCCAAGGAAGTGGCATCCTCCCGAGGTGCTTTTTCGTTGAAGCTTTTCTCGTCCGTAGTCAGCGTCAGTGTATCCAATGAGTGTGAAATCATGAGTATTGGGATACCACAAACCTGCATTCACTGAGCCTTGCAAATATCTAAGGATTCTTTTTACAGCTATGTAATGGGATTACTTAGGGTTAGATTGATATCTAGCACAATAACATACTGAGAACTGAATGTCCGGCCTACTAGCAGTTAAGTAAAGTAGAGAACCAATCATACCTCAGTACAATCTGCAGTCTACTAACTTACCATTCTCGTTAGCGTAGAGGACAGTGTAAGTGCCCATATGGGTAGATATTGACTTGCAATTCTCAAGTTCATACTTCTTCAATATCTCCTTAGCATACTTAGTTTGACTGATGAAGATGCCATTTTTCCCTTGTTTGATTTGAAGTCCAAGGAAGAAGGTGAGTTCTCCCATCGTTGACATTTCAAACTCAGTCTGCATTTGCTTACTAAATTCCTTGCACATTGACTCGTTAGTGGCACCAAAAATAATGTCATCAACATATATCTGAGCCAATAGGGTATCTTTACCCTTTCTCTTAATGAATAAGGTTGTATCAGATTTACCTTTGACATAATTTCTAGTCAGCAGGAACCTGGTCAGCCTCTCATACCAAGCACGTGGTGCTTGCTTGAGACCATACAGAGCCTTTTTGAGTTTATAAACGTGGTTTGGGAACTTGGGATCCTCAAACCCTGGAGGCTGATTAACATAGACTTCCTCGTTTATAACTCCATTAAGGAATGCACTCTTAACATCCAATTGAAACAATTTAAAGTTCATATAACTTGCATAAGCACATAAAATTCTTATAGCCTCTAGCCTTGCCACTGGGGCGAAGGTCTCACCGTAGTCAATACCTTCTTGCTGACTGTAGCCCTGAGCTACAAGTCTTGCTTTGTTCCTAACCACGTTCCCTTGTTCATCCATCTTGTTGCGAAAGACCCATCTTGTTCCTATGGTCTTCTGGCTTTTTGGTTTTGGCACTAAGTCCCATACTTCATTTCTTTTGAACTGATCAAGTTCTTCTTACATTGCATTCATCCAGAACTCATCATACTCAGCCTCAACGAAGTTCTTTGGTTCTTGAATTGAGACGAATGCTACGTTGCTGAGGTATCTCCTGAGTTGATTTCTTGTCATCAGGGTGTTTTCAGCAGCATCAAGAATGGCACTTTCTGAGTGTCCTCTTGGTATTCTGATCTCTTTTGGAAGATTGATGTCTTGAGCTGGTTGTGTTTCAACAATCTCTGCAGGCATAGATTGGTCAGTGAAAACAATTTGAGTTTCGCTTTTACCTTTAGTCAGCCCTTGAGGTAGTGACTCAGCGGCTGTTTCTTGGTCAGCGGGTGCTGAGTATGGATCATCCTCAGTCAGCTGCTTGTCTTTTCCTGCAGGGTTAGTTTCATCGAACTCAACGTGTACTGACTCTTCTAAGACCTGAGTTCGTTTATTGAAAACTCTGTATGCTTTGCTGTTTGTTGAGTAGCCTAAAAAGATAGCTTCATCAGCTTTTGAGTCAAACTTAGCTAGGCTGTCTTTGGTATTTAGAATAAAACATTTACAACCAAAGGCACGAAAGTATCCAATGTTGGGCTTTCGTCCTTTCCAAAGTTCGTAGGGGTCTTCTTTAATATGGTTCTAACTAGAGCCCTATTAAGTATGTAGCACGCTGTGTTGACAGCTTCTCCCCAAAAGTACTTTGGAAGCCTATGCTCACTCAGCATTGTCCTGGCTATTTCAACCAAGGTTCTGTTTTTCCTTTCAACAACCCCATTTTGTTGAGGCGTTCTTGGAGCAAAAAAATTATGGTCAATGCCGTTGGCTTCACAGAATTCGACAAACTGTTGGTTCTTGAATTCTCCACCATTATCACTTCGGATGTGAGCTAACTTAAGGTCTTTATCATTTTCAAGTTTTCTTACTAAAGTTGAAAACGTCTCAAAGGTTTCATCCTTGCTACTCAGCAAGATGATCCAAGTGTACCGAGAAAAGTCATCTACAATGACCAAGGAAAATCTTCTACCACCCAAGCTCAGCGGCTGGACTGGACCGAAGAGATCCAAGTGTAGTAACTCTAATGGACGCTTAGTTGAGACAATATTTTTACTATGAAAAGATTGTTTGGTTTGTTTTCCAGCTTGACAAGCGTGGCATAATTGATATTTTTCAAACTTAAGTTCTGGCAGTCCCTCAACTAATTGCTTTCTTGCTAATTTAGCCAGGAGGTCCATGCTTACATGACCAAGTCTCCTGTGCCATAACAACTAAAACCTATAATCAATATATGGAAGAGTTCTCAATGGAGAGTCTCCATCAATTGAGACTAATATATTCTAATTAAATAACCTGCTATAGCAGGTTACCTAAAGACATATTTCTCTCTCTATAATAAATGATTTGACCTTATTAATATTTTTAGATAAAAAGTCCTCAAAATTATCTATTCACCCTCTCATTAATTATTATACATTGAATTCAACAAAAAGAAAGCTACGATTAAGTTTTACATAAACTGTATATTTGTAAGCTTTCCTTTTTTTCTCCTTTAAATACATAATTTTCATGTTTTTTTTCATTTTTATTCAATACATTATTTTCAATAGTTTCTTCTATTTTTTGATAATTTTTCGTTACATGGTTGTCATCTAAACTTTTGACAATTTTGATTTGCAACGTTTATATGTTACTCTTTATTATAATTTTCAATTTTAATAAGAAAAAGTGAAGTCAAATTTATTATTTTTCTTTTTTTTTTGTTTACATATAAACATAAATAAATAGAATAAGTTATAAATTTACACTACAAAAAGGGTCTATTACGACACTTTTTACGCTTTTTGACATGTGTCACCATATTTCAAAATTTAGAATGCTTATGTATTTGTGTCGTCTATATTGTCACTTAACGACACTTTTTATTATACGTTGGCTTTTCTAAAAAAAACTATGCTTTTAAGAAAAGCATCGTCATTTTTACAGAATTAAAGACAATTTAAAATATACGTTGTGAAAATGTGTCTCCTTATTTGAATAGATTTTTATTTTTTATCTCCGTATTTAAAATTCAACCACGCTCGTTAATTTGTGTCGCCTTTTCACTATAAAAAATGGTCTATTACGACACTTTTTTAACGATGTCTTTTGATATGTGTCTCCATATTAAAAATTTAGCTATGCTTTTTGTATTTGTGTCGATCTTTATTGTCACTTGACGATACTTTTTATTATATGTTGGCATTTTTAGAAAAGTAACTACGTTTTTTAAAAAAACAGTGCCATTTTTTAAAAATTAGAGACGGTTTAGAATTTGCATCGTTAAAAAGTGTCTGGGTATTTTTTTATATTTTATCTCCGTATTTAAAATTCAATCACACTTTTAAATTGTGTTGCCAATTATAATAATTGAATGACACTTTTAATTCTTATGATGACAATTTTAAAAATTTAACTACACATCTTGAAAAAAGCGTGTTATTTCTTAAAAATTAAAGATGTATTAAATTTTATGTTATTAAGTATTTTAATTTGAAGGCACTTTTATATATATATATATATATATATATATATATATATATATATATATATATATATATATATATATGGGATGTAAAATTCAAGAATTAAAAAAAATATAAATATAAAAGATATATTTAAAAAGCATGTAATAATAAGTTCATTTGGCTCCTCATTTTCAGCTTCCATCCCCTTCTCTCATCCCACATTAACTCCCCCTCCAATACAATTTGGGCACTCAATTAATTTCATCTCCGCACTAACTCTCATCTTCTCTTCCAACTTTAACGAAGAAAACCTTCTCTTATCAGCGTTCAATTAATTTCATTAGCTCTAATTTCTCGCATATGCTATGTTCCATTTCTTTCTCGCTGGTTCCCTCACACCGACCAATGGTTCGTACTTGCTTTGATTTTGATAGCAGTACCACCACACTCATAGTCACAGAGGTAGGTTGTTATCTACTTGCTTTGATTTAGGTTTTTGAATGTTTTCTTTTCTTTGATTTTGGGTATTTCTAGATTAGTGGTTGAATTTGATACATGCATATTTTGATTTAGGGTATCATTATTTCCGTTTTTTAATTAGATGGATGGTTTGAATGAGCACCAGGTGAAGCTTTGTAGGTAAAGAGAGGCAAAAATTGGGATGAAGGAATTGTGTCATTTTTAGACATTTTTCGGTGCTAACTTTCTTCTCATATGGAATTTTCTTGTTGGATTTGTTTTGCCATTGCTACTCTTTACATGTGAATTTTTCGTGGTTTAGTAATCAGTATGACAATTAATTAGTTCAACTTCAACTTTCTCTTCGACTCTTAGCTTAGAGGTCACTGTGCTAATGCTGATGTATTTCCTCTTTTGGTCTCTGAATTCAAATTTTGATCATTTGTGATAGCAACATGGTATTATGCTTCTTATTTTTTTTTATGTTATTGTTTTTGTATTTTATGTCTCCAACGTGATAAAATAGCCACTAAGGTAGGAGGACATAGAGGTCATATAACTAGTCTGAGTAGTTATACTTTATTTGAACTGTTATTTTAGAGTGCTTGCTATGTTTTTTTACTTGCTACATGAAATGCAATTCGTGGTTTGTAATATATGCAATTTTTCGTTTTCTTAGAAATGTTCCCGATCTTATTTGTGAATTTACTTGTGTTTGTAATTTACAATCCTGAAACTGAGTAATAGGTGCTGATAAATACATGTAGGTATTCTTGACTGATAGTATCAAGCTATGATGTACGGAAACGGAAACGAAACAGAAACGAATACCGAAAAATGTTATTTCAAAGAAAAATTAATTAGAAAATGGTAATGGAAACGGAAACAGATACAAAACGTAGAAACGCTAATGAAAAAGAGTTTCCATGCAACATAGGTATCAAGCATAACCTGTTATTTTAAACCTTTGCCTCTCACATGCCATCAGTGATCACAAAAGTTGAAATGGAAATCCTAAAAAATATCATTCTAGAATTTTTTTATGTTCACTAGAGTGACAAATCATTTGAAGAATAGTTGACTAGTTTTGCTTATTGTACTAGCTATTTGGTTTTCTTAAGAACATTAATTCCAATTATGATAGTTATCAGATTGTATCTAAGTAGCTGGAGTTTTATTTGGCAGTACTGATGCACTAGTAAATATGTAAATTTTATATAATTCATAGAATTCACATGTCAATCAATACACATGCACACATATGCTTGTCTCTATATTTCTTTTCACATTTTTATTCCACGTTTACAAATGAAAAAAGTATTTTTGTGCATATAAAATGGATTTAACATTCTAGTATCTGATATTATGCTGGACTTAAACAGGAGAGGTAGAGGAGGAACTGTTGATTATTATGGATCCTTATTAACTCAAATCTCAGAGTGAATGAAGTTCTGAAAAGATATGACCGTCACATTCCACAGGTTGTTCATCCAATTGCTGATGCACATAGAAAAAATCAAATCCAATTGTGTTTCAATGAGTAACTTTTCTTTCTATTGTCAACAATGACTTAGTTGATCTTTTGTAGAAGAAGATACCAACTTTTGTAGTAGAAACCAGTATTTTGGTTGTATATATGCATTTATATTTGTCTTGTAGATATTCATGTTAGAAATATATTCAAACTAGCTCCACTTTGTTTTTTATGCTCTCTTTTAATGTTTTGTTTTTCTAG
Source organism: Euphorbia lathyris (assembly GCF_963576675.1). Lineage (NCBI taxonomy): Eukaryota > Viridiplantae > Streptophyta > Magnoliopsida > Malpighiales > Euphorbiaceae > Euphorbia > Euphorbia lathyris. The sequence continues at coordinate 43,168,122 of NC_088914.1, forward strand.
CAATTAAGTGTTGTTGAAATAGGGATGTATAATTATGTGTATTAAATATTAAAATGTCGTTGAATTTGGGACGTAATGGATATAGATATAGCTAAGTGTAGACATTTTTTAATAAGATGTCATTAATTTGAAGATGCTTTTAAATTAAAATGTCGAGGTATTTAAGACGGTATTAATATTTTCTGAAGCGAAATAACGTCATAACAAATATTATATGTCGTTCAATTAACGACGTTTTATTAAAACGTAGTGAAAATGTCTGAAATTGAAAATAAATAATATAAAAAAACCACGACGCTAAAAACGTAGGCGTTGGAAACATGACAACGCTTATATGCGGTATGTCATCGTACTGAATTTACCTACACAATTTTTTATGCGTCGTTAAAATTAATGACACGCGATTTAATGACGCTTGTGACGACGCTTTGAAAAGCGTTGGTAAGCATTTAGGGACGTCGAAAAACATCGTTAAACCTTAAATTTTAACATCATAATAGATCATTTTTTTTATAGTGTTAGCTCTATAGTTATTAGGGATAAGTTGTAAAAATACTCTTAACATTTACAACTAGGAGCAATTTTACCCTTAACATTTAAAATGATGCAATTTTACCCCTAACGTTGGCAATCAAGAGCAATTTTACTCTTAACGTTGTCAAGTTGGGTCAATTTGAGAAATAGTCATAAAACATGTATATTTTGTTCCTTATTCTGCACCAATTGCATATCGGTTCATTTAAAAAAAAGTTTCATATTTTATGTGATTTAATAATAGGATTGGAGATTAATATCTAGAATTTCGGCGGAATATTTTGAATTTTCTTGTCCAACTCATGCAATAGACAATATATTCTTTTAATTTTTTTAATAAGAAATTTCATGTCTAATCATATGTTTATGATCGGTTACTAATTAGTGATAAAAATGACTCACATGTGATGTGTAGATGACAAGATTAACGACCGAAAAAACGTTTTGATGAATTATTTTTCAAATTGACCCAACTTGTCAACATTAAGGGTAAAATTGCTCTTGACTGTCAACGTTATGGGTAAAATTGCTCCAGGCTGTAAACGTTATGGGATATTTTTGCACCTTATCCCTAAGTATTGGGTGAGAGAGGATTTATCCCCCATGTATAAAATAGTGCAATCTTAAATCTAACGCTTATCATATGGTGCAATTTCAAACCTCATTACAAGTCAATATGTGAGTACGGACCTACGGTTTTGGTGATATAAGCGGCTTTACCCAGTAAAGGTAGAAGCATAATCGAGTTTTGTATTGCGAGGATTTTAATTATACGCATAATATTTTTTTTACAAATTTAATGGTTTTTAATTGTAAAATAACAACTTTATTTAAATTAAGTCTCACTTTACGTAAAGTTTAAATATTTCACGTAAAACTTGTTTTTTTTCTAAAGTTAAAGATGTATTTTTTTTGTAAAAAATATAACTTTACGTAAATTATGTCTAAAAATGGAAGATTTAGGTAAAATTCAAAGATTCTATGTAAAACTTGATTTTTCACAATGTTAATGATTTTTTTAAAATACAATTTTTACGTAAATTATGTCTAAAAATAAATGATTTATATAAAGTTTAAAGTTTATATGTGAAATTCGTTTTTCACAAAGCTAATGTTTTTTTTAAATAACAACTTTACCTAAATCTAGTCCAATTTTATGTAAAATATGTTTAACGATAAAGGATTTACGTAACGTTCAAAGGTTAAACAAACAAAAACAACAGTAAAATTTTACGTTATGTTACATTACATTTAGGGATTGCCTCAATGATTGTTTATAAATAAATGAAAGCTTAAAGAAACTAAAAATAACATAAGAATTTACAAATTAAGCTTACAAACCTAAGGATTTATAAGTTGAGCTTACAATCCTAATGATAAGGATTTATAAATTGAGCTTACAATCCTAAGGATTTATAAACTGAGCTTATATTTTCGCTACCTTAGGGATTGTAAGCTCAATGATTGTTTATAAATAAATGAAAGCTTATATTTATTACGTTACGTTACGTTACATTACGTTTGTGTGAGGATATAAATCAATTGCATGGAGGGAGTAGTATTTAATACAACATCTAAATAGATGACATTACACATTATTATTGTCATTAATGTGGCATTAGAATATATGAATAGTAGAGATTGTAAGCTTAATGACTGTTTATAAATAAATGAAAGCTTAAAGAAATAAAAAAAATCTAAGGATCTACAAATTGACTTTATAATCTTAAGGATTTATAAATTGAGCTTACAATGCTAAGGATTTATAAACCGAGCTTACAATGTTTCGGTTAAGTGATGTTTCGGTTCAGTGATGTTTTAATTTAGTGATGTTTTGGTTCAGTGATGTTTCAGTTCAGTAAAATTCCAGTTTAGTAATGTTTCAGTTCAGTAATGTTTCAATTTAGTAATATTTCAATTCGATAATGTTTTAGTTCAGTAATTTTTTAGTTGAGTAAGGTTTCAGTTTAGTAATATTTCAGTTTAGTGATGTTTCAGTTAAGTGATGTTTCAGTTCAGTGACGTTTCGGTTCAGTGACGTTTCGGTTCAGTGATATTTCGGTTTAGTGATGTTTCGGTTTAGTGATATTCATTTTAGTAATATTTTAGTTCAGTGATGTTTCAGTTGAGTAATGTTCAGTTTAGTAATATTTCAGTTCAGTGATGTTTCAGTTCAGTAATGTTTCAGTTCAGTAATATTTCAGTTGAGTGATGTTTCAGTTTAGTAATGTTTCAGTTTAGTAATGTTTGAGTTCAGTAATGTTTCAGTTTAGTGATGTTTCAGTTCAGTAATGTTTCAGTTCAATAATATTTCAGTTGAGTGATGTTTCAGTTCAGTAATGTTTCAGTTCAGTAATGTTTAATGTTTCAGTTTAGTAATGTTTGAGTTTAGTAATGTTTCAGTTGAGTGATGTTTCAGTTCAGTGATGTTTCAGTTCAATAATGTTTCAGTTCAGTAATGTTTGAGTTCAATAATATTTCAGTTTAGTGATGTTTCAGTTCAGTAATGTTTCAGTTAGTAATGTTTTAGTTAGTAATGTTTCAGTTTACTAATGTTTCAGTTCAGTGATGTTTCAGTTTAGTGATGTTTGAGTTGAGTGATGTGTGAATTCAATAATATTTCAGTTCAGTGATGTTTTAGTTTAGCAATGTTTCAGTTCAATGATGTTTGAGTTCTGTAATGTTTTTGTTCAGTGATGTTTACATTAAGTTATGTTACGTTATGTTATGTTACGTTACGTTATACGTTTGTGTGAGAATATAAATCAATTGCATGGAGGGAGTAAATGGATGACATTACACATTTATTATTGTCATTAATATGGCATTAGAATATATGAATTCTAGAGATTTTGAAGCTTAATGATTGTTTATAAATAAATGAATGTTTAAAGAAATAAAAAAATTTAAAGATTTACAAATTGATCTTCGAATTCTAAGGATTTACAAATTGAGCTTACAATCCTAAAAATTTATAAATTGAGCTTACAATTCTAAGGTAATAAATAGGGGGACAACACCATTAATTAGAACGTCATTAATGTTTTATTTGGTTGTCATAAATAATATTGTAAATTCTCAATGTCAAGCTTTTCGTGTTCACAATGAATAATCATTTATTAAGACAAATAAATTTAATGCATATAATATTTGATTAGACGGATATAAAATTACTCAAAATAAGACGTCTTTTTATGTAAAATAAAAACATGCAGAAAAAAAATTATTTCTTGAAAGTTGGTTATATCTTAAAAGTTGGAATAAATCTTGAGGAAAGAGAAAACGTTTTTCAAAGCACAATATTTCAAGTTACAACGGTCATGTCATCAAGTAAACCCCATTTTAATATTAAATCACAACTTAAATCATGGACCATTGGATTTTGATCCAATGGCTATTAAACACTCTCCATAAATGGAGATAATTTAACACTTTCCATTAAGAATACCCCATATATATATATATATATATATATATATATATATATAATGCAATTTTTAAGGAGATGTTTACTCCCCATCCAAGGCATAAGAAGAAAATGAAATCTCATCAAGTAGTCTAGCTTCTATATACTTAGGTAGGAAACTCTTCATGAAACTGATGGTCATAAAATTTATGATAATCAGCTTGATGCCGATCTTCCTTGCTAAATGATAGCAGGCTCAGTGATGTCACACGCATGATGTCATCACCATCCTCATTGCGGCCTAAACCCAAGTGTAATAAAGGCCCAAATAACGCCCAAGATGGTCTATGACCCTTTCAACAGCCCAAATATGTTCACCACGGCACAAGCGCAATGAGCGGCAGCCCATTGCAACGCCCGAAGTCCAAATCTTAGAACTTTAAGGGATCTTCTAGAATCCTATGAGATAAAGGATTCTTCCCAGGATCCGGACTCATTTAGGGATTAGGAATCTTAGCTCCGTCAGGATTCTCAAGAAGGTGACAACCTTAAACCTAATCGAACAGTATAAATAGACAGGTATAGACGAAAGGTTTGGTATGTTAATTACTATCTCAAACTCGTTCATACCCTTCCATTCGGTCCTAAATCAGAAACTGACTTAGGCATCAGAGCAGGTTTGCCAAACTCCGGCCCCGTGTGACATGCATACTATTTTGTAGGCTTAGCATGACATCGAATCATCATCGTGATTTTAGGTCACAAATTATCATTGGTGCAGTGAATGTGGATTTCGATTATCCACCATCTATCAGAATATTCAGTGATGGCTTAATCTAGTCGCGTTCACCCAGAGATCCACCAGAACAACGATTAAGAAGTCAATTAGCAGGCAAGCCCTAGCCCTAAATTAGATCCTCAATACCAACTCCTGGCGGAGGAAATATCCTGAAGGTTCGCCCAGAATCTTACATCCATGCAAAAGGAGATGGTTGATCTTCGGCGGTAGCTGCGGAAAGCAAAGGGGGACGAGCGAGAAAAACTCGCCTGAATAGGAGAATCTAATAGGGAATCCACCAGGACCCCTAGGGCCTATTCCGGAAGCATGTCCCTTAGGCGAAGGTATTCCAGGTCAAGAAGCCCTCCTCGGCACCATACAAGGTGAAAGGACCCCAATGGCAAGGAAAAAGATAGATCCCGAGGGCGAAGCAAACCTCATTCCTCATCAAAGCCCCCAAACAACCACCACTGGAGGTCTGAGCCAGAAAATATGAAGTCCAAAGACGATACACCCTTCAGTAAAGAGGATATATTAGAGCACCTCAAGAAGAATTCTTTGCGTCAATCCAACTCTCAAGATGGGTATTCTAATTTGGCAGAGACAAACACGCCTCTGTCAAAGGAGATTCAGTGGAAGCCCATGCATCGAAGATTTCAGGTTCTAACTTTCACGCAATACGAAGGATTGGGGAACCCTGTCCCCGACATCAAAAACTTTTAGTGAATAATGGAAGCAACTACGATTACTGATGCATTATTATGTCGTATTTGCACACTACTTTGAAAGAATCCGCAACTTTTTGGTACGAGCAGCTCCTACCCGAGTCGATACACAACTTCAACCAAATGGTGGAATCATTCGTTGACCACTTCATCACCTTGATTCTAGAGGGGAAGACCATGTTAGACCTTAATCAAGCAGTCTAGAATGAGGGAGAGACCTTGGCTCAGTTCATTGAAAAATTCCAGGCCATGGTAATTCAGGTAAAAGAATTCAATCAGGGCGGATCTATAGATGCCATAGCCAGCGATTGCCGAAGTTGTGCCCTTCAGCAAAGCATCATCACCGCTCGACCAAAAGACTTTCAAGAGTTAATGAATAGTGCCCGAGACTACACCCAGTGGGATAAGCACAAACTAAACTCATTGCTTCAGAGAGATCAAGCCTCCAACGATGATCAACCCCCCAAGAAAAAGGATGGTGACTGAAGCACTAGCGGACCTCGGGAGCAAAAGGATAAGCCACAACAGTCCTTTAACGCTCATCGGAAGGAGATGCTCTTTTGGGTGGAAGACAACAAGATGTGAATAGAGTACCCACCTAAACTCAAGAATGGCCAAAGCAACAAAAATTACTACCACTTTCACAAGAGCAAAGGACATGAAACAGAAGACTGCAGACAGCTAGCTGTGGAGTTAGAAAAAATGGCCAAAAGTGGCAAGCTAGACCCATTCCTAAAAAAATATAGAGAGGAAAGCAAGAAAGAGAAGAAGAAGCAGGATGCCCAAGCCCCTAGGGGTGTAATAAATGTGATTGTCGGAGGGTCCCGAACCAAAAGGAAGAGGGAGGAGACTGCCGCCATTGAAAAAGTAAAGGAACATCACTTAGACTTTTACTTCGCCAACCTCAAAAATAAACCCGAAGGATGGCAAGATGATACATTGGTGATTGAGATGTTGATTGCTGATTACAAGGTTCACATAGTCTTTGTAGATACCGGGAGTTCTGTCAACATCATTACCTGAAAGGTCTTCGAGGGCCTCAACATTATGGAAGGATGAATAGGAGCACAACCCCTCTTGTGGGGATTAGTGGCCACACGGTTCCCTTACTCAGAAGCACCAGCTTAGAAGTGGAAGTCGGAGATTCAGGACCTAAGTGGTGAAGCAACACAAAGTTCTTATTAGTGGACACCACACTTCCGTACAACGCCATTGTGGGGTGTCGGCTCTTATCCAGTTCAGTAGGAGCCTTGTCTATCATACACTTGTCCTAACAAATACCCATAGATGAAAGGATGGCTATCGCCTAAGGGAACTAACAGGTAGCACATCAGACATATATGGCCTCCTTGAATATGAAGTCGGGGATTAAGGACAAACAAGAGGAGGAAATGGAGCAAGTTGAGCCCATTGGATCATTAGAGATAGTTTGGTTGGCGGAGGGTAAGCCTGCGCAGGTGGCTGAAGGATTGACAGATCTGATTAAGGAAGACATCATGAGGTGCCTTTGTGACAACATCAACACTTTTGCCTGGTGTCCTTCGGATGTCACGGTATCTTACCAGATATAATGATGCACTTCCTTAATATTGATAAAACTGTAGAAGGGGTTTGTAAAAAAAGGAGAAATTATAGACCCGAATGACAAAAGATAATTAGTGCGGAGATCAAAAAGCTCTTAGAGTGCAAACACAATGAAAAAATCCAATATCCGAAGTGGAGTGCAAATGTGGTGCTCGTCAGGAAGGCGAACGGGAAGTGGCGGCTTTGCGTGGATTTTACAGACCTCAACAAAGCCACCACAAAGGACTCACAGCCTCTGCTATGTATTGATACCCTTATCGATTCTACGGTAGGATATGCAATTTATTTCTTGTGTGATGCGTCGCAAGGGTACCACCAGATCTTTATAAAAGGTCCCAATGGATTCTTTTAAAATATGCATCAGCACTCACCTTCCCGACCAGTAATAATGTGGTAGAATATGAAGCCCTTAATCCAGACTCTCAACATTCTCAAAGTAATTCGCAGGGGTTCTACTAGCATTTTCTAACACGTGATGCTATGGATTACATAAAAAATGTGACATGCCATTGATTACGTCAAAAATGCAACACTCTCAAAAGTTTGCACCTATATTAAGATCCCCTGCTTCGGTCATGAAGGTAATCAACCCGGCTTGACCATTTGCGACATGGGGAATCGACATTGTCGGGGCCTTCCCGAAGGTTAAGAACCAAAAGTAGTATCTACTGGTTACGGTTGACCACTTCACCAAATGGGTTAAGGCTGAGGCTATGTCCTCTATAACCATAACCGCAGTAATTGATTTTGTAGACAGGCTCATCCTCACCAAATATGGGATCCCACACACCATCATAACTGACAACAGCATTAAACGCCATAGCATTTAAGACCTACTTCTCCAAGCTACAAATAAATCTTTAGTTCAATTTTGTATCTGACCTTCAGACCAATGGCATGACAGAAGTTACAAACCGAACCTTGGTACTTGGCTTGCAAAAGCTAGAGCTTAAGGACATGTGTTGGGTCGACGAATTGCCACAAGTTCTATGGGCTTATCACACGACACCCTGAACGGCCATGGGAGAAACTCATTTCTCTTAATGCTACAGAACATAGGCATACATACCCGTTGATATCACAGGAGAAAACCCAAAAACACTCTTCTACTTGGAGGTTGATAACGACACCAACATGAGAAGGAAACTAGATGAGGTGGAAGAAAAGAGAGAGATAAAGACTATCAAAATGGAAGCTTACCGCCATAGACTGAAGGCCATTTACGATAAAAAAAAGTAAGGCCCAGAAAATTTCATGTAGGGAAGCTGGTCATGCGTAGCACCGAAGCTTCCCAAACTCACGAAGGAAAAGGAAAAATGGGTCGAATGTGGGAAGGTCCATTCCAAATAGCCAAGTGCATTAGTACACACACTTACAGGCTAAGGAAAATGGAAGGAAAGCCGGTATCCAACCTGGAATGCAATAACACTTAGAAAGTACTATTAATAGAAGGTTCAACAAGTACTTTACTTATTATGCTTTATTTAAACATAGTAAAATGTACTCGTTCCTATTGCTACGACATCTCAATAAAAAGACATTTTAAAATCATACTATTGAGTAAATTAATCAAGAATTCCTTAATCTACCATATTAAAGGTCAATCCTATGCATGCTAAAAGGATTTCAGTCAAAGGTCTTAAGTCGAAAAGATTCTTCGATCTAATACACTCGCTCTGAAAATAAGGTACATGATATATTTTCTCAAAATAACCATTACGCGGAACAAAAAAATGAATCGTATGGTTGAGAAGGGATGATTCATATACGCTTGTAAAAGAAAGTAGATGATTAAAAAATGCACTTTATTCATGAAAATTGTTTAAATACAATAAAAATGAAGTTACAAAGGATATGGCAATAAGGAGATCAATCTAAGGACCTCGATTTGGCATCACTTCACCATCCAGCTCCAAGTCAATTTCATGAGGAAGGTCCACTTCAGCTAGGCCCATAGGTGCTGGAAAGGAAGGGTCGAATCCAGGATAAGGCTCACTATTGCTTAGTGGCTCCACATTCACCCAGAAGTCCATATCAACATCTAAATATCTTTCTTTTATCGTCGTCAACAGCTTCACCCGATAACGAACGAAACCAATATCACTAGTCTCATGCACTTCATTCAAATGAAGCATTTCCCTGGTAGACAATTTGCTCTTCAACTGGAAAACGTCTGCAGCTTGCTTCTCAGAGAAGTTCTTGAGTCTCTAGATTTCAGCTCGGGCTTCCTATAGGTCCTCAGCGCACTTCAACCACTTTTCGTTAGACTCAGCAATCTAAGCAGAAAATCATGCATTGGCTTCAGCGAACTCCACCCGAACAGCGTAAAACACCATATCTAAAGCTCCAATCTAAGACCCTATCACATTCCTTTTGGAACCTTTGATTTTGAGCTTCAGACCATCTTAGTTGGGCATTAGCAGCTGTTATGGCACCTTTCATCTCTTCCTCTTGGCGAAGATAAGAAGTTTCGATGGCACAAGCCCTGTCATCAGCTTGCTGGTGTGTGCGGCGCCTAGCGGTATGGTGGATGAGAATGGATAAGAATATAAGTTGTTATGTGTGTGTGCTTTTGACTCTACTAGACGCCACTATGTAGGGGCAAGTGTACCTCATCGTATCAAGTAATAATCCAGTTAAGACAGGGTATCGAATCCGTAGGATTTATAACCACAAGTATTAAACTACTCGGTTCTATTCGTTATCTAAGCGGTGAATACTTTAGGTTGGTTTGGGTGACAACTACAAACTAATCCTAAACTATGGTGAGACAGATTTATATAATCAAAACTCTAAAGAAGTGATACGGGTGACGATAAGTTATAAATATCATAAACAATAACTTCGAACATATACGATTGATAATTTACTCTTGCAAAGACGACTACGTGTAGACTGACCGACCCGTGAAGTACTTAGACTACGTGGTTCCTCCTAAAGGCGTGTCTAATGCGAGGGATCAGAAACTAGGGCCCATAAGTTCCGTGGCTTGTCAATTCCTACGGTTTTCAGTGTGGCAATTCCGGTAGGGCGGCACCTATATGGTTCCCAAAAGGTATCGGAAATTGTTTCCTCCTACACAATAATCAATTACGAATATCAAAACAAGTAATAAATATCAACACGTATAGAGAAACGGAAATTGCAAATCATATATTATAAATATGGAACGCGTAATTGCGAGATACAACCAAGCCTAGTACATAGGAAGAGTGCAAGCTAATTAGCAAGTAGAAAGGGAAGAATCGGCCCTTGGAACTAGCTAACCGGACTCAAGGCCGTTTCGTAGGTCTTGGAGGTGGAACTCTCGAGCTTGGTGGAAGATGGTAGAACGGAACTTCGACGGGCTGACGGAAAAAGTGAACAAGCTCTCAAGGTGGTAGAGTTTTGTTACATAAAATTTGAATGAATGAAATGAGTGCTAATCACTCTTATTTATACACATCAAGTTTGGGGGTAAAATCATAAATACACAAATTACAAGTAAGAATTCACATTGTAAATACAGGTTTCACATGGCACGCCCCACGTGGTTGGGAGCAGCCACTCGTGTCTGGCAATTGCCCATCCCGTAGAAGATTTCTCTTACGCGTGGATCGAATTCAGAAGAGTTGAATCAACCACGCTCCGCGTAGACTAGGATACGCCCCGCGTGGTTGAGCTCCTAGAACAATTGTCATTGTTTCACACCTTGCACGCCCCGCGTGCTCTACTTTATGCCCCGTGTGTTCTGGTTTATGCCCACGTGGTTGGTGTTGACCTTATGGGAACGCGCCCTACATGACCAAGAGGTTTACAGAACTCAACGGAATAGTTGGTTTTATCTTGGTCACCCGATTTACGAAGTATTGCTCCTTCGTTTTTCAGCTTGAGTAGTGAGGCAAGGTAGGCAGGATTGATGAAGATATCCTTTCCTCGAACCTTAGTGACCATATAGTCCCGGTCATCATCCGTGACTTTTAGGTTAGCATAGAATTCTTTAACTAACTCTGGATAGGTAGCGTCGCGAACTAAGAACAGCTCTATCCAACAGTTGTTTTTGATCCACTCATAGAAGGGTTGCTCAGCTTCCAAAAAACCCTTTGAAAACCATCTAGAGTGGTCAACCTTATATCCCCTCACACTCTCGTAAACCGGAGAGTAGGTGCGTTCTACGGGCTTCTTCGCCTTATCTTGCTTTTGCTTCCCTTTCGAGGAGGTGGCTTTGTCAGCCTTGGTTTGCTTCCTCAGTGTAGTGACCTTTGAGTGGTCACTCTGAGTTTTTTGAGACTTGGTGGGAGTCTCACGGTGTTCCTGCTGGGCAGGGGATTGAGGGTTTTCATCGGAGCGATTAACGGTGTAACCGGCACCGGAGACGTTCTGAGAATCTTTTGCCATGATTCTTAGAGAAGTTTTGAGAAGTTTGGGAGTTTTTAGAGAAGAGTATTTGAATACCAGAGATTTCTAAGCGTAAAGAGGTAAGAGTGGGAAATCGTCCACTATTTATAGAGGTTTCGAATTGATCCTAAGCGTTGAGGTGTCCGTTTGACCTTGAGATACTCAATCGATAAGGATTCTGGCATTTATGACACATTCGGCGCGTGTGTTTTCTAATTATTGCGCTTACGTCATCCTAGGTGGCTATTTAATTCGTGTGTTTTGCATTAAGTTTTGCAACAGATTTTTACTCAGTGTTAAGGATTCCAAACGTTTAAAGTTCTGAGTAGTCAGTGTTACGCAAAGGAATGATTCTTATGCTTAGTAGCTCAGCTTAAGATAAACACTCAGCATGTATATCTACTCAGCATGTGATAGTTATTGATTTAGCATAAATCATTCAGCATGGTAATCAACTCAGCATGTATATATCACATATTATACTTGGAATTTACTAAAGAGGATTAAACATACCAATGGCTTCTCTAAGTATGTTGAATTGCTCACGAGCCAGTGGCTTTATGAAGATATCAGCAAGCTGCTCATCCGTTGGGACATAGGTCAGCTTGATCTCTCCCTTGAGTACATGATCTCTGATGAAGTGATGTCTTATGCTGACGTGCTTCATCCTGCTGTGCTGGATTGGGTTCTTTGATAGGTCAATGGCACTCTTGTTCTCACATTTGACTTCAATTGTTTTAGTCTGAACACCACAATCTTCAAGCTGTTGCTTAATCCATAGGACTTGAGCAACACAGCTTCAAGCAGCAATGTACTCAGCTTCAGTGGTTGACAGGGCTACTGACGCCTTCTTCTTGCTGAACCAGGACACAAGACAGCTTCCAAGGAAGTGGCATCCTCCCGAGGGGCTTTTTCGTTCAAGCTTGTCTCGTCCGTAGTCAGCTTCAGTGTATCTAATGAGTGTGAAATCATAAGTATTGGGATACCACAAACCTGCATTCACCGAGCCTTGCAAATATCTAAGGATTCTTTTTACAGCTATGTAATGGGATTCCTTAGGGTTAGATTGATATCTAGCATAATAACATACTGAGAACTGAATGTCCGGCCTACTAGCAGTTAAGTAAAGTAGAGAACCAATCATACCTCAGTACAATCTACGGTCTACTGACTTACCATTCTCGTCAGCGTAGAGGACAGTGTAAGTGCCCATAGGGGTAGATATTGATTTGCAATTCTCAAGTTCATACTTCTTCAATATCTCCTTAGCATACTTAGTTTGACTGATGAAGATGCCATTTTTCCCTTGTTTGATTTGAAGTCCAAGGAAGAAGGTGAGTTCTCCCATCGTTGACATTTCAAACTCAGTCTGCATTTTCTTACTAAATTCCTTGCACATTGACTCGTTAGTGGCACCAAAAATAATGTCATCAACATATATCTGAGCCAATAGGGTATCTTTACCCTTTCTCTTAATGAATAAGGTTGTATCAGATTTACCTTTGACATAATTTCTAGTCAGCAGGAACCTGGTCAGCCTCTCATACCAAGCGTGTGGTGCTTGCTTGAGACCATACATAGCCTTTTTGAGTTTATAAACGTGGTTTGGGAACTTGGGATCCTCAAACCCTGGAGGCTGATTAACATAGACTTCCTCGTTTATAACTCCATTAAGGAATGCACTCTTAACATCCATTTGAAACAATTTAAAGTTCATATAACTTGCATAAGCACATAAAATTCTTATAGCCTCTAGCCTTGCCACTGGGGCGAAGGTCTCACCGTAGTCAATACCTTCTTGCTGACTGTAGCCCTGAGCTACAAGTCTTGCTTTGTTCCTGACCACGTTCCCTTGTTCATCCATCTTGTTGCGAAAGACCCATCTTGTTCCTATGGTCTTCTGGCTTTTTGGTTTTGGCACTAAGTCCCATACTTCATTTCTTTTGAACTGATCAAGTTCTTCTTGCATTGCATTCATCCAGAACTCATCATACTCAGCCTCAGCGAAGTTCTTTGGTTCCTGAATTGAGACGAATGCTACGTTGCTGAGGTATCTCTTGAGTTGATTTCTTGTCATCAGGGTGTTTTCAGCAGCATCAAGAATGGCACTTTCTGAGTGTCCTCTTGGTATTCTGATCTCTTTTGGAAGATTGATGTCTTGAGCTGGTTGTGTTTCAACAATCTCTGCAGGCGTAGATTGGTCAGTGAAAACAATTTGAGTTTCGCTTTTACCTTTAGTCAGACCTTGAGGTAGTGACTCAGCGGCTGTTTCTTGGTCAGCGGGTGCTGAGTATGGATCATCCTCAGTCAGCTGCTTGTCTTTTCCTGCAGGGTTAGTTTCATCGAACTCAACGTGTACTGACTCTTCTAAGACCTGAGTTCGTTTATTGAAAACTCTGTATGCTTTGCTGTTTGTTGAGTAGCCTAAAAAGATAGCTTCATCGGCTTTTGAGTCAAACTTAGCTAGGCTGTATTTGGTATTTAGAATAAAACATTTACAACCAAAGGCACGAAAGTATCCAATGTTGGGCTTTCATCCTTTCCAAAGTTCGTAGGGGTCTTTTTTAATATGGGTCTAACTAGAGCCCTATTAAGTATGTAGCACGCTGTGTTGACAGCTTCTCCCCAAAAGTACTTTGGAAGCCTATGCTCACTCAGCATTGTCCTGGCTATTTCAACCAAGGTTCTGTTTTTCCTTTCAACAACCCCATTTTGTTGAGGCGTTCTTGGAGCAAAAAAATTATGGTCAATGCCGTTGGCTTCACAGAATTCGACAAACTGTTGGTTCTTGAATTCTCCACCATTATCACTTCGGATGTGAGCTAACTTAAGGTCTTTATCATTTTCAAGTTTTCTTACTAAAGTTGAAAACGTCTCAAAGGTTTCATCCTTGCTACTCAGCAAGATGATCCAAGTGTACCGAGAAAAGTCATCTACAATGACCAAGGAAAATCTTCTACCACCCAAGCTCAGCGGCTGGACTGGACCGAAGAGATCCAAGTGTAGTAACTCTAATGGACGCTTAGTTGAGACAATATTTTTACTATGAAAAGATTGTTTGGTTTGTTTTCCAGCTTGACAAGCGTGGCATAATTGATCTTTTTCAAACTTAAGTTCTGGCAGTCCCTCAACTAATTGCTTTCTTGCTAATTTAGCCAGGAGGTCCATGCTTACATGACCAAGTCTCCTGTGCCATAGCCAGGAATTTTCTTCCTTTGACACTAAGCATACAGTTTTTGAAAATTTCTTTTCTAAGTTCAGCATAAAGACATTATTAATACGAGGGGCAGTTAAAATCAACTCATTTGTTTTACCCTCGAATATTTTACATCCAGTGTTATCAAATATAACTTTTCTCCCATTGTCACATAGCTGAGCTACGCTGAGTAAGTTATATTTGAGTCCGCTGACTAGGGAGACTGACTCAATAGTAGGATTACCACCAACGGTTCCTGACCCTACTATCTTACCCTTTTTGTTGTCTCCGAAACTTACACTTCCACCTCGTTTACGCACAAATGTGATGAACTGAGTTTCATCACCAGTCATATGCCTCAAGCATGCGCTGTCAATGTACCACATCTTTGACTTCTCAGCACACCTCAGGCTGACCTACAATATAGCTAGTTATCTTTAGGTACCCAAGTCTTTTGGGTCCTTGTTCGTTAGGCTCAGCAGGTAAAGCATCATATTTCATTTTATGACGACACACTTGGACAGTGTGTCCATTTTTCCCACAGAAGTCACAGCTGACCTTCCGTTTAGGATATCTCACTGACTGGTCAGCACCCCAGTGCTGAGCATGCCAGCACACCTTTGTGGTGTGTCCTTTCTTCCCACAGAAGTCACACTGGACATTCCGCTGAGGATTCCATCTCTGTTGACTAGTACTTCGGTACTGAGTGTTCAGAGGAATATTTCTTTTATTCGGAACCTTGAGTTGGTTCTGAATAGATGTGACATCCTTTTTCAGTTTCTTAGAATCGGATTGGACCTCGGAGATAAACTTTTGCATAATTTCTACGTTACTATGCAAAGTTGAGTTGTCTTGGAGAAGATATCGAAGGTCACTCAGTTTGACCTCTTCAATCTCGTCACATCGCCTGCTAAGTGCTCTAACCTTCTTGTTACACTTTTTGACAAGTGTGTAGAGGTCACTTAGGGCATTTATCATTTCATTTCTGAGTAAGGGTAGTGATATTACCTCAGTTGCGTGTGCCTCATCGTCAGATGCAACGGAGGGGTCAGCATGCTCAGAAACACAAGGCTCAGCAAGCTCATCTGCCATGAAACAGATCTTTGCTGACTCAGTGGCATCGTCTCCTGATGATGATGACTCATCACTATCACTCCAGGTTGCCACCATTGCCTTCTTGTTGTTCTTCTTTTCCTTCCATAAGGTAGGACATCTTGATTTGATATGGCCAGTTTGATGACATTCAAAGTATGTGATTGGCTTTGAGCTGTCCTTCTTGTACTTGCTGTCGCTGGACTCAGCTTTGTACTTATCAAACTTCTTGTAAGGCTTCTTTGAATACTTGTCATTCTTTCTGAACAGCCTTTTCATTTTCTAGTGAACATGGCCATCTCTTCATCGTCTGTTGAGCTCCCGTCAGTGGAGTCAGCTTTCATGACAAGAGATTTTTGCTTCTTGTCTTCAGACTTCTCCTTCACCTCAAAGTTCTTCATCGAGATCTCATGGGTCAGCAGCGAGCCAATGAGTTCATCATACTTGTAGGTGGTTAAGTCTTGAGCTTCCTCAACAGTAGTTTTCTTGGCTTGCCAGCTTTTAGGAAGACTCCTCAGTATCTTCTTGACTTGCTCTTCCTCAGTAAAAATCTTGCCAAGTCTCTTGAGCTCATTGATAATGTTTGTGAACCTTGCGTTCATCTCAGAGATTCCTTCATCATCATTCATTTCAAACAGCTCGTACAACCTCATGTGCTGGTTCACCTTGGACTCCTTAACTTTATTGGTTCCTTCATAGGTGACCTCCAGTTTCTTCCAGATCTCCTGCGCTGACTCACAACCTGAAATTTTGTTGTACTCTGCAGCATCTAATGCACAGTGAATCATGTTTATTGCCGAAGCATGATTTTGTAGCTTCTTGAGATCATCCTTTGTCCATTTAGTCTCAGCTTTAACAACCGTTTGGCCGTCAATATTTTCAATAGGAACAAATGGGCCTTGGACTATAGAAAGCCATGCACTCATATTTATTGTCTGAATGAAATTTTTCATTCTGTTCTTCCAAAAGGAATAGTTAGACCCGAAGAACAGAGGAGGCCGAGTAATGGACAGTCCCTCAGGTAAAATCTGAGTTGTCTGATTTCTTGGGAGGAAACGAGTGCTGTTCTCAGCCATTGTGGGGATCAGCTCAAGATAGTTATATCTTGCTCAGTGAGCTGTTAAGCTCTAATACCACTTATTGGTCCCTTATAACGTGATAAGTTTAGTTCCAAAGGGGAGGATAGGAACTATTTAAAATTTTTTCCGTTTAGGCTGACTTCTTTTCTTAAGAAAAGGTTTACACAGCGGCGCTAAGTAATTCTAAGACACAAGCTTAGTCAACTTGTGACTAAGTCTGTTTCTTTCCTTGAGTCAGGAGATAGCACTTAGAGTCTATTCCTGAACTCAGCTTCTTAGTGCACTGAACTCAGCGTGAGTTCGTTACTTAGTCAGTTTTATAGCAAGCAATATATAAAGGAGTTTAAGGGTTAGAAATATGTTACTCAGCAGACATATCCTGGTTCGGCCTCTCCGCCTACGTCCAATCCCCGGAACTCGTCCGAGCTTTTTGAATTCTCTACTAAGCTCTTTAAAGGTAGAGCACGAAACCTTTTACAATAGAAGATGAGTATACAAGAGTACCTTCCTCTATACCTCTACTCACTCCTATATCTACCGCTGAGTACTATAACCGAGTACTCAGCCTCTCCTTTCTATTCTTCTAGAAATGATAAAGTGTTTGTCCTAAACAACAATTGCTAAGACACTTTAGATGATTGAAAATCACTCTAGACTTTTACACAATAATTGGAAATTGGTGTAAGGTTTTTGCTTTGCTTTTCTCACAGAACTTCAAGTATGAATTTGGACATCGTTTCGGCTAATTGAAGATCTGCATCGATTGAAGCAAATGAGAGGCCTTTATATAGTGACACTTGAGGCACCGGTAATTTCGAATTTCGAAATAACCGTTGGAGGGAAACGGCTTCCTGTCGTTGTCACTCAGTACGCGCTCAGTGTCGTTGGCCAATGAGATTCTTGCATCTTCTGTCCATGGCAGTGCTCGGCAGCTTTTCGTCCGGTAAACAGAATGTTTCGACATATTTGGCAAAGTCTTCCAGACAGCTTCCTGCGCCTTCTGAACTTTACCCAAAGTAGAAATACTTTGTCTAGAAGTTGGTTTTTGTCTGCTGCTGTCTTGTACTTCTTGTCGTTCCACTCAGCATCTTCATCTTGAAGTAATTGAGAGAAGGCTTCTCGATGCTTCTTCAAGCTGAGCTTGTGCTTTGTACAAAACGACCGCGTTTTGAAATCTTGGGCCGTGAGGTCTTGATGTGTTGACTTGGGCTTGACTTCCACTTATGGTCTTTTAGACTTTATATCTTAATGTCTTATAAATCAATAAACTCAACATTGAACAAACACATTAGTATGAATAAATCAAAGCATTTAAATTTAATGTGTAAGAATATTTTTTATCAATTACATAAATAATTTTGTCAAATCAAAATCATGTGGAAAGGTGTTTCAACAAAGAACATTACCGGCCTTGTAGTTTGCCATGTGGGCATACCAAGGTAGAGGGGTTGCCGCATAAAGTGTCTCATCCGGAAAGGTTTCATTGATCTCCATGAGTTCCGGAGACTGGGCTTCCTCGTTTTGCAATCGGGAAAGGTGGTCAGCCACAACATTCTCTACTCCTTTTTTACCTTTTATTTCAATGTCAAATTCTTGGAGAAGGATAATCCACCGTATTAACCGAGGTTTGGCATCTTGCTTGTGTTGGTCCCTAGTAATTAGTTCCAAGGGGGGGTTAGGAACTAATACAATTTTTTCACGTTTTAATTAAGCTGACTGGAAGTTATTTTGAGAGTTTATTAACTCAGCTTTTGGTCAGCTTGGTGAGATATGTTTCAAGACAGCTTTAGTCAGATGTTGACTACAGTTGTTTTCTTGTGAGTTGAGAATTGACACTCTTAGAGGTCAGCTTCTAACTCAGCACCACTTATTTACTCAAGGTCAGCTTAGGCAATTTATATGCTGAGTAAATATAGCAAACAACACATGCAATATAAGAGAAAGTTCAGAGATTACTCAGTATCACTTATCCTGGTTCGGCCTCTCTGCCTACGTCCAGTCCCCAGAGTCCTCCGGGCTTTTTGAATCCAATACTGAGCTCTTTAACGGTAGAGCACAAACCAATTACAAGGCAGTTGAATATGCAAGAGTACCTTCCTCTATTCGTCTACTCAACTCCTACTAAGTGCTACAACCCAGCACCTAGATTTCTCTATCACTGAATGCTTACAACCAAGTCACTCAGCTTATCACTCTCAATATTCCTATTGATCACGAACTTGTTCTTTTTAAACTAAAGAACACTTTAGATGATTACACAACAATCAATCTAGCATTTACACAGAGAATAGAAAAATTAGTGTAAGATCTTTTTGTATTTGAGTGCTTTCAAGATTTTCTCTCTTTGTATTTTTCTCTTAATGCTTCGGTTATTATCCAAGGTTCTTCATTGTCCTTTTATAGAAGGAAAACTGTAGATTTGGATCGTTTGAATTGTTGTTACCGTTAACACCAAAACGGCTCTTTTGGGGGACAGATTCTAGTCAGCTTCAGTCTGTACCTTCATTCTCTTCCTCTGTTTTATCCAGGCGTCAGGTTTTATCTTCATGCATCAGACTTGTCTTTTTGTGCCAGTTGTCTTTTACCAATAATCCAATGACACCCATGTTTCTTGGAATTAGTCTTTTGTGTGTCCTCAAGGTTCCAATTATTGGTGCAGAAGATTGGCAGACTTTGTCCTTTAGTGAACGGATCCTCCATGCTGTCCTGACTGTCACTCAGCTTCATTCGTTATCCCCGAATGTTCTACTTCCAAGCTGAGTTCCTTCTTAGTCAGCTTCGTTCTGGCGACCTTGAAGGAAGCTTCTGATGCTAAGTTCTACTCCACTCAGCTTCTCCTACTTTCATGTTGAGTTCCGTTTAACTCAACTTTGGCTTATGCTGACTTCTGACCTGTCTTACTTTATATATTGTATATTTTTGCACTCAATATTGAACAAACACATTAGTACAATTAAATCAACGCATTTAAATTTAATTGTCTCTTAATCATGGATGATTTTGTCAAATCAAAATCTTGTGGAAAAGGTGTTTCAACAAACTCCCCCATTTTGATGTTGGCAAAATACATAATTATGGAACTCAGTTATAAGTTACCCCATGATTGATATTTTTGAAATAACTCCCCCGTAAGGGTTGCACATATTGTCTTAAACTTTCCAAGGTTTTTTAAGACACTTGTGTATGCTAACTTAGATTTAATGTTGGATTTTTCAAGATCTGATCTTTTTGAATTTTAAGTCAGCTTTCAAAAATATTAGAAGTATGTTGTTACTCAGTTTATTACCTAAGTGTTTTAGAGTTAATGTATACTGAGTAATTTTTACTTCTTAATTTGTTTGTTCAATTTTATCGACCGGTTTGAGGAAATTGTACTTGACATAGATTTAAGTAAAAAGATAAAGCCAACCAGGACATATAAATGTTTCTATGCAAGTTCTAAACAAATAACATTTACTTAGACTAGACTACATCTAGTTCTACTTCTTCTTCTTCTGAGCTTGGTGGTCAGCATGAGCAATTCCTTTGCCTTTCTCTTTACTTCCAGAAACATTACCAGCAGGCTGAGTTCCTCCTTGACTAGTCTCCCCCGTTTTGCCATCATCTGGCTTATAAAGGAAGGTTTCATTCCGAGCAGCAGTGGAGAGATAATGAGAGTAGCGCTGAAGCTTCTTAGTGCTTTCACCCAAACCATCAATTACTGGTACACTATCGTCCTGGACATGCCTAGGAACCCGAAGGGAGCTGCTGATCATGCTAAGGAGGCATTCATGGGACTTGCTCAGCCAAGTGAGCGAGCTGGTGATCTGACCAAAGGATTGATGGTACAGCTTTAGCAAGGCAGAATCATAAAACATGCGCTGAGCATTGTTGATGCGCATTGCCTTTATTATAGCTTGTGAAAAGCTCAAGAGTTCACTGTTGGAGACTGGATTAACATCCATCTGTGCTCTGTTGATGTTGAGTAGGCTGACTGCTTCACTCAGTTGGTCAATAGTACACTGGGAAGAGGAGGATACTAAGTCACGTGTACTGGTCAGCTCAGCATTAAGCTTGGTAAAGCATTGTTGAAGTTCGGCAGAGGTGGCAAACTCAGCATTGCCGGGTGCACTCGATTTGGTCAGTTCTTCAGTTAACTTGGTAAAATATCCTTGAAGTTCAGTAGAAGTGGCATACCCTGGATTGACTGCCGTCAGCTATTGAATTTTGCCTTCAAGCGAATTCATGTGGTTCGCCATTGTGAGCACCAATTCGGTCAGTTTTGCTATTTGATCTTGATTGGGTTGCCGGGTTTGAACCGTAGTTATGATACTGACCAGATCCTTCAATTCGCGGAGTTCATTGAGAAGCTGAGTGATACCTGACAATTGTGAGGACTCAGTTTGAGTAGATTGATTAGCATTAGCTTGAGGAAGGTTCAAATCTTGAAGCAAGGACTGAGCAGAAGCAATGATACGGCGTCCTGACTCAGTAGCATTCAAGTACGTGAATTGAGCAGCATGAGACTCAGTAGCTGGTATTGAGCTTGATGGTGGTGGAGGAGTTGGCTCTCTGCCAGATTGAGTACCTTGATTGGTACCTGGACTTTGATTGATTTCATGAGCTGAGTCATCAACATGCTGAGTTGGAGGTGGAGTTTGATTAGGCATGTTGACCTGCTCAACTTGAATGGGTGAAGTTAAGATAGGATTTGATCCATCGTGATCAGCCTGGATTGGATTGTCAGGGGTTTTGGCTTGTTCCTCATCCTGAGTAACAGAGGCTTACTTTTGTACAGTATCTGCTGGAGGTGACTCAGTCTCAGCATCATTCGAGAAGTACTGGAACTGGATTTTGGAGAGGTCAGTCTCAAGCTCATCAATAGGAAAGTCATCCATAAGATCAATTTGCTTTTGCGCCTTCTTTTTAAGTCTTCGTCGTGTCGGAGCTTTTGGGGATGAAGGGTCAGCTGGAATACCTTCACTGGACTCAGTAGCAACTGTCTCCTCTTCTACATATGGATTTTCAAGTTGCTCAGCATGATCCTCAACAGCAACATTTTCATCTCCTTCAACTCTCTGTTCAGCCTCATCCTGAGGTTGCTCAACATTAGTCTACTCAGTTTGTTGCTCAGTTTCTTTCTCAGCTTCCTGCTCTTGTTCAGCTCTTTGCTCAGTTTCTTCCTCAGTTTCCTTTTCTAGGTCAGTTCCATGACCTTGGGAGGATACAACCCAATCTATCGGATCAGCTTCAACTGGTTTTAAGGAATTAATCTTCTTCTTTTTCATCAAAGGGGATTCTGGAGTTTCCTCTTCTTCATCTTCAGGCCCTTCTGGCCTCTTTCTCTTTTATGCTGACTCAGCTTTTTCCTTAGCTTTGTCAGCTTTAGCTCTTTCTTGAGATATGAGTCTTACCTTCTTTGGGACAGCATGAATATCTTTAGAGCAAGTTTCAAGAGCCTTCCTCTTCTTCTTCTTCTGCTCAGGCTGAGCTGTCTTAGGAGACTCAGCATGAGCCTCCACTTCTTTTTCAGGTTCATGTTCAAGCTCAACTTCTAGTTGCTCAGCTTCTTCATCTTCTTCACCATCTCTAACATCTTCATACCCTTTCAAAGGTTGATTGTACAACAATCCATCCAGCAGAACTGCAGTGATTTCACTCCCCAAGCTACTTGTTTCATTTATCGTCTCGATCTGCTTGTCTTCGAGAATTTTTGTGATTAGAGACCCCAAGCGGAGTTTCTTACCACCTCGTTGAAGAGCTCCAACTAGGAAGACGGGGAGATTGAGCGGAGTGTAGGTCAGCATGTGCCATATGAAGCACTGCTCAAAGTTAGAGGCGGATGAAGCTGAGCTGAGTTTGGGGAAGATAAAGTTGGTCAGCATGTAGTGGACCATCTTTTGTTCTTTCCCCATACAGGTGCTGGGTATTTCACCTTTATGGTCCTTGGGTTTACAGAACCCCTTGATCATCTCAGCCGTGTCTTTTGGCACTTTCTCCTTTGTTGTTCTAAACTCAATTCCTTCTTCTGGTAAATCTAGTAAGGTGGCTAGATAGGCAGGGGTTACGACGATTTTCTGACCTTTAACTGAGGTTTCCAAATAATTAGAGTCATCTTCATCAACATGTAGATTCGAATAGAATTCTCGTACTAACCTAGGATAGGTTGTTCCTGAGAGAGAGAAGAGACCAGTCCATTTGTTCTTCTCGATCCAGTGACAAAATGGTTTCTCAGAGGTGACGAATCCTGGAGAGAACTATCTGCATTTCAGAACCTCCAGATTGTTGACCTTTTTGTGTACTTTGATCATTTTTCTTTCTATTTGCGTTGAAGGACCGCGGGGTCAGTCTGAGTGGGTTTGCCAGAGTTTTGGCCAAGTTGAGTAGTGAGGTTAGGGATTTTGTCTTTGCCGGAAGCCATTGTTGAAGGTTTTGAGGTTTTAGGGAGAGAAGAGTTTGTTTTCAGAAAATCGTAGGCGTAAAGAGTGATGAGTGGGGATCCTTCCACTTTTTATACAGATTTATGGCGGCCCAATTCATTTAACTAGCCGTTTTGCCTAGGGACGTTCAACCGACAAAGATACTGTCATTTATGACATCTTCGGCGCATGGGGTTTGTCATTAATGTGTGTCTTTCCAAGATGCCAGAGGTTACACGTGTAGGTATTTATTTTACGCGAGTGGGTTTCTTTTTTATTTCGCTGGAATTCGAAGCATTCGCGATGTTGAGTGCCTAGTTTTTGTATACATGATTTTTCTCTCTAAATAACTCAACATACTTTGATCATTTAGTATGTGCATCTACTCAGCATAAGGTGATTATTCAATATGGTTATCTACTCAGCACAGAATCATTTGTATCTACTCAGTATAATCATGCAATGTATATGTCAACTCAGCATAGGGTGATCATTTTAAACTTGGTGAGTAGAAGTTTCTTCTTGTTGATTTACTTAGCATGGCATTTGTACAAACATTCAACATTCCACTCAGCATAGCAATCACTCAATCGTTCAATTATACAGTTTTATTTAGAGTGGATTTGACATACCGATGGCTTCCCTTAGTGTATGGAATTGTTCTCGTGCCAAGGGCTTAGTGAAGACATCTGCAAGCTGTTCATTTATTGGCACATAGGTCAGCTTGATCTCATCCTTTAGTACGTGATCTCTGATGAAGTGATGTCTTATGCTAACATGCTTCATCCTGCTGTGTTGGACTGGATTCTTAGATAAATCAATTGCACTCTTGTTGTCACATTTTATCTCTATTGTCTTTGTTTTTACTCCATAATCCTCAAGTTGTTGCTTTATCCATAGGACTTGTGCAACACAGCTTCCAGCAGCCACGTACTCAGCTTCGGTTGTAGACAGGGCTACGAATGATTGCTTCTTGCTGAACCAAGATACTAGACAGCTTCCGAGGAAATGACATCCTCCCGAAGTACTCTTTCATTCTAGCTTATCTCGTCCATAGTCAGCATCAGTATATCTAATGAGTGTGAAGTCATTTGAAGTTGGATACCATAGATCTGCATCAACTGAGCTTTGCAAGTATCTAAAAATTCTTTTTACAGCAGTTAGATGAGATTCCCTGGGGTCAGCTTGATATCTAGCACAATAGCATACTGAGTACTGAATATCTGGTCTACTAGCTGTGAGATAGAGTAAAGAACCTATCATACCTCGATAGAGTTTGCTATCAACTGACTTACTCTTCTCATCCTTGCATAGGATAGTATCAGTACCCATGGGGGTTGATATTGGTTTGCAATCTACCATGCTGAATTTCTTTAACATTTCTTTGCTGTACTTAGACTGACTTATAAAGATGCCATTCTTACCTTGCTTGATTTGAAGTCCAAGGAAGAAGTTGAGTTCACCCATCATCGACATTTCAAACTCAGTTTGCATCTGTTGGCTAAATTCTTTGCACAAAGACTCGTCAGTAGCACCAAATATTATATCATCTACATATATCTGTGCAAGTAGGGTATGTTTACCCTTTTTCTTAATAAACAAGGTTGTGTCAGCTTTTCCTCTGACATAGTTCCTGGTCAGCAGGAAATTGGTCAACCTCTCATACCAAGCTCTTGGAGCTTGTTTCAGGCCATACAAGGCCTTTTTGAGTTTATAAACGTGGTTTGGAAACTCTGAATCTTCAAACCCAGGAGGTTGATTAACATATACCTCTTCGTCTATAAAGCCATTTAGAAACGCACTTTTTACATCCATTTGGTATAGTTTAAAATTCATGAAACTAGCATATGCACACAATATACGTATAGCTTCTATCCTAGCAACAGGTGCAAATGTTTCTCCATAGTCTATACCTTCTTGCTGACTATAGCCTTGGGCTACAAGTCGAGCTTTGTTTCTAATCACATTTCCATGCTCATCTAGTTTATTTCTAAAGACCCACTTGGTTCCTATGGGCCTTTGATTCCTAGGTCTAGGTACTAGATCCCATACCTCATTTCTGGTGAATTGGTCAAGTTCTTCTTGCATGGCATTTATCCAATATTCATCTTGCTCAGCATCAGCAAAATTCTTTGGCTCAAGCATTGAGACGAAGGCAACATTGCTAAGGTATTTTCTGAGCTGATCTCTGGTCATCAACTTGTTGTTGGCAGCATCAAGAATGGCCTGTTCTGTATGCCCTCTTGGGATCTTTATTTCCTTGGGCAATGTTGAGTCGTTTGGAGGAGGTGTTTCTACAATCTCTACAGGAATAGATTGGTCAGCAAATGATATTTCCATTTCTTGCTTACCTTGGGTCAGCTTCTGTATAGATGACACAGAGGCTTCTGGTTGATCAGCGGAAGCTGAGCTTGGTTCATCTTCTTCAAGCTGAGCTGACTTACCTGTGGGGCCAGTTTCATCGAACTCAACATGTACAGACTCTTCTACAATTTGAGTTCTTTTATTAAATACTCTATATGCTTTACTGTTTGTTGAGTACCCCAAAAAGATCGCTTCGTCAGCTTTAGCATCAAATTTAGCAAGGTTGTCTTTTGTATTTAGTATAAAGCATTTACACCCAAAGGCACGAAAGTATCCAATGTTGGGCTTTCATCCTTTCCAAAGCTCATATGGGGTTTTCTTAAGTATAGGTCTAACTAGAGCCCTATTCAGTATGTAACATGCCGTGTGAACAGCTTCACCCCAGAAGTACTTTGGAAGCCTATTTTCACTCAGCATTGCCCTAACTATTTCGACAATAGTTCTATTTTTCCTTTCAACGACCCCATTTTGTTGAGGTGTTCTAGGAGCGGAGAAGTTGTGGTCAATACCACTGGTTTCACAGAATTCGTCAAACTGTTGGTTTTTGAATTCTCCACCATTGTCGCTTCTAATGTGAGCTACTCTTAGGTCTTTGTCATTTTCAAGCTTTTTAATCAGTGTGGTAAACATCTCAAAAGTTTCATCCTTGCTACTCAGCAAGATGATCCAAGTGTACCGAGAGAAATCATCTACAATAACCAAGGAAAATTTCTTACCTCCCAAGCTGAGTGGCTGGATAGGTCCGAAAAGATCCAAGTGTAGTAATTCCAATGGTCTTTTGGTTGAGACAATGTTTTTGCTATGGAATGACTTTTTAGTTTGTTTGCCTTGCTGACAAGCTTTACACAGTTGATCTTTTTCAAACTTTAATTTTGGTAATCCCTCAATTAATTGCTTTCTAGCTAATTTGGCAATAAGGTCCATGCTGACATGCCCAAGTCTTCTATGCCATAGCCAGGAGTTGTCTTCTTTAGACACTAAGCATATGTTTTTAGAAAACTGTTTTTCTAAGTTCAACATGTATACATTTTCTACACGAGGGGCAGTTAAGATCAATTTATTTGTATTTCCCTCGAGTATTTGACACTTAGCATCATCAAATACAACCTTTCTGCCGCTCTTGCAAAGCTGAGCTACACTCAGCAGATTGTATTTGAGACCTTTGACTAAGGAGACAGACTCAATGGTTGGGTTACCTCCGATAGTACCTGAGCCGACTATCTTACCGTTCTTGTTGTCTCCAAAGCTTACGCTTCCACCTCTTTTAAGCTCTAGTGTGATGAACTGAGTTTCATCACCTGTCATGTGTCTTGAACATGCGCTGTCTATATACCAAAGTTTTGATTTTTCCACGCATGTCAAGCTGACCTGCATTTTAAACTATTCGTTTTTAGGTACCCAATTCTTTTTGGGTCCTTTCTTGTTAGTGTAAATAGGTGCAAAGTCATATTTTAACTTGTGACGACATACATTTGTAGTATGGCCACTTTTACCACAAAAGTCACACATAGTTGCCCTTTTTGGGTGATATTGAGTGTGGTTAGCATTGTTGTGCTGAGCATGCCAGCATACCTTGGTAGTATGACCTTTCTTACCACAGAAGTCACATTGGACAGTCTGTTTGTTATGCCAGCACACAGCTTTTGTGTGTCCTTTCTTCCCACAACAACTACATTGAGTAAACTGTTTATGCTGACCAGTACCTGAGTACTCAGCATGAGGTTTATTCTTAGTTGAGCCTTTTACTTGGCTTTGTAACGTTGTGACATCCTTTCTGAGTTTCTTTGACTCAGTTTGAACCTCCGTGACAAACTCATGTATGATTTGCATGTTGGTATGTAAGTCAGAGTTGTCCTGGAGGAGATATCGGAGGTCACTCAGCTTGACCTCTTCAATCTCATCACACCGCCTGCTGAGTGATTTAATCTTTTTGTTACACTTCTTAGTTAGTGTATATAAGTCACTCACGATATTTACCATTTCGTTTCTAAGCAAAAGTAAGGATGTTACCTCATTGTTGTTTTCCTCATGCTCGGAATCTCCAGAAAGGTCAGCTTGCTCAGATTGGGATTGGTCAGCTCCATCATCTGCCATGAAACATATGTTGGCTGTTTCATTTTGCTCAGCTTCAGATGATGTTGATACATCACTGTCACTCCATGTGGCTACCATAGCCTTTTTGCCTCCCTTCTTCTCTTTCTTGAGGTTGGGACAGCTTGACTTGATGTGCCCAGTTTGATGACACTCAAAGCATGTGACAGGCTTCGAGCTGTCCTTCTTGTACTTATCACTTGACTCGGCTTTATACTTGTCATTTCTTCTAAATGACCTTTTTCCGTTTCTATCATTTCTCCTGAATAGCTTTTTCATCTTTCTGGTGAACATGGCCATTTCCTCATCATCAGTTGACTCAGCTTCAATCGAGTCAGCTTTCATGACAAGTGACTTTTGCTTCTTATCTTCTGATTTTTCTTTCTCTTTAGCTTCAAAGTTTTTCATAGAGATTTCATGGGTCAGCAGGGATCCGATCAGCTCATCATATTTATAGATAGTCAAGTCTTGAGCTTCTTCTACAGCTGTTTTCTTTGCTTGCCAGCTCTTAGGCAGACTTCTCAGGATTTTCTTCACCTGTTCCTCTTCAGTGAAGTTATTTCCAAGCCTTTTTAGCTCGTGTATAATATTTGTGAACCTTGCGTTCATTTCTGAGATGTCTTCATTCTCATTCATCTCAAACAGTTCGTAGAGTCTCATATGTTGATTGACTTTAGACTCCTTAACTTTGCTTGTGCCTTCATAGGTTACTTCAAGCTTCTTCCAAATCTCCTGTGCTGACTCACAACCTGAAATCTTATTGTATTCTGCAGCATCTAACGCACAGTGAAGCATGTTTATAGTCGAAGCATTATTTTGTAATTTTCTGAGGTCATCCTCTATCCACTCAGCCTCACTTTTAACAATTTTCTCATTGTTAACAGTTTTGTGTGGCACATGTGGACCTTGAACAATTGTAAGCCATGCACTCATGTTTGTGGCTTGAACAAAGTTCTTCATCCTATTTTTCCAGAATGTATAATTTGACCCAAAGAATAGGGGAGGTCTAGTGATTGATAATCCCTTGGGGAGTATCTGTGTTGTTTGGTTTCCTGGAAGGAACCGAGTGCTATTCTCACCCATTTTTAGGGATCAGCTCAAGATTGTTAAATCTTTGAGTAGTGAGCTTAGGCTCGGATACCACTTGTTGGTCCCTAGTAATTAGTTCCAAGGGGGGGGGGGGTTAGGAACTAATACAATTTTTTCGCGTTTTAATTAAGCTGACTGGAAGTTATTTTGAGAGTTTATTAACTCAGCTTTTGGTCAGCTTGGTGAGATATGTTTCAAGACAGTTTTAGTCAGATGTTGACTACAGTTGTTTTCTTGTGAGTTGAGAATTGACACTCTTAGAGGTCAGCTTCTAACTCAGCACCACTTATTTACTCAAGGTCAGCTTAGGCAATTTATATGCTGAGTAAATATAGCAAACAACACATGCAATATAAGAGAAAGTTCAGAGATTACTCAGTATCACTTATTCTGGTTCGGCCTCTCTGCCTACGTCCAGTCCCTAGAGTCCTCCGGGCTTTTTGAATCCAATACTGAGCTCTTTAACGGTAGAGCACAAACCAATTACAAGGCAGTTGAATATGCAAGAGTACCTTCCTCTATTCGTCTACTCAACTCCTACTAAGTGCTACAACCCAGCACCTAGATTTCTCTATCACTGAATGCTTACAACCAAGTCACTCAGCTTATCACTCTCAATATTCCTATTGATCACGAACTTGTTCTTTTTAAACTAAAGAACACTTTAGATGATTACACAACAATCAATCTAGCATTTACACAGAGAATAGAAAAATTGGTGTAAGATCTTTTTGTATTTGAGTGCTTTCAAGATTTTCTCTCTTTGTATTTTTCTCTTAATGCTTCGGTTATTATCCAAGGTTCTTCATTGTCCTTTTATAGAAGGAAAACTGTAGATTTGGATCGTTTGAATTGTTGTTACCGTTAACACCAAAACGGCTCTTTTGGGGGACAGATTCTGGTCAGCTTCAGTCTGTACCGCCATTCCCTTCCTCTATTTTATCCAGGCGTCAGGTTTTATCTTCATGCATCAGACTTGTCTTTTTATGCCAGTTGTCTTTTACCAATAATCCAATGACCCATGTTTCTTGGAATTAGTCTTTTGTGTGTCCTCGAGGTTCCAATTATTGGTGCAGAAGATTGGCAGACTTTGTCCTTTAGTGAACGGATCCTCCATGCTGTCCTGACTGTCACTCAGCTTCATTCGTTATCCCCGAATGTTCTACTTCCAAGCTGAGTTCCTTCTTAGTCAGCTTCATTCTGGCGACCTTGAAGGAAGCTTCTGATGCTAAGTTCTACTCCACTCAGCTTCTCCTACTTTCATGTTGAGTTCCGTTTAACTCAACTTTGGCTTATGCTGACTTCTGACCTGTCTTACTTTATATATTGTATATTTTTGCACTCAATATTGAACAAACACATTAGTACAATTAAATCAACGCATTTAAATTTAATTGTCTCTTAATCATGGATGATTTTGTCAAATCAAAATCTTATGGAAAAGGTGTTTCAACAGCTTGGTCATTAGATACTTAAGAGCTGCGTGGTCAGTGTACACGATAATTTTTGATAATACAAGATATGATCTAAATTTATCAAAAGCAAAAACTACCGCAAGCATCTCTTTTTCTGTGATTGAATAATTTTGTTGGGCCTCATTGAGAGTTTTACTTGCATAGAAGATTGGGCGGAAAACCTTGTCCACCCTTTGGCCCAAACAAGCACCTACTGCCAAATCACTAGCATCGCACATTAGTTCGAATGGGAGGTCCCAATTTGGTATTACCATGACGGGTGCATTGATTAATTTCTCTTTAAGCATATTAATTGCGATTAAGCACTCGGGAGAAAATTTAAACTCCGCATCCTTTAGGAGTAGTTGTGTTAAGGGGGTGGCTATTTTGGAGAAGTCCTTAATAAACCTCCTATAGAAACCCATGTGACCCAAAAAACTCCGGATTCCTTTCACATTAATTGGTTGAGGAAATTTTTCAATTACCTCAATCTTGGCCGGATCGACCGCGATTCCCTCCCCGGACACTTTATGTCCTAACACTATACAGTCTCGTACCATAAATTGACACTCTTCCCAACTAAGGGCGAGATTAGTGTCCTCACGTCATTGAAGGACTCTATCGAGATTGTTTAGACAACTTTCAAAGGACGACCCGAAAATCGAAAAGTCATCCATAAAGACTTCCATGAAGTCTTCTATCATATCAGAGAAGATAGCCATCATGCAATGTTGAAAGGTGGCGGGGGCATTACAAAGTCCAAATGGCATTCGTCTATATGCAAACGTCCCATAAGAACAAGTGAATGTTGTTTTTTCTTGATCCGAAGGATCAACGGGGATTTGCATATATCCGGATAAGCCATCTAGAGTAAAAAAGAATTGGTGTCCCGCCATCCTTTCCAACATTTGGTCAATGAATGGTAAGGGAAAATGATCTTTGTGGGTGGCTTCGTTAAGTTTCCTATAATCTATGCATACCCTCCACCTCGTTACTTTTCTCGTGGGGATTAGTTCCCCTTGATCATTTTCTGTTACCGTCGTACCCCTTTTTTTAGGGACACATTGAACCAGACTCGCCCATTGACTATCGGAGATAGGAAATATTATACCTGCATCGAGGAGTTTGATTACCTCGGCTTTCACCACCTCTTTCATGTTTGGGTTGAGTCGTCGTTGAGGTTGCATGGAGGGTTTGACTTCGTCCTCCATAAAAATGCGGTGTGTGCAAATGGTGGGGCTAATTCCTTTGATATCATGAATGGTCCATCCAAATGCTCCTTTGTGCTTTTGTAACACCGCGATCAATGCCTCCTCCATTTCATCTATCAAAAGGGAGGATATAACAACGGGTAAGAAATTAGGAGGTTGTAAGAAAACATATTTCAAATTAGGAGGCAAAGGTTTAAGTTCCAAAGTCAGGGGTTCTTCGAGAGACAACTTTGGCTTAGCTTTACTATCCCGGTCCAAACCCTCGAACCGGTTCTTTGCCCACAAAGATTGTTCTATCTCGGAGGAGTATTCGAAGGGCTTATTTAATGGCTCCTCATCCACGTGCTCAGCATTACTTAAACCCGAAGAGGTTTCTATGGAAGACCTATCACACAATTATTCAACAAACATATCAATAGCATCCATAGAATTTAAAAATTTGCAATTTTCCATGGCATTAGAGGGAAATTTCTTGGAATCGTAAACATTGAACTCTACCTCTTCATCTTGCAACCGTAGTATGAGTTTACCTTCATGGACATCTATGAGAGTTTGTCCGGTTGCGACAAATGATCTACCTAAGACGATAAGCACCGAATCGTCCTCCGCCATATCGAGCACTACAAAGTCGGCGGGGAAGATGAATTTATCCACCTTCACAAGGACGTCCTCTACTACTCCTTTTGGTCGGGCGATCGATCTATCGGCCATTTGGAGCGTCATGTTGGTAAGCTTTGGTTCTCCCAATCCGAGGTTCCTAAAAATGGACAAAGGCATTAGATTAATACTAGCACCTAAGTCACACAAAGCTCTACTAAACTCAACATCCCCAATTGTTCATGGAATGGAAAAGCTCCCTAAGTCTTTGAGCTTAGGTGGGAGTTTATTCATTATTATCGCGGAACATTCTTCCGTTAGCGCTACCGTTTTGTTTTGCTCTAACTTCCTCTTTTTGGCAAGTATCTCTTTAAGAAACTTCGCGTAGGTGGGCATTTGTTCTAATGCCTCTGCGAATGGAATGTTAATATGAAGTTGCTTAAAGATCTCTAAAAACTTACCATATTGGTGATCCAATTTTTCCTTCTTTAACCTTGGAGGGAATGGGAGCTTTGGTACATAAGTCCCGATTGGATCACTAGCATTTTTATTATTATCCGAGGAAGTTGAAATTTTTGGATCTGAACAGGGGTTGCTTACCTCTTCTGGTTCGTTGCTTACCTTTGGAGCGGGTTGTATCGCCTTTAGAACCGGTGGTTCCAAACCCTTACCACTTCGGAGTGTTATTGCTCGTGCGGATTCCCAACCCTTTAAGTGCGGGTTTTGTCCGGTGTTTGTCGGGGGAAACCCTTGTCGTCCCTCTTATTGGCGATGATTCAATTGGGCCACTTGATGCCCTAAATCCCTGCAAAAAGCTTCAGTATCAGCAAGACGGGAAGATATTTCCTTGATGAGATTAATTACCATAGAGTCTTGCATGTTGCTAGGGGGTAGAGAGGTTTGTCCCTCGTGGGCATTGGGAAATGGACCCAAATCCTGCTCCATGTACCTGCTTCTATTATTATTATGGTGGTGGTATGCAATTGAGTTATGGTAGGAGTTATAGTTAGAGTTGTCCCTTGGTTGCCCTCCTATATAACTTACATTCTCGGTATCATCGGCGAAAGGGCTACCAATATGACAATTGCGCCCGTTGTGATCTCCACCGCAATGATTGCACATCAGGACATGTGCATCTTTATTGAGGCTCAATTGCGCTATCAAGACATCTAGTTTTTTATTTATTTCGACCATGGAACTTGTTGGAGCCTCATTCTCCATGGTGAATGCTTGATATCATGGTGGTCCAACAAGCCGATCTTCTTGCCATTGGATGCTTTTCCTTGCGAGCTCGTTGATGAGCTCGTGTGCTTCACTGGCCGATTTCCTAAACAGATCCCCACCTGCTACGGAATCCACGATTGCACGATTAGTAGGTGTTAATCCATAATAAAAAGTACTTACAAGGTCGTGCTTGGGGATATCGTGGTGTGGGCAACTTCGGAGCAACTTTTGGAACCTTGCCCATGCCGTATGAAGGGCCTCGTATTCGAGTTGCCGAAATGAGGTGATGTCATTGCGCAACTTCACCGTTTTGGAAGGGAGAAAGTAATAAGAGAGAAACTCCTTCTCGAGCTCGTCCTATGACGTGATAGTTCTGGCTTCCAGCGAATGCAACCACTCTAACGCTCTGTCAAAGAGAAAGGAAAAAGTTTTAGACCTACGGCCTCAATCAGGACACCATTTTGCCGAGAAGTATCGGCACACATAAGAAATTTATCAAGGTGTTCGTTAGGGTTATCATGAAGTTCTCCTCCGAATTGACCGAGTTGTTGGATCAATTGGATTATGCTAGTCTTGATTTCATATGTTTCGGCCGGAATGGTGGGGGCGACAATCCCATTGTGGTTTTGCATCCTATAGGGGGCTAGAATCTCCATCATTGTCCTTGTATCAACGCCTCCTCCATTCCGGATGTTGTCCATGGTTGAGTTGGGTTGGTTGGTCTCGTTGTTGATGTTGGTTATCTTCTTTCCGGTTCCTACAAAAGTATTACTCCGAGATCGGGTGAGTATAAACTAAAGAAAATAAACAAGAAAATATGAACAAGGGAAAAAAGAAAATTTTGTTAGTATATAAACAATTTATACAAAAAGAATGCTTAGACTAACAATAAAACGTTTTGGTCTAATATTGCAAGAAAGTATAAATCCCCGGCAACGGCGCCAAAAACTTCGTGTGCGCGGCGCCTAGCGGTATGGTGGATGAGAATGGATAAGAATATAAGTTGTTATGTGTGTGTGCTTTTGATTCTACTAGACGCCACTACGTAGGGGCAAGTGTACCCCGTCGTATCAAGTAATAATCCGGTTAAGACCGGGTATCGAATCCGCGGGAATTATAACCACAAGTATTAAACTACTCGGTTCTATTTGTTATCTAAGCGGTGAATACTTTAGGTTGGTTTGTGTGACAACTACAACTACTCCTAAACTATGGTGAAACAGATTTATATAATCAAAACTCTAAAGAAGTGATACGGGTGACGATAAGTTATAAATATCATAAACAATAACTTCGAACATATACGATTGATAATTTACTCTTGCAAAGACGACTACGTGTAGACCGACCGACCCGTGAAGTATTTAGACTACGTGGTTCCTCCTAAAGACGTGTCTAATGCGAGGGATCCGAAACTAGGGCCCGTAAGTTCCGTGACTTGTCAATTCCTACAGTTTCCGGTGTGTCAATTCCGGTAGGGCAGCACCTATATGGTTCCCAAAAGGTATCGGAAATCGTGCCCCCTACACAATAATCAATTACGAATATCAAAACAAGTAATAAATATCAACAAGTATAGAGAAACGGAAATTGCAAATCATGTATTATAAATATGGAATGCATAATTGCGGGATACAACCAAGCCTAGTACATAGGAAGAGTGCAAGCTAATTAGCAAGTAGAAAGGGATGAATCGGCCCTTGGAACAAGCTAACCAGACTCAAGGCCGTCTCGTAGGTCTTGGAGATGGAACTCTCGAGCTTGGTGGAAGAGGGTGGAACGGAACTTCGACGGGCTGACGGAATAAGTGAACAAGCTCTCAAGGTGGTAGAGTTTTGTTACATAAAATCTGAATGAATAAAATGAGTGCTAAGAATTCACATTATAAATGCAGGTTTCACATGGCACGCCCCGTATGGTTGGGAGCACGCCCCGTGTGTCTGGAAATTGCCCATCCCATAGAAGATTTCTCTTACGCGTGGACCGAATTCAGAAGAGTTGACTCAACCACGCTCCGCGTAGACCAGGATACGCTCCACGTGGTTGAGCTCCTAGAACTTGATATTGAAGAATCGCTCCTTTACGCCCCGCGTATATTTGGGGACGCCCTGCGTGGTTGAGCTCCTGGAACAATTTTCATTGTTTCACACCTTGCACGCCCCACGTGCTCTACTTTACACCCCGCGTGGTTGGTGTTGACCTTATGGGAACGCGCAGGTTGACTGCCGTGACTCAGTGGGAATTGCACAGTTATGTGGCACGCCCCGCGTGCTTTGAATCACTAATCCTTTATTTGTCCGTTCTATCTCGTACCTGCAAAATATGACTTACGAGCACCGAATTAGCTTGATGTTTTATTTTTCTGAAATTAATCAAAAGTAAAAGAAATTCATTAAAAGCATAAGTTTTATTTTTATTTTATTATTTATTTGAAAACACACTTATTTTTGTAATTAAACTTAATTATTAGCCCAAAATTAAACCGTAAATCACGCTAAAAGATAGGGATAAAACGTCCCTCTCACTTGCGCCCGAGTCGCTTGGACCATGATAAGGTCAACTTCAAAATGGCTCAAATTAGCATGACAACTCACTGTCACCTCTTCGGCACAAGTAATTGATAGGGGCGTTTCATCCCTATCTTTTAGCGTGATTTACGATTTAATTTTAAAAGAAATAAATAAGTTTATTAAAAAAATAGAGTGTTTTAATAAAATAACAAAATAAAAATAAATTCCTTACTTTCGGTTAATTTTCCTTATTTTTGATTAATATTAGAAAATAAAACGTCAAGCTAACTCGGCTCTCAAGATTTGTATTTCAGGTACGAGGAAGGAGTGAAAATCTACTCAAATACGCGGGGCGTATCATCATTTACACGGGCGTATCGTCATTTACGCGGGGCGTAAAACATGGTGTCAGAAATAATTGCCTTATCCGTAGGCACCATGTGGAAATGACTCAGCATACGCGGGGCGTATGACACCTTACGCGGGGCGTATGACACATGTCAGAAATAATTGGCCTAATCCTGAAAGTCAGACTGCATTGTCTCCCGGAGTCAACTCTCCATACGCGGGGCGTATCACCATTTACGCGGGGCGTAAAAGGTAGTTCTTCAACGTAAAAAGATCAGAGACTCATTTACGCGGGGCGTACTTCAGCTACGCAAGGCGTATTTGAGACAATTAGACATAGAATTGGTCCACATGCAGGAGATTTCTGACGGAATGGGCACTTACGCGGGGCGTAGATCACCTTACGCGGGGTGTATCATGGGATTTCTGCACCAAATAATGTTGGTCCATACTTGTACCTTGTGAAGTTACAATTCTACCCCTGGCTTGATGTATAAATAAGAGTGACTAGCACTCATTTAGACATCTCTTGACACCTTGTACATAGCTACATTTTACTTCTTTGATTCTTGCTATTTTAGTTTTAGATTCAGTTTTTATGTAATAAAACTCTCCCACCTCGAGAGCTTGTTCGGTTATTCCAGCATTCCATCAACGTTCCGCTCCATCATTCGTCACCAAGCTCGAGAGTTCCACCTCCAAGTCCTAGGAGACGGCTTTGAGTCCGGTTAGCGAGTTCCGAGGGCCGATTCTTCCCTCTTCACTTGCTAATTAGCTTGCACTCTTCCTATGTACTAGGCTTGGTTGTATTCCTCATTTATGCTTTCCATATTTATAATATATGATTTGCAATTTCCGTTTCTATATACGTGTTGATATTTATTGCTTGTTTTGATACTCATAATTGACTATTGTGTAGGGGAACGCGATTTTCGACGCCATTCGGGCTATCTTTAGGGATTCATATAGGTGTTGCCTTACCGGAAGTGACAAACCGAAAACCGTAGGAATTGACACACCACGGAACTTAC
Source organism: Euphorbia lathyris (assembly GCF_963576675.1). Taxonomy (NCBI): domain Eukaryota; kingdom Viridiplantae; phylum Streptophyta; class Magnoliopsida; order Malpighiales; family Euphorbiaceae; genus Euphorbia; species Euphorbia lathyris. The sequence goes on from NC_088914.1 coordinate 43,205,210, forward strand.
GGGCCCTAGTTTCTGATCCCCAGCATTAGACACGCCTTGACTAGGAACCACGTAGTCTAAGCACTTCACGGGTCGGTCGAACTACACGTAGTCGTCTTTGCAAGACTAAATCGTCAACCGAATATATTTGGAGTCTTTGCCTTTTATATTTATAACTTATCATCGCCCATATCATTCCGTGGAGTTTTCCATTACATAAAACTGTGTCGCCAATAGTTTAGGATTAGTTTGTAGTTGTGTCATACACCAATCCCAAAGTATACATCGCTTAGATAACATACAAAACCGAGTCGTCTAATACTTGCAGTTATAAATCCCGTGGATTCGATACCCGGTCTTAACCGGATTATTACTTGATACGACGGGGTACACTTGCCCCTAAGTAGTCGTTGCATCTTGTAGAGTTGAGAGTAATTTACAAAGAACACATCCATAGATATAGTGTCCGCACTCATTATATACACATTTCGTCATTAGAAAAGCTCTACCTAGATCGCGCTATCAAGTTTTTGGCACCGTTGCCGGGGATTTATAATTTCCTACAATATTAGACAAAAACGTTTTATTGTTAGTTTAAGCATTTGTAAATATTATTCTCTTTTTGTGAATAATTTATTTTCTTTCGTACTAATAATCTTTTCCATGGTATTATAGTTGTCATCTGTGGGACGATCTCATGGGTGACGAATGTTCGCACCAACAATCGTCCTCGCAATTCGATGTGGTAATCTCTATGCTTAAAGATATTCAAGTGAGATTATCTAACAATGAGGCATATTGCAGGGATTTGGGAAATCAAATCACTAGATTGACGTCTTGTCTCGATTCAACCGCTGACGAATCAATTCGAGACACCAATCCGGGTGATCAACATGTAGAGGTCGAGTTAATTGAGCCCTCTCAAGAAGAGTCCCCAAGCCATGTAGGATGTCTCAACTGCGAGGAGCCGGAAATCCTAATCAATAAGCCGGTCATGTGTGAATCCATGGAAATAAATCCAAAGCTAGAAGAGTTCGAGGTTCCATCTGAATTTTTCACCCTTTTTTAACTACCGAAGGAGTCAAAAAGGGAGCAAACTAAACTCTTCAATAATTTTTGTAATAGTTTTTGGTTTTTGTTAAATTTCTTTGAAGCTAACAATCCGTTTTGTAGGTACGGATTGTTTATTCAAGAATTTGCATTTCTCACGCGAATGGAAGCATACACATAGTGGGAAATGCTAAGTCGAGCTCACCGATTATAACGTAGCGCTTCTTGGGAGGCAACCCAAGCTCGAATAAGGGAGTTTTCTTTCCCAACTTTTATTCTCCGCATGTCATTTTGTTATTTCTATTTTTGCGTGATTTAATAACATTCACGCGGGGCGTATCCCTTTTTACGCCCCGCGTGCTCCACCGTTTTTCTTGTATAAATGGCTCAGAGATAGAAACACGCGAGGCGCCCCTCTTCATACGCCTCGCGTATTTGAGTCTCTGTCCAAAAACGGCTCAACATGCACCTCCTACGCGGGGCGCCCCCCTGGGCACGCCTCGCGTAGGACCTAAATCTAAGAGTCCTATTTTGTCCTTCTTTATTTTTGTTTTTGTTTTGTTTTCTTTTTGCGACGCCCTTGGAATAGGCGTCATTTTAATAACGCGGAGGGTCGTGCAACCCCGCACTCTTAGTTTGGTTTGCATTAACAAAAACAAAAATAAAAATAAAATAAACAACAAAATAATTAAACTAATTTATTGACTCTTTTAAATTTTCCCGACACGTTATCCCTCCTTCGGAAATTAATTAAAGTTCCGTTATTTGTCGTCAAAAATAAAAGACGTCGACACAAGGGGATGATCTAATTAAGGAATTTTAGTCTTGGTTTTGAAATTAGGGAATTTGTGCAAAGCTTAGGTTAGTACTAAACAAAAGCATTGAGTCTTAACCCAAATGTTATCTCCATAATGAACTTTGAAAAGGCAATAAAAACGGGATAGTCGAGAATTTAGCGAAGACTTGGTAGTACACAATTTAAACCCGAATTTTTGTGAGGTATTTTTGAGCCTAAAAGAGTTCGTACGAGAACTCTAACTCTTTCACAATTTTTCGAGAGCTTTGACTTCACTCGACTCATAGAATTTGCATCCAATACCGGGTTAAGTACACTTATTTTTGGTAAAAAGGCAATAGATGATAAACCGAACCCACTTAGGCTAATTTTTCTTAATTTATTTTTCTCGTTTTTATTAAACATTAGGGAACCCCTTCGAGCCTATTAACCAACTTTTTTGTTAATACCCTTTTTAACATTTAACCCTTTTTCCTCTTATTCGAATACCGACAAAATCAATTTGCACCCAAATATCACTCAAAAAGTCATGGCCTTAACAAACGAGCCCCATAAGCCTTCAAAATATAGTTTTTGTGCCTCTATCAAAACAAAGGATACGATAAAAAGGCATTCTCAAGCTCCACCCGAGCAATTTTGAAGTATATTTTGCAAAATTCACCAAGGCCGAAATGAAAATCCGGTGCAATCATAAAACGGTATTTTGAACTCGAGTTTCTTTAAACTAACCACTAAAAAAGCCAGCCATATTACAACCCCCCTCCAGGTTCATTTTTAATGTTGTCTAACCATATTTTAGGAGGAAAAACCCGGATGAAAATGCAAATTCAACATGATCTCGAGTAAGTGCAAAGAAGAGTGCAAAAACACCGACCCACCAAAAATTGAGCGTAAGAGTGAAATCCCTTGGTGAGGTACTACAGGGTTCTCAAAAGATAATCGACCCCCGTTATTATTGCCTATTAAACTTAATCATGGAGGTCTCAAATAAGTTTTTGTACTCAATTGCTTGCGTAGGTACTTACCGAAACCTTTGCATAAAACCGTAACTTTGAAATCACGCACTTGGTAAAACCAACCTTCGGTTTGTTTCTCAATTATCTCAATCCCTTGTCTTTCGATTTCTTTTACTTGAGGACAAGTAAAACTTTAAAGTCCGAGGAGGTTTGATAGGGGTGTTTCGTCCCTATCTTTTAGCGTGATTTACGGTTTAATTTTAGAAGAAATAAATAAGTTTAATTACAAAAATAGAGTGTTTTAATAAAATAACAAAATAAAAATAAATTCCTTACTTTCGGTTAATTTTCCTTATTTTTGATTAATATTAGAAAATAAAACGTCAAGCTAACTCGGCTCTCAAGATTTGTATTTCAGGTACGAGGAAGGAGTGAAAATCTACTCAAATACGCGGGGCGTATCATCATTTACGCGGGGCGTATCGTCATTTACGCGGGGCGTAAAACATGGTGTCAGAAATAATTGCCTTATCCGTAGGCACCATGTGGAAATGACTCAGCATACGCGGGGCGTATGACACCTTACGCGGGGCATATGACACATGTCGGAAATAATTGGCCTAATCCTGAAAGTCAGACTGCATTGTCTCCCGGAGTCAACTCTCCATACGTGGGGTGTATCACCATTTACGCGGGGCGTAAAAGGTAGTTCTTCAACATAAAAAGATCAGAGACTCGTTTACGCGGGGCGTACTTCAGCTACGCAGGGCGTATTTGAGACAATTAGACATAGAATTGGTCCACATGCAGGAGATTTCTAACGAAATGGGCACTTACGCGGGGCGTAGATCACCTTACGCGGGGCGTATCATGGGATTTCTGCACCAAATAATGTTGCTCCATACTTGTACCTTGTGAAGTTACAATTCTACCCCTGGCTTGATGTATAAATAAGAGTGACTAGCACTCATTTAGACATCTCTTGACACCTTGTACATAGCTACATTTTACTTCTTTGATTCTTGCTATTTTAGTTTTAGATTCAGTTTTTATGTAATAAAACTCTCCCACCTCGAGAGCTTGTTCGGTTATTCCGGCATTCCATCAACGTTCCGCTCCATCATTCGTCACCAAGCTCGAGAGTTCCACCTCCAAGTCCTAGGAGACGGCTTTGAGTCCGGTTAGCGAGTTCTGAGGGCCGATTCTTCCCTCTTCGCTTGCTAATTAGCTTGCACTCTTCCTATGTACTAAGCTTGGTTGTATTCCTCATTTATGCTTTCCATATTTATAATATATGATTTGCAATTTCCGTTTCTATATACGTGTTGATATTTATTGCTTGTTTTGATACTCATAATTGACTATTGTGTAGGGGAACGCGATTTTCGACGCCATTCGGGCTATCTTTAGGGATTCATATAGGTGTTGCCTTACCGGAAGTGACAAACCGAAAACCGTAGGAATTGACACACCACGGAACTTACGGGCCCTAGTTTCTGATCCCCAGCATTAGACACGCCTTGACTAGGAACCACGTAGTCTAAGCACTTCACGGGTCGGTCGAACTACACGTAGTCGTCTTTGCAAGACTAAATCGTCAACCGAATATATTCGGAGTCTTTGCCTTTTATATTTATAACTTATCGTCGCCCATATCATTCCGTGGAGTTTTCCATTACATAAACCTGTGTCGCCAATAGTTTAGGATTAGTTTGTAGTTGTGTCATACACCAATCCCAAAGTATACATCGCTTAGATAACATACAAAACCGAGTCGTCTAATACTTGCAGTTATAAATCCCGTGGATTCGATACCCGGTCTTAACCGGATTATTACTTGATACGACGGGGTACACTTGCCCCTAAGTAGTCATTGCATCTAGTAGAGTTGAGAGTAATTTACAAAGAACACATCCATAGATATAGAGTCCGCACTCATTATATACACATTTCGTCATTAGAAAAGCTCTACCTAGATCGCGCTATCAGTAATCCCGCTTGTCTTTTTGCCTAATCTTATGCTGAAGAGATGTAATTTCCCCTTCACGGAGAGCGAGAAGCTCGTGAGCTTTCTTCAGATCGGTTTCCACCTGGGGACTGATGGAAATTTCATGCCTTACTTCAAATAATTCCACTTGATGAAGAGTGTCCTTAAACCATTCTCCAACCTCAACACTCGAGGACATAGCTTACACACAATGGAGAAAATGATGAAAAAGACGACTTAGCAATTGATCTCATACACGACACGAAGGGAAAATCACTCAACCTGGGATTACCGAATGTTGTTCAGCTCCATCATTTCCTTCTCCAACCTCAGCACTCGAGGACATAGCTTACACACAGTGGACAAAATGATGAAAAAGATGACTTAGCTATTGGTCCCATACACGGAACGAAGGGAAAATCAACCAACCTGGGATTACCGAATGTTGTTCAGCTCCATCATTTCCCGATCACTAGCTTGGGCAAACAAATCAGTCTCCGAAGGAATCAGCGTTAATTGACAAAAAGATTCTACAATCTGGGGATATTCCAGGCGAGGCCCCAAAGGGTACCTAGCCAACTAGAGATGAACAAAGACAAAACAACTTATCATAAAGGATCGGCAAATTAAATAAAAATACCAAAAGAGATGTTTCCAGCGCCCCTCAATGAGCTACTAGAGCTAGTGGGGGGGGGGGGAGGAAGGAATATCCTGAGGAACTGGTCCGCCCATGACGCGAGCTGCTGCCTCCGCCTCGACCAACCGAGAGATGGTCTTAACCTCCTCATCAGTATGTTTCTTGGTAGCGAATTGGCAAGCTAGCAATTTGAGCCACACATTACTCATATTGGAACCTGCGCACACTAGGATCAAAGAATCAAAACAAACTTAAAGGAAATGTTCATTTCTACCTTTAAAAATAAGCCCCATTTTTAAGGAAAATCAAGTAAAGACCTAGGGGCCATTTGGTTTTTAGGATTCATCATCCTATTTGCGGCAAGTCTCACTATTGTTGCTGGGTCGAGATTTCTCACCTCTTTTCATGAGACAACCCCACACGAGCCATGATATAAAGAAAAGGAAGGAGAACTTACTGAAACTTGTAGAAAATAGTTGACCCCATGGAAGAGTTTGAATCCAAAGGGATAAGAGTAAGAGAGCAATTAAGAAGGAAAAGGCAAACGAAGCGTCCATGGCATTAAACCAGGCGCCATCATTAAAGAGTCGCTAAGCGCAAGATTCTAGATGTATTCCCTAGCCAGCATGTCAGTAAAACTATAAGAAGCTCCATGATGACTCAGAGAAAATGATTGCTTGGAGCAAAATAACAAAATAAACCTTTTGCAAAAGGTTATTGTGAGCGCAGACTTTTTTCGGCCCTAGTGATGAGTCTATGTTACAGTCTTGCTAACAGTTTGTGTAGGTGGGCTTTACATGTCACATTGTGCAGGATACGAGTTAAGACCTCGACCCCGTTTTCTGTGTTCTTTAGCTTATTTTACTTCATTTTTATCAAAATCTTTTTAGATTTATTCTTTCTGAGATTTAAAATTACTCGCCTGCCATGTAGGTATTCGATTAGCTACCAAGTCCTCAATCGGGAACCTTAGTCACCGATTGGCGACCTTTGACGGTTTTTGAGAAGTTTACAGTCGGTTTTCAGGAAGTTTACAGTCGGTTTTCTTTGCAGTTTTGCCTGATTTTCCACTACTTAAGTGGAAAATAACTGGCAAGATGGGGGGAGACATTTTGTGATAAAAAATCAAAAGAAATTGAGTGAAATTAAGAAGAAAAAGAGTGAAACTAAGTGAAATTAAGTGAAAAGAATAGAGTTTTACACCATTCTTTACCAAATTAGCCATATTTGAAGGTTCCTACACCCAAATCAAACACCATTTCAAGTTATTTAGTAGAGGAAATACATTTATCACAACTATTCCTCACTAATTATCAATTCTGAAGTCACTAAACTTCCAAAATTGATCTTTTTGGGTCAAAACCTCTCATTTACCGATGAAATTCGGTTCAAACACATGGAAAATCATTTTATTTCCATTTTAATCTCCTATTGCACGGGTCCGAGTTGCTGCTCAAGTCACAATCATGTGTTCGTCGGCCTACCTTACAATAAAAATTGGAAAAGCATTTTAGATGTAACTTCTGAAGGGTTTTAAAAGCTCATCCCTACGGTTTGCAAGTTTTGTTATTTTATTTTTACCTTCTTGTTCTCGTTTTTGGGTTTTGACACGTACAATAGGGGGTTTGCCTGAAAGGTAATCACCAATCAAAGACAGTCTTCGATCGGGGACCTCTATTACCGATCGGGGACCTTCCCAGATTAGTAACAATGACAAACGGGCAGACCTATGTTGTCTGTCCGGATAGATTAGTTTTGGTTGTGGTAAATTTACTGTTTTATTATCTTGTTAATGAGGCTAAAATCAATCCCGGGATATAAGGGTATTTTTGTCACTTTTATTAAAACTGATTAGATGAATGAATTAGGCTTTGGATTAATCGCATGCTGTTGTGCTAGATCTCAGGATTGAATGAGTCCTACTTGATCGAGTCCAACGTCGTAGTTAAATTTGAAAGACGGGTCCCATTGTCCCGCAGCTAATGTTTATTGTCTTGCAGATTCAGTAGATTTATTTTCTAGGGCTAGACTTGATGTATTAGGGCTAATTACGCCATTTGTGAATTGATGTAATAATTTTATGATTCCAGTATTTATTTATCGTTTTTGAACGTTGAAATTATATTAAACTGAATCTGGAATAGAAATATTATGGTATTTTAATAAAGACAAGCCTACGTGTTTATTAATCAGACTGTTAACCTGTTTAAGTCACGAACCTAACTCTGAAGAAGTGACATATTGTGCCCGTGTTCCATCTAAACTTTTGACATGTTCCCGAGAATTAAAATTCGGGTGGCAACTCTGAAATAACTAATCTAACCTTAAACATGATAAAAAAAGGGTTAGAAAATAGTCAAAAGAATGCATACACCGTAAGGGACACGCTAAGCGTCGTCCTTAAAAACGGTAAGTGATGGTGATATGTAAAAACAGAATCCTACTTGCCGAAATCCTTCCTCTCATGAGAGAGAGAGAGTAGGGTAGTCGCGTCCCGCGGTTGCTCACAGTGGTGAGTCTGTTGGGGATAAATAAATGACTTAAACAACATAAGGGTCTGACGATTAATGAACCTAAATTGTCTTTTATTATAGGGTAATTAATTTATTAGTCCCTATATTTTGATAAAACACACTGTTTAGTCCCTGTATTTTCAAAAACACATGGTAAGATCCCTAACCTTTTTCTCAGTGAACTGTTTAGTCCTTCCGTCTGTTTGTTAGATTTTTTACCGTTTATGACTTCAGAAATGACTAAATTACCCTTTACTATTTACCTTCAAACTTTAGAAGAGGAAATCCAATTTGGAAGAAGAAGCTATTTGTATGGAGAACAAGAAAAAGAAAAGACCCAATGCTTACGAATTTGAACGATTAAGAAGAAAATCGAGAAGAAGAACACTCAAAGTTGATTTCAGATGCATTAGAGTTTAAAGGAAAGGAAAATAAGAACGCAAATCCAAATTGACTAACAAAATCTTTATGGGAGTCTAACGTTAGGGACTAAACAGTTCATCGAGAAAAATGTTAGGAACTAAACAGTACACTGAGAAAAAAGTTAGGGACCTTACCATGTGTTTTTGAAAATACAAGGACTAAACAGTGTGTTTTGTCAAAATATAGGGACTAAGAAATTAATTACCCTTTATTATAATATTTCTATTGTATCACTTCATACACTTGCACAGTTTGCACTACTACCCTATCAGCCCCGTTTTGTCGACGTGTACATTCTATACGTTCATGGAAGCCTTGGGTGTACATGTTTGCAAAACACTCATAGTTGTACCCATACAAGTTGATAGAACTTCTGAACGAGGAGATGCGTATGCAAGTATATCGTGCTATAGGAACGTATGAAAGTACCCTCGACCTAGTCAGTCCGAAGCTCATATAAGTAGCCCTAGTAATTTCTCCTTAGGATAATAAAACTTGCATTTGGTTACTTCGAGAGAACATATTTATTTATCCCCCGTTGATAAATAGACTAAGCCAATTCCTAGGAAAGATGAATTGACCATATCGGTTTAGAGGAATAAGGTTGGAAGGGAGTGACGTATAAACGCGTTTGTCATCCCGTTATGCTTTTTGCCTCATTTGTAATTTGTAAATGTAATTTCACTTTTCTTTCAAATGTAAAGTACTCTTTCTTCCTCATTTGTAATTCATGTCATAACATAGCACATCATATCACCAAAAGTCCATTTAGAGTGTCGACACTAACAATTTTTGTGGTAGCCATTCTAGGACAAGGTCATAGGATTAGTTCATCATTTTCATAATCGAGAACTAAAGTCGGTCTTTTTTGGAGTCATCTTCGAATCTGGAGGCATATCAGATATGTCGTGACATAACCATGCGTCTTTACCAAAACACGTGTGAGTCAAGTTTCATCAAATAGTTGAGGCATACCATGAATGTTATTAATGGCTTGTAATACTTGAGTCTGTCATATAAAGACATCCTGAAAATGTCATTTATACCAGTTATACCACTTATTGTCTCGTCAAATCCAAGTCAGGATGATTTGTTGATAGAATTCCATGAATTCTATCTGCCTTGTATGGTGCAATGTACCTAATTTTAAGTCTAATCTTCTTGTGTCACTTGGTCTTCTCGGACTCCAGTAGTCCAAAGGTCCTTGTAATCCATAAACATTGTAAGGTTGTATGGTTATCTTGTCTCCTTCATGAACATACATCCAAGTCTTTTGTGCAGTGTATTTAACACGCCAATGTACTAGTTTTAGTTCATTGGTTCGTATAGGGAAACCCCTGCAAAAATTTATCAAGTATCATTTAATCCTGAATTTTTTTGGGTAGTCAGTTGTTAGCTAACTCATGTCCATCTACAGATCAACTAGATAAAGATCTCTCTACCAAATTCTAGGGATCCCAACGCTGTTTCAGAAGGAATGGGTGTGACGACTGTCCCAACTGAGTTCCATATGCCACCTACGTTTGTATACTTTGGGACGGGAAATCCTTATGGTCACATGAGGTCATACCTATGAAGGATGGCGTAGGTCGGTGCTACAGTGGCACAACTCGTTGTTCACTTTCTAGAAACTATTAGTGGGGAGGCTTTATCTTGGTATAATGACCAACTTGCTAATATCCGTCAAGATATTAATCTACTTTTGCACGCTTTTATCAGAAGGTTCAGATATCTCATCCCACCTCTAGTATAGTTGTCTGACTTTGTTGGGCTTGGCCCAATTAGAATTTATGAAATAAGCCCACTCATGTGTCTTTAAGCTTTTTCAAGTGAAAAACATCACACATTGCTTTCAAAGCACTTGGTGGAGATGTTTATAAGGAAGGTCCTCACATGCTTGGGGTGTGCCCTAAGGGGTACCCACTTTTGTGAAAGGGTGAGGACCTACCACCTTTGTTGACCACCACACACGCGCGCGCCGTCCGACCGACCGACCCGGGCCGGGTTGGTGTGGACAATATAATTTTTTATTGAAAAAAAAATTAATTATTAATAATATTTTTATTATTATTTTTATTAAATTCGGAAATCAATTTTTTATTTAATTATTTACATTCTGATTTAGTCTTTGTGAACGTTATTCATAACGTCCATTTTTTCTGAACGTGTCTTCTATAAATGCTCAGTCTCATCCACCTTCCTGATTTTCCTCCTTCATCTTCTCCATGAAATCAGAGCTCAATAGCTCTTTTTTCCCTGTATAAATAGGTGAGACTGGCATACAGAAATCACACAATTGAATTTCTTCCTTTCTTTTTCGATTCCAAAAACTGAGCAAGTTACAGAGGGCTGTTTTATCCTGGAGGCGACCGGAGTTCATACTGTTTGCTAATTTCCGGCAGTTCCGCGAACGTCTTAAAGAAAGCGACATTGCCCGCGACTCTGCCCATTTGTTTTTTTGTTCGGTCTGTTCCTGTTTTCTGAGTTCGAGTTACAACAATTTTAAGACGGTTCAATTACTGCTGATGGCTACCGAACAATCAAATGGGATTGCTGAGATCAACAAACCATTCCGGTTTGAAGGAGCTCACTTCCGAAGATGGAGACAGAAGATGTTGTTCTATCTCACAACAAAGAAGGTAGCTTCTGTTCTGACTTCTGAAAAACCAATTGTTCCTGAAGATGGTGATGAGGCAGATGTTCGTGCTGGTGTTCGTGCTGCTGAAAGATGGACAGAAAATGATTTTCTGTGCAAAAATTATATACTCAATGGGTTGACAGACGATCTGTATGATTACTTTACTGCTGAAGAAAAAACAGCAAAAGAAATTTGGGAAGCTCTGCAGAGGAAGTATGACACTGAGGAGGCCGGATCGAAAAAGTACGCTGTAAGCCGCTACCTCAAATTCCAGATGACTGATGACAAGTCAGTGGAAATTCAATCTCATGAATTACAGAAGATAGCACATGAAATTATTTCAGAAGGTATGCCTTTAAATGATCAATTTCAAGTTGCTGTCATTATTGACAAATTGCCTCCTTCGTGGAAAGATTTTAAAAATGTTTCGAGGCACAAAACAAAAGAATTTTCGATGGAAAGTCTGATTACATGCCTCCGAATTGAGGAGGAAGCTCGAAAACAAGATTTAAAAGAAGAAGTGCTTATTGTTTCTAATAGCACTAAAAGGTCCACTGCGGTTCTGAAACCCACTCAAAAGAATTTTAAGAATCAGAACCGCAAACTAATCCAAAATCGCAACACCCGAGTTAATTTGAATTGGAACCTTCAAAGGAACCAAAATAGGCCACAGCAACAACCACCTAGAAATGATGCTGCTTTCTTATGCTTTAACTGTGGGAAACCAGGTCATATGGCACGTACGTGCAGGAACAGACCAAACACTACTCCTAGGTGTTAACCTGACTGAAGAGCAACATAATTTTGTTGCTATGATTTCTGAGATCAACCTCATAGGTGGATCAGATGGGTGGTGGGTAGACACTGGTGCTTCTCGCCATGTTTGCTATGATAGAAGTATGTTCAAAACATACACTGTTATGACCGAAGATAAGAAAGTGTTATTGGGTGATTCCCATACCACTATTGTTGCTGGAATTGGTAATGTGGAATTGAACTTCACATCTGGAAAAACCTTAACTTTGAAGGATGTGATGCATACTCCAGAAATGAGAAAAAATTTGGTTTCAGGCTATCTTCTCAACAAGGCTGGTTTTACTCAGACTATAGGAGCAGATTTATTTACTTTGACTAAGAACAATGTGTTTGTAGGAAAAGGTTATGCTACTAAAGGCATGTTTAAGTTGAATGCTGAGATTAATAAAGTGAATGCTTCTGTTTACTCTTTGTGTACTTTTAATGTTTGGCATGCTCGTTTTTGTCATGTTAATAAGCATATCATTAAAAATATGAGTAACTTAGGATTAATTCCAAAATTGAATTTGAATGAGTTTTCTAAATATGATTATTGTATTCAGGCAAAAATCACAAAAACACCTCATAAATCTGTTGTTAGGGATTCTGAACCTCTAGATTTAATTCATTCAGATATATTGAATTAGATGGAAAGTTGACTAGAAATGACAAACGGTATTTTATAACCTTTATTGATGACTGTTCTGACTTTACTTTTGTTTATCTAATGAAAAATAAAAGTGAAGCGTTTGACATGTTTAAGTTGTTCATAGTTGAAATAGAAAATCAATACAATAGGAAAGTCAAGAGACTTCGTAGCGATAGAGGCACAGAATATGGTTCTAGCCTGTTTATTGATTTCTATAAAACACATGGCATTATACATGAAACCACAGCACCTTATTCACCAGAAATGAACGGTAAGGCTGAAAGGAAAAATAGGACACTTATCGAATCTGTAGTAGCTATAATGCTTAGTTCAGGTGCTGCCTCACATTGGCGGGGAGAAATCCTTTTGACTGTTTGCTATGTGTTAAATAGGGTCCCTAAATCAAGAAGCAAAATCTCCCCTTATGAGATCTTGAAAAATAAAACACCTTGCCTATCATATTTTAGAACTTGGGGTTGTTTGGCTTATGTTAGGATTCCTGACCCAAAGAGAGTCAAACTTGCTAGTAGGGCTTATGAATATGTGTTTATTGGATATGCTGTGAATAGCAAAGCATATAGGTTCTATGATTTGAATGCAAAAGTCATCTTGTAGTCAAATGATGCTGACTTTTATGAAGATAGATTTCCTTTTATATTGAAAAATAGTGGGGGTGCATCATCTAGTAGCTTACCTGCTGTTAGACCTATAGTGCAAAAAGAGATTGAGGAATCTGAACCTAGGAGAAGTAAGAGACCTAGAGTATCTAAAGACTTTGGGTCTGACTTTTATGCTTTCACAGTAGAAGAGGATCCACTTACTATACAAGAAGCCTTAACCTCATTAGATGCTAATTTATGGCAAGAAGCCATTAATGATGAAATGGACTCACTTGAGTCAAACCAAACTTGGCACTTAGTAGACTTACCACCAGGTTGTAAACCAATAGGTTGTAAATGGATCCTTAAGAAGAAACTGAAACCTGATGGTTCAGTAGATAAGTTTAAGGCTCGCCTTGTAGCTAAAGGCTTTAGACAAAGAGAAAATGTTGATTTCTTTGATACTTATTCACCTGTCACTAGGATTACGTCTATACGTGTTTTGATTGCTATTGCTTCTGTGCACAATCTAGTGGTGCACCAAATGGATGTTAAAACTGCGTTTCTGAATGGTGAACTAGAAGAAGAGGTTTATATGGATCAACCTGAGGGTTTTGTAGTTTTTGATCAAGCCCATAAGGTATGCAAGTTGGATAAGTCTTTATATGGGCTAAAACAAGCACCTAAGCAATGGCATGCGAAACTTGATAACTTGATTATTTCAAATGGCTTTAAGGTGAATGAAAGTGATAAGTGTATCTACTACAAATATGAAAATGGTCTATGCACAATTATATGCTTATATGTTGATGACTTGCTTATTTTTGGATCTAATATTCATGTTGTGAATGCTGTTAAGTCAATGCTGTCTGAACACTTTGATATGAAAGATCTAGGAGAAGCGAACGTCATTCTTGGCATAAAGATAACTAGGTCTGAAACTGGAATTTCTTTAGATCAATCTCACTACATTGAGAAGATTCTAAAGAAATATAACTACTTTGATTGTAAACCTGCATGTACACCTTACGACCCGAGTATAAAACTTTTTAAGAACACTGGAGACAGTGTAAGACAATTAGAGTATGCTAGCATTATTGGCAGTCTTCGTCATGCCACTAATTGTACTAGACCCGACATCGCGTATGTCGTAGGATTGCTATGCAGATTTACTAGTAGACCTAGTGTGGAGCATTGGAATGCTATAGAAAGGGTCATGAGATACCTTAAAAGAACCATGAAACTTGGATTACATTATCAAAGGTTTCCAGCAGTCCTTGAAGGATATAGTGATGCTGATTGGAATACCTTATCAGATGATTCCAAGGCTACTAGTGGCTATATTTTCAATATAGCTGGTGGTGCTGTTTCATGGAAGTCTAAGAAACAGACTATCCTAGCTCAATCAACCATGGAATCAGAACTGATTGCACTAGCTGTGGCTAGTGAAGAAGCAGGTTGGTTGAGAAGTCTGTTAGTTGAGATTCCCCTATGGGAAAAACCGATTCCAGCTGTATTGATCCACTGCGATAGTACCACGGCTATTGCAAAAATTCACAATCGTTATTACAACGATAAGAAACGACAGATACGTCGTAAGCACATCACTATGAGAGAGCTACTCACTAAAGGAGCTGTTAGAGTGGATCACATACGCTCAGAAGAGAATTTAGCCGATCCTTTGACGAAAGGATTAGCTAGAGATAAAGTCCATAATAGGGCAAAGAGTATGGGACTTATGCCCCTACAGTGATGAGTTACACACAATAGTAACCCAACCTATAGACTGGAGATCCCAAGAAATAGGTTCAATGGGTAATAACAAGTTGTGTTGTAATATGTGTCAGATCATGCAATTTGAAGCATGAATATCCTGAAGCGACTTGAGGTTGAGATAATAGAAACTCTTAATGAAGTCTATACTCCATTTGGAGTGAAGTACATAGCTACATGAGTACTTTTGATAGACTCACCTATATGAATATGGAAGTGAGGCCGCTTTCTATGAGTTTAGGGAAAAACTCTAGAGCATTCATTAAACCGGGATAGACGTGCATGGCCATAAACGCACGGGCTACTAGAACTACACTCTGAAAAGGTTATGGCGTGATATACATCAGAGATAGAGTTCAAGACTACGAGTCACTCTAGTAAAATCTGAACTATACTCACTATGCAAAGGTTCAAATCAAAAGATACCTCTATTTATGTCTGACCTTATGTAACTGCTCAGTAAAACGATTTCAAAAATTCTAGTGGGGGATTGTTGGGCTTGGCCCAATTAGAATTTATGAAATAAGCCCGCCCATGTGTCTTTAAGCTTTTTCAAGTGAAAAACATCCCACATTGCTTTCAAAGCACTTGGTGGAGATGTTTATAAGGAAGGTCCTCACAGGTTTGGGGTGTGCCCCAAGGGGTACCCACTTTTGTGAAAGGGTGAGGACCTACCACCTTGGTTGACCACCACACGCGCGTGCGCGCCGTCCGTCCGAACCGAACCGGGCCGGGTTGGTGTGGTGTGGATTAATTTTTTATTGAAAAAAAAATTAATTATTAATAATATTTTTATTATTATTTTTATTAAATTCGGAAATCAATTTTTTATTTAATTATTTACATTCTGATTTAGTCTTTGTGAACGTTATTCATAACGTCCATTTTTTCTGAACGTGTCTTCTGTAAATGCTCAGTCTCATCCACCTTCTTGATTCCAAAAACTGAGCAAGTTACAGAGTGTATACAGAAATGATTTTTGTACGGAGCAATACAAAATCGTATTTAAGAGGGCTGTTTTATCCTGGAGGCGACCGGAGTTCATACTGTTTGCTAATTTCCGGCAGTTCCGCGAACGTCTTAAAGAAAGCGACATTGTCCGCGACTCTGCCCATTTGTTTTTTTTGTTCGGTCTGTTCCTATTTTCTGAGTTCGAGTTACAACAGACTTGGTATCTCTTGATCAAAACGAAGATGGGACTTTTCAAGACTTTTATGAGAGATGGATGGCCATGTTGCAGCGCCTCTGGGACCCTCCGGCTATATCGACACTCATTGTTATCCTTTTGTTCAGAGCACATCCCATTTTCCATGGATTGATGAGGCTTGGCACTCTCAATTCATTTGAGCATGTTCACCAGGTTGCAGCCCATATGGAGAGGCTTATTAAGGAAGAAGAAATGGGTCTAGACAAAGGCAATACTGCTCCAGCAACTTAATGTTCTCCAGTTCATGTTTTCATTTCTGTTTTCCTTTTATATATTTCCCTTTCATGTATTTCCCTTCATGTAAATATGTACTGTTATGTGTGAAATACCGTCATTTATGAAAGTTTCGTGTGTTTTTCCTAGTTATATGTCACAAGTGTTTATAGAGTCGGTCAATAATTTTCGGTTTATCCATTCAAATGATTTGGTTCTCGATTAAAACATAAACATGAAGGTCTTAGGCAGCATCTAATAAGCATCGCCTGTCTCATGATCGTTTAAAAGCACAGGTTTGGTCTCAACAGGGCAAATGTCGCCTAAACAGAAAATCAATAACCGAGTTAGAGTCACAGAATTTCTACAAGGGTGTGTTAACTAGTGATTTAGACGAAAGTTCAAAATCAAGTCAAGGTTATACAAAAACTCTTAGGATAGTAACAGTTGAGGACATGAGACAGATGGTGGAGGATATGCTCCATGGGGATGCCCTAAAGAAGGCAGTATCTGATGCAATTAAGGCTAACAATTCCACTTCAAACTCTGGTGGTGGCATTCCTGAATCAACTATGTTAGAGTCTTCGGGTCCTAAATCTAAAGGAAAAAAGACTCAAAAGCTAAACGAGAATGGTAATGGGGTCATATCTTCTAACGATGAGGAGTTTGAGAGAGATTGTAAGTATAATCAGCAGATGGCTGAGATGAGGAAAATCCAGCGTTGGTTTGAAGAAAAAGAGAAAAGCATAGTCAAAGAGGTGTGCATTGATGTAGACTCCCACTATGTAAAAGGGGTTGATACTTTCCCTATAGGCTTTCAAATGCCAAAATTGCTGATATACTCCGGGAAAAGAGCACCGTCTTCTCCCATCAACCGTTACTCCCGAGTAATGATGGGATCTGGAGCAGCTAAAAGTCAACTAGTCAACCTGTTTTCGACAACCTTGGCAGAAGGTGCTCTACTCTGGTATAATAATCTTCCAGAAGAGACTCAAAATGATTGGAAATTACTTTTCGATGCCTTTTTAGACCACTATGGGTATTGAGCCCAAATGAAGGTTAAAATGAGTGACTTGGAGATGATTAAATAAAAGCATAATGAGCCTTTTGAGGACTACTTTAACCGATGGATGGATAAAGAGCTCTTAGTCAAGAACAAGCCAGATAAGGAAGGCATGCTATCCAAACTGGTAGAGGGTGCTTTACCTCCTTACCACGATGCCAAACGATATCGAGATTTTGAGTTTTATGACGAGGCTTATCGTATGGCTCTTCGGGTCAAAAAGTATAAAGGATCTCGTACCACAGGAT
Source organism: Euphorbia lathyris (assembly GCF_963576675.1). Classification (NCBI taxonomy): domain Eukaryota; kingdom Viridiplantae; phylum Streptophyta; class Magnoliopsida; order Malpighiales; family Euphorbiaceae; genus Euphorbia; species Euphorbia lathyris. The sequence continues at coordinate 43,222,736 of NC_088914.1, forward strand.
CAGGTAGATACTAGGGAAGAACTTAAAATCAGGCTAATCCAACTTCTAACTTTACAAACCATAATTCAGTTATTGTTCCTCAAAACAAGACTTCAACTCAAGTCAAAACGCTTGATGTGGTAGCTTTTTCTGATAAGAAGAGTGAATTAGGGAATAATCTGGGTATTAATCGATGGGGCATCCCTCTTAGTTCATTGTTCTCTAAACTGAAGAAGGTGAAACTAATGGAGCCACTGAAGCCTCATGAAAATCTCCCACAAGGCTCCGATCTAGGGAATTTCGGCTTCTACCATCAGGCCATGGGTCATCACCCAATAGCTACAAGACTCTTAAACAAGATATTCAGCATCTTATTAATGAAGGAAAGGTAATTGACCTTTCTAAACCCAGTACTATAAAGAATCCGCTTCACGACTTCGGGGTGAGTGAGAGCTTTGTACTTCAACAGTTCAGGAAGGTGAATGCCAATGTTCAAACTGTATCAGTTGAGAGGATCCAATCTATATGTCCAATCGACCTAAGCTATATTTCCTCAGACAAAGAGGGCGAGAATAGTTATTGTTGGATAAATCATGTGACCAGGAGTGGTCGTGCTTACAATGTTGTTCTGCCTCCTAGAGGAGGTCCTACTGATTTACATGCACCTAATATTTCCACTCCAATAGCTGCCATTTTGGAAAAGGAGAAGGAAAAAAGAAGATCTATTGACCACCTAGCACAAGAAAACTCCATCTCAGACTAGTGTCAATCATTTGATAATGAAATCCCGAGAACATCGAAGTGCTTTAGTCAAGGCCCTATCAGAAATGGAGACCACACTAATGATAATAGCCAATGTCTTAGGTTGTATGTTGATTCAGATGTGCACGAAGTCTACTGAAGTTTCCTTTTGTGATAGTGCTCTACCAGCTGAGGTTGAAATGCCTTTGTACATTCGGGTTGAAATGCTAGAGAGGGTCGTTCCCTGCGTTATGGTTGATGATGGATCAGCACTCAATGTGTGCCCCAAGAAAATGCTAACCTCTTTGGGTTTACCAGAAGAGAGTCTGAAGGAGTCATATACAGTGCTCCGGGCTTATGACGACTCCAAACGTCAAGTTATTTGGTACTTTCGAGGCTGATGTCAAGACAAGAACAGTCGAAACACGCATGGAATTCAATATGTTAGATATTCCAGACACATTCTCTCTATTGCTGGGCAAACCATGGTTCCCACAAGCTAGGGGGAGTGCCATCCAATTTACACCAAATGGTCAAAATTCCATTCTCCAACGGGGTTGAGATCATAAGAGCTGATGATGTACAAATTGTTGCCACAATTGGAGGATATTTTCCTTCTTACGGGAGCTTTCAAGTGGCTACCATCTTTGACAATAATATGCCATCAGGGGTGGCAAATGCGATGTTAAAGATGAACTTTGTCCCAGGATTAGGATTGGGTAAAGAACAGCAAGGTTTTGTCTCTTTTAACATCGAGGCTGGACATTGTAATCGTCATAGTTTGGGCTTTAAGCCTGATAATGGGAAGAGATCCATAAGGAATAGGAATACTGGAAAAAGATTCATCTCTTTCGTTAAGGCAGAGACACATGCCTATATGGGGGAAACCGAACCCATGATTATCAATGGAATGTAACTTTTGGGTTTTGAGATTTTCAACGACACTGTGGATTTCTCCAAGAGCCAAGATGCTCCTTTTTTGCTTCAATATGCTAGTCATACTCCTTTGGATGAAGAGGAATTTGATCAAGAAATCGAAGAGAAAGTATCTCGTACTATGAAGAGGATGAAGTCAGTTTTGAGTGAAGATTGAGGTCAAGCTACCTTTTTTTACCGTATAGAGATTACTGATGCTATGAGCTCTACTGTCTATGAGAGTAGAAGTCAGATGAAGGCTGAAGTGCTAACGAGATCATGATTGAGGTTACAAAGAGGTTTACTGAAGCTTCTAATGCTATTGATTAGATTCCACCTGTTACGGATGAGGTTCCTAAGTGTTGGTCCCGTGTAATGTAATAGGATTAGTTCCAAGGGGGGGTTAGGAACTAATATAACTTTTTCGCTTAATAATGCTGACTTAATTAAATGTTTGATAGCTTAACTTAGTTTCAAGTTAGCAAGGCTGAGTGTGGTGTGAGACAGCTTTAATCAGATGCTAATTGGAGCTGTTTCAGTTGTGAGTTGAGAAGTAACATTTAAGTCAGTTTCCAACTCAGCACTCAGATTACTCAGCTTCAGCTTGTACAGATTATTAACTGAGTAATTTTAAGCAAGCAACACATACATATATATATATATATATATATATATATATATATATATATATATATCAAGAGAAAGGGTTAGAAGTTACTCAGCAGACTTATCCTGGTTCGGCCTCTCCGCCTACGTCCAGTCCCCGGAATCCCTCCGAGCTTTTTCAATCCTCTACTCAGCTCTTTAAAGGTAGAGCACAAACCTTTTACAATAGCAACTGAGTATGCAAGAGTACCGTCCTCTATTCGTCTACTCAATCCTATCTACCACTGAATACTATAACCGAGTACTCAGATTTTCTCTACCACTGAGTACTATAACCGAGTACTCAGCTTCACTCCCTAACCGATTAATTAATTTGTCCTAACAATAAATCTATTCAATCTGATTGAATAACCATTTTATTTACATATATAAAATAACAGATACACATAGGCTCTGATACCAATGTAGGAAAATAGATAAGCCTAGGCATAGCGGAATAATAAAATTTTATCTATTTTATCTATTTCACTTTTCCAATATCTGTTAATTGTTATTTCATATAAAGAGGGATAGAAAGTAATACCTTTATCGAAGAACTATCTACCGTTGCAAACGAAGTGCCCACAACTTGTTATTATCAACTCGTGAACCACGAACGTTTGATTCAACACAAAAACAAAACTAATCAGTAATCAACTTTTAATAAATAGCAATCGCAATGATTGACTCTAACAGAAATCGATACGAGATCAAAGAGGGAGTAAGAAATAAAGTAAATTAGCCGAGACGACGATGGAACAATTCCTTCTCCTCTTTTTACTGTGTGGATCGAAATTATGGGGTTAGGGAGTCTATTTATAGACTTCTCAAAACCCTAATCCCAGTTGTGTTAGGTAATTAAATAATTGGAATCTTATTCGGAATAGGATTCCTAATTAGATAATTAAATAAACACTTTACTATTATCTAAATAATAACTAATTATATCTAGATAATTATTATTAATCAAATTAATAATTAATTAATGTTAGGGATAATTAATTAGAGTTTCAATCACATAAAAACTTCTAATTAATATTATCAGATAATCTTTTAATTTAATTCATAACCATAATCAAATTATAATTATTAATCAAATTAATTTATCCCCTAATTAATATATATAAATTTCAGCCCCCTATATTGTGTCTCACTAATTACATTTTCGTCCTCCGATTCCAAGTCCCATATGCGACCCATTAGGTTCTTTATTGCCACTAGCCGTATATATCCTTTGAAATTATTCATCACGATTAATTCCAACATATATATAACGGAATACCGTCGCGAGCTGTTACTAGTAGAACCTATGATATTCCCCCAGACCAATTAAGAAGTTAGGTTGATAACTGACATTAACCTTTCTGTATTAGGTACAGTATAATACGATCCTTCATCAACTATATCCTGTCGGTCAATTCCTTATAACCATGGAATGTGTCAAGGTTACATATAACAAAGAGTCCGGTTTTACTTGTACAGGTTGAATTCACTCTGAAAATATAAGTTAAGTGAAATGTTCATTTCTACTTTTAACTGTATCACCTTGCAAGGATTTCAGTCAATTCACCATAAGCGGCCATTTGGATATATCTCCCACTTATCGGGAGTGACGAATGCTCAATCTGACATTAACTATTCTGCAATTACTTTGTGTGATACCCAACCCTGCTCTCACACACCCTAGGCTGTCACCTATTAGATCGTGCTCGCACAGAATCAAAGTATCAGACTCCATAATCCAAAATCACTAATTAACGAATGTTTGAGTCTGAGGATTAGTTATACCTACTAATACCAATGAGATGAACAGTTGACACATTAGATAAATCAATCCATTCTGTTATCTCAAGACGGGTCCCAATCCTAATGAACTCCTACACTGGATCCATGTAATTGTCTAGATATCCGAATATCTAAAGCTTGTGAGAGCAGCTTTCTGTCTCGACAGAAAACACTATTACATACAAGTCTCAATAGTAATATGCCAACCCCTATAACATATTACTTGACTTGGGTTTACTTTAAGTTTATTGGTCTATTATAAAGTACTGTCTCACTTCATGCTTGTATGAACACTTTATAACTACTTAAATAAACTTAGGGTTACTTTCTTTATGAAAGATTCTTGCCTTTATATATAGTTATATTTTAATGCTATATATCTGATTAAACAAATGATCAAATAAACAATTTATTCATTAATATTAATATCCTAAAACAATTTTCTTTAGGACACTAAACTCCAACATGGAGAAGGGTCAGCAGCAATAGACTCTGGGGACTCAGGAGAAGAGTTGAGTCTGAAGTCACCATAAAGGTCCTTCATAACCTTATTTTTCACTGGAGACTCAGCTCCTTGCTCATCAGCTTGCTCAGTAGCAGCTGTATTACTTGGGTCAGAAGATTTCATCGTGTCAGCTTTAGCCTGTTCCTCGGTACAACCTTGTTCTTCCTCTTGATCACAAGGTGTCTTTTCTAGGTCGATCTCCTGAGCTTGCAGGAAGTGGGAATCCTTGGAAACGACGAAGTCTAGTGGAGCTGCATTCAGCGGTGTCATTCCAGAGGTTTTCTTCCTCTTTAGGGGTTGCTCAAGAGTCTCCTCACTTTCTTCCTCGGGGTCAGCTCTCTTCTTCATTCTTTCAACTGACTCTGGTTTCTTTTGAGCTGACTCATCATATGCAGCTTTCTTCTCACCAACCACCACTCTGATCTTCTTTACAGCCTTGTTAATATCTTTGGCTAGTGGGGTTGAGGATGGGTCAGCTTTCCTCTTTCTTTCCTTTCTGGTTCGCTTAGCAGGTTCTTCTTCAACCATTGCTTTCTTTCCTTTCTTAGTTAGCTCAGCAGGTGCTTCTTCAACCATATCATGCTCAGCAGGTGCTTCTTCATACCTTTCTTAGGTTTGATAGGAAGGTTGTGAGCTAAGCCGAACGGATTGCTGAGGTGATCTCAGTCCCTTCTATGTCAATTTCTCCTTTTAAGCTGACCTGGTGATCCTGAAGTATTCTGGTGATGAGAGAACCCATCCCGAGGATCCCAGTGCTGCGTTGAAAAGCCCCAATGAGAAAGACGGGCATATTGAGCGGCTTGTAGTTTAGCATGTGCCAGATGAAGCAATGCTCAAAGTTTGAGGCTGAGGAGGAGGAGTTGACCTTGGGAAAGAGGTAGTTGGTCAGGATGTAGTGTGCTTGTTTTTTAGGCCGACCCATGCTGGTACTAGAGATTTCACCTTTGTGATTTTTGGGTTTACAGAACTCGGCTTTGTACTCAACCCGTTTATAATCATTTGTGCATCGCAGTTCTGCACCTTCTGCTTTAAGCTTTAGCAAGATAGCAAGGTAAGAGGGGGTGATGGTGATCTCCTTGTTCTTAACCTTAGTGACCAAATAGTCATCGTCGTCGTCAGTGACTTTTAGGTTTGCGTAGAATTCCTTCACCAATTGTGGGTAAGTTGTTCCAGGGAGAGAGAACAGGGTGGTCCATCCATTCTTTGAAATCCAGTCGCAGAATGGTTTTTCTTCTTCGATGAAGCTCCCGGAAAACCATCTAGAATGATAGACGTTTAGGTTTTTGATACTACTGAAGACTGGAAAGAACTTCATTTCCCTAGGTTGCTTGTTTTTCTTCTTTTTCTTCGAAGGAGTCATTTGGTCAGTGCGAGGGTTTTCATCGAGGATGCTGACCTCGGGCATAGTTTGGTCATGCTGACCATGGGTCTGTTCTTGAGACTCTGAGGAAGTCTCGTGATATTCCTGCTCAGCAAGAGAGGGAGGATTGATGTCGGAACGGTTGTCATCGTATTGCTCACCGGAGATGTTCTGGGAATCGTTCGACATGGTGATCTTGCGGATTTTTGAGAAACTTAGAAGATTTGGGAATTCAGAGAGAGAGAGATCAAGTGCGAAATTTTCAAGCGTAAAGAGGGATTAGTGGGAAATCATCCACTATTTATAGCTGGTGCGTGTTGATCTGATAGGTCAGAATGGCGGTTCGTTCTTGAATCAATCAACAATATTTAATTCTGACATTTATGACAGATTCGGCGCATGGTTTTCTAATCATTACGCTTACATCATCCTAGGTGGCTACTTAAATACGCGTGCAGGTATTAATTTCGCAAGTTGTTTTACTCAGCATCTAAGATACTAAATGTTTGAGGTTCTGAGTGTATAGTTTAGCGCAGAAGGGATTCATATCATGTGTAGTAACTCAGCATTTAGTAATCACTCAACATATATAACGACTCAGCATATAGTGATTTCATAGCGTTCATTTTTACTCAGCATATGATAGTTACTCAACATGTAATAATCACTCGGCATATTATAATCACTCAAGAGGATTAGACATACCGATAGCTTCTCTTAGTATGCTGAACTGCTCACGAGCCAATGGCTTCATGAAGATATCTGCAAGCTGTTCATCTGTTGGAACATAGGTCAGCTTGATCTCACCTTTGAGTACATGATCTCTGATGAAGTGATGCCTAATGCTGACATGCTTCATCCTTCTGTGTTGGATTGGATTCTTTGATAAGTCAATAGCACTTTTGTTGTCACATTTGACTTCAATTGTTTTCGTTTGAACTCCATAATCATCCAGCTGTTGCTTGATCCATAGGACTTGTGCAACACAGCTTCCAGCAGCAATGTACTCAGCTTCAGTTGTTGACAGGGCAACTGATGACTGCTTCTTACTGAACCAAGACACTAGACAGCTTCCAAGGAAATGACATCCTCCTGAAGTGTTTTTCCGCTCAAGCTTGTCTCGTCCATAGTCAGCGTCAGTGTATCCAACAGGTGTGAAATCGTTCGTGTTGGGATACCATAAACCTGCATTCACTGAGCTTTGCAAATATCTAAGGATTCTTTTTACAGCTATGTAATGAGATTCCTTAGGGTCAGCTTGATATCTTGCACAGTAACATACTGAGTACTGAATATCTGGCCTACTTGCTGTTAGATAGAGTAGAGAGCCAATCATACCTCGATATAATTTTCTGTCTACTGACTTACCTTTTTTGTCAGCATAAAGTACAGTGTCAGTACCCATTGGGGTAGATATTGGCTTACAATTTTCCATATCAAATTTCTTCAATATCTCCTTGGCATACTTAGTCTGGCTAATGAAGATGCCATTCTTGCCTTGTTTGATTTGAAGTCCAAGGAAGAAGTTGAGTTCTCCCATCATTGACATCTCAAACTCTGGTTTGCATCTGCTTGCTAAATTCCTTGCACATAGACTCATTAGTAGCACCAAAGATAATATCATCAACATATATCTGCGCCAACAGGGTATCTTTACCCTTTTTCTTAATGAATAAGGTTGTCTCAGCTTTTCCTCTGACATAGTTTCTGGTCAGCAGAAAGCTAGTCAGCCTTTCGTACCAAGCACGTGGTGCTTGCTTCAGGCCGTATAGAGCCTTTTTGAGTTTATAAACATGGTTTGGGAATTTTGGATCCTCAAACCCTGGAGGCTGACTAACATAAACCTCTTCATTTATAACTCCATTAAGAAATGCACTTTTAACATCCATTTGGAATAATTTAAAATTCATAAGGCTAACATATGCACAAAATATTCTTATTACTTCTAATCTAGCTACTGGGGCAAAGGTCTCACCATAGTCAATACCTTCCTTCTGACTGTAACCTTGAGCTACAAGTCTGGCTTTGTTCCTGACTACATTTCCCTGTTCATCTAGCTTATTGCGAAATACCCATTTTGTTCATATGGTCTTTTGATTTTTTGGTTTAAGCACTAAATCCCATACTTCGTTTCTTTTGAATTGATCGAGCTCCTCTTGCATCGCATTTATCCAGAATTCATCGTTCTCAGCTTCTGAGAAGTTTCTTGGTTCAAGAACTGACACGAAAGCCACGTTGCTGAGATATCTCCTGAGTTGATTTCTAGTCATCAGGGTGTTCTCAGCGGCATCAAGAATGCTCCTTTCAGAGTGTCCACTTGGAACCTTGATCTCCTTTGGTAGTGTAGTGTCTTCAGGAGTCGGTGTTTCAACAATCTCTACAGGATTATATTGGTCAGCAAAGATAATTTCAGGTTCGTTCTTACCTTTGGTCAGCCCTTGAGGTAGTGACTCAGTGGCTCCATTTTGGTTAGCGGAAGCTGAGCATGGGTCATCTTCGGTAGGCTGGCTTATCTTCTCTGCAGGGTCAGTTTCATCGAACTCGACATGTACAGACTCTTCTAAGACCTGAGTTCGTTTGTTAAACACCCTATATGCTTTGCTGTTTGTTGAGTACCCTAAGAAGATAGCTTCACCAGCTTTTGAATCAAACTTAGCATGGTTGTCTTTAGTATTCAGAATAAAACATTTGCAACCAAAGGCACGAAAATATCCAATGTTGGGTTTTCGTCCTTTCCAAAGTTCATAAGGGGTTTTCTTAAGTATGGGTCTGACTAAAGCCCTATTGAGTATATAACAAGCTGTGTTGAAGCTTCACCCCAGAAATACTTTGGAAGCCTGTTCTCACTCAGCATTGTCCTAGCTATTTCAACTAAGGTTCTGTTCTTCCTCTCAACTTCCCCATTTTGTTGAGGAGTTCTAGGAGCAAAAAAATTGTGGTCAATACCGCTGACTTCACAGAATTCATCAAACTGTTGATTTTTGAATTCTCTGCCATTATCACTTCGGATGTGAGCTAATTTTAGGTCTTTATCATTTTCAAGTTTTCTTACCAGTGTTGAGAACATCTCAAACGCTTCATCCTTACTACTCAACAGGATGATCCAAGTGTACCGAGAAAAGTCATCTACAATGACCAAGGAAAATCTCTTACCACCCAAGCTTAGCGGCTGAACTGGTCCGAAAAGATCCAAGTGTAGTAACTCTAATGGACGCTTGGTTGAGACTATATTTTTACTTTGAAAAGATTTTTTAATTTGTTTTCCTTGATGACAAGCATTGCATAATTGATCTTTCTCAAATCTGAGTTTGGGCAATCCCTCAACTAATTGCTTTCTTGCTAATTTGGCTAGGAGGTCCATGCTTACATGACCAAGTCTCCTATGCCATAGCCAGGAATTATCTTCCTTTGACACTAAGCATATATTCTTTGAAAACTTCTTTTCTAAGTTTAGCATGAAAACGTTGTCAACATGAGGGGCAGTTAAAATCAACTCATTTGTTTTTCCCTCGAATATTTTACACTCAGTGGCATTAAATACAACCTTTCTACCACTGTCACACAGCTGAGCTATGCTCAATAGGTTATATTTAAGACCCCTGACTAGGGAGACTGACTCAGTAGTAGGATTACCACCAACAGTACCTGACCCTACTATCTTACCCTTTTTGTTGTCTCCAAAACTTACATTTCCTCCTCGTTTATGCACAAGTGTGATGAACCGAGTTTCATCACCAGTCATATGCCTTGAGCATGCGCTGTCAATGTACCATAGCTTTGACTTCTCGGCACACCTCAGGCTCACCTGCAATGTAACTAGTTATCTTTAGGTACCCAATTCTTTTTGGGTCCTTGCTTGTTAGAGTCAACAGGTGATGCATCATACTTAATTTTGTGACGGCATACATTTATAGTGTGGCCATCTTTCCACAAAAGTCACAATAAAACTACCCTTTGGGGGTATTTCCATTTTTGGTCAGCACGATGGTGCTGAGCATACCAACACACTTTTATAGTGTGTCCTTTCTTTCCACAACAGTCACACTAACTGTTCTGCTGAGTGTACCGTCTTTGCTGACTAGTACCCGAATACTCAGTCTTTGAATAGAACTTTTTCTTAGCCGATGAACTCAGCTGGTTCTGTATGGATGTGATGTCCTTTCTCAGCTTCTTAGAGTCTGATTGAACTTCAGAGACAAATCCATGCATGATTTTCAAGTTTTCATCTTGCCTGGTATTGTCCTGTAGAAGATGTCAGAGGTCACTGAGTTTGACCTCTTCAATCTCATCACACCACCTGCTGAGTGCTCGTACTTTCTTGTTACATTTTTTGATCAGTGTATAGAGATCACTCAGGGCATTAATCATTTCGTTTCTGATCAAGGGTAGAGACATTACCTCAATCGTATGTTCCTCATGATCAGATCCATCGGAGAGGTCAGCTTGCTCAGAGAGACAGTGGTCAGTAGATTCGTCAACCATGAAACAGATGTTAGCTGACTCGGTGGCATCCGCTTCTGATGAGGTTGACTCATCACTATCACTCCATGTGGCCACCATTGCCTTTCTACTTCCCTTATTGTCTTTCTTCAAGGTAGGACATCATGATTTGATGTGCCTAGCTTGATGGCATTCAAAGCAAGTAACGGGCTTTGATCTGTCCTTCTTGTGTCTGCTGTCGCTAGACTCAGCTTTGTATTTATCACTTCTTTTGAATGGCCTTTTGTTGTACTTGTCATTTTTCCTAAACAGCTTCTTCATCTTTCTGGTAAACATGGCCATCTCCTCATCATCTGATGAGTCAGCTTCGGTTGAGTCAACTTTCATGACAAAAGATTTTTGTTTCTTGTCCTCAGTTTTTTCTTTGGCCTCAAAATTCTTCATGGAGATCTCATGGGTCAGCAGAGATCCGATGAGCTCATCATACTTGTACATGGTCAGGTCCTGAGCTTCTTCAATAGCTGTCTTCTTTGCTTGCCAGCTCTTGGGGAGACTTCTTAGAATCTTCTTCATTTGTTCTTCTTCAGTGAAGTTCTTGCCGAGTCTCTTAAGCTCATTGATAATGTTAGTGAATCTTGCATTCATCTCAGAGATGTTCTCATTATCATTCATCTCAAAGAGCTCGTACAGCCGCATATGTTGATTCACTTTGGACTCCTTGACCTTACTGGTTCCTTCATAGGTAACCTCCAGCTTCTTCCAGATTTCTTGTGCTGACTCGCAACCTGAAATTGTATTGTATTCTGCAACATCTAATGCACAATGAAGCATATTGATAGCTGAAGCATTATTTTGTAATTTCCTAAGGTAATCTTTTGACCACTTAGCCTCGCTTTTGACAGTTTTTACACTGTCAATGATTTCATAGAGTAGAAGTCAGATGAAAGCTGAAGTGCTAACGAGATCATGATTGAGGTTACAAAGAGGTTTACTGAAGCTTCTAATGCTATTGATCAGATTCCACCTGTTACGGATGAGGTTCCTAAGTGTTGGTCCCGTGTAACGTAATAGGATTAGTTCCAAGGGGGGGTTAGGAACTAATATAACTTTTTCGCTTAATAATGCTGACTTAATTGAATGTTTGATAGCTTAACTTAGTTTCAGGTCAGCAAGGCTGAGTGTGGTGTGAGACAGCTTTAATCAGATGCTGACTGGAGCTGTTTCAGTTGTGAGTTGAGAAGTAACACTTAAGTCAGTTTCCAACTCAGCACTCAGATTACTCAGCTTCAGCTTGTACAGATTACGTACTGAGTAATTTTAAGCAAGCAACACATATATATATATATATATATATATATATATATATATATATATATATATATATATATCAAGAGAAATGGTTAGAAGTTACTCAGCAGACTTATCCTGGTTCGGCCTCTCCGCCTACGTCCAGTCCCCGAAATTCCTCCGAGCTTTTTCAATCCTCTACTGAGCTCTTTAAAGGTAGAGCACAAACCTTTTACAATAGCAACTGAGTATGCAAGAGTACCGTCATCTATTCGTCTACTCAATCCTATCTATCACTGAATACTATAACCGAGTACTCAGATTTTCTCTACCACTGAGTACTATAACCGAGTACTCAGCTTCACTCTTCTAACCTTTTACAAATGATACAAGAATTGTTCTCACTAAACGAAGAACACTTTAGACGAATAAAATCATTCTAGACTTTTACACAATGATTGGAGTTTGGGGTAAGAGCTTGCTTTTTCTTTTCAGACATCTTCTATTTTGGATTTTCACTTCGTGAAGATTTTATTTTTCTGTCTGTATGTTGTTGTATGTGTCTATAATCCAAGTGATGATTTGGCCTATTTATAGCAATCTTGTGGCTTCAATGATTTGAAATCCGACATAGCCGTTGTGGGAAGAACGGTCTTCTTCGTCATCACGTGGTCAGCTTCCAGAGCTGCAGGCCAATCCTGTCTTCTATTTTCACCAGGAGCCATGTATGCCAGATTCGTCTTCTTGCGCCAGGTTTGTCTTCTAGCCAAAAGTCAGATGGTCCATGTGTCTCGAAAAGGTCCTTAAAACGGATTTCCGAGGCTTCTGATTTGTTTCAGACATTTGTCAGACCTTGTCTTCTAAGTTGACGTATCCTTGACGCTGACTTGATTATTACTCAGCTTGACTCAGCGGCTTCGCCTTCAAGCTTTTCTGAAGAAGACGTTTCTTTCGCAAAACTGAGTTGCATTCCACTCAGCTTCTGCTATGTGACTTACTTATGCTGACTTTGTTCTATCTTTCTTTTATAGATTCTCAGTTCCTGTTCTCGTTAGTTAACTTACTCAACATTGAACAAACATATTAGTACAATTAAATCAAAGCACTTAAATTTAATTGTTTAATCATGGGATTAACTTAAATAATTTTGTCAAATCAAAATCATGTGGAAAGGTGTTTCAACACTAAGTTGTCCGAAGATCAGATGAAAGAACTTTCTGAGGATCTTGAAGGTCTGCTTCTTGAAGATGATGTCGAGCTTGAGACAGAATATTACATGCTCGTTATTGATTAGATTCCACCTGTTACGGATGAGGTTCATAAGTTGTCCGAAGATCAGATGAAAGAACTTTCTAAGGATCTTGAAGGTCTAGTTCTTGAAGATGATGTCGAGCCTGAGACAGAATATTATATGCTTGCTATCATGGAAGAAGATTTTAATGTTAATATTTCTTCATTATTCAACTTTGACAATGATCTGTTTACTAAGTTTAATGCAATTAATTCAAAGTTTGCTTATTTGTGTGATGTCTTTGATAATGGTATCGAACATGCATTAGAACCACCTAGTGGCATATTCAACATTCATAACTCATCTCAGTACAGAGGACAAACCTAAAAATGTTTCTATATCGAATGACTTAACTTCTGCAGAGAGAGTTGAGATGATCAAGACATTAAAGAAACACATGAAAGCCTTTGCTTCGTCATATGATGACATGCCTGGGGTTGATAAGGAAATTACAGAACACAGAATCCCGACAGATCCAAAGATCAAGGTAGTTAAACAGAAGTTAAGACACTTCCCTCTAATATGTGCTCTCATGGTCAAAGAGGAAACTACCAAGCAATTTGCAGCCAAATTTTATAGAGGTAGTTCAGCAGTCTGAATGGCTTGCCAATATTGTACCTATAGTAAAGAAGGACATCAGAGTCTGGGTATATGTTGACTTTCGAGATCTCAATAAAGCGTCTCTAAAGGATGACTTCCCTCTACCACACATCGATGTATTGATTGACAGTGCTGCTAGAGCTGCAATGTATTCCTTCATGGATGGATTCTCCGGATATAATCAGATCCTAATGAATGTCCAAGACATGTTGAAGACCCCTTTCATCATAGAATGGGGGACTTATTGCTACCGAGTAATGCCTTTTGGTTCAAAGAATGTCGGTGCCACGTATCAGCGTGTAGTGATGGCAATCCTCCATGACATGATCCACAAAGAGGTTGAAGTCTATATTGATCAAATGCTTGTTAAATCTGTGACTAGAGAAGAGTACCCAATCATCTTAGACCGGTTCCTAACTCATATTGAGAAGTACAGCCTCTGGTTGAACTCGAAGAAATGTGTTTTTGGAGTTACCTCTAGGTAACTGCTACGACACATCATCAGCCAGAAGGGTATAGAGATTGATAATGCTAGTCCAAGAACAAGACGATAAATCTGAACACGCCATGTATTATCTCAGTAAGAAGTTGTATATTATGAAACTAGCTACACAATAGTGGAGAAGACTTGCGCAACAATGGTTTGGTTGACAAAGAAGCTTTGCCATTACTTCCAGTCTTATCGTATTTAAGAAGTAGCAAAGGTTGATCCAATGAAATACTTGTGCTCAGCTCCTGCTCTAGTAGGGAAATTATCCAGATGACTACTCTTACTATCTAAGTTTGATATTGAATACCTGACGAGAAAGGTGATCAAAGGAAGAGAAGTAGCAGAATTCCTTGCCAATCAACCCATCGAGTCAGATTACATTGAGAATCTTAATTTTTCAAACGAACAACTGAATGCCATTAAAGTTAAGGGATGGACAATGTTTTTCGATGGAGCTGTAAACAAACATGGCACGTGTATCGGAGTTATTATTACTACATCTGAAAGAGAAATTATCCCTTTATCCAAGCACCTGGAATTCCCTATTACCTATAACAGGGTGGAATATGAGGCTTGTCTATTCGGTTTGGAGGCATTGATTAAGTTAGGTTCACATGATGTTCGTATCATTGGCGACTCCTTACTTGTGGTCCAACAAGCCCAAGAGATATGGGAAGTCCTGAGGAAAGTCTAAATGTCAGATTGAGCATTCCTCAATCACGATAAGTGGGAGATATATCCAAATGGCCGATTGTGGTGAATTAACTGAAATCCTTGCAAGGTGATAGAGTTAATTCAGAGTGAATTCAACCTGTACAAGTAAAACCGGACTCTTCGTTATATGTAACCTTGACATGTTCCATGGTTATAAGGAAATGACCGACATGATATAGTTGATGAAGGATCGTATTATACTGTATCTAATGCAGAAAGGTTAACGTCAGTTATCAACCTGACTTCTTAATTGCTCTGGGGGAATATCATAGGTTCTGCTAGTAGCAGCTCGCGACGGTATTCCGTTATATATATGTTGGAATTAATCGTGATGAATAATTTCAAAGGATATATACGACTAGTGGCAATAAAGAACCTAATGGGTCGCATATGGGACTTGGAATCGGAGGACAAAAATGTAAATTAGTGAGACATAGTACATGGGCCGAAATTTATATATTAAATAGGGATATTAGTTTGATTTAATAATTATAATTAGATTATAGTTATAAATTAAACTAAAGGATTATCTGATAATATTAATTAGAAGTTTTTATGTGATTGAAACTCTAATTAATTATCCCTAACAATAATTAAATTATTAATTTGATTAATAATAATTATCTAGATATAATTAATTATTATTTAGATAATATTAAAGTGTTTATTTAATTATCTAATTAGTAATCCTATTCCGAATAAGATTCTAATTATTTAATTACTTAACACAACTGGGATTAGGGTTTTGAGAAGTCTATAAATAGACACCCTAACCCCTAAATTTCGACACACTCAAAAAGGAGAAGAGGAACCGTTCCGTCTTTCGTCTCGACCAATTTACTTTATTTCTTACTCCCTCTTTGATCTCGTATCGATTTATGTTAGAGGCAATCATTGCGATTGCTATACTTTAAAGGTTGATTACTGATTAGTTTTGTTTTTCTGTGTTGAACAAAAATGTTCGTTGCTCACGTGTTGATTATAAGAAGTTATGGGCACTTCGTTTGCAACCGTAGATAGTTCTTCACTAAAGGTATTACTTTCTATCCCTCTTTATATGAAATAACAATTAACAGATCTTGAAAATGGGAAATAGATAAAATAGATAAAATTTTATTATTCCGCTACGCCTAGACTTGTCTATTTTCCTGCATTGGTATCAGAGCCTATGTTAATTTGTTATTTCATATATGTAAATAAAAGAGTTTTTCAATCGGATTGAATAGATTTATTGTTAGGTTAATTAATTAATTGGTTAGTTTAATTAATCTAAAGATAAATAAGTTTTGATTACTTGACAATTAAAACTGATTATGCATAGTTCTTGATTATTTCGGTTGATAATCGTTTAAACAAAAGATTAAAGGTTTTATAGTTAGATAATTAAAACGTTTTGTTTTATTAAATCTAAAAGATAAAACTGATTACAGATATTCTGAAAATTGTTTTGAAACCGTTTTAAAACAATTATATGTATATATGATTTAAAAAAACGAGTAGCGTTTACTGCGTCTGGTTGTTGCCATACGGCAGCAACCAGCTGCAGCGTGACGCTGCTGCCGCTGAGGCAGCAGCGCCGCGCGGGTTTCTACTGCCCTACGGCAGCAGCTGTTATGATAGGGACGGGCCGATTAAATCGGTCCAGCCCGATCAATGGTACCGTTTTAAAAGGATGTTTTAAACAGGCCCGTTTTATATATATATATATATATATATATATATATATATATATATATATATATATATATGTTTCAGAATATAATAACTTTGTTTTGATTATCAAAATTAATTTATTTAAAAGTTTGTTTTACCTAAATATTTGATATAAGTAATTCAAAGCGTTAAATGAATTATACGAATTAATTAGGATATGCATGATACTGATTTTGTATATGTTATATTAATCTAATATGTACTTGCTACAATTTGATTAGATTAAATATAAAGGATACAAAATTGATAAGATTAAAATTGGATGTAAATTAATTTAAGTTGTTAATTTGATTAACTCAAATATTGCATAAATAGTTTATGTAATCAACCAATTAAATTTAATTTAATTGAGTCTTTGTATGTTTGGCATTATAGACATATTAGACCCTCTATAATAGTTATTCAGTCTTTTGCTATTTTAAAATAGGACCTGTGAGTCCTGCCTTCTCTTACTCTCTATTGTATTTCTCTTCTCATCCAAATCCCTTCAAATAAATTGAAGTTTCTTAGAAATTGAATATTGTTGTAATTCAAGGTGCCAAGGAGAAGACGGAGGACCCAAAGAGAAATATGTAATAGTTAGTATTTCCCTAGGGTGACCCTTTATTCCGTTTCTGGCTCAACGAAATAAACTTAGAAATATGTCTATAATTGTCAATGTTGAATGTATGAGTGTCTGATGAATGCTAAAGCAAATCAAGACTAGGTTAGATTATGAGACTTTAAATAAAACCCCTCACTAATCAAAAGTCAAGTCAATAAATGAGTTATTGTAAAAATCGGTTGCCCCTCCCTAATATTATAATTCAGCCCGCAGTACTGGGGGCCTTAGGGTTGTTGAGTAAACTCAAGCTCGGGGTCTTATGGTAACACCTGAATTATCGAAAATCGTTTTCGTGAATACAGGGTAACGACTTGGATTAGGTTAGAATAATTGGATGAGTAAACTCATGTTGTTCTAACCTAATGGGAAATATGGTTGGGATTGATAAACGACACATATCAGTTACTAATGTGGTTAGTAACCCAATAACCTAGAAGTCGCATTGTTGATGTGATTGATTGCATGAATCTACCTAATGAATAAAACTTAGCTTGTTGAGTAAACTTAAGGTGAAATTTTAGGAGTTAGGATTCTAGCTCACTAAAGGGTTTTGAATATCCTTCGAATTAATATGGAGGGTTATTAATTTGGTAAAATAGTGGGAGCAATTTAAAAACATAAAAGTCCAACGTATTTAAATTGTAAATGAATTAAACAAATGAATAACATCCGTCACTTTTTCTCACTCTCAGGTTATACACAAATTGTACTCTAAAAACAATCATGTCGAAAACCGATCTAAGAAATATCCTTACCGATAACAAATTGAATGGTTCAAACTTCGCCGACTGGTTTCGTAACCTCAAAATTGTTTTGAAGTTCGAAAAGATAGGGTATGTATTGGATACGTCGATACCCGCTGTTCCGGCCAATGATGCACCCACTGAAGAGATTGATGCCTATCAAAAGCATCGATCCGATTATGAACACGGTTAAGCCCAAAATATACCTAAAATATCATTAATATTTATATCATTTTTATTACAAATTCGTGTTGTTTATATCTGTTTAGATTACTTTTACTTTCGAATATCTTTCTTTCTTGCAAGGTACTTGAATATTCGGTAAAATCCAAATAGGAACGAAAAAGGATCTAAAACAGAAGAAAAACGCTACAAAAGGAGTCAAAGACGACGTAAATCGAAAGCGCCAAGTCGAGGACACGAACGAAAGCAAGAAGTAAGAAAACCTGCCGGGCCGCGATAGTGGATCCCAGGCCCGCGGCCGCGACACGCGTGGTATAACCTTTTCTCCCCTTCGTCCGTCGCTCAGCTCAGTGCTACGTCATTCACGGCCGCGGATTACTATCCTCGGTAAGTGCAGAAAATTCACCAAGAGCATTTAACACATGCTGAAAATCCAAGAAACGCGTTCGTTCAAGTGGATAAATACGTCCTTTCACAACGGACACGACTCTTAACCAACGGATACATCACTTCAAACACAACCCTTCAACATCTATAAATAAAGAGTTGATGTGGAGAAAAAGTGTAATGAAATGTTATAATATAGATATAGAAATCAGAGCGTAGAACTTATGTCGAAGTTCTAAGTAAAAACATTTCGAGAGTTAGAAATTAGATTCTGTACAAAACAAGATGAGGTACACATATTGTTTATAGTTTAATTACAACTCAGTAGCGTTTAGACATTGTTCTAGTTTTAGTTTGCATCATGGTAGTGGCCGACCGAATCCCTATTACGAAGTTACAGCGAGAAGATTGAGTAAAGTGTTCGCCCCCGAGCCTGACAACCTCCTAGGAAACCCAAGGAAGTGGAACCGATCAAGCCCTTCACTTGCACGCCCTCGAAGAACTCGATGCTCCTTATTCTCTGTAAACTTGTATCAATTTATTTCTCATCTAATAAAGTCCGTTCTATTCGACAAATCGTTATGCAGCACTTATGGTAACCAATCCAATATAAGTGAGGCTGGTGTTTTCATTAATATGCACTTGAATTCAAAATCATTACAAGGAAACTTTGTTGAACACTTAGGCAAATTATCATCTCGAAAGAGTTTTTATTTTGAGTAAGGGCAACTATCCCGAAAGGGTTTTGTCGCGTTCAAAGCCAATTAATTAGAGGTTCCGTCATTTATTTCATCATCATAATTGATACAAAGTTTAAGTTATTTTCTTTGCTTAATGCAAATGAACAAATTCATTCGTTTTTTTTAATAAGTTCTAAATGTTCCTGTTTTGTAAAATTCATCCTTAAAATCAGATGACCTTTCTAACAATCGATTTATTCTAAATATAAAATCTTATTCCAGCATTTTCAAATACTCAAAGTTCACAAATTCAATTAAACAAATTTCCTAAATTCAATTAAACCAATTTTCACTTTTCATTTACATTTAATAATAAGTCCAACTAGTTCGAAATTAATAATTCAAAAATAAGTTTTTCGTTAAAAAACGTATCTCTGTGGGATCGATATTTTTATTACTACAAGCGAAACCGTGCACTTGCGGAAATCGCTCAATAAGTTTTTGGCGCCGTTGCTGGGGATACGCCAAAATTTTTGACAAATTTTTATTTTTTGTATTTTATTTTCGAATATAGGTTTATACATTATTTTTATACAATTTTTATATTTTATTTATTTTTCAGTTTATATAACACATTTTGTTTTCAATTTTGTTTTGAAGGTAGTTTGGCTCGTGTAACAATTTCAAGTTCATGCGCAGTTCGCGAAATTCGGGCACGCCACCCGATCCTTTTGATCCAGAAATTGAAAGAACACTTAAGAAAAACAAGAAAAACAACAAAAACAAAGACAAAACACCCTTAAAAACCAAAGTAGTCCAGCCAGAAATCATGGCCGATCCACCGACACTTATGGATTATGCTAGGCCAGGAATGGCCGGTGTAACTAATAGTGTAGTTAGACCCCGTATAAACGCAAATCAATTTGAAATTAAGCCTGCTTTGCTTAATATGTTGCAAAACAACGTAACGTTTTACGGATTTCCTAACGAAAACCCTAATGCACATTTGACAAATTTCTTAGAAATTTGTGACACTTTTAAAATTACTGATGTAACAGCCGAAGCAATCAAACTTCGCCTCTTTCCTTTCACTTTGAAGGATAAGGCAAAAATTTGGTTAACTTCTATGCCTGCTGCAACATTTGAAACTTGGGACCAATTAGCCAAGCATTTTTACAAAAATATTTTCCCTTAGCAAAAACCGCAAGAGTCATCAAAGAGTTGACATCTTTTACACAAAATGATAATGAAACTCTTTATGAAGCTTGGGAACGTTTTAAAGAACTTCAACGTTTATGCCCACACCACCAATTGCCAGATGCACTTTTAATGCAGACATTCTATAATGGATTAAATCCTACGACTAGAGGTTCATTAGATGCTATGTCTGGAGGGTTATTTATGAAGAAGACGTCCGCCCAAGCAAGAGAACTTTTGGAGGAAATGGCAATCAACAGCAGTATGTGGCCCGCAGAGCGTGGACATATACCAACGGCGAAACCATCATCCTCATGTACATCATCGGTTAAAGGTATAATGAATCTTGATCCTGTAGCAATGTTACAAGCCCAATTTTCTGCCTTATCGCACAAAATTGATAAATTTATGGCACTATGCGATCCTAATGATCCGATCCAGAGAGACATTGACTACGAAAGTATGAATGAGATAGAACAGGTAAATTTTGTCCAAGGACAAAACCAAACTACTAATCCTTATTCTAATACTTATAATCCTGGATGGAGAAATCATCCTAACTTTAACTGGAAAGATGGTAATAATAATAATAATGCAAATGCTAATCAATATCGTATAAATAATTATCAAAATCAAACAAGAGATACGATTAGCACTTTATCTTCAAAAATCGACAAATTTATAGATGCTATGAATGGAAAGGTAAGTAATCAAGATGATGGTTTTAAACGGATCGAAAATAAATTCGATCAGCTTATCAAAAACCAATCATCTAGCATCCATAATTTGGAGGTTCAAATTGGACAACTTGCTAAATCAATTCCATCCCGCAAAGAGGGAAGTCTTCCCAGCCAAACGGAAGAAAATCCGAAAGAGCATGTTAAGGCTATCACTCTTCGTTCGGGGAAAAACTACTTAGGTCCGGAAATGCCCGGAAATTCAACTTTACCTGGAAATGATTTACCAAAACCCAAAGAAGATACGTTAAAACAAAAAGATACACCAATTGACTCTAATCCAAAACCTTTTGTACCAAAGCCACCTTTTCCACACAGGGTCCGAAATAAGGACCATGATAAACAACTTTTATCATTTTTAGACAAACTTAAAAATTTGCATATAAATTTAACATTCATGGATGCAATTACGCAAATTCCTAATTATGGAAAATTCTTGAAAGATTTAATTTCAAAAAAGATTAGTTGGGAAGGAATTTCATCCATTTCACTTTCTGAAGAATGTAGTTCGATAGTATCAAGCAAATTACCTACTAAACTCAAAGATCCCGGATGCTTTACCATTCCGTGTACTTTGGGAAATATGGAATTCCCAAGTTGTCTTTGCGATTTAGGAGCTAGTATAAACTTGATGCCATTGTCTATTTTTTAGAAATTAGGATTAGAAGAAGACATCAAGCGTACCAATATGGTTTTGCAATTAGCGGATCAATCCACTAAAAGACCATATGGTATAATTGAAGACGTTTTGGTAAAAGTTGACAAATTTATTTTTCCTACTGATTTTGTTATCTTAGATTTTGCTTATGATGCTAATTGTCCGCTAATCTTTGGTAGACCATTCATGAACACGGGACGTGCTCTAGTTGATGTGTCGGAAGGAAAAGTAGTTTTACGAATAGGTGATGATAAGATCGAGTTCGATATGAATCAAGCGATGAAATATCCTATGGAGGATTTCGCTTGTATGAAGCTTGATTTAATTGAAGAATGGGTTAATGACATTGTTCAAAGAGAAGAAATAATAGAACCTATAATGGGCGAAGAATTAGAAGATAAGGACCCAGAGCCTTTGATTCGAGAAGATGGACCAGTTCCGCCTTCAGTAATAGTTCCACCTAAATTAGAACTTAAAGAACTACCAAACCATCTGAGATACACTTTCCTAGGCGGAAGTGACACTCTACCTATAATCATCTCTAACAAATTAACAGAAAATCAAGAAGGAAAATTGAAAGAAGTTGTTAGAAATAAAATAGGAAGTATGGGATGGCAGATTTCAGATTTAAAAGGAATTAATCCTAGTATTGTAATGCATAGGATTCACTTAGAAGAAGATAAGCCACCTAAAGCGGATAGACAAAGACGTTTAAATCCGAACATGAAAGAAGTAGTCAAAAATGAGATTACTAAACTTTTAGACAATGGAATCATTTATCCTATTTCGGATAGTGAATGGGTTAGTCCAATCCATTGTGTATCCAAAAAGGGAGGTATAACTGTAGTAAGGAATGATGAAGGTGAATTAATACCTACGCGAACCACCACCGGTTGGAGGGTTTGTATAGATTATAGGAACCTAAATAAGGCAACTAGGAAAGATCATTTTCCTTTACCTTTCATCGATCAAATGATCGAAAGGATAGCCGGTCATGCATTTTATTGTTTTCTTGATGGTTATTCCGGATTCTTTCAAATATATATTTACCCGGATGACCAAGATAAAACAACCTTCACATGTCCTTATGGAACATTTGCATATAGAAGAATGCCTTTTGGTTTATGTAATGCACCAGCAACTTTTCAACGTTGCATGACTGCAATTTTTAATGATTTCATCGAAGATATCATGGAAGTATTTATGGATGATTTTTCAGTTTATGGAGATTCTTTTGATGCATGTTTAAAAAACTTAGATAGAGTTCTTTCTAGATGCGAAGAAACGAATTTGGTATTAAATTGGAAAAAATGTCATTTCATGGTCGACGAAGGAATTGTTTTAGGTCATAAAATATCTGAAAAAGGATTAGAAGTGGATAGAGCAAAGACTTCAGTAATAGAAAAATTACCCCCACCAACAACTGTCAAGGGAGTAAGATCTTTTCTAGGACATGCAGGTTTTTACAGAAGATTTATAAAAAACTTTTCTGTGATTTCCAAACCACTTACTAATTTACTTATGAAGGATTCAACCTTCGACTTTAATGAAGATTGTATTAAAGCTTTTGAAACATTGAAAACAACCTTAGTCAGTGCACCCATAATTGCTAAACCCGATTGGGATTTGCCTTTTGAAATCATGTGTGATGCAAGTGACCTAGCAGTAGGATGTGTTTTAGGTCAAAGAAAGGATAAAAAATTACATGTTATTTATTATGCAAGTCATACATTGTCCGGTGCACAATTAAATTACACAACAACAGAAAAAGAGATGTTAGCCGTAGTATTTGCATGTGATAAGTTTAGGTCATACTTGTTAGGATCTAAAGTTATTATTTATACAGATCACGCAGCTTTACGTTATCTGTTTGCTAAGAAAGATTCAAAACCGCGTCTGATTAGATGGGTTTTGTTGTTACAAGAATTTGATATAGAAATTAGAGACAAAAAGGGAGTAGAAAACCTTATAGCCGATCATCTATCAAGACTAGAAGATGAAAACGGTCCTATAGGTGAAACTGTCGGTATACGAGATGATTTCCCCGATGAACATCTCTATCAGGTAGAAAGTATCATGTCACCATGGTATGCAGATTTTGCTAATTATCTTGTAACCGATATCGTTCCGGAAGGATTATCTCCCCAACAGAGGAAGAAATTTTTCTTTGATATTAAACAATATTTTTGGGAAGATCCCTTTCTATTCAAATCATGTGGTGACGGGATAATTAGGAGATGTGTTGGAGAAAATGAATATGAATCTATAATAACAGAATGTCATTCCAGCTCGTATGGAGGACATAATGGAGTTCATAAAACGGTAGCTAAAATATTAGAATGTGGTTTCTTTTGGCCTACAATGTTTAAGGACGTTGGTTCATTTATTACTCGTTGTGATAAATGCCAAAGAACGGGAAATTTAGGAAGGAAAGATGAGATGCCCCTCACAAACGTGTTGGAAGTTGAAATCTTCGACATGTGGGGAATTGATTTCATGGGACCTTTTCCGCCTTCCAATGGTAAAACTTACATATTAGTAGCCGTTGATTATGTTTCGAAGTGGGTTGAAGCAATTGCAACCCCTACGAATGATTCTAAAGTAGTTATTACTTTTCTTGACGATATATTTTGTAGATTCGGTTGTCCTAGATACGTTGTTAGTGATGGCGGTACCCATTTCATAAATCGAAATTTTGATATGCTTATGAAAAAATATGGAGTACGCCACCGCGTGTCAACACCATACCATCCTCAGTCAAATGGTCAGGCGGAGATCTCAAATAGAGAACTCAAATGGATTCTAGAGAAAACTGTTTCGTCATCAAGAAAAGATTGGTCACAAAAACTCAATAATGCGCTATGGGCATACCGTACTGCATTTAAGTCACCAATAGGAATGACTCCATATCGTTTAGTATATGGAAAAGCATGTCATTTACCAGTTGAATTAGAACATAAAGCCTATTAGGCTATTAGAAAACTTAATTTTGATTTACAACAAGCAGGAAAGAAACGTTTGCTCAATTTGAATGAGTTAGATGAGTTACGTCATTTATCATATGAGAATGCAAGGATTTATAAAGAGAAAGTGAAAAAATGGCACGATGCCAAGATCAAAGTCAAACACTTTAATGTTGGAGATAAGGTGCTGTTATTTAATTCACGGCTTCGTATATTTCCAGGAAAACTTAAGTCCAGATGGGCCGGACCATATTTAGTCGTCAAAACATTCGACTATGGTTCTTTAGAACTTGAGGAAACTAACGGCAATCGTTTCAAAGTTAATGGTAATCAATGTAAAATCTATTACGAAAATATCTCCGAAATAGGAACTAATTTCGTAACAAGATTTCCTGACATATAAATCATTTTATTTTTCTAATAGTTAGTTTTTATTTATTTTTATTTTTATTTTTTATTTATTTTGTTTTAGATTATATCATTTTATTAGAATTTCAGATATAGAAAAATATATTCGAGTCATGATTTTAATTAATTTTTTTTGGAATTTCATGAGAATTAGAAGAAATTCAGTGATTCTCAGTTGAGAATTTGAAATTCTCAGTTGAGAATTCACATATATAGAATTCTTAAGGAGGTAAGAAATTTCTGAACTTATAGAGAATTTAAAATTCTCAGTTGAGAATTTGGGTATAACTAGCAGCCAGGAAAATTTCTGGACCTGTAGAGGATTTCAGATTCTCAGTTGAGAATTCTGATTAAAAATTGAAAGGAAAATTTCTGAACTTACCGAGGATGAGGATTCTCGGTAGAGGATCAGAAATTTGGAGTTTTGACAACTGATTTCCGCAGGGAAATCAGCGTGTCGCGACCGCGGGTCAGCATCCTCGGTCGCGACACGGGGAAATTATGCCCAAATTAACCCTTTTTCCAGCAGATGCAACTCTTCAGAAACGAAAAATTGAGTTTTTTCATTTTTAAGAGGTTTGTTTCATGCCTTTTCATTTCAAAAACAACACCTCTTTCTATCCTAGGATTTTATAAATAGGTTCTAGAGGTTCAGTTTTCTGTCACTTTCTTTTCATCTCTATCAGAACTATCTCTGATTTTCTTACCATTCACAAATCCAGACACTAAGTTCAGAACTTTTTCTTTCCAAACATCATGGCTTCCTCAAGCACTTCATCTAAGAAAGTTATTGCTTCACGCAATAAACGTGTTGATATATCAGAGCGTTATGGATGTAACTTTCCCATCTTCAATCACGAAGAGGGAAGGCGCTTCTTGAGGCTCCGATACACATTCTTTGTCGGAATGCTATACATGGATGACTTTCTTAACGATCAGTTGGGAATTAAAGATGATATGAGTCGCTACATGGAGCGATTAGGATGGACCAGATTTGTTGATATGAAGTTTCCTATAATTGGAGACTGGATATTAGAGTTCTTCTGTACAGTGCGCTTTATTAACAAGCGTCGGGCATCTTAGTTTTCGTCGGGATGGCAAAACTTTCACTTTTGGATATCCTGAATTACATGTTTGGTTTGGTTTTCCCTTGAAGGATACTACCAAATGTCATCATGGAAGAGATATGACGTCCACTGATATTTGGCGAATGCTCACCGGTATCTGGCCTTTCCACCCAAAACTTGCCTATAATAAGTCTTTCTATTCCAACTCTATACTATATTTGCATAAGTTTTTGAGTCACAGCCTGTTCGGTCGCACGTTCAGTAGTGTCGTCCAAGAATCTGATCTTTATGTCCTTGGCGATATATTTCAATGCAACGTGGTTGATTCTTCAAAAATTCTGATGGAGGGTCTTGTTGCCGTATCTAGATCCAAGGCTAAGAAGGTTGGGTTCGGGAATATTATATGTGGAATAATACTAGGGACCAAGGGCAGTATTTCTGTTCCTTGGAGTGATGCAGAATCTTTCCCGATGCTAGACTATGAATTTTTAGAATTTGAAGGTCTAGTGAAGCGAGTTTTTCCATCAGGACCATATTTTCTTTCTGCACCAGAACGTCAAGCCTTCGTGCAGTTGAAAATAGAACGATATAGGGCTAAGAAAATCCCGATTGAAGGCGACGAATTTTTAGCATAGCTTGTGTTTTGTTTGTTTGTAAATATATGTTAATAAATAAAAATTTCTCTTTTGCATTATACTTTGTTTTTTATTATATGGTTACATTTTAATTTCATAAATCTATACCAATGAATCAATTAAATGCAAACTTAATCCATTCATTAACTAATTAATTGCTTAATAATTAATTTTCAAGTTCCTAAGATAAGATTCATTTAACTTAAATTAATAAATGCACATAAATGCTTCAATTAATTTTAGTTACAAACCTTTCATAATCATAATTTTAACATTTATTACTTAATGCATTTTTCATTTTAAATTTTCCATTAATAAGGATAAACCTTTGGTTTTCCTTATCATTCAATGTTTTACATTAATGTTTTTAAGTACAGATCACATTTTAAAGGAGTACAGGTTCCAAACTATCAAGAAATTACATGAATTGAAGTTATTATGCAGAATTGGGTGACCACCGTGTGATCCGCGGCCGAGAATTAATAGATTCTCGGTAACTTCAGCAAATTTACTCCAAGTTCAGACCAAAATTTTTTGCTGCCCAACGCGATTCGCGGCCGCGAATTCTGGATTCTCGGTAACTTCAGAAATTTCTTCAAAAATTTCAGAGACAACATTGGTTTAAAAACGCGATCCGCGACCGCGGATACACATCCACGACCGCGGCACGCGTATTTAAGGCACTCCAAGTCCGATTTTGGCCTATATTTTCCGCCTCTTCCCATTTCTCCCTATACCTATTCCTTTTCCTATTCTCCCTCTACCTAATTACTTTTCCTATTTCAACTCTACCTATTCCAATTCCTATTCCTACTCTAACTATTAATCTTCCTACTCAAACCCTATATATACCTATTACTTACACAAACCTTACATCACCTCCAATTTTAACCAATCCCCTACTCTTACCTTTTCCCAATACCTTACTTTTACTCTTCCCAATTTCATAATTAACCTTTTCAATCACCTACACCTTTCAACTTCAAGTCTCCACAACACCTCTACTTCATCTTCAACCTCAAGCTTTTCTCTCTTTTCTTTCATACTAAACCCTAAACACCATAACCATGCCTAGAGCAAAGCGTGTTGGACACAAGTCGGCTGTCACTGAGGCTAATCGCCTAAGGATTAGTTGCGGGGCTTATTTCGACATTCATTCTGAAAAAGAAGTTGGACGTTTCAAGCACTTTTCAAACGCCAATCGTAAGTTCGTGGATATGCAGTTTCTTGACTTTGATTCGGTAAGGAAGTTGAACTTCACTACACAAATTACTGCTTTTATTGAAACTTTGGGATGGGATACTTTTGCTTCTATGCGTTTTCCACAAATTCAAGAGTATGTGGTTGAATTTTTGGTTACTTTGACGATGAACAAAAAGAGGACTGCAATTTCTTTTCGGAATAATGGTGTCACCTATACCGTTGATTATGAGGCTATGGGTAACATGTTTGGTTTCCCTACTAGTGACTTTTATGATAAGCCTCGGGATTTTGATAATAACTCTTTTTGGCAAACTCTGTCTGACCAAACTTCTTTTGACTCCAAAAACACTTCGAGCAAGTTGATTAAGGACAATTGTGTGTTCTTCTTTCACAAGTATTTGAGTTTTTCACTTTTTGGTCGTGTTGAGAGTTCAAAGATTCAAGTCCGGGATTTGTTTGTTTGGGATTGTTTGTTCAAGGGTTTACGGGTTGATAGCATTGGAATGATTTTTGACAATTTGTATCGTGCTTCGAGGGCTCACACCACTCAAGTCCCTCTCGGTAATTTAATCACCGCTATTGTTTTGGGGGCACGGGATGAATTGGCTACTTTTGATATGTCCACCTACCATGGATATGTTCCGGTTTTGGACATTGCGGCACTTGAGCGGGCTCATTTATTGGTTTCTGCGGCTCCTCCTGTTTTTATTTCGTATGTTACCCGTATTGCACATCTTCGTGGCACTATGGGTGGAGGTGCTTCTAGTTCTCATAATGTAGGTACCGAGGAAGAAGGAGCGGAGGACGGTGGAGAAGCTGCACCACAAGCCCAAGCAACACAAGATAATGATCTGGTGGATTTACGGCGGATTTTGAACCAAATCAATGCAAATAATCGACAAATGAATTTGAGAATTGATGATTTGGTGGAGAACACTATGGTGATGAATGACAACCTCAATACTTTGAGGCGTGCGCATCGTTCAACTCGGCATCGGATGCTTTCATTTTTCCGCCGCCGAAATGTGGAAACTTCACCAACACCTCCGGATTCCCCGCCACATGCTTAGGTTTTATCTTTTATTTTTATCTTATCTTATTTCCATTTCCGTTTCGTACATTTTTATTTTCTTATGTTTCGTACAATTTCAGTTTTTATTAATTTTCTGATGAATGTTTTTGCTATATCTTTCGTTTATTTCCGTTTGTTTTATCTTTAGTGTTTTATCTCCATTTTTGCACCAATGAGGACATGGTCCAATTTAAGTGTGGGAGGAGATATTTACATATATCATTTTATGCAAACGAAGGAATGAACGAATGTATGCAAATGAATGAATGAATGTATGCATCACTTGTTTTTCAAAATATAAAAGCAACATATATATTGCAACACTTTTAAGTATATTGCAACAAATGAAAAAAAAAACTAAACATTTTTTATGAAATATCATTTTTACATTTATAAATTAATCATAAGTTAAAATTTTTATGATTATTTTTAGGTTATCATTATCGATAGAAATAATATATTTCTATACGGGTAATATTTTTCAAATATTTTTCACAAATCTTCGACACGATTTTAAGTAAAAATTGTCTCGAGTGAATGTATTTAAGTAAAAAATTCTTTATTTTCAATCTCTATTTCATATCATGAAATTCATGATATAATAAATCTTATTTTAAATTTTCAATTAGGTTTATAGGCATTAAATTAAACTAACAATTTTTAGCTCGGTTTTGATTTTGTCTTACATTAACACCAATTGAAGTTTTTAAGGAAACTATAGCCATAATACATGTTGAATTTTCAATCAATATAGGATGAATGTGCTAATTTTCTTTTTCCCAATTCATATTAATTAATCAATAAATCGTATTCTTAACTTTTGGCCACGATTGAGACCAACCTTATCACAGTCGAGGTATGAAAGGGAAGAAATTAATAAATAAAGCATACTTCTGGCCACGGTTGCGACCACCCTTGTCACAATCGAGGTATGGAAGGAACGTTTAAATAAGAAAAAATTAAGCGTGTTTAAAGTTTAAAGTAACGATTGCGTCCACCCATGGCATGGTCGGTACCTCTTAAGCAAACACAAAACAATTGCATATAAAGTTACGATCGAGACCACCCTTATCACGGGCGTAACTAAGCAAATAAGTTAAACTTAATACTCATATATAATAATTCAAGTTTGGGAAATGAAATTTGGTGCTTTGAAATGCCTTGAGATGAAAAACTCAATAACATGCGTGCTTACATCGTCCCGAATACTTCAATTTAAAAATTGAAATACAAGACGAATGATATATCGTATTTTTACTAAGTTAGTTTGATATTTTGCGTATAAATTTGCCATGCGAAGTTAGTCTTTTCGGCTTAACTAATTTAAAAGGTAAAAACAAAGATATATGTTTTATTTTTATAAAGAGATTAGTTAAGGAATAAATTCAGTGAAATTTTGCTCGGGACTAGCAAAAGATTAAGTGTGGAGATTTGTTAAGCCCAAAATATACCTAAAATATCATTAATATTTACAAATTCGTGTTGTTTATATCTGTTTAGATTACTTTTACTTTCGAATATCTTTCTTTCTTGCAAGGTACTTGAATATTCGGTAAAATCCAAATAGGAACGAAAAAGGATCTAAAACAGAAGAAAAACCCTACAAAAGGAGTCAAAGACGACGTAAATCGAAAGCGCCAAGTCGAGGACACGAACGAAAGCAAGAAGTAAGAAAACCTGCCGGGCCGCGACAGTGGATCCCAGGCCCGCGGCCGCGACACGCGTGGTATAACCTTTTCTCCCCTTCGTCCGTCGCTCAGCTCAGTGCTACGTCATTCACGGCCGCGGATTACTATCCTCGGTAAGTGCAGAAAATTCACCAAGAGCATTTAACACATGCTGAAAATCCAAGAAACGCGTTCGTTCAAGTGGATAAAGACGTCCTTTCACAACGGACACGACTCTTAACCAACAGATACATCACTTCAAACACAACCCTTCAACATCTATAAATAAAGAGTTGATGTGGAGAAAAAGTGTAATGAAATGTTATAATATAGATATAGAAATCAGAGCGTAGAACTTATGTCGAAGTTCTAAGTAAAAACATTTCCAGAGTTAGAAATTAGATTCTGTACAAAACAAGATGAGGTACACATATTGTTTATAGTTTAATTACAACTCAGTAGCGTTTAGACATTGTTCCAGTTTTAGTTTGCATCATGGTAGTGGCCGACCGAATCCCTATTACGAAGTTACAGCGAGAAGATTGAGTAAAGTATTTGCCCCCGAGCCTGACAACCTCCTAGGAAACCCAAGGAAGTGGAACCGATCAAGCCCTTCACTTGAACGCCCTCGAAGAACTCGATGCTCCTTATTCTCTGTAAACTTGTATCAATTTATTTCTCATCTAATAAAGTCCGTTCTATTCGACAAATCGTTATGCAGCACTTATGGTAACCAATCCAATATAAGTGAGGCTGGTGTTTTCATTAATATGCACTTGAATTCAAAATCATTACAAGGAAACTTTGTTGAACACTTAGGCAAATTATCATCTCGAAAGAGTTTTTATTTTGAGTAAGGGCAACTATCCCGAAAGGGTTTTGTCGCGTTCAAAGCCAATTAATTAGAGGTTCCGTCATTTATTTCATCATCATAATTGATACAAAGTTTAAGTTGTTTTCTTTGCTTAATGCAAATGAACAAATTCATTCGTTTTTTTAATAAGTTCTAAATGTTCCTGTTTTGTAAAATTCATCCTTAAAATCAGATGACCTTTCTAACAATCGATTTATTCTAAATATAAAATCTTATTCCAGCATTTTCAAATACTCAAAGTTCACAAATTCAATTAAACAAATTTCCTAAATTCAATTAAACCAAATTTCACTTTTCATTTACATTTAATAATAAGTCCAACTAGTTCGAAATTAATAATTCAAAAATAAGTTTTTCGTTAAAAAACGTATCTCTGTGGGATCGATATTTTTATTACTACAAGCGAAACCGTGCACTTGCGGAAATCGCTCAACAAACACGCAGGTGCATCATGCTTGCATCAATGACACTAGATCTGCAAAGGCAACATGAGGAGATGGATGCCTATTCTATTGTCATGCACTTGAAAGAGCTGTTCGGGAAATAGACTCGATGTGAACGTTTTGAGAAATCAAAACTGTTGTTTCGCTGCAGGATGCAAGAGGGCACATCTGTTATGACACATTGTGTCAAGATGATTGGCTATATCACCAAACTTTGCGATGGATCTTGAACTAAGTGTTGACTTACTTCTTACGTCCCTCCCAGAAAGTTATTCCTAGTTCACCATGAACTACCAGATGAATGACTTATATACCTCTCTTGAAGAGCTCGCCAATATGCTCAAGACTGTTGAGCCCAACATGAAGAAAGATAAGGTGATACCCGCTCTTGTGATTGAGGGATCAAAGAAGATGAAAGGGAATTTTCCCAATCCAAGATATCCCAAGAAGAATGAGGGAGGCAAGCCAGCCCAAGCCAAAGGAAAGCAAGTTAAGAAGCCCAAAGGGGAATGCCACTTCTGTGGTAAAGATGGGCATTGGAGGAGAAATTGCAAAGAGTACCTAGCTTCTCTTAAGAAGGGAAAGAACGGTGCTTCAACTTCTGGTATGTTCTATATTGAAATTAACTCAATTTCGCAGTTTGAATCTTGGGTATTGGATACCAGATGTGGATCTCATATTTGTATGAATATGCAGTAACTAAAGCAGACTAGGGAATTGAAGAAAGGAGACGTGAATCTGCGAGTTGGAAATGGTGCAAGGGTTGTCGCGCTCGGGATTGGGGATTATGATCTACATCTACCATCAGGACTTGTAATAGAATTAAGGAGCTGTTTGTATGTTCCAGAGATGTCTCGTAACATTATTTCTATTAGCTGTCTAGTTGATGATGACTTTCATGTTTCAATTAAGAACAATAATTGCGAATTTTATAGAAACAACATTTTCTATTTTTTAGGAATATCATTAAATGGGATTTAATTTTGAATGATAAAATTTCTGCTTTCACAATTGATACCAAAAGACTTAGACTAGATAATTCAACTTACTTGTGGCATTGTCGTTTAGGCCATATAAACCAGAGACGCATGCTTAAGCTACATCAAGATGGGCTTATAGACTCGATTGATTGTGAATCAATGGGAATATGTGTGTCATGTTTAAAAGGAAAGATGACAAAGACACCCTTTAGCAATAAAGGTGAGCGTGTATCAGACACTCTAGGATTAATACATTCAGATGTATGTGGTCCTATGTCAGTCTAAGCAAGAGGAGGATTCAGATACTTCATTAGCTTCATAGATTACCATACTAGATATGGCTATATCTATTTGATGAAGCACAAATCAGAAGCTTTTGAGAAATTCAAATGCTTTAAGAATGAAGTTGAAAATCAAACAGGAAAGACTATTAAGATACTTCGATCTGATCGAGGTGGGGAATATCTTTCAGAAGAATTTATGAATTATCTAAATGAATGTGGAATATGCTCACAATGGACGCCTCCTTATACACCACAACACAATGGTGTATCAGAGAGGAGAAATCGGACCTTACTAGATATGGTACGATCCATGATGAGCACCGCTTCTCTTCCAAAATCATTCTGGGGCTATGCCTTAGAAACTGCCCTATTTACCTTGAACCGAGTTCCGACCAAATCCGCCAGTTCCACACCATTCGAAATGTTCGTTGGTAAAAAGCCCCTCTTCTCTTTTATGAGAATATGGGGATGTTCAGCATATGTTAAACGCATTGTGTCAGATAAATTAGATCCCAAATCTGTAGGAAAATAGACAAGCCTAGGCATAGCGGAATAATAAAAGTTTATCTATTTTATCTATTTCCCTTTTCCAAGATCTGTTAATTGTTATTTCATATAAAGAGGGATAGATAGTAATACCTTTATTGATGAACTACCTACCGTTGCAAACGAAGTGCCCACAACTTGTTATTATCAACTCGTGAACCACGAACGTTTGATTCAACACAAAATCAAAAGATAATCAGTGATCAACCTTCAATGAATAGCAATCGCAATGATTGCCTCTAACAGAAATCGATACGAGATCAAATAGGGAATAAGAAATAAAGTGAATTAGCCGAGACGAAAGACGGAACGATTCCTCTCTTCTATATTATGTGTGTGTCGAAATTTAGGGGTTAGGGGAGTCTATTTATAGACTTTTCTTAACACTAATCTCAGTTGTGTTAGGTAATTAAATAATTGGAATCTTATTCGGAATAGGATTCCGAATTAGATAATTAAATAAACACTTTACTAT
Organism: Euphorbia lathyris; assembly: GCF_963576675.1. NCBI lineage: Eukaryota > Viridiplantae > Streptophyta > Magnoliopsida > Malpighiales > Euphorbiaceae > Euphorbia > Euphorbia lathyris. The sequence continues at coordinate 43,257,007 of NC_088914.1, forward strand.
TATCTAAATAATAACTAATTATACCTAGATAATTATTATTAATCAAATTAATAATTAATTAATGTTAGGGATAATTAAATAGAGTTTTAATCACATAAAAACTTCTAATTAATATTATCAGATAATCTTTTAATTTAATTCATAATCATAATCAAATTATAATTATTAATCAAATTAATTTATCCCCTAATTAATATATATAAATTTCGGCCCCCTATATTGTGTCTCACTAATTACATTTTCGTCATCCGATTCTAAGTCCCATATGCGATCCATTAGGTTCTTTATTGCCACTAGCTGTATATATCCTTTGAAATTATTTATCACGATTAATTCCAACATATATATAACGGAATACCGTCGAGAGCTGTTACTAGCAGAACCTATGATATTCCCCCAGAGCAATTAAGAAGTCAGGTTGATAACTGACATTAACCTTTCTGTATTAGGTACAGTATAATACGATCCTTCATCAACTATATCCTTTCGGTCAATTCCTTATAACCATGGAACATGTCAAGGTTACATATAACGAAGAGTCCGGTTTTACTTGTACAGGTTGAATTCACTCTGAAAGATAAGTTAAGTGAAATGTTTATTTCTACTCTTAACTGTATCACCTTGAAAGGATTTCAGTCAATTCACCACAAGCGGTCCTTTGGATATATCTCCAATTTATCGGGAGTGACGAATGCTCAATCAGACATTAACCATTCTGTAATTACTTCGCGTGATACCCAACCCTGCTCTCACACACCCTAGGCTCTCACCTATTGGATCGTGCTCGCACAGAATCAAAGTATTAGACTCCGCAATCCAGAATTACTAATTAATGAATGTTTGAGTCTGAGGATTAGTTATACCTACTAATACCGATGAGATGAACAGTTGACACATTAGATAAATCACTCCATTCTGTTATCTCAAGTCGGGTCCCAATCCTAATGAACTCCTTCATCAGATCCATGTAACTGTCTAGATATCAGAATATCTAAAGCTTGTGAGATCAGCTTTCTGTCTCGACAGAAAACACTGTTACATGCAAGTCTCAACAGCAATATGCCAATCCCTATAACATATTACTTGACTTGGGTTTACTTTAAGTCTATCAGTCTATTATAAAGTATAGTCTCACTTCATGCTTGTATGAACACTTTATAACTACTTGAATAAACTTAGGATTACTTCCTTTGCGAAAGATTTGTGCCTTTATATATAGTTACATATTAATGCTATATATCTGATTAAACAAATGACCAAATAAACAATTTATTCATTAATATTAATATCCAAAACAATTGTATTTAGGACACTAAATTCCAACATTCTCCCACTTGGACTAAAGCCAATTGTTTCTGAAACTAATACCAGAAGAACTAAGATGTTTATCGTGAGCTCTTTGTGGTAACGGCTTGGTCAACGGATCTGCAACGTTGTCCTTAGTGGGCACCTTTTCTATTCTCACATATCCTCTGGCTATGATATCCTTAATGAGATGATATCGCTTGAGATAATGTTTGGATGCATTATGAGACCGTGGTTCCTTTGCTTGTGCAATGGCTCCATTGTTATCACAGTACAAAGTAATGGGATTTACAATGTCAGGCACCACTCCTAGTTCTGTTATGTACTTTCTAATCCAAACAGCCTTCTTTGCCGCTTCTGCAGCTGCGATGTACTCTGATTCAGTCGACGAGAAAGCAACACTTCCTTGTTTGGAACTCTTCCAACTAACTGAACCTCCATTCAGGATAAACTGGTATCCTGATTGGGATTTGTAATCATTTTCATCAGTCAGATGACTAGCATCTGAATGTCCTTCAATTTTCAATTCTCCTTGTCCATATACGAGGAACATGTCTTTAGTTCTTCTAAGGTACTTAAGAATGTTCTTGAAAGCCATCCAGTGATCAAATCCTGGATTCCCTTGATATCGGCTCGTCATACTTAATGCGAATGCCACATCAGGTCTAGTGCAAAGCATAGCATACATGATCGAACCAACCGCGCTGGAGTAAGGAATTACAGCCATGCGATTCTTGTCACTGTCCGTTTTAGGACATTGAACATTTGATAACTTGACACCATGGACCATTGGTAAGTTACCTCTTTTCGATTCATGCATGTTAAAACGTTTTAGCACTTTGTCAATATATGTAGATTGGGATAGTCCGAGCAGTCTCCTTGATCTATCGCGATAGATCTTGATCCCTAAGATGTAGCCTGCTTCTCCCAAGTCTTTCATGGAGAAATTACCCGATAACCAAACTTTTACTGTATGCAGCATTGCCACATCGTTTCCCATAAGTAGTATATCATCAACATATAGTACTAGGAAAACGAATGAGCTCCCACTTGTCTTCTTGTAGACACAAGCCTCTTCTGAGTTTTGTTCGAAACCAAATTGTTTTATGGTTTCATCAAAACGCTTGTTCCAGCTCCTAGATGCTTGCTTGAGTCCATAAATGGACCTTTGAAGTTTGCAAACCTTGGTTGCATCCTTCGATGTGAAACCTTCAGGTTGCATCATGTATACATCCTCAAGTAGGTTTCCATTTAGGAAAGTTGTTTTCACATCCATTTGCCAAATCTCATAATCAAAATGAGCGGCAATTGCAAGCAATATTCTGATGGATTTGAACATGGCTACTGGAGAGAAAGTCTCGTCATAGTTAATACCTTGTTTTTGACGATATCCTTTCGCTACTAACCTAGCTTTGTAGGTACTAACCTTTCCATCCATGTCAGTCTTCTTCATAAAGATCCACCTGCACCCAATGGGTTTTATCCCTTCGGGTGGATCAACCAAAGTCAACACTTGGTTAGTATACATGGAGTCCATTTCAGAATTCATGGCTTCAAGCCATGCTTTAGATTCTGGACTAGCAAGAGCTTCTTCGTAGGTTTCGGGTTCATCGTCTAACACGGGAACTAGTTCATCATCTCCCACTAGAAAACCATATCTAACTGGGAGTTCATGAATTCTTTGAGACCTACGAGTGGGATATGAAACTTGTGTTTCATCTAGTGAAACGGGTTCGGGTTCAACTTCTTCCGCGTTTTCAACATGTGATTCCTCTTGAACTTCTTCAAGTTCAATCACGCTTCCATTCCGTGTTTCTTCCAGAAACTCTTTCTCTAGAAACACTGCGTGTTTGGATACTATTACTTGTTGGTCATCTGGATGATAAAAGTAATATCCCATAGTTTCCTTTGGGTATCCAATGAAGAAACACTTGTCAAATTTGGGATCTAATTTATCTGACACAATACGTTTGACGTATGCTGAACATCCCCTTATTCTCATGAAAGAGAAAATGGGTTTTCTACCAACGAACAGTTCGAATGGTGTGGAACTCGGTTTAAGGTAAATAGGGCAGTTTCTAAGGCATAGCCCCAGAATGATTTTGGAAGAGCAGTGGTGCTCATCATGAATCGTACCATATCTAGTAAGGTGCGATTTCTCCTTTCAGATACACCATTGTGTTGTGGTGTATAAGGAGGTGTCCATTGTGAGCATATTCCACATTCATTTAGATAACTCATAAATTCTTCAGAAAGATATTCTCCACCTCGATCAGATTGAAGTATTTTGATAGTCTTTCCTGTTTGATTCTCAACTTCATTCTTGAAGCATTTGAATTTCTCAAAAGCTTCTGACTTGTGCTTCATCAAACAGATGTAACCATATCTGGTATGATCATCTATGAAGCTAATGAAGTATCTGAATCCTCCTCTTGCTTGGACTGACATAGGATCACATACATCTGAATGTATTAATCCTAGAATATCTGATACACGCTGACCTTTATTGCTAAAGGGTGTCTTTGTCATTTTTCCTTTTAAACATGACTCACACGTTCCCATTGATTCACAATCAATTGAGTCTATAAGCCCATCTTGATGTAGCTTAAGCATGCGTCTCTGGTTTATATGGCCTAAACGACAATGCCACAAGTAAGTTGAGTTATCTAATCTAAGTCTTTTGGTATCAATTGTGAAAGCAGAAACTTTATCATTCAAAACATAGATCCCATTTAATGATATTCCTGAAAAATAGAAAATACTATTTCTATAAAATTCACAACCATTGTTCTTAATTGAAATATGAAAGCCATCTTCAATTAGACACCTAATAGAAATGATGTTGTGAGACATCTATGGAACATACAAACAGTTCCTTAATTCTATTACAAGCCCAGAGGGCAAACTCAAAACATAATCTCCAATTGCGAGGGCGGCAACTCTTGCTCCATTTCCTACTCGCAAGTTTATGTCTCCTTTCTTTAATTCTCTAGTCTGTTTTAGCTCCTGCATATTCATACAAATATGAGATCCACATCCGGTATCTAATACCCAAGATTCAGACTGTGAAATTGAGTTAATTTCAATATAGAACATACCAGAAGTTGAAGCACCGTCCTTTCCCTTCTTGAGAGAAGCTAGGTACTCCTTAAAATTTCTCCTCCAATGCCCATCTTCACCACAGAAGTAGCATTCCCCTTTGGCCTTCCTGACTTGCACCCCCTTCGTTTCGGTGGGCATGGCCCCCTCGCCATTATTGGGATAGTTAGGATTGGGAGGATTCCCTTTCCTCTTCTTTGATCCCTCAGTAGCAAGGGCCAGTATTTCCTTGTTTTCTTTTATATTGGGCTCGACCGTCTCGAGCATATTTGCAAGCTCTTCAAGAGAGGTTTGCAAGCCACTCACTTGATAGTTCATGATGAACTGTGAATAACTCTCGGGGAGGGATTGAAGAAGTAAGTCTACACTTAGTTCATGATCCATCGCATCTCCAATACTAGAAAACTTGGTAATAAGGCCAATCATCCTGACACAATGTGTCATAACAGACTTGCCCTCCTACATCTTGCATCTATATAGCTGCTTCGTTATTTCGTAGCGCTCGCACCGAATTTGATTCCTAAACAATTCTTTTAGGTGCGCGACCATGGAATAGGCATCCATCTCCTCATGTTGCCTTTTCAATTCCAGTGGCATAGATGCAAGTACAATGCTTCTTGCATGATTATCATCAGCTTTATGCTTCAAGTAAGCTTTGATCTTTTCGATGGGTGCATTAAAAGTCGGGATAGAGGGTATCGGTGTATCAAGTACATACCCTACCTTATCGAACTTCAAAACGATTTTGAGGTTGCGATACCAGTCGGTGAAGTTTGAACCATTCAACTTTTTATCGGTAAGGATATTTCTTAGATCGGTTTTCGACATGATTGGTTTTTAGAGTACGAAAAATTAATAACCTGAGAGTGAGAAAAGGTGACAGATGTTATTCATTTGTTTAATTCACTTACAATTTAAATACGTTGGACTTTTATGTTTTTAAATTGCTCCCACTATTTTACCAAATTAATAACCCTCTATATTAATTCGAAGGATATTCACAATTCCTTTAGTGAGCTAGAATCCTAACTCCTGAAATTTCACCTTGAGTTTACTCAACAAGCTAGTTTCATTCATTAGGTAGATTCATGTAATCAATCACATCAAAACATGTGATTTCTAGGTTGTTGGGTTACTAACCACATTAGTAACTGATATGTGTCGTTTATCAATCCCAACCATATTGCCCATTAGGTTAGAACAACATGAGTTTACTCATCCAATTATTCTATCCTAATTTAAGCATTACCCTATATTCGTGAAAAATAGTTTTTCGATAATTCAGGTGTTACCATAAGACCCCGAGCTTAAGTTTACTCAACAACCCAAAGGCCCCCAGTACTGCCGGCTGAATTATAATATTAGGGAGGGGCACCCGATTTTAATAACTTGCTTATTTACTTAACTTTTGATTAGTGAGGGATTTATTTAAGTCTCATAATCTAACCTAGTCTTGATTTGCTTGAGCATACATCAGACATTCATACATTCAACATTGACAATTATGGACATATCTCTAAGTTTATTCCGTTGAGCCAGAAACGGAATAAAGGGTCACCCTAGGGAAATACTAACTATTACATATTTCTCTTTAGGTCCTCCGTCTTCTCCTTGACGCCTTGAATTACAACAATATTCAATTTCAAAGAAAACTTCAATTTTACTTGAAGGGATTTGGATGAGAAAAGAAATACAATAGAGAGTAAGAGAGTGCAGGACACGCAGGTCCTATTTAAATACCAAAAGACTAAATAACTATTAAAGAGGGTCTAATATGTCCATAATGCCAAACATGCATAGACTCAATTAAATTAAATTTAATTGGTTGATTACACAAACTATTTATGTAATATTTAAGTTAATCAAATTAACAACTTAAATTAATTTTCATCAAATTTCAATTATGCATATCCTAATTAATTCGAATAATTCATTTAATACTTTGAATTACTTATATCAAATATTTAGGTAAAACAGACTTTTAAATAAATTGATTTTGATAATCAAAACAAATTATTATATTCTGAAACATATACATATATATATATTTAAAACCCGGGCCTGCTTTTAAAAACAATTTTTAAAACGGTACCCTTCGGGCCGGGCCGATTTAATCGACCCTTCCTCTGTAACAGCTGCTGCCTTGCGGCAGCAGCAGGTCGTAGGGGAACCGCTGCTGTTATAGCAGCGGCGCCCCCACTGTTGGTTGCTGCGCAAGGCAGCAACCAACCCCGACAGCCGCTCGGGGTTGCTGCCTCGCGGCAGCGACTCCGAACGGCTGTTCGCATTTATTTTATTTTTTTATTATTTTAAATATATATATATATATATATATATATATAATTGTTCTAAAATAGTTTCAAAACAATTTTCAGAATATTAAAACAGTTTTATCTTTTAGATTTAATTAAACAAAACGTTTTAATTATCTAACTATAAAACTTTTAGGTTTTGTTTAAAACGATTATCAACCGAAATAATCAGGAACTATACATAATCAGTTTTAAATTAACAAGTAATCAAAACTTATTTATCGTTAGGTTAATTGAACAAATCGATTAATTAATTTAACCTAACAATAAATCTATTCAATCTGATTGAAAAACTCTTTTATTTACATATATGAAATAACAGATTAACATAGGCTCTGATACCAATGTAGGAAAATAGACAAGCCTAGGCATAGCGGAATAATAAAAGTTTATCTATTTTATCAATTTCCCTTTTCCAAGATCTGTTAATTGTTATGTCATATAAAGAGGGATAGATAGTAATACCTTTATTGATGAACTATCTACCGTTGCAAATGAAGTGTCCACAACTTGTTATTATCAACTCGTGAACCACGAACGTTTGATTCAACACAAAATCAAAAGATAGTTAGTGATCAACCTTCAATGAATAGCAATCGCAATGATTGCCTCTAACAGAAATCGATACGGGATCAAAGAGGGAGTAAGAAATAAAGTGAATTAGCCGAGACGAAAGACGAAATGATTCCTCTCTTCTATATTATGTGTGTGTCGAAATTTAGGGGTTAGGGGAGTCTATTCATAGACTTTTCTTAACCCTAATCCCAGTTGTGTTAGGTAATTAAATAATTGGAATCTTATTCGGAATAGGATTCCTAATTAGATAATTAAATAAACACTTTACTATTATCTAAATAATAACTAATTATATCTAGATAATTATTATTAATCAAATTAATAATTAATTAATGTTAGGGATAATTAAATAGAGTTTTAATCACATAAAACTTCTAATTAATATTAGCAGATAATCTTTTAATTTAATTCATAACCATAATCAAATTATAATTATTAATCAAATTAATTTATCCCCTAATTAATATATATAAATTTTGGCCCCCTATATTGTGTCTCACTAATTACATTTCTGTCATCCGATTCCAAGTCCCATATGCGACCCATTAGGTTCTTTATTGCCACTAGCCGTATATATCATTTGAAATTATTCATCACGATTAATTCCAACATATATATAACGGAATACCGTCGAGAGCTGTTACTAGCAGAACCTATGATATTCTCCCAGAGCAATTAAGAAGTCAGGTTGATAACTGACATTAACCTTTCTATATAAGGTACATTATAATACGATCCTTCATCAACTATATCCTTTCGGTCAATTCCGTATAACCATGGAACGTGTCAAGGTTACATATAATGAAGAGTCTGGTTTTACTTGTACAGGTTGAATTCACTCTAAAAGATAAGTTAAGTGAAATGTTTATTTCTACTCTTAACTGTATCACCTTGCAAGGATTTCAGTCAATTCACCACAAGCGGCCCTTTGGATATATCTCCCATTTATCGGGAGTGACGAATGCTCAATCTGACATTAACCATTCTGTAATTACTTCGCGTGATACCCAACCCTGCTCTCACACACCCTAGGCTCTCACCTATTGGATCGTGCTCGCACAGAATCAAAGTATTAGACTCCGCAATCCAGAATTACTAATTAATGAATGTTTGAGTCTGAGGATTAGTTATACCTACTAATACCGATGAGATGAACAGTTGACACATTAGATAAATCACTCCATTCTGTTATCTCAAGTCGGGTCCCAATCCTAATGAACTCCTTCATCAGATCCATGTAACTGTCTAGATATCAGAATATCTAAAGCTTGTGAGATCAGCTTTCTGTCTCGACAGAAAACACTGTTAAATGCAAGTCTCAACAGCAATATGCCAATCCCTATAACATATTACTTGACTTGGGTTTACTTTAAGTCTATCAGTCTATTATAAAGTATAGTCTCACTTCATGCTTGTATGAACACTTTATAACTACTTGAATAAACTTAGAATTACTTCCTTTGCGAAAGATTTGTGCCTTTATATATAGTTACATATTAATGCTATATATCTGATTAAACAAATGACCAAATAAACAATTTATTCATTAATATTAATATCCAAAACAATTGTATTTAGGACACTAAATTCCAACAAAATCTGACAAGTGTTTCTTCATTGGATACCCAAAAGAAACCATGTGATATTACTTTTATCATCCAGATGATCAGAAAGTAATTGTATCCAAACACGTAGTGTTTCTGGAGAAAGAGTTTCTAGAGGAAACACAAAATGGAAGCGTAGTTAAGCTTGAGGAAGTTCAAGAGGAATCACATGCTGAAACCGAGGAAGAGGAAGTCGAGCCCGAACCTGTTTCACTAGATGAAACAGAAGTGTCATATGCCACTCGCAGATCTCAAAGAGTTCGTGAACTCCCAGTTAGATACGGTTTTCTAGTGGGAGATAACGAACTGGTTCCCGTGTTAGAGGATGAACCCGAAACCTACGAAGAAGCTCTTGCTAGTCCAGAATCTAAAGCATGGCTTGAAGCCATGAATTCTGAAATGGACTCCATGTATACTAACCAAGTGTGGACTTTGGTTGATCCATCCGAAGGGATAAAACCCATTGGGTGCAGGTGGATCTTCAAGAAGAAGACGGACATTGATGGAAAGGTTAGTACATACAAAGCTAGGTTAGTAGTGAAAGGATATCGTCAAAAGCAAGGATTTGACTATGACGAGACTTTCTCTCCTGTAGCCATATTCAAATCCATCAGAATATTGCTTGCAATTGCCTCTCATTTTGATTATGAGATTTGGCAAATGGATGTGAAAACAGCTTTGCTAAATGGAAACCTGCTTGAGGATGTATACATGATGCAACCTAAAGGTTTCACGTCGAAGGATGCAACCAAGGTTTGCAAACTTCAAAGGTCCATTTATGGACTTAAGCAAGCATCTAGAAGCTGAAACAAGAGTTTTGATGAAACCATAAAACAATTTGGTTTCGAACAAAACTCTAAAGAGGCTTGTGTTTACAAGAAGATAAGTGGGAGCTCAGTCGTTTTCTTAGTACTATATGTTGATGATATACTACTTATGGGAAACGATGTTGCAATGTTGCAAACAGTAAAAGTTTGGTTATCAGGTAATTTCTCCATAAAAGACTTGGGAGAAGCATCTTATATCTTAGGGATTAAGATCTATCGGAATAGATCGAAAAGACTGATTGGACTATCCCAGTCTACATATATTGAAAGTTCTAAAGCGTTTTGACATGCATGAATCGAAAAGGGGTAACTTACCAATGGTCCATGGTGTCAAGTAATCAAATGATCAATGTTCTAAAACGGACAATGATAAGAATCGCATGGCTGTAATTCCTTACTCCAGTGCGGTTGGTTCGATCATGTCTGCCATGCTTTGCACTAGACCTGATGTGGCGTTCGCATTGAGTATGACGAGCCGCTATCAAGGGAATCCAGGATTTGATCACTGGATTGCTGTCAAGAACATTCTTAAGTACCTTAGAAGGACTAAAGACATTTTCCTCATATATGGACACGGAGAATTGAAAATTGAAGGATATTCAGATGCCAGTCATCTGACTGATGAAAATGATTATAGAACCCAATCAGGATACCAGTTTATCTTGAACGAAGGTTCAGTTAGTTGGAAGAGTTCCAAACAAGGAAGTGTTGCTTTCTCGTCGACTGAATCAGAGTACATCGCAGCTGCAGAAGCGACAAAGGAGGCAGTTTGGATTAGGAAGTTCATAACAGAACTAGGAGTGGTGCCTGACATTGTGAATCTCATTACTCTGTACTGTGATAACAATGGAGCCATTGCACAAGCAAAGGAACCACAGTCTCATAATGCATCCAAACATTATCTCAAGCGATATCATCTCATTATGGAGATTATGGCCAGAGGAGATGTGAGAATAGAAAAAGTGCCTACTGAGGACAACGTTGTAGATCTGTTGACCAAGCCATTACCATAAAGAGCTCACGATAAACATCTTAGTTCTTCTGGTATTAGTTTCAGGAACAATTGGCTTTAGTCCAAGTGGGAGAATGTTGGAGTTTAGTGTCTTAAAGACAATTGTTTTAGGATATTAATATTAATGAATAAATTGTTTATTTCATCATTTGTTTCATCAGATATATGGCATTAAAATGCAACTATATATAAAGGCACAAATCTTTCATAAAGAAAGTAATCCTAAGTTTGTTTAAGTAATTATAAAGTGTTCATACAAGCATGAAGTGAGACTGTACTTTATAATAAGATCAATAAACTTAAAGTTAACCTAAGTCAAGTAATATGTTATAGGGGTTGGCATATTGCTGTTGAGACTTGCATGTAACAGTATTTTCTATCGAGACAGAAAGCTGATCTCACAAGCTTTAGATATTTAGATATCTAGACAGTTACATGGATCCGGTGAAGGAGTTCATTAGGATTGGGACCCGACTTGAGATAACAGTATGAATTGATTTATTTAATGTGGCAACTGTTCATCTCATTGGTATTAGTAGGTATAACTAATCCTCAGACTCAAACATTCGTTAATTAGTGATTCTGGATTATGGAGTCTGATACTTTGATTCTGTGCGAGCACGATCCAACAGGTGAGAGCCTGGGGTGTGTGAGAGTAGGGTTGGGTATGACACAAAGTAGTTGCAGAATAGTTAATGTCAGATTGAGCATTCGTCGCTCCCGATAAGTGGGAGATATATCCAAATGGTCGTTTGTGGTGAATTAACTGAAATCCTTGCAAGGTGATAGAGTTAAGAGAGTAGAAATGAACATTTCACTTAACTTATCTTTTCAGAGTGAATTCAACCTGTACAAGTAAAACCGGACTCTTCGTTATATGTAACCTTGACACGTTCCATGGTTATAAGGAATTGACCGACAGGATACAGTTGATGAAGGATCGTATTATACTGTACCTAATGTAGAAAGGTTAATATCAGTTATCAACCTGACTTCTTAATTGCTCTGGGGGAATATCATAGGTTCTGCTAGTAACAGCTCGCGACGGTATTCCGTTATATATATGTTGGAATTAATCGTGATGAATAATTTCAAAGGATATATACGGCTAGTGGCAATAAAGAACCTAATGGGTCGCATATGGGACTTGGAATCGGAGGAGGAAAATGTAAATTAGTGAGACATAGTACATGGGCCGAAATTTATATATTAAATATGGATATTAGTTTGATTTAATAATTATAATTAGATTATAGTTATAAATTAAACTAAAAGATTATCTGATAATATTAATTAGAAGTTTTTATGTGATTGAAACTCTAATTAATTATCCCTAACAATAATTAAATTATTAATTTGATTAATAATAATTATCTAGATATAATTAATTATTATTTAGATAATATTAAAGTGTTTATTTAATTATCTAATTAGTAATCCTATTCCGAATAAGATTCTAATTATTTAAGTACCTAAGACAACTGGGATTAGGGTTTTGAGAAGTCTATAAATAGACACCCTAACCCCTAAATTTCGACACACTAAAAAAAGAGAAGAGGAACCGTTTCGTCTTTCGTCTCAGCTAATTTAATTTATTTCTTACTCCCTATTTGATCTCGTCTCGATTTCTTTTAGAGGCAATCATTGCGATTGCTATACTTTAAAGGTTGATTACTGATTAGTTTTGTTTTTCTGTGTTGAACAAAAACGTTCATTGCTCACGAGTTTATTATAAGAAGTTGTGGGCACTTCGTTTGCAACCGTAGATAGTTCTTCACTAAAGGTATTACTTTCTATCCCTCTTTATATGAAATAACAATTAACAGATCTTGGAAACGGGAAATAGATAAAATATATAAAATTTTATTATTCCGCTACGCCTAGGCTTGTCTATTTTCCTACAGACAGACTGTGTTGAGTGGGTTCGAAAATTTCATGAATGTCAGATTCATCCGGGACATCCTCACTTACCTCCACTTGAACTTCTGAATGTAGTCACTCCTTGGCCATTTGCAGCATGAGGGATAGATATCATAGGCGAGATTCGTCCGTCAGCTTCAAACGGGAACAAGTTCATTATAGTCGCAGTTGAATATTTCTCTAAATGTGTTGAGGTCGAATCATGCACCAATATCACCGCTTCAAAGATGGCCAAGTTCATTGAGAGGAATATTTTTTCTCGTTATGACATGCCTCATCGTACCATTTCTGACAATGGAGTCCTGTTCCAGGGGGTAACAAAGGAACTACTTGAACATCACAAGTCTTCCCCTTATCGTCCATAAGCTAAAGGAGCTATAGAGGCGCCTAAAGTCCATCAAGAATATCTTATGGAAAATGGTTGCTACCTACCGTGACTGGGCCGACAAGTTTCCTTTTTCCTTATGGGGCTTTCAAACAACCATCATGACTCCAACCGGAGACACTCCATACGCTTTAGTATATGGTATGGATGTCGTCTTGCCAGTCGGGATGGAATTAAGTCACTTCACGTACTGATGGAAGCCAAACTTCATGCAACAGAATGGGTTCATCTCAGATATAAACAACTCATAATGATCGATGAGAAATGTCTTCAAGCCTTAGAAAGACTTCAGATGTACCAGCAACGTATGGCCAGAGCCTATAATAAGATAGTCAAACACCAATGTGTTCCCTTGAAAGCTGGAGATCTTGTTTTAAAATAGTCGAAACAAACTCACACATATGTTCGTGGAAAATTCAAACCAGTTTGGGAAGGACCACATGTTGTTAAAAGAGTCTTATCAAAAGGAGACATCAAAATCATGGATATGGATGGAAATGAGTTCATTGATCCGATCAACCAAGATCATGTGAAGTACTATTACATCTGATATTCCCCGGCTAGACGAGCTTCATAGAGGGTATAAAGAAAATAAATGGGCATTTCAAAGAAAAAGAGCCGCCTATTAGTTTGAAAATCCAAAATGGACGAGCTAAGCAACAGTAAGGCATTGAGTGAAAATCTTCAGTTTGAAAACCTGAAAAGGCGGACTGATAACATAGGTTCTGTACATTCGATATATTAACAAATCTTTGTACTAAGATCATTTTTTAATTATATAGAAGAGTTGTTTTTGTTGAATGGCTTACCTAGGCAGCTAATGCATTCATAATACCCTATCACATGATGTTATGCATCTAAATAGGCTGAGTAATTTCTGGAAATACATATATCAACATAATAGTTGTTTCAGCTTTCTTGCAAATACAAGCAGTTCAAGTCAACAACTTCTAACTACAAAGTAAATCTCGGGTTTTCTACCGCCGAACTTCAATATTGGCTTCACTCTTCAACATTGAGATCCAAGCCTTGTACCTATCAGTCATTGGAGCACAGTAGTCCTCCTCAGTACTCACTGATATGGGTAATACGGTCCTCCACTTCTCAATCAGATGAGCAATGTATCTCTCATGGATCTTTCCACAGCTGAACCCAGTAAGATATGATAGAATATCCTGCGGCAAGCCAAATTGTCGATATAACCGAGTCGGAGAATAGAAGCATGTCTAGTCTAGTCCACACAGCTGTACACAATCAACATGCATCTTCATGACCACGTGAGTAATCTTCCACCAGGGGCATATCCAACGGATCTGCTCATCAGTGATAGTTATAAGCCAGTTATGAAAATCATCAAGGCTCAATCCAGTAAGTGTCTTCAAAGATAAGCCTCGGGATAAGAAGTTGAGCGGGCTATATTTCTTCCAAGGAACTTGAGGCGGATCAATAACACCTAGTTTCTCCTTAAGCCATACCTACAAAGGAGACAAAAAGCTTGTTAAATTGAAAACCCGTAAAGGGTCGTTTAAGCAAAAGTCAAGCTAGCTCGCTAAATTAAACCATAAAAGGCGATTTAGCCAAAATGTAGAGCTCAAATGTAGTGGACTCATAGAAGCACCGGACAACCCGTCCAATAGTCTTGAATCCTGATCTGTTAACCATCCAAGCATATCAAAGTCTCGGCTAATGTCAGTGAAATCAGACACGAACCTCTCGATATCTGATCAGCGGTAGACACTGACCTGTAGTCATAGATCAAGTTTGAAGGAATGCAGATGTACAACATCAGATAGAACAAAATCATTAGTCTCGGTCAGGAGGCATCCGTCCTCTATACAGATATGCATAAATCGAGTACAATGCTCATCTTCAAGCCTTGCCTTGATCCAGATTCTTCTATCAACTTAAGTACTCGCTCAGTCGAGATGTTCAGATAGGAAGCTAACTTGTCGATATTTGAGTAGTCAAGAGTTGGCAAAGCTAGAGGCTTCATTAATACAGAAGAAACTCCCAGTATGGCACAAAATTCTTCATAAGTTTGACAAAGTTCCTGAGTTGTGTATCTGAAAACATGGACAGTCTTGTCCTAATAGCTTACTGCAACAGTAAAAAATCTCTCATTCAACCTCACCGGGGTATAGCACTAAAGGGTCCGCATGTAGAGTGGGATATGGGTACATTATTCAGCCTTGGAAATAGTCTTTCCATACTCACAAAATCGCTTCTGAAGTTCCCGTATATCTGAATCAACAACAAGTTTAGTCTTAGTTCATGTATGGCAATATTTTTGGAGCATTCAATGGATATGGCAAACAGGCAATCAATGTACTTTATTTATTATAGTAAAGTACTAAAATTCATGTTTTCATCATCCTAAAGGAACTAGGCAACAACTATCATCCTAGTCTTAACAGCTATCCTCATCGGAGCCCTCAACCTCCTCAGCGTCACACCTCTCATATCGACGCTGCCATCTATAGAGTCATGATCACACACTCACCAACTCGTCCTGGCTATCTCTTAGGGCCTTCTCCCAGCTCAATAGATCTTGCTCCCTCCTAGACAGTGCATCCTGTATTTTGCATAATAGAAATCATTAAGTTATAAGTACATGCATACATGCATATATTTAACTTGTCAAATAGGCTTATTGAGAATAAAGCATTATCGCTGTGAAGCTGATGCTCTATCCCACGGATAAGGTGAGTCATCCTAAGGCCAGTAGATTGGGGGATCGAGGAGATAAGACAAGCTCAATACCAACATCTTGGGCGGTCTAATCAAAGATTGCAAACCAAATTATAGAGGAATAACTTACATGAGTAGTGGTCGATGGGTCAAAGGATGGCGGGAAGGACACCTCCAGAGGATACTCCACTATGCTATAAGTACCATCAACCCAGAAGAGTAGCATGCCAGTATGAAAGTGCTCAGTCTCACCAATCATAATGCCACCTCTATGGGCATGTGCACCAGAGCTAGAAGGGACAGATGAAGACTATGCAGCAGCACTCTTAGCATATTGCTCAACTCTGGTCCTGCACTAAGACTGCAACATACAACCATCAGTAGTTTATTCAAAGAAATAGACTCAATATGACATGAGCAAACATCACGTACATACGAAGGTGCCACATGGACATAACCGTCATCTCTAGGGCATACCAGAGTCCACCTCAGATATGTGGCTATGAAAGTGGGATAATCGTCCTCTCCATGCTTAGTCACACGCTCTCCCCTGATCAGGTCGGCAGAAGCTAGAGCCTCAGTATAGCAGGCGATGTAGAGCGTCTCCTCAAGCGGAAGCAATAAAATGAAACACCCAACGGGGCCCTCCATCTAGTGGTGCACTCTATCTCCCAAGTAGCAGACCCAAATCAGTGGGCACTCAGCAATAAATCTTCGGATGCTCAGCCGGGACAACTTCCTTATAGTAGCACTCCAAGCAGCCTCATTCCCTAGGGGGATACTCGCACCTGCCAAACACAAGGAAAATTTAAGTATTCCAAATAGTGAATTTATCTTTTAGATTAACAAGTTGTTTCCTTTGTGCACCTGATCCCATGTCAAAGCAACAAGATGGTTCCTGATACAATCTACAGAAAAACTCATAGTCCAGGTCCAGTTAGACTTGAGATACCCTCCTAGGATTGGGGGAGCGGTAGCATGCCCGCTCAACCTGGGTGATGGGACCAACCCATACTCACAAGCCTAAATCTACATTAAGATTGAACAAGTCATATATGAGGTTATAAGTCAGAATCAATCAGTAAGGATCTAGAATCTTCACCTGAACAAGGACACCTAAGCCCTTGAGCTCCACCAAACCATCTCGGTTGTAGAGATCCAGCCCATGGTATAGATGGGAAAAGGCACCTCTACCCCAATCTAGTGATGCCACTGTATCCAGGTCAATCAGAGTGGGCAGAATAGACAAAACCAGACCTGAACTACCCGTGCTAAAGAGGGTAGTAGATAGGAGAGTCAGAACAAAGCATCTGGCATAACTCTCGATGTCCACAGCATTCAAACGTCCCTGATGTCCATGCCAATAGGTGATGATAGTCTTCATATTAATACGGGAACTTAAATTCCGGTAGCCTATCAGTCTCTCTATCTCCACCTCCCTAAGCTAGGGATGAGCCAGCATGGTGTCAAAGGCCACCTCGTGCCTATAAATCTTAGCCACGTGATGGCATAGAAGTCCAGCGGAGTGATGGTCATCTCCCCCATAAGACGATGGAAGGTATGAGTAGAGTCCATCCACCTATCTATCAACGTCGTCAAGACTCTAAGTGGCGTGTCGGTCTTGGAATGGTGGAACATCTCTAGAAATGGGACAAAGCTGGTCGCCTTAACCCTACCTCTAACATCAGGAGGCATCATCCTCCACCACTCAACGCATACGGTCATATTTCAGGCTGATCTGCACAATCAGGTTTGCAAAATAGAAACGGTAAAAGCCTTAGCTAAAATGCTACACATATATATTCTAAACTAAACTTTGGTTTTTGCATTCCAGAAACCAGGGTATTACATGATTAGAATTTTAAATCAAATCAGGGGTCTGTCTTGAAGTCGGTCCCCAATCGGACACTACTTCCCCGATCGAAGACCGATCATGCTGCCATCGGTTGCCGAGATTTTTCAGTCGGCAACGCCTCTAGGGATTTCTGTCCTTGATGAAGGCATCGCTGATCGAATACCAATCGGTACTCGATCGGTGACTCCCTCCCCGATCGAAGACTACTTTCAAAAAAACCGTCCCAAATCAGGCACCAACGGACATATATAGAAAACACAGTTTAATATTGTCGTTTTTCTTGTCAAACGGGCTATTCCCGAGCATGCAAACACGTGTTCATTTAAAATACATTAGCAAACTTGAGTTTTGAACTAAATAACTACTTGCATATGTCTAAAGTACGTTTAAAGTGGTTAACTTATCGAGAACTTAGACGAATGAGCCTCCCGAGATAAGACTACTGGTACAGGCTCGTCCTTCGCTAAGACCTTCCCGTATAGTGCAGTCACAGCGATACTCCCCATGTGCCTCATAGCAAGCACTAAATCTATATGAGCTAGGGACGGGACTAAGTCCAGTTCCCTAGCCCATTGCTCTAGCAACATTGGAGTAGCAGTCTCGTTCGAGCTACCACTCAAACTATTTGAATCACGGTGGCGCATCTGTTTGAATTATGCCATTTAGAAAATATGGAGTGCAAGAGTCTAGAATGCTAAAAGATTTGTTATGGAATGTAACTATCAAAGGCACAGTCCTTCACTTATTTATAAGCTTCGATCGGTGATCAAGCCCCCAATCGGTGACCAAGCCCCCAATCAGCGACCCTGGTGCCCGATCGACGACCAAACTACTGATCAGATACCACCTTTTCACATTCTGCATGTGGGAAATAATTTTATGTCATTAAATTTATTTAATCACAATTAAATGTGTTTAATTCAGACAAACGTTTTGATTTTTAATACACCCTGTATTTATTTAAATACATTTATTACAGCTATTGACTTTGGAATTAATTCATAATTAATTTCTTAACAAAATTAATCCCCGAGAAAAGGGAATTATATATGCTCTTAATGCAGATAATAAACATCTCTTGGAGACACTTGCCCAGGCGTAGCTATCCAACACCAATTATGTCGCCAGACAGATCAGTTATCTCTTGGAGACACTTGCCCATGCATAGTTATCCAATCACAACCAGTTCTCAAAACCTCATGGACGAGGCACGATAAAGCCCAACCAGTCCGTAGAACCTCATGGACGAGATATGATAAAGTCCAAATCATCATTCCACCATGAATTAAAGTCTCCCATATCCTCACTAAAACAAGGATCATGTAGCAAAAGGCATATTTCTGATACCACATCATACTCAATCGGGAGGCAAAATATTTTGTTTAATAAACAATTGATTGAAGCATGATGTGGATATTACAGAATATGCCTTGAAGAGTCAAATCAACCACTCAGGTATGATTTCTTCTTCCCTCTCAATTTGCCCTTTTCAATTAAGCGGTTTTGTCCACCAAGGTTATAGTTGACGCATTGGCTCCAAAATAGCGCTTAATCGGGAGGCAACCTATGAGCACAGACTTTTTTCTGGCCCTAGTGATACGTCTATATTATACTCTTACTAATAGTTTGCATAGGTGGGCTTCACACGTCACATTGCGCGGGATACGAGCTAAGACCTAGACCCCGTTTTATATGTTCTTTAGCTTATCTTACTTCATTTTTTTATCAAAATCTTTTTAGATTTATTCTTTCTGAGATTTAAAAATACTCGCCTGCCATATAGGTCTTCGATCGGCTACCAAATCCCTGATCGGGAACCCTAGTCGCTGATCGGCGACCTTTGACGGTTTTCAAGCAATTTACAGTCGGGTTTCTTTACAATTTTGCCCGATTTTCCACTACATAAGTGGAAAATAACTTGCAGGATGGTGGGAGACAGTTTGTGATCAAAAATCAAAAGAAATTGAGTGAAATTAAGAAGAAAAAGAGTGAAAGTGAATGAAACTTAGTGAAACTAAGTGAAATTGAGTGAAAAGAAGAGAGTTTTATACCATTCTTTACCAAATTAGCCATTTTTAAAGGTTTCTACACCCAAATCAAACACCATTTCAAGTTATTTAGTAGAGAAAATATGTTTATCACAACTATTCCTCATTAATTGTCAATTCTGAAGTCACTAAACTTCCAGAATTGATCTTTTTGGGTCAAAACCTCTCATTTACCGGTGAAATTCAGTTCAAACACGTGGAAAATCATTTTCTTTCCATTTTAATCTCCTGTTGCACGGATACAGGTAGCTACTCAAGTCATAATCACGTGTTCGTCGGCCTACCTTACTACAAAAACTGGAAAAGCATTTCAGATGTAACTTTTGAAGGGTTTTAAAAGCCAATCCCTATTGTTTGCAAGTTGTTTATTTTATTTTTATCTTCTTGTTCTTGTTTTGGAGTTCTGACACGTAAAATAGGGAGTCTGCCCGAAAGGCAGTCACCTATCGAAGACCTAGTCTTCGATTGCGGACCCCTGTTACCGATCGGGCACCTTCCCAGATCAGTAACGGGGACAGACAGACAGACCCATGTTTTTTGTCTGGGGAGATTAGTTTCGGTTTGGTAAATTTACTGTTTTATTATCTTGTTAATGAGGCTAAAATTAATCCTAGGATATAAGGGTATTTTTGTCACTTTTATTAAAACTGATTAGATGAATGAATTAGGCTTCAGATTAATCACATGCTATTGTGCTAGATCTTAGTATTGAATGAGTCCTACTTGATCGAGTCTGGCGTCGTAGTTAAATCCGAAAGATGGGTCCCAATGTCCCGCAGCTAATGCTTATTGTCTTGGAGGTTTAATAGAGTTATTTCCTAGGGCTAGACTTAATGTATTAGGGATAATTGTGCCATTTGTGAATTGATGTAATAATTTTATGATTCTAGTATTTATTTATCGCTTTTGAACGTTAAAACGATATTAAACTGAATGTGGAATAGAAATATTATGATATTTTAATAAAGACAAGTCTACGCGTTTATTAATCAGACCTTAACCCGTTTAAGTCACAAACCTAACTCTGAAGAGGTGGCATGTTGTGAGTCCGTGCGCCATTTAAACTTTTGACATGTTCCCGAGTATTAAAATTCGGGTGGCGACTCTGAAATAACTAATGTAAACTTAAAACATGATAAAAAAATGGTTAGAAAATAGTCAAAATAATGCATACACCGGAAGGCACACGCTAAGCATCGTCCTTAAAAACGGTAAGTGACGGTGATATGTAAAAACAGAATCCAACTTGCCGAAATCCTTCCTCTCACGAGAGGGGGAGTAGGGTAGTCAGGTCTCACGACCGTTTATAGTTATTTTACAAAAGGATCCTAAAAGAATGTCTCAAAGACTAGGAGGTGGGGACATTTGATATCAGGCTAAGTGATGTCGCACGTGTGACGTCATCACCATCCTCATCGCGGCCCAAGTCCAAGCATAATAAGGACCCAAATAATGCCCAAGACGGTCTATGACCCTTTCAACAGTCTAGATATATTCACCACGACCCAAGCCCAACGAATGACATCCTATCACAATGCTCGAAGTCCAAACCTCAGAACTTCAAGAGATCTTCTAGAATCCTACGAGATAAAGGATTCCTCCCAGGATTCGAACTCCTTAAGGGTTTAGGAATCATCCGTTAGGATTCCCAAGAAGATGACGATTATTCATCATATTTTGAACCCTAATCTCTCTTTTATTCCTTGTTTAAAGGATGGCTGGCTACCTTCAAATGATGGATAATCGTCCATTTAATGGACATTATGTGTGTCAAACATCAGAAAGCCTTTTTCTATTTTGTTTCATGCGTTTTAACCCTTCCTAGATATCTTTCATATTTATTATCTACCCATCATCTGTCCTATTTCCCATAGTCTAAATTTGTTTTTGTACTTCGTTTTATGTGTTTGGTGACGTGTCAGGTCATTTTGGGTCCTATTGTTTCCCAACATGATGGTCACCAAGAATTAAATGAATTTTTATTATGTTTCATTTTATTTAATCTTTGTTTATTTTCCTTAATGTTTAGTCTTATTTCATACTAATAATGGTTAACCTTCGATATAGTTGATGTAGCAATTATGTGGACTCGTAAAGTTTTAGTTTACCCCTTTAGTGTCTTAATAACTTTTCTCTCAAACGATTTTGATAAATAAGCCTTTTGAAAAAAATTCCATTAAGGTTAATAGAATTTTCACTTTTCCTAGCTTCGCTGTTCATATCGTAAGCTTTGTAATGCTCCAATTTTGTCTTGAGTTTCTCTACTTGATATTTATTGCGAATGTATATAAATATGGGTCCAATGTTCGCATGTTGCATGTATAAATGGTGGACCCAATGCCCACTTATCCTGTCTAAGAATGAATGAACTAATGGTTCTAAAACAAAGAATGAATGAACTAATGTTTGCACAACCATAACTAGTTTATGTTTTTACATGAATTATTTAATCTATTTCTTTATTTCAAACAGATGCACGAATGTATGTTGTAAATCTCCTTTATTCAAATTTATCATTTTCCACCGAGTGGTAATTTAATTGCTTTTATTTATGTTTTCGAATTATTTATCGCTTTATGGATAATACATATTTGAGTGCACATATAATGGAAATTGTGTATAAATTAGGTTGTTAGCGGATTGTACCAATTAATAAAATAAATCGACTATTTAAAATCTAAGTGCTTTTATCTTTACATAACTAGATAGTTATCTATGAACCTTATTTTATTTTTATTTTTTAACCTGAAAAAGAATCTCATATATAATTTGGATTGGCATCTTCAACAATAACGTTTGATAACCAATCCGGTACCATTGTTGACAAAAAATCGCTAGCATTGGAACAGGATTGCCTAGCTACCAAATGTGCCGCCCTGTTCGCTAAACGAGAAATAAAAGACAATTTAAAAGAAGAGTTGGATCGTAAAATAGCTCGACAATCATAAATAAGCGATCCAAACTCTGAGATATCCTGTTTTTCAGACTGAATTGCATCAACAACCATCTTAGCATCAGATTCGAATTCAACATTCGTGTACCTCATAGTAGCGAGCCAAATCATGCTAGTGCGAATAGCCAGTGCCTCGATTACTCGTGGCTCTTTTGTACTTGGGATAAAGCTGCTACTACAAAATAGGAATGTTCCCACTTCATCTCTAATTACTGCTCCCATACCGCTGCTCCCCAATTCCTTGAAGATGGCTCCGTCAATATTACACTTGAGTGAACCGGAATCAGGTGGCTTCCATTTCTGATTAGACAATGTACGCACCGGGAGTCTGTTGTAGGGGGGTGCTGCTGTGTGGAGTGTGTCGTTGCTGTTCGGCCGGGGTCGACGGTGTTCCGGGATCTGGCGCAGCTGTTCCGCGCCATTCGTTGCACCTGCCGACGATGTTCTAGGATCAAGCGCTGTCGTTCCGCCGTTGTGAAGCTGCTGCTGCCGTCGCTCGACAGTGCTGCATGGTAAGGATGTTGCGGGTTCAACAAGGCCGTCCTGAGCCGGTTGCTGGGATCCGTCGTCAAGTTGCATCCCAGTAATGGTGTCACGGGTTCGCTGATCCGGTTGTCTGTTGTCTCTTGGCTGTATACCTTGGTGATAGGCCCTCCAATCACGAACCTCGTCCAATTCTATCCGCCAACTAGTGTCCGCCGGCCACCAAATCATATGCCACAGCACTCTATTTCTGTGGTCCCAGATTGTCTTTAGCGCGCAGCAAATCCGGACAATGGTATCCTGATTCGAACCACAAATCTCTGTTAGTAGCCAATCAGCAAAGTTCAGATCGCCCACTTGTGGAGCTGAAATTCCAGCTATTTGCCAAATATCACCTGCAAAACAACATTCAGCAAATAAATGGTTATCCGTTTCATCCTGCTCGACACACACCGGGCATTCAACTGTGATAGGGACTCTTCTTTGGGCCAACCTAGCTCGAGTTGGTAAACACCCCGAACAGATCCGCCATATAAACTGTTTAAGCTTCGGGGGAATCATCAATTTCCATAGACTTTTCCAACCCTCATGCACTCTGCTTCCCTCTTCAATCCCCATTCCCATCAGGTAACCCGAACGCACATTATAGAACCCATCTTTTGACCAGTGCCAGATTCTCATATCCTCCCCAACATTGAATGGTAGGATAATATCACTAATGGCATGCACTTCAGCTTCACTAAAGCACCCCTTTAGTCTATCCAAGTCCCACCCTCTACCATTCTCAAGCAACAAATCAGCAACCTTTAAATCCTCCATTCCAGGAACCATAAAAGAGTTTATACAAAAATCATCTAGATTGGGTACCCATGCATCCTCCCAAACTCTAATAGATCTTCCATTCCCTACCTTCCATCTTAGCCCTTTTCTAAGTATGCTAATGCCTCCCCAGATACTTCTCCAAACCATACTAGGATTATTGCCTAATTTAGAGAAAAGTAAGTCTTCCTTAGGAAAATATTTCGCTTTGAACATTCTGCTTACTATAGTATTTGGGTATTTTATAAGTTTCCACCCCTGCTTTCCTAGCATTGCCAAATTAAACATGTGTAAGTCTTTGAAACCCATCCCTCCTAGGTCTTTTGGCATACATAGTTTTCCCCAATCAAACCAATGGATATTTCTTTTCCCCCCAGGTTTCATACCCCACCAAAAAGAATTCATTAGCTTTTGCAGCTCATCACAGATAGATAAGGGTAAAAGAAACGTACTCATACAAAAGGTAGGTAGAGCCTGAGCCACTGACTTAAGCAACACCTCCTTCCCAGCCTGGGATAAGAATTTCAGTCCCCAAGCACCAAACTTCTTCCTCAGCCTATCAACCAGGAAAGCGAATATCCGACGTTTAGACCGTCCAATTAGTGAAGGCAGTCCCAGATATCGGCCCGTGTCTAAAGGAATGCTAACTCCCAACAGCCCTTGAATCTCAATTTTTACCTCCTCAGTCACATTTGCACTGAAAAATATGCCAGATTTATTCAAATTCACAGCCTGTCCCGAAGCAACCTCATACTCGGTCAAAATGCTCATCACCTTTCTAGCCTCATCTGCCGTTGCTCCAAAGAACAAAAAACTGTCATCAGCAAAGAAAAGATGTGTAATGGCCGGAGCCCTGCGGCAAATTCGGCATCCTGATATTAGTCCCTCTCCTTCGGCTTTTCTTATTAACTTGGATAAGACTTCTGCACATAGAATAAACAGATATGGGGATAATGGGTCTCCCTGTCTAAGCCCCCTGCCTGGGACAATTTGCTCGGTGCATTCTCCATTCACTGCCACCCTATACTTCACTGTTGTAATGCATAGCATCATCCAACTAATCCAGGTCTCATGAAATCCCATACGAATCATTACCAGTTTCAAGAAATCCCAATCCACCCTGTCATAGGCCTTGCTGATGTCAATCTTGAGGGCAGTCTGTCCTTTCTTTCCTCTGTTCAGCCTTTTCATAAAGTGGATATTCTCAAAAGCCACCTGTACATTGTCAATTATAGATCTTCCAAGGACAAAAGCAGATTGTGTTTCTCCAATTATCTGAGGGAGGACCCCCTTCAATCGATTTGCTAGTGCCTTGGCAATTATCTTATAGATTACATTGCACAGGGAGATAGGGCGAAAATTCTTCAACATTCTAGGGTTGTCAATTTTAGGAATAAGGACAATTGTCGTATCATTGACCCCATTAGGAAATTCCCCATCTTTAAGCCATTTTGCACAAGCTGCTCCCAATTCCACACCCATTGTATCCCAAAAGGTTTGAAAAAATCCTGGACTTAGCCCATCAGGGCCGGGAGATTTGTTTGGACTCATAGAAAATAGGGCATGTTTAAACTCCTCTAATTCAAAAGGTGCCGTGAGAGCATCATTTGTTGCTGAATCAATCATTGTGTCAATAACCTGAACCGTTTCAACCCCATTCGTATTTGATGCAGAGAAAAAAGATTGGAAATATTGTTGCGCTAACTCCAACATCTCTCCCTGATTATCCACCTCTTCCCCTAACTCATTGATGATCGATGCAATAGAATTCTGTTGTCTCCTTGCTTTCACGCTAGCATGGAAGAACTGTGTATTTCTATCTCCCTCAGTCAACCAGAAGACTTTAGCCCTCTGCTTCCAATAAGTTTCTTCTGCTTCCAGGGTGTCATTAAGTTTTCTCTTGGCGAAGAAATATAGAGCAATCGACTCCCTATCACTCTTACCATGTAATTTCTCCATTTGGTTTCTCCATTTCCGTATCTGATTCTTAAAGTGCACATTAAAACCCTTCCCCCACTCAGCCATCTTTTTCACACAATTCTTCAGCTTTTCAGGAATAGGCCTGCTCCCCTGACCTGTCCAATTTCTGATCACAAGCTTCTTAAACTCCTGCTCCTTTAACCAATTCTCCTAAAAAAATAATCTTTTAGCCTTGCTTCTTCCCTTCTCCCTTTCCAAACTAAGTAAGATTGGTAGATGGTCTGAGTACCCAGACATACAAGATTGAAGATGGTAATTAGCAAACCGATTCAACCACTCTGCCGAAGCAAAGCCCCTATCAAGCTTTTCTCTAACCCACAACTCAGACCCCCTGCCTCTTTCCCAAGTGAAAGGCTTACCTTTTAGTTCCAGTTCACACAATCCACACTCCTCAATAGCTTTAGCGAACTCTTGCATTAAATAGGTAGGGAAAGCAGCACTCCCAGCCTTTTCATCAGAGTTCATAATGCAATTAAAGTCCCCTATCACCACCCATGGTAGTTGGGAGTCTCCAGCCAGTCTCCTCAATAGCTCCCAAGATTCCCCATGTCTACTGCGTTCCGCGAACCCGTAGAAACCTACCAGCCTCCAATCTCCACGAACATTGTCAGAAATTATCGCGTCGATATGATGCTCGGAGAAGCTTTTAATCGACACATGTATCTCTGCTTTCCATAAAATTGCTAGACCACCACTACGCCCTCTTCTATTTACAGAAAAAGCCCCTTCAAACTTCAACTGCTGTTTTATAGAGCTCATCCGCTGATCTTCTACTAGTGTTTCCATTAGAAATAAAATAACCGGTTTTTGGGACGAAACTAACTCCTTTAGGGAGCGAACTGCCGTGTGGTTTCCCAGACCACGACAGTTCCAGCTTAAACAACTCATTCCCCCGGGCGGCCCTGTGCACTAGGGCTCGCCGAATCTTTGTCTGTAGAAATCCCCTTATCCTTTCCAAGAACAGAGACTTCTTCTCCTTGCACATTCTCCCCATCCCTCTCTCTCCCCTGCCCCTCCCTCCTCCTCTTTCTTGCTTCAGTTAGCTCCATCTCAGTGTCCTCTAGGACCCCCTTATCTCCCCCTTCCTCTCCCCCTTTCACTTTTCCCTCAGTTTCTACTGATGCCCTAAAAAAAGGCCCTGAAAAGGGGCATATCAGCACTTCCCTCTCCCCTCCCCCTAATTGTTTAGGTGGCACTCTCTCCCCTCTCCCTCTTCCCAAATTAGTAACATCCCTCAGGGCTCCCGCCCGACCACCCCTAAAATTCCCCCGCCCTCTCTGGCCCCCTCTTGACATACCGCTTCCATTACTCTCCCTCAACCACTTCGCCCCACTCTGATCACCCCCCCTTCTCATTGGGGCCTTAAGCCAATCCCCCCACTCTCTCTGAATTTCCACTCCCTGCAGATCAAACAATTTTTCACAAAATCGTTCCGTGTGACCCAATAGGCCACAAATATAGCAGAAAATCCCCAAACGTTCATATTTGAAAGTAGCCAATGACCAGATATTTCCAGCACTTTTTAGTTTCTTAAATCTTTTCAGAGGCATTCTACTGTTCAGACTGACTCTAATACGCATAAATTGCCTATGTATGCCAATGTTATTATTTTCATCATACTCCTCAAATTCTCCCAGGAAATTCCCTAATTGTTTTCCCACTATCTCAGACATAGTCCCCACTGGCAAACCATAAATTTGAACCCAGATTGAATATTTTGACAAAGGCACATCATCCACATTAACCCCTAAGCTCCATTTGTTCATAATCAACACATAGTTATCAAAGGACCAGGGTCCTCCAGCAATCACCCTATCTCTATCAATTGGGTGGAAAAACTCGAAGGAATAAAGATTAGAGCTAACCTCTTGGATTTCAACTCCCCTGCCCGGTCTCCACAGTACAGCCAAACGGTTCCTCATACTCAAGAAATTGAGCGGCCTATCAGCCGCGAATCGACCTAGGAAACGTAATCCCGAATCCACCAGCAATTCTGAAGTAGGTGGCAACTCCAACTCGAGATGCCCCTCCTCATCTCCCTCAATTCTCAGGCCCTCCATTTCCCTTTCCATTTCAGACACACCAGTGACACACTAAATCAGCGCACACAGCCAAATCTTAGCCCGACACAAATGTCCCAAATCTGCAGCAGTGCCGATTGTGATATCAGAGAATGAAATAGGCATATACGCAATTTGGTCCAGAGAAACAACTACCCAAAACAATTACAACGGAGGCTAAGCAAAACAAGACCAGAGGTTCTTCAATCCCAAATCCAGAAAAATGCAGGAGCTAAATTCACTTAAGAAGAAACAGCACTTTGGTCCAAAGAAAACAAAAATTACCCAAACCAACCTCAACAGATGCAAAGCACAAGAACAAAGGATCTTCAATCCCAACACAAGAAAAGCCCAGGCACAAAATTCACTCGAGAATAACAGCAATTAGTCCATAGAAAACAAGCTACCCATAACAATTAATCAGCGGGAAGCAAACAAGACTAGTGAATCTTCAATTCCAAAACCAGAAAGACGCGTGAACTACATTCACGCAGGAAGAACAGCAAAACGAACACATAACGATCGCTCAAATTAATTATTGAGACTAACCTTCACTCCGGCGGAAGGACGCTCTCACCGGCACCAGAAACGCGGTCGACGGCCTTAACACAGGGACAGGCGGCGGCGGCGGCTACTTCAGGCGGAACGAGAGAGACAATTAATATTTATGAGTGGAAACAATTAAATACGCTTTTTTTTCCTTATTTTATTTTTAAGGGGTGTAATTGTCCTATTCGATACGACTTTACATAATTTAAAAAATAGAAGTTTCAAATCATTTTAGGATCCATCCTAATCAATACGTTGGATTAGTGTGTGATTTTCTCCAATTAAGTGTGAGTTGAAACCTCTATCACTCATAGTGACAACTCCACTAGAAAATAATGGATACTGTTGATCTAATTTTGAAACATTTAAAATTGTACAATCGGTTTATTTTATCGCATCACTACACTTGCACACTTGAAAACGTCCATATTAGACTGGCCTATATGTTAACGTCTCCAATGTGTCCTAGAAACTTAGGGTATATGTGTATATACCACTCATAGCCTTATAATTGGTACGCGTCGCTCAAACCCTTAGAGACATATTGTAGATATAGGGTGTTATGACATTGATGTTATCCTAAACCTTTTTGAGCAATGCTCATGAGGCAACCATAGTTATCTCCCATAGATTAACAAAATCATTGCATTGTTTCATGTTTAAGGTTGGAAAGGTGTCCATCCTATTGTTTGTTACGCGATAACACTAAAATGTTTGTTCACAAGTTCTTTGCATTCTTCTATTCCTTTTTCACATATATAGGCAACATATATATATATATATATATATATATATATATATATATATATATATATATATATATATATGTGTGTGTGTGTGTGTGTGTTTGTACATTCATGCAGGGACGGATCTACAGTGGGGGCACTTGCCCCCACTGAGATCTATAAACAAAAAAAATATCCCATGTAAATTTTTTACAGATTTTATCTTTGCCACCATTGATGCTGAAGGCGAAGCTTTTGTTCAAGGAAAGATGTTGTTTGAAGGAGATGAATAAGTTAGGTTTTTTAATAATTTTTTTCGTTGTTTTACACAAAACGACGTCATTCCACTTAAATGGAACAGCGCCATTTTGTGTAAAACTAATAAAAAAGAAAATTATAAAAAAACTCCTTGATCAACTCTCCCTCTCTCTCTTATTCTGTTAATGATGCATAGGTAAGGCAAATCCTCAAATCCCTAATCTCTCAACTTAAGGCTTAACCCTTCAATCTCTCCCTTAATTTCTGATTCTCCAATCCAAACTCCTAACCTTCTCTTCTTTGTCACTCTCTTCTGTTGTCTTCGTCTCCTCATTCAACTTGAACTTCAAGATCGGCTTACAGATCTTGAACCAGGAGGAACAAAAGGAAGGTTTAATTGAACGATTTCTTTGTTTCTTTATATGTTTGTTTATTGATTGTAATTTAATTCTTAATTTGCTTCAAAAGAATTTGTAATTTTATTGTTTCTATTCGTAATTGCTTTGCATCAAAAGAATTTGTGATGTTGTTGTTCTGTTCTTAATTGATGTGCTTCTTTTTATGTTTCTTTATTTCTTTGTTCAAACAAAATTACATTTTTTGTCAAACATGTGTTCTTATGAGTTATGTTGTTTACTGAATTATATTGTTTGCTGATGAATTATTGTTTGGGTTATGAATTATGTTATTACGAATTATTGTTTGATGATGAACTTGTGTTCTTATATGAATTATGGTTTGGGTTTGGGTTGTTTGCTGATTATTGTAATTTACTTGTTTTGCATTTTTAATATAGTAATTCAGCATTCCAATTTAACAAACACAAAATTGAAGCAATTTAGCTATTTAGCAATGGTCATTTTGAAGCAATTGTTAGTTTGAATTTACTGATTTAACAAAAAGTTTGAAGCAATTTAACATTAACAATTCATAAACTTATTGACTTAAAGCATTATTTGCCCTCTGAACTGTCCAAAATTTTGAAACTTGGTCTTTCACTTAATATTTGATCACATTTGGTCCATCACTTATCCCAATTGGTGAAATTTCACTCAATTTGTATGAATACTTAACGAAATCGTTATCTCATTGACAAGTAACGATATTTTGACACTTGAACTTGACACGTGATATTTTTTAAAGTTTTTTTGCCACATTATGTGAAAATAATGAATTAGATTAAAAAAATAAATTCTAAACTAAAATCTATTAAGTTCAACTGTCAAAACATCATTATTTATCAATGAGATAACGATTTTGTTAAGTTTTAATACAAATTGTATAAATTTAGAAAAAAAAATTACATCAGATATATAGTTTGCCCCTACTACTTAAAAATCCTGGATCCGTCCCTGCATTCACGTTATCCATTTTTTTGTGTAGCCATATACTTTTATGTGATACAACCTCTAGTTTTAATCCTTTATATACCCATATAGTTATTATACCATCTTCACTGTCCCTATATAGATTTAGAAACCATGTCATGGTTAACAACCAACATACATATGTACATAGTGTACCATGTATCATTGCATACATATTGTCATACCATAATATATACAAATGCACATACACTGTAGATATATAATGACCATACAAAACACACATGCATATGCTATCACACTACACCATATCCATGCATCTCATTAACACCACATGTTGCATGCTCTATCGTGTTCATGCATCGCCACACACTAACATGTTTTCATTACCCATGTCCAAATTCTGGCTCAAAGTCCCCCTACTTTCTTCATGGATTTTTGATAAGGGGGTTTTATTAGGTCTTTCTGTGTGGCTTCCTATTGGCATCATTATTTCTTTCTAAAGTCACTTTTTGTTTGAGAGTCCATGCTCACCGCACCAATGCTATCTCTGTTCCTGAAGTGTCCTAAAAAATGTTATTCTCTACTCCTAAAGTTTCCTCCAAAATGTTATCTCTATTCTTGAAGTGTCCTCCAAGCCCTTCGGTGAAGTACCTGCAAAAGGGAACAAACATTCAGTAAAGGTCTGGAGTTTGGCAAACCCGCTCAGATGCCTAAGTAAGCAAGGGATTTGAAGGGTATAAAGGAAGTGGAACACTTGTAATATAGTGATGTTAACGTACCTCCAGGATTGATTATACATGTCTATGTATACTTCCTTTGAGGAATTCCTCTTATTCAATGAGTCCTTCCTTTACTAGGAGTCCTTATCCCATTAGGAGAAGTCTTTTTAAGGGAGAATTCTTCCATTAGTATATGTCTAGTCTAACTGGCATGAGGGCTTTTCTATCAAAGGAAACAACTATTATAAGTCATTTGGATCCAAAGGCCCTTGATGTCCCACGTGGTAATGGGATCTAAAGGCTTTTGATGCTCCACTTGTCAAGGTTCATTTCATTCGTATCATATATTATATCAAGTCATCATGTTTAATGAGTTAATTTGATTCCAATAATTTTGTAAAGTAATGAAATCTATACAAACTCTATTTACTTATTTTCCCTATATTTGTACATTAATTTTCTAGAAAATATTAATGTAATGTTATTTTAAAGTACATAAGAAAAAAAACTCATATCAACTTTTAAAGATCTTGATGACTAAAAAAAATTTGCAATTTAAAAAAATCAAAGTTATCAAAATTAGATCGATTCGACTAAGTCAGCCTGATTTAATTGAATCCATAAAATAAATCTGTTGAAGTATAAAAATAAACACAACTCAAATTGTTAAAAAAATGTTTATTTCAGTGGTTCATACCAACGATTCTAAATCTGTTAACAGGTTGGAGTAGTCTTAATGTAATCTTTTTTTTTAGAAAATTAAAAGTTAACAAATTGTATTAATTACACTAAATACTAATAGTGTTTCATAATTTTCATAGGGAAAGTATAAGTTGATAAATTGTATTGAATGTTAATTACAAATTAGACTTTCACAATTTTGTTTGTAAGAAAATTAAGAGTTAATAATTTACATTAATTATATTAATTATTCAGTCAACATTTTACATGAATCACCATCCATATTCACAACATTATTTCCAGTTTTAAACTCGCGAAATTGCTACTTGTTTTAGTTTTAAGTTTGTCAATTTAATTTTAATTTCAGTAAAATCAATTTCAATTGCTTTGAAATATTTGCATTACGAAATTACCGTAATCTCAATTATAATTTCATGCTTTCATTTTTTTTTTTTTTTTTGGGTAGAAATTTCATGCTTTCATTTCTAATTAAACACCTATGCTCAAATCATTTATAAAAATCAATAAAAAAACTTTTTATTAAATACTTATGTTGATTTTATTTTTGTAGTCATTAATTGAGATAGTTAATTATTTTTTTAATAACGGAGGTAGGAATAAAAAAGGGATTTTATTTAATAAATCATTTGTCCAATCATCTTATTTTTAAAAATCAAATTTAAAACACATAATGACAGTCTAAAAACATCAAAATTAATTATAATGAAAAACCAAAAATTGAATTAAACTAAAATTAAAATTAAATATTATATCTACGATACAAAAGAATTACAATTTATGTTAAAATAGAAGCAACATCAATATATTATGCTATAAACTATTACAATGAGTATTTTTCTAATGTTGCACGTAAAGAAACTTTATCAATTCAATATGTTACATATAAAAAAAAAAATTCATAAGAATTAGTCACAAATTCATCTTGATGATAATTATTTTGCTTGATGGAATTTCATGATCACCAAGTATTCGAATTCAATTATTCATTATGCTATAATAACCCAATATATCCAATTGAATCAGTTTAAGGTGATGATTTCTCATATTTTCATCTCGTAATATTTCATAAAGACATTCAATCAATTTGTTCTTCATTCTTTCAATGTATAGAA
Source organism: Euphorbia lathyris (assembly GCF_963576675.1). Lineage (NCBI taxonomy): Eukaryota > Viridiplantae > Streptophyta > Magnoliopsida > Malpighiales > Euphorbiaceae > Euphorbia > Euphorbia lathyris. Next base: position 43,290,326 of record NC_088914.1, read on the forward strand.
TATCAGTCACGGTCGCAGATATCACTTATTTGACTTCATTAATATTTTCTAATAATTATATATCCTTCAATTTCATAAGCAAGAAAAACAAACAAAAGAATAGAAAACAAAAATGAAGGGATAAAAAAAAAGATAATTAGGAGAGAACTATCTTCCTTTTTTTTCAAAAATAAGAGAGAATGTCAAGATATAAGCATATAAAGAGGAGAGATGCAGGAGGTGCTTGGTTGTCAGGTCTTGCTCATAATTTGGGTTTGGGCTCCTCTTTTATTGCTGAGCTCTGGGGTATCTTTTCTGGGCTTAGGATGGCAGAGGATCTAGGGATTAGAAGGCTGCTACTGGAGTTAGAAAATCTCAAAGCAGTCAAGATGATTTCTAATAAAAGGGCTCTGTGTTTAGGGAGCTATAATTTAGTTAAAGCAACTAGAAGGATTTGCTCCTCTTTCGATTTAGTTAAAGCAGAATCGGGTGGCAGATCGGCTTGCTGTTAAGGGCCATAAGAGGGCTTTGAGCGTCTCTATTTTCTCTTTTCCTCCTGATTTCCTGTTATCTTTGCTTTCTGAAGATATTGTGGGGGTTAGCTTTCCTAGGCTAATCTCGGGTTAATTTGTTGTGGTGTTTGTTTTGTCTTTACTTTCTTTTCCCTACCAAAAAAAAGTGTTGAAACACCTTTCCACATGATTTTGATTTGACAAAATTATTTAAGTAATAGTTAATTCATCATGATAAAAATATTCTAACACATTAAATTTAAATGCTTTGATTTTTTAATACTAATATGTTTGTTCAATGTTGAGTTAATTGTATTTATAAGAATCAAGACATTAAATGAACAAGGCCCAAAAGCCCACAAGAGAAAGTCAAGCCCAAGTCAACGGTTGAAAGCCACACCGCCTAAGTAGACCAAAACGCGGCACAAGCTGAACAAAACGCAGCCCAACGAAGAGAAGGATCGAGAAGCCTTCTCAAAAGCTTCAAGACGAAGCTGTTGAGTTATGCGACAAGGAAGTCAGGTCAGCAGCTGGCCTGGACAACTTGGAGACAAAGTATTTCTACTTTGGGAAAAGTTCAGAAGACGCAGAAAGCTATTTGGAAGACTTTGCCAAAAATATAGAGACATTCTGACCAGCCGGAAGAAAAGCAACTGAGCACTGCTAAAGACAGAAGATACATGATTCTTATTGGTCGAAGACGCTGAGCACTGACTGAGTGAAAGCGACAGGAAGCCATTTCCCTCCAACGGTTATTTCGAAATTTGAAATGACCGGTGCCTCAAGTGTCACTATAAATAGGCATCTCAAACGCTTCATTCGACGCAGATCTTTATCAAGTTGAAACGCTGACCAAATCATAACTCGAAGTTCTGTGTTGAAAAGCAAAGCAATTTCTTACACCAATTCATATCTTTGTGTAAAAGTCTAGAGTGATTGATTCATCTAAAGTGTTTTTAGCTTTGTTGTTTAGAACAAACACTTTGTCATTTCTAGAAGAATAGAAATGAGAAGCTGAGTTGCTCGGTTATAGCACTCAGCGGTAGATATAATATTGAGTAGAAGAATAGAGGAAGGTACTCTTGTATACTCAGTGACTATTTGTAAAAGGTTTGTGCTCTACCTTTAAAAAGCTCAGTAGAGGATTCGAAAAGCTCGGAAGGAATTCCGGGGACTAGACGTAGGCGGAGAGGCCGAACCAGGATACGTCTGCTGAGTAACTTCTAACCCTTTACTCCTTAAATATATTGCTTGCTAAGTACTGCCTAGTAAAACATTAACGAATACACGCTGAGTTGAGTAATCTGAGAGTTGAGCTCAAGAATAGACTTAAGTGCTATCTCCTGACTCACGGTAGAAACAGTTCTAGTCAGCAGTTGACTAAATCTGTTTCTAACCTTACTTAGCATTGTTGTGCTAAAAGACTTAATCAAAGTCTAAGCTAAAAATATAAGTCAGCCTTACGTGAAAAATTTTAAATAGTTCCTAACCCCCCCCCCCCCCCTCTTGGAACTAATCTTGTCACGTTACACGGGACCAACAAAGAAGATAGTGGAATTATCTACCAAAAAAAGGAGAGTGGAATTTGCCCATTAATTAAATTTTTTATTTTTTCATAATGAAGTATTAAGTCCATAAATTAATTTTAGTTAAATAGAATTAAACCGCAATTGTAACCACTTAGTACAAAAAAACGTTTTATAATTAATATGTGAAATTAATTCTATTAATTAGAATCATTATTCTTAACATTTGAGAATTTGAAGAGATTCAAATAATAATATTTTTTAATTAATATTTTCCAACAACTTGCCCTTGATCATGTTTCATTTTCACATGTTAAAAACTCTTGAAATACTAATAATTTTGTACAAACCACAATATAATAGTTTAAGCCAATGTTGTTGTTGGGGGTAAATGTATTTTTAAATTTATTTACATTTTTACCATAGGTTATAATGATAACCCATAATTCATAATTTTTACATTTATTCACATTCAAACCATAGGTTATAATTATAACCTATGGTTTGTCATTTTTATTATTTTTTGGTGTAAGAATAAAGAAAAACAAAAGAAAAACAAAAGAATATGAAAGAAAAGAAATAAAAAATATAAAATCAAAAAAGGAATAGTCAAAAGAAGAGGAAAACATGGGTTAGTGGGTGACAAAGTGGAAAAATGACATTAAACTAACTTAAGTGTGCAGGAAAATCCGAAATAGCTAACTGGCCACTTTTGATTAAATTATTTAGGGAGCTAAACATTCAAGATCATTAGAAGTGAGCTCTGATCCAGAAAATAGACGTTCCTAGCTTTCTGGATCCATCTTTAGCATCATCACAGGACGAACATAGAGAGAGAGTAGGAATTTTTCGAAGTCAGCTGCAAAAACACAATACAATTTCGGGTGAAAGCTACACAAACCAAGTTGAGGCTTATAATCAAGGAAGCACAACAACTTTTTAATCAAGGTGGAATCATGACATGAGTAGTGGGTAAGTGCGTGCTTAGTGGGCACAAATCTCACCTATAAATAACCTTCTCCATCTTCATTCAAACCCCCCCCCCAACCAACCAACCAACCAACCAACCAATCAACAACAATAAATAATCAATCAACAAATCAAATACAACAAATACACAACACGTATCAATATTTCTCTCTCAAATATATTCAACCTTATAATCTTTCTAGCCAATTCGGTCCCTTTTCAGTCCAAATTCATTACTAAATACAATTCTCAAGCTTCCAATCCAATTCCAATCATTAATCCTTCATTCTTATCATCAATTTTAGCTACAATCTCTACAATTTCAAGCTTTTGTTCACCAATTTGAACACCAATTTTCAGCAGCCCCCTTTGTCCGATTTTAGCCACTAAAATCATCCCTCTAGGTCCCTGATTCGGTATAATTTGCTCTCTTTCCGACCAAACACAAATCCGATTCATTTCTCTACTCAAATTCACACCTAAAAACTCAATTTCCTAGCCAAAATATTAGTTTCATCACGTCAATTCTGGTTTAACTATACTCACGTCCAATCAATTAAGCCCACTAAACACGCATTTTACTCAAGTCAAGCATCGGTCTCGGGATAACGACCTCAGACAGACACAACGTTTCAATACGACGCTTCGACGCAACTCCTCACCGCTTCGGTTAATTCATTTCAATTGTTCATTTCAATTTCAATCACATTTATTGCTTTTGACATTGTGGATATTAAATTTGCTATTTGTCTTAGCTGTAATTATTCCTATTCGGTTTATTGTAACCCAAAACTCTTATTTTAAAGTAAATATAAAAGAAAAATTCCAAAACTCTTGTGTTTGCTTTATTATATTTACATTTTTAATAACTGAAAACTATTGGTCCAATTCTAGTTAAAGTTGTGCTGACGGCAACTAGGAACCCAGGGAAACATTTTCACAATCCTTGCTTTTCCCGTACAATTGTTTGATTATTAGTCATTTTTCCATTAGATATAGGCGCATATCTATAAAAAACCGTTTTCTTAAATGTAGGTTGAGAACCTAATTATCTGGCACGCTCGCATTTTCCCGCACAAGTCAAAGTTGTAAAGGGAATATTTTTGTTTCTCAAAAAATATCGCCAACAATTTCTGGTACGCCCAGTGGGACCGATAAAAAACATTCTTTTTTATTAGTACCAAAACTACGGTTTCTTAAGCTTTGCCAAGAATTTTAAAAATATTTTTCTTTAACTTTTTTGTGCACACTCATTTTTCGTCCCACTTCACTATCACCATAATTTGTTAGCTAACACTAACAATTTCTGGCACACCTAGTGGGACTGATTAAATATTTTTTGTTTTTTAAAAATTTTTATGTCAAAATTTTTATAAACACTGCATCAGCTCACCTAGTTTAAAAACTCCCACGTCAAAATTTTTATTGCCTCAACACTAATTTTTTTTTCGTGATCCTAGCTTTCTTAAGCACCTTTTTTTCCCGTGGCTTTGCCATATTTACAATTTCATCCAAAATTTTCAATTAATTTTGAGCCATATTTTGGTTGATTTTCCTTTTCTACAATTTTATTCAATTAAAATCATCACATTCATTTAGCTTTACATTTGCGAATACTATTTGACTTGTTCCTTGAAGTTCAATTTTCAAACAAAATTTCATTTACACACTTAAAGTCTTTTGTGCATTTAGTTTCAACCTGTTCACACATTTGATTACCAAATTTTAACCAAACTTTACAGAATATTTTCGAAAGTTTACACACGCAGGATGCCCCCTAAAAAGACAAGAAAGGAAGTGTCTGAGAGTAAGCAACGTCTAGAGACAGGAAACGCCCGAAGATATCCCAGCCGCCGGATAGGTAGCTGAGACAGTTAACCAGTTCGAGGCCCAGGATGGACGAACAGGTCCACCAGAGAAAGACCGTTCTGATATCATTATCGAAAAGGTCCTACAACAGTAACAGGAAGCGATGAAAAAATATAGACAAGAACAGGAAGAATCTGATAGGAAATGGGTGAATACGCTTACTCAACTTATACGGGATATGCATTCTAACTCCAAACTTATGAATGTTGCATGTAAAGCCCCAGTTGTGCAGGAAAACATCAGTGTTGTTGACCTGACTTCAGAAATTAGCAAAATACCTGAGAAATGCTTTGAAGCTGTAATGAAAGCCAACAACGGTGCATCTGAGAAGGAAAGTTCACCAGCTGACCAAAAATACAAACGACCTTCAGCTCGGGAAGAAAACATGAAATTCAACGAGCGGGGTGACAGAATTAGCCCGGATCGTGGTTCAGCCTCAATGCCTGCAGCAGCTGCGCATTATAAAGGGAATACAAGGATTAACAACAAAGCAAGAAATTATGATGACGACCCCAACCGTAACTGGCATGGTAAAAGTCGTGATTATGGTTATAATAAAAATGCTCCTATGCAGGTTGACCGGGTCAATAATGTGGACGATGATAGGGACATTTTGTCCCTATCTTTTAGCGTGATTTACGGTATAATTTCGAGCTTAATAAGTAAGTTTAATTACAAAAATAGTATGTTTTCGAATAAATTACAAAATAAAAATAAATTTTATGTTTTTAGTTAATTTCCTTAGTTTTTGATTAATTTCAGAAAAATAAACGTCAAGCTAATTCGGTTTTCGAGGATCGTATTTCGTAGGTACAAGTTAGAAACAATCAAGCAATAATTCACAGGACACGTGGGGCGCGGAAGCCAGCATGCGGGGCATAGAACAATGCCCCCCCAATGCACGGCACTCAATTGCGCGTTCCCACATGGTCAACACCTACCACGCAGGGCGTATGTCCGAATACGCGGGGCGTCCATAGTGTGAATTGAAGACAAAAGTCCCAGGAGCTCAACCACGCGAGGCGTCCCAAGACATACGCAGGGCGTCCAAGGCACAATCTAGCATGAAAAGTTCCAGGAGCTCAACCACGTGGGGCGTACTCCAGTCTACGCAGGGCGTGGTTGAGTCAACGAGTCTGAAATTGGCCCACGCGGAAGAAATTACCAACGGAATGGGCTGAAAATGGCATAGACGCGGGGCGTAGTACCTTCCACGCGGGGCGTGCCTTGTGAAACCTGCAAAAAATAGTGTGAAATCTTACTTGTAACTTGTGTAATTACGATTCTACCCCCGAGCTTGATGTGTATAAATAAGAGTTACTAGCACTCATTTCATTCGTTCAGACTTTGTATAACTAAACTCTACCACTTTGAGAGCTTGTTCGCTTGTTCCGTCACTCCGTCGAAGCTCCGTTCCATCCTCTTCCACCAAGCTCAAGAAGTTCCACCTCCAAGACCTAAGAGATGGCCTTGAGTCCGGTTAGCTAGTTACAAGGGCCGATTCTTCTCTTTCTACTTGCTAATAAGCTTGCACTATTCCTATGTACTAGGCTTGGTTGTACTCATATTCTTTTCATTCCATATTTATAATATATGATTTGCAATTCCCGTTTCTCTATACGTGTTGATGTTTACTACTTGTTTTGATATTTGTAATTGATTATTGTGTAGGGGGGACACGATACCCGGCGCCTGTAGGGACGGGTTATCCTTAGGGAACCATATAGGTGATGCCCTACCGGAAGTAACACACCGGAAACCGTAGGAATTGACAAGCCACGGAACTTACGGGTGTTGGGGTTTAGTGTCCTATAGACAATTGTTCTAGGATATAAACCTAATGTAAATGAATTATTCTTTATATCATTTGTTTTAATAAGATATGGGTTCATAACTGTATAAAGGCAACCTCCTTTAAAGAACTAAATAAGTCTAATAAAAGGAAATCCCTGAGTTTATTTAAAGTGATTATAAAGTGTTCATACAGGCATGAAGTGAGACGAAACATTATAATAAACTAATAAACTTAAAGCCAGCTCAAGTCAAGCGATATGTTTTGAATAGGGATTGACATAACACAGTTGAGACTTACATGTAACAATGTTTTCTGTCGATACAGAGAGCTGATCTCAAAAGCTTCAGATATGCAGATATCTGGACAGTTACATGGATCCAATGAATGGAGTTCATTAGGATTGGGGACCCGACTTGAGATAACAGGATGGGTAGATTTATCCTTGTCACCTATTCATCTCATTGGTATTAATAGGTATAAGTAATCCTAAGACTCAAAGGAATGTTAATTAGTGATTCTCGATTATGGAATGTGATACTTTGATCCTGTTGTAACACGATCCATAACAGGGATGACTCTGGGGTGTGTACGGCAGACGTTGGGTATCACAGGAAGTAATTGTAGGATATTTATACATTGGATTGAGCATTTGTCACTCCTGATAAATGGGAGATACGTCCAAGGATCGCTTGTGGAAGACTTAACTCTAAATCCTTGCAAGGTTATAGCTTAAGACTTGAAATGCAGATTTCACTTAACCTATCTAATTGGAGTTAACTCGGCCTGTACAAGTAAAATGAACGTCTCGCTATATGTGACTTGACATTGCCCATAGTCATAAGATTCAGTTCAAGGATGTAGTTGACAAAGGATCGAATTATACTATAACTAATATGGAAAGGTCAACGACGGAATCAACCTGTCTTCTTATAGCTCTGGGGGAATGTTTCGGATCTGCCAATCACAGTTCGCGCACTCATTCCGTTATACAAAGATTAAATATAATTTTGAGAAAATTAATTTAATAGTTGTATACGGCTAGAAGCAATAAGAACCTAATGGGTCACACATAAGACTTGGAACTAAAAGAGGAATGGATGTTAATTAATAGATGGAAGCCCAATATAAAGGCCCAAATAATAAAAAGGGGAAATACATGTATTATATATATACATGTGAGAATTAATTTATTTTAGTCAATTATGATTAAATTATAATTGTGGATAAATTAATTATGGAATAATTAAGTTAGAAGATTCAAAGTGATTAAATTGCTTCTAAATATTATTCTACCAAACAACCTAATATTATCTTTATATTTATATATAACTTTAGATAATATTTATGAAGTTTTTATTTTAGAATAAAACTGTAAAGAAGTTATCTAAAACTATAGATAATATTTATGAAGTTTTTATTTTGGAATAAAACTCTAAAGAAGTTATCTAAAACCATAGATAATATTTATGAAGTTTTATTTTAGAATAAAACTCAAAAGAAGTAACCTAATTCTATCTAACTAAAGTTTAGATACAAGATGATATATATATATATATATCCCCCTTTATAGGTGTACTTGGTTAATCGCTAATAGAGAGAGAATTTCGACCAGTCTATTGTAGCGGAAGAAATTGCTCCGCTCGCTTCCATTCTATTGATTTCATCTCTTTCTCTTTATCCTTGATCTTGTGTTGATTTGTTAGAGGCAATCTATTTTGGTTGTTATTCATTGGTTGAGATTCTAACTTGTTTGATCTTGTCTTTTGTTTTGTGCTCGTGAACTCGGATCTAGAGTTGAGGGCACTTCGCTTGCAACGGTAGATAGTTCGTCAAAAGGTATTTCCTTCTATCCCTCTTTATATGAAATAACGATTAACGGATCTTGGTTTAAGGAAATAGGTTAAAATTTTTATATTTCCGCTGCCAAACATTTGCCTATTTTCCTTCAGTGGTATCAGAGCCTGCGTTAAATCCGTTATTTCATATATGAAAATTAAAAGGTTTTTCAATCAGATTGAATAAATATTTATTGTTAGGTTAATTAACAAAACTGTTTTGATTAATTAATTCTAAAGATAAATAAGTTTTAATTAATAGTTAATTAAAATTGATTATGCATATATTCCTAATTATTTTGATTGATAATCATTATAACAAAATCTATTAGTTTTATAGTTAGATTGATAAAAGTTAGTTTTATTGATTCTAAAGATAAAACAGAAAATCTTTAAAGGATTTTCTTCTTTTCTAAAAATCGTTTTAAAACCGTTTTAAATCTGATATATATATATATATATATGTTTCAGAAATTAATAGTTTTCTGTTTTGATTATCGAATAAAAGAATTTATTTAAAAGTTTGTTTTACCTATTTGTAAATCAAAAGTGTTAAATGAATTAAAACAAAATAACCGGGATATCCGTAACAAAAGTTTTGTATAGTTGTATTAATCTAACATGTAATTGTTACATTTTAATTAGATTAAAAATATAAGATACAGAACTGATACAATTAAAATTGGATGAAAGTTAATTTGACAAGTTAATGTGATTAACCTAAATATTACATAAATATTTTATGTAATCAACCAATTAAATTTATTTAATTGAGTCTATGCATGTTTGGAGTTATGGACATATTTGGACCCTCTATTTAGTCTTTTGGTATTTTTGAAATAGGGCCTGCGTGTCCTGCCTATCTACTATCTATTGTAATTTCTCCTCTCATCTAATTCCCTTCAAGTCAATTGAAGTTTTCTTTAGTAGTATAGAAATTAATATTGATGTAATTTTGAGGCGCCATGGAGAAGACGAATGACCTAAAGAGAAATATGTAATAGTTAGTATTTCCCTAGGTTTGGTCTTTTATTCCGTTTCTGGCTCAACGGAATAATTTAGATATAATGTCCATAACGCCAATGTATGTGTCTGATGTATGCTAAAGCAAATCAAGACTATGTTAGATTATGAGACTTAAAATAAAAATCCCTCACTAATTAAGTAAATAAGCAAGTTATTAAAATCGGTTGCCCCTCCCTAATATTATAATTCAGCCGGTAGTATTGGGGGCCTTTGGGTTGTTGAGTAAACTCAAGCTCGGGGTCTTATGGTAACACCTGAATTATCGAAAATCGCTTTTTCATGAATATGGGGTAATACTTAAATTAGATTATAATAATTGGATGAGTAAACTCATGTTGTCATAAACTAATGGGCAATATGGTTGGGATTAATATGAATAACATATTAGTTACTAATGTGCTTAGTAACCCAATAACCTAGGAATCACATTGTTGATGTGATTGATTGTATGAATCTACCTAACAAATGAGACTAGCTTGTTGAGTAAACTCAAGGTGAAATTTCAAGAGTTAGGATCCTAGCTCACTAAAGGATTTGTGAAATTCTTCGAATTAATATGGAGGGCTATTAATTTGGCAAAATAGTGGGAGCAATTTAAAATAAATTAAAGACCTATAATTTTAGATTGATACACGTTAAAGCAAATGAATAACATACGTTTACTCTTTCTCACTCTCAGGTTAAATTAAAACACTCCTAAAATCATGACTAAAACCAATCTGCAAAATATACTTACCGATAACAAGTTGAACGGTTCAAACTTCACCGACTGGTATCGCAACCTCAAAATCGTTTTGAAGTTCGATAAGATAGGGTATGTACTTGATACATCGATACCCCCTACCCCGGCTTGTGATGCTCCCATCGAAGAGATCAATGCTTACCGGAAGCATAAGGCTGATGACGATCACGCGGGATGCATCATACTTGCATCGATGACACCGGAATTGAAAAGGCAACATGAGGAGATGGATGCATATTCCATGGTCGCGCACCTGAAAGAGTTGTTTGGGAATCAAACTCGGTGCGAACGCTACGAGAGATCGAAGCAGTTATATCGATGCAGGAGGGCACATCTGTAATGACACATTGTGTCAAGATGATTGGCCTTATTACCAAGTTTTCTAGTATTGGAGATGCGATGGATCATGAACTAAGTGTAGACTTACTTCTTCAATCCCTCCCCGAGAGTTATTCACAGTTCATCATGAACTACCAGGTGAATGGCTTGCAAACCTCTCTTGAAGAGCTTGCAAATATGCTCGAGACAGTCGAGCCCAATATGAAGAAAAATGAGGGAATATCGGCCCTTGCTATTGAGGGATCAAAGAAGAGGAAAGGGAACCCTCCCTCCCAATCCTATCTATCCCAAGAAGGGCAAGGGGGCTATGTTCACCAATGCAAAGGGGATGGAAGTGAAGAAGCCCAAAGGAGAGTGCCACTTTTGTGGTAAAGACGGGCATTGGAAAAGAAACTGTTTGGAGTACCTAGCCACCCTCAAGAAGGGAAAAGCCGGGACTTCGACATCTGGTATGTTCTATTGAAATAAATACAATTTCACAGTCTGAATCTTGGGTATTAGATACCGGATGTGGATCCCATATTTGTATAATATGCAGGGACTAAAACGGACTAAGGAATCGAAGAAAGGAAGCATAAACTTATGAGTAGGAAATGGAGCAAGAGTTGCCGCACTCGCCATTGGAGATTATGTTTTGAGTTTGCCCTCTGAGCTTGTAATAGAATTAAGGAACTGTTTGTATGTTTCTGAAATGTCTAGAAACATTATTTCTATTAGCTGTCTTGTTGACGACGGCTTTAATATTTCAATAAAGAACAAACATTGCGAGTTTTATAAAGATGGGATTTTCTATTTTTCTGGAATATCACTAAATGGGATTTATTTGTTAGATGATAAAATTTTTGTATTCGCAATTGATACCAAAAGACATAAGCTAGATAATTCGACTTACTTGTGGCATTGTCGTTTAGGCCATATAAACAAAAGACGTATGCTTAAGCTACATCAAGATGGGCTTATAGATCCAATTGATTCTGAATCATTGGAAACATGCGAAGCCTGTTTAAAAGGTAAAATGACAAAGACACCCTTTAGCAATAAAGGCGAGCGTGTATCAGACACTCTAGGATTAATACATTCAGATGTATGCGGTCCTATGTCAGTCCAAGCAAGAGGAGGATTCAGATACTTCATAAGCTTCATAGACGACCATACCATATATGGTTATGTTTACTTGATGAAGCACAAGCCCGAAGCTTTTGAGAAATTCAAATGCTTCAAGAATGAAGTAGAGAATCAAATAGGAAAGAAAATAAAGATACTTCGATCCGATCGAGGTGGTGAATATCTTTCAGATGATTTTCTGAATTATCTAACTGAATGTGGGATATGCTCACAATGGACACCTCCTTATACACCACAACACAATGGTGTATCCGAAAGGAGGAATCGTACCCTACTAGATATGGTACGATCTATGATGAGCATAACATTACTTCCAAAGACATTCTGGGGCTATGCCTTAGAAACTGTCCTCTTCACCCTAAATCGAGTACCAACTAAATCCGCTAGTTCCACGCCATATGAACTGTTCATTGGTAGGAAACCTACTTTCTCATTTATGAGAATATGGGGTTGTTCAGCATTTGTAAAACGAATAGCATCAGATAAACTAGATTCTAAATCTGATAAATGTTTCTTCATAGGATACCCTAAGGAAACTATGGGGTATTACTTCTATCATCCAGATGATCAGAAAGTAATAGTATCCAAGCACGCAACCTTCTTAGAGAAAGAGTTTCTCGAAGAAACAGAAACGGGAAGCACGATTGAACTTGATGAAGTTCAAGAAGAAGAAACACCTGCTGAAACAACAGAGGCGGTTGAGGAACCCGAAGCAGTCCCATTAGATGAGACTCAAGTGCCACCACCTACTCATAGATCACAAAGAGTTCGTGAACTCCCAGTTAGATACAGTTTTCTAGTGGGAGATGATGATGAGGTTCCCGTGTTAGATGACGAACCCGAAAACTACGAAGAGGCTCACACCAGTCCAGATTCTAAAGCATGGCTTGAGGCCATGAATTCTGAAATGGATTCCATGTACACTAACCAAGTGTGGACTTTGGTTGATCCACCCGAAGGGATAAAACCCATTGGGTGCAGGTGGATCTTCAAGAAGAAGACCGACATGGATGGAAAGGTTAGTACCTACAAAGCTAGGTTAGTAGCGGAAGGATATCGTCAGAAGCAAGGAATTGATTGTGACAAAACTTTCTCTCATGTAGCCATGTCCAAATCAATTAGAATAATGCTTGCTATTGCCGCTCACTACGATTACGAGATTTGCAAATGGATGTGAAAATAGCTTTCCTAAACGGAAACCTGCTTGAGGATGTATATATGATGCAACCTGTAGGTTTCACATCAAAGGATGCAACCAAGGTTTGCAAACTTCAGAGATCCATTTATGGACTCAACCAAGCATCTAGAAGCTGGAACAAGCGTTTTGACGAAACCATAAAACAGTTTGGTTTCGAACAAAATTGCGAAGAAGCTTGCATTTACAAGAAAGCAAGTGGGAGCTCAGTTGCATTTCTCATATTATATGTGGACGATATATTACTAATGGGAAATGACATAGCTCTACTACAGTCGGTGAAAGTATGGTTATCAGGTAACTTCTCCATGAAAGACCTTAGTGAAGTAGCTTATATACTTGGTATAAAGATCTACAGAGATAGATCAAGAAGACTGCTTGGTCTTTCACAGGCTACATACATTGAAAAGGTGCTAAAGCGGTTTAGCATGCTTGAATCGAAACGAGGTAACTTGCCTATGGTACATGGGATAAAGTTAAGCAATCATCAATGTCCTAAAACCGAAGATGATAAGAAACGCATGGTTGTAATTCCATACGCCAGCGCAATCGGTTCGATTATGTATGCTATGCTTTGCACTAAACCTGACGTAGCGTTCGTGTTAAGCATAACGAGTCATTATCAAGGTAATCCGGGTGACGAGCATTGGAATGCCATCAAGAACATTCTTAAGTACTTGAGAAGGACTAAAGATATGTTCCTAGTGTACGGAGAAGGGGATCTGAAAATAGAAGGATTTTCAGTTGCCAGTCATCTCACGGATGAGAACGATTTTAGATCTCAATCAGGATACCTGTTTATCTTGAATGGGGGCGCGGTCAGTTGGAAGAGTTCCAAGCAGGGAAGCATAGCTTTCTCTATGACCGAGTCAGAGTACATCGCTGCTGCGGAAGCGGCAAAGGAAGCACTTTGGATTAAGAAGTTCATTACAGAACTTGGTGTGGTGCCTGTCATTGTGAATCCCATTACTTTGTACTGTGATAACAATGGTGCCATTGCACAAGCAAAGAAACCACGGTCTCATAATGCATCCAAGCATTACCTTAAGCGATACCACCTTGTAAGAGAGATTGTTACAAGAGGAGATGTGAGAATAGAAAGAGTACCTACAGAGGACAACGTTGCAGATCCGTTGACAAAGCCCTTAACCCAGAAAGTACATGATCGTCATCTAAGTTCTACTGGGATAAGTTGTAGAAACAATTGGCTTTAGTCCAAGTGGGAGTATGTTGGGGTTTAGTGTCCTATCGACAATTGTTCCAGGATATAAACCTAATGTAAATGAATTGTTCTTTATATCATTTGTTTTAATAAGATATGGGTTCATAACTGTATAAAGGCAACCTCCTTTAAAGAACTAAATAAGTCTAATAAAAGGAAATCCCTGAGTTTATTTAAAGTGATTATAAAGTCTTCATACAGGCATGAAGTGAGACGAAACATTATAATAAACTAATAAACTTAAAGCCAGCCCAAGTCAAGTGATATGTTTTGAATAGGGATTGACATAACACTGTTGAGACTTACATGTAACAATGTTTTCTGTCGATACAGAGAGCTGATCTCAAAAGCTTCAGATATGCAGATATCTGGACAGTTACATGGATCCAATGAATGGAGTTCATTAGGATTGGGGACCCGACTTGAGATAACAGGATGGGTAGATTTATCCTTGTCACCTATTCATCTCATTGGTATTAATAGGTATAAGTAATCCTAAGACTCAAAGGAATGTTAATTAGTGATTCTCGATTATGGAATGTGATACTTTGATCCTGTTGTAACACGATCCATAACAGGGATGACTCTGGGGTGTGTACGGCAGACGTTGGGTATCACAGGAAGTAATTGTAGGATATTTATACATTGGATTGAGCATTTGTCACTCCTGATAAATGGGAGATACGTCCAAGGATCGCTTGTGGAAGACTTAACTTTAAATCCTTGCAAGGTTATAGCTTAAGACTTGAAATGCAGATTTCACTTAACCTATCTAATTGGAGTTAACTCGGCCTGTACAAGTAAAATGAACGTCTCGCTATATGTGACTTGACATTGCCCATAGTCATAAGATTCAGTTCAAGGATGTAGTTGACAAAGGATCGAATTATACTGCAACTAATATGGAAAGGTCAACGACGGAATCAACATGTCTTCTTATAGCTCTGGGGGAATGTTTCGGATCTGCCAATCACAGTTCGCGCACTCATTCCGTTATACAAAGATTAAATATAATTCTGAGAAAATTAATTTAATAGTTGTATACGGCTAGAAGCAATAAGAACCTAATGGGTCACACATAAGACTTGGAACCAGAAGAGGAATGGATGTTAATTAATAGATGGAAGCCCAATATAAAGGCCCAAATAATAAAAGGGGGAAATACATGTATTATATATATACATGTGAGAATTAATTTATTTTAGTCAATTATGATTAGATTATAATTGTGGATAAATTAATTATGGAATAATTAAGTTAGAAGATTTAAAGTGATTAAATTGCTTATAAATATTATTCTACCAAACAACCTAATATTATCTTTATATTTAGATATAACTTTAGATAATATTTATGAAGTTTTTATTTTAGAATAAAACTGTAAAGAAGTTATCTAAAACTATAGATAATATTTGTGAAGTTTTTATTTTGGAATAAAACTCTAAAGAAGTTATGTAAAAACCATAGATAATATTTATGAAGTTTTATTTTAGAATAAAACTCAAAAGAAAGTAACCTAATTCTATCTAACTAAAGTTTAGATACAAGATGCTATATATATCCCCCTTTATAGGTGTACTTGGTTAATTGCTAATAGAGAGAGAATTTCGACCAGTCTATTGTAGAGGAAGAAATTGCTCCGCTCGCTTCCATTCTATTGATTTCATCTCTTTCTCTTTATCCTTGATCTTGTGTTGATTTGTTAGAGGCAATCTATTTTGGTTGCTATTCATTGGTTGAGATTCTAACTTGTTTGATTTTGTCTTTTGTTTTGTGCTCGTGAACTCGGATCTAGAGTTGAGGGCACTTCGCTTGCAACGGTAGATAGTTCGTCAAAAGGTATTTCCTTCTATCCCTCTTTATATGAAATAACGATTAACGGATCTTGGTTTAAGGAAATAGGTTAAAATTTTTATATTTCCGCTGCCAAACGTTTGCCTATTTTCCTTCAACGGGCCCTAGTTTCTGATCCCCAGCATTAGACACGCCTTGACTAGGAACCACGTAGTCTAAGTACTTCACGGGTCGGTCCGTCTACACGTAGTCGTCTTTGCAAGAGTAAAGTATCAATCGTATATGTTCGGAGTCATTGCTCTTTATATTTATAACTTATCGCAACCTATAGAGTTCGGTTACACAAGTCTGTCTCACCATAGTTTAGGAGTAGTTTGTACTTGTCACCCAAACCAACCTAAAGTATTCACCGCCTAGATAACGAATAGAACCGAGTAGTTTAATACTTGTGGTTATAAATCTCGTGGATTCGATACCCGATCTTAACCGGATTATTACTTGATACGACGGGGTACACTTGCCCCTAAGTAGCCGTGTCTAGTAGAACCTTCCATTTGAACACACATCTTTTACACCACTCTAATCCACACTTTACACACCTACTAGGCTTTACCCATCAAGTTTTTGGCGCCGTTGCCGGGGATTTATATTTTCTCGCAATATTAGACAAAAATGTTTTATTGTTAGTCTAGGCATTCTTTTTTGTATAAATAATTCATACCTTGTTTATACACTAACAACATTTCTTTTGTTATTTATATCTTCCGTTATTTAGTTTGAATTTTTATGCTCACCCGATCTTAGAGCAACACTTTTGTAGGAGTCGAAAAGGAGATGGCCAACAACAATAACGCAACCATGGACGACATCTGAACTGATGGGGGCGGGGATACAAGAACAATGATGGAGATCCTAGCCCCACATAGACCACAAAATCGTAACAGAATAGTCATCCCCGCCATTCCAGCCGAGACATACGAAATCAAGACTAGCATGATCTAATTGATCCAACAACTCGGTCAATTCGGAGGAGAACTTTATGAGAATCCTAATGAACATCTTGATAAATTTCTTATGTGTGCCGACACTTCTCGGCAAAATGGTGTCCCAATTGAGGCCATACGTCTAAAACTTTTCCTTTCTCTTTGACAGGCCAAACATTGGAATGGTTGCATTCTTTGGAAGCCGGAGTTATCACGTAATGGGATGAGCTCGAAAAGGAGTTCTCTCTTTCTACTTCCCACCTTCCAAAACAATAAAGTTGTGTAACGACATCACCTCCTTTCGACAACTCGAATGCGAGGCCCTCCACTCAGCTTGGACTAGATTCCAAAAGTTGCTCCGAAGTTGCCCACACCACGATATCCCCAAGCACGACCTATTTATTACGGTTTAACAGCTACTAACCGTGCAATCGTGGATTCCACCGCAGGTGGGGATCTGTTTAGGAAATCGACAACCGAAGCACACGAGCTCATCAATGAACTCGTAAGGAAAAGCATTCAATGGCAAGAAGATTGGCTTACCGAACCACCACGACACCAAGCGTTCGCCACGGAAAATGAGGCTCCGACAAACTCCATGGTCGAATTAAACAAGAAACTAGACGCTTTGATAGCGCAATTGAGCCTCCATAAAAGTGTGCAGGTCCTGGTGTGCACTCATTGCAGTGGAAATCGCAACAGTTACAATTGTCATGCTGGCAGCCCTTTCGCTGACGATAATGAAAATGTAAGTTATGTAGGAAGGCAACCAAGGTATGATTCTTACTCCTACCCTAACTCAATTACATACCACCACCGTAATAACAATTATAGGAGCAGGTACATGGAGCAGGATTTAGGTCCATTGCCCGACCCCCACAAGGGACAACTTTTTCTACCCCTTAGCAACAAGCAAGACTCTATGGTAATTAATCTCATTAAGGAAATATCTTCCCGTCTTGCTAAAATCGAAGCCTTTTGTAGGGATTTGGGGCGACAAGTGGTCCAATTGAATCGCCAACGACAAGAGGGACTGCAAGGTTGGGAATCCGCACAAGCAATAATACTCTGAAGCAATAAAGGCTTGGAGCCACCAATTCCAAGGGTGCCACAACCGGCTCCAAAGGTAAGTAACAAACCAAAAGCGGTAAGCAACCCTGGTTCGGACCCAAAAATTTCTACTTCCTCGGATAGCAATAAAAGTGTTAGTGATCCAATTGGGACTTATGTACCAAAGCTCCCATTCCCTCAAAAATTAAAAAGGGAAAAGTTGGATCACCAATACGGCAAGTTTTTGAAAATCTTTAAGCAACTTCACATTAACATTCCACTACCGGAGGCATTAGAGCAAATGCCCACCTACGCGGAGTTTCTTAAAGAAATACTTTCCAAAAAGAGGAAGTTTGAGCATAACGAAATGGTAGCGATAACGGAAGAATGTTCCGCGATAATAACAAATAAACTCCCACCTAAGCTCAAAGACTTAGGGAGCTTTTCTATCCCATGCACAATTGGGGATGTTGAATTTAGTAGAGCTTTATGTGATTTAGGTGCTAGCATTAATCCAATTCCTTTGTCCATTTTTAGGAAGCTCGGGTTGGGAGAACCAAAGCCTACCAACATGACGCTCCAAATGGCGAATAGGTCGATCGTTCGACCAAAAGGACTAGTAGAGGATGTCCTTGTGAAGGTGGACAGATTCATCTTCCCCTCCGACTTTGTAGTGCTCGACATGGCGTAGGACGATTCGGTACCTATCCTTTTAGGTAGACCCTTTCTAGTAACCGGACGCACACTCATAGACGGCCATGAAGGTAAGCTCATATTACGGTTGCAAGACGAAGAGGTAGAGTTTAAGGTTTATGATTCCATTAAATATCCCTCTAGTGCCATGGAAGATTGCAAATTTTTAAATTCTATGGATGCTAATGATATGTTTGTTGGAGAATTGTGTGATAGGTCTTCCGTAGAAGCCTCTTGAGGTCCAAGTGATGTCGAGCATGCGGATGAGGAGCCATTGAATAAGCCCTTCGAATACTCCTCCGAGATAGAACAATGTTTGTGGGCAAGGAACCAGTTTGAGGGTTTGGACCAGGCTAGCAAAGCCAAGCCAAAGACGTCTCTAGAAGAACCCCCAACTTTGGAACTCAAACCATTGCCTCCTAATTTGAAATATGTTTTCTTACAACCTCCTAACTTCTTACCCGTTATATCTTCCCTTTTGACAGAAGAAATGGAGGAGGCCTTGATCGCGGTGCTACGAAAACACAAAGGAGCATTTGGATGGACCATTCATGATATCAAGGGTATTAGCCCCACCATTTGCACGCACCGCATCTTTATGGAGGACGAGGTCAAACCCTCCGTGTAACCTCAACGACGACTCAACCCGAACATGAAAGAAGTGGTAAAAGCAGAGGTAATCAAACTCCTCGACGCAGGTATAATATTTCCTATCTCTGATAGCCAATGGGTGAGTCCGGTCCAATGCGTCCCTAAAAAGGGTGGTACAACGGTAACGAAAAATGATCAAGGGGAACTAATCCCCACAAAGAAGGTAACGGGGTGGCGGGTATGCATAGATTATAGGAAACTCAACGAAGCCACCCGCAAGGATCATTTTCCCTTACCATTCATTGACCAAATGTTGGAAAGAATGGCGGGGCACCAATACTTTTGTACTTTAGATGGATTGTCCGATATATGCAAATCCCCGTTGATCCCTCGGATCAAGAAAAAATGACATTCATATGTCCATATGGGACGTTTGCATATAAACGGATGCCATTTGGGTTATGTAATGCTCCCGCCACCTTTCAGCGTTGCATGACGGCTATTTTCTCCGACATGATTGAAGACTTCATGGAAGTCTTTATGGATGACTTCTCAGTTTTTGGGTCATCCTTTGAAAATTGTCTAAATAATCTCGATAGAGTCCTTCAATGATGTGAGGACACTAATCTCTCCCTTAGTTGGGAAAAGTGTCAATTCATGGTAAGATATTGTATTGTGTTAGGACACAAAGTGTCCGGGGAGGGAATCGCGGTCGACCCGGCCAAGATTGAGGTGATTGAAAAATTGCCTCCCCCAATTAATGTGAAGGGACTCCGGAGTTTCTTGGGTCACGCGGGTTTCTATAGGAGGTTCATTAAGGACTTCTCCAAAATAGCCACCCCCTTGACACAGCTACTCCTCACGGATGCGGAATTTAATTTTCTCCCGAGTGTTTGACCGCATTTAATACGCTCAAAGAAAAGTTAATCCATGCACCGATCATGGTAAAACCAAATTGGGATCTCCCATTCGAACTAATGTGCGATGCTAGTGATTTAGTAGTAGGGGCTTGTTTGGGCCAAAGGGTGGATAAGATTTTCCACCCGATCTTTTATTTCGAGTAAGACCCTCAATGAGGCCCAGCAAAATTATTCAATCACGGAAAAAGAGATGCTTGCGGTAGTTTTTGCATTTGATAAATTTAGATCATATTTGTATTATCAAAAATTATCGTGTATACTGACCACGCAGCTCTTAAGTATCTAATGGCCAAGCAAGATGCCAAACCTCGGTTGATATGATGGATTCTCCTTCTCTAAGAATTCGACATTGAAATAAAAGATAAGAAAGGAGTGGAGAATGTTGTGGCTGACCATCTTTCCCGATTGCAAAATGAGGCGGCCGAGCCTCTTGAACTTGTGGAAATCAACGAAACCTTTCCAGATGAGACACTTTACGCGGTAACCCCTCTCCCTTGGTATGCCGACATGGCAAACTGTAAGGCTGGTAACGTTCTTCCCCCTCACTTAACCTACGAACAGCATAAGAAATTCTTTCACGATGCTAAGGATTACTTTTGGGAAGAACCGTTTTTATTTAAATTTTGTGCTGATAATATCATTCGTAGGTGAATACCGGAAGAGGAGGTAAACCATGTGTTAAAGATGTGTCATACCCAAGAGCCGGGAGGCCATTTTGGCCTAAGTCGAACTATGGCAAAGGTCTTATAATGTGGCTTTTATTGGCCCATCATGTCCAAAGATTCCCAAAACTTTGTCAAATCATGTGACGTTTGTCAACGGAGCGGAAATATCTCCCATAAAAATAAAATGCTCCAATAGGGAATCCTAGTTTGCAAACTTTTTGACGTTTGGGGAATAGACTTCATGGGACCCTTCCCTAAGTCGCATAATAACACCTACATTCTAGTTGTCGTTGACTATGTCTCCAAATGGGTGGAAGCCGTGGCACTTCCCTCACACGATTCCAAGGTGGTAGGGCAGTTTATTAAGAAAAACATTTTTTCTCGGTTCGAGACCCCCAGGGCTATCATTAGTGATGGGGGCTCCCATTTTTGCAACCGGCAATTCGACCAGCTTTTGCACAAATACGGGGTTGCACACCGAGTATCCACACCCTACCACCTGCAAACCAGTGGGCAAGTTGAGGTCTCTAACTGGGAATTAAAACGCATTTTAGAAAAACGGTTAGCGCCTCTAGGAAAGATTGGAGCCTTAAGCTCGACGACGCTCTTTGGGCTTACCGAACAGCGTTCAAAACGCCTATCGGGATGTCGCCCTATCGATTGGTTTTCAGAAAATCATGCCACTTACCGGTAGAATTAGAACATAAGGCGTATTAGGCTTTGATGTTTTTAAATTTTGATGCAGAGGTCACAGGGGAACATCGCCTCCTTCAGCTTAACATCCTCGACGAGTTCCGTTTGGGAGCATACGAAAATGCAAAGCTTTGCAAGGAGCGAACAAAAAAATGGCACGATAAGCACGTGCAGATTCAAGAATTCCAGAAAGGAGATCAGGTCATCTTGTACAATTCTCGCCTCCGATTGTTCCCTGGAAAATTAAAAAGCCGATGGTCGGGGCCACATACGGTCATTAACGCATACCCATCCGGGGCCGTAGAGATCCAAAGTCCCGACGGTACCTCTCAAAAGGTAAATGACCAGCGATTGAAAGTCTACCAAGGTAGAGACCTTCCGCTTCATGCCGAATCCGCATATCTCCAAGAACCCTAAGCACGCACAAGAAAGTCAAGCTACTCCGACTATAAACGTAGCACGGATTGCATTCTCGAACCTCTATATACTTTTCTCTTTTGGTGCAAAAATAAGGACCATGCGGAAGGCCCCACTAGGCAAACCCCGCATGAACCACCCTCTGATAGGAAAAACGGCCTGAAACTTGGGTCACGCGGAGCGTACCTCTGGGTACGCCCCGCGTATTCTAGTCTCTACCACAAAATCACCAAAAATAAGCTTCTCACGCGGAGCGTACCCAACGGCACGCCCCGCGTAAGACCAGACCTGTAAGGTCCTTCCTTTTTAATTTGCCCTTTATTTTGCATTTTGTTTTTGTTTTCTTTTTATTTTCCGACGTCTTTGGAATAAACGCCGTTTTAATCACGCGGATGGTCGTGCAACCTCGCACTTACAGTTTGTTTTGCACTAACAAAAAAAATAAAAATAAAATAAACAAACTTAATTAAACTAATTTATTGGCTCTTAAAATTTTTCGACACACTACCTTCCTCGGAAAATAATTAAAAGTTCTGTTATTTGTCTTCAAAAGTAAATACGTGGAAACACAAAGGATCGGTCTAATTAAGGGATTTAAGTCTTAATTTCGAAACTAGGGAATTTATGCAAAGTCGAGACTCGTACTATACAAAAGCATTGAGTCCTAACCCACGAGTTATCTCTATAATGAAATTTAAAAAGGCAATAAAGACGGGATTTTTGAAAATTTTACGAGAACTTGAAAGTACACAATTTAACCCGAAATTCATGTGAGGTATTTTTGAGCCTAAAAGAGTTCGTATGAGAACTCTATTTCTTTCATAACATTTCGAGAGCTTTGACTTCACTCAACTCATAGAGTTTGCATCTAATATCGGGTTAAGTACACTTGTTTTGGTAAGAAGGGCAATAGATGATAAAACGAACCCAATTAGGTTAATTCTTTTCTAATTAATTTTTCTCGTTTTTCATAAACCTCTAGGAAGCCCCCTTGAGCCTATTAACCGACTTCCTTGCTAACACCCTTCCTAACATATAACCCTTTTTCCTCTTGTTCGAATACCGAACTCAAATGCATCGAAAATACCCGAAATAAGCTAAGTCTCTAATAAGTAAGCATAGTAAATCTTTGAAATCGTTTTTCTGCCACTCTCAAATAAAAAGAAAAAAAATAATAAAACAGAAATGGAGAGCAAATAGAGGCATTCCCAAGCTCCACCCGAGCAATTTCAAAATATATTTTACATGCTTGCTAGGACAAGACAATGGGAAATGATGCAACAACCAAAAGTGTTATTCGGACTCGAGTTTCTAAAAATTAACCACTTGCCGCTAAAAAGCCACCCACATTACAATCCCCCTCCGGGTTCATTTTTAATGTTGCCTAACCATAACATAGGTGGAAAAACCCGGATGAACATGCAAACTCGAGTTGATTTTGAGTAAGTACAAAGAATAGCGTATAAACACCAACCCACCAAAGTTTGAGCGTTGAGAGTGAAATCCCTTGGTGAGGTATAATCGGGTTCTCAAAAGATAATCATCCCCGTTAATATTACCTATTAAGTTTGATCATGGAGGTTTCGAATAAGTTTTGGTCACTCATTTTCTTGCGTAAGTACTTGCTAAAAACTTTTCGTAAAACCTTGGTTTTAAAATCACCGCTTGGTTAAACCAACCGGAGGTTTGTTTCTTAATTGTCTCAATCCCTTGTCTTTCGACTTCTTTTACTTGAGGACAAGTAAAACTTTAAGGTCTGAGGAGGTTGATAGGGACATTTTGTCCCTATCTTTTAGCGTGATTTACGGTATAATTTCGAGCTTAATAAGTAAGTTTAATTACAAAAATAGCATGTTTTCGAATAAATTACAAAATAAAAATAAATTTTATATTTTTAGTTAATTTCCTTAGTTTTTGATTAATTTCAGAAAAATAAACGTCAAGCTAATTCGGTTTTCGAGGATCGTATTTCGCAGGTACAAGTTAGAAACAATCAAGCAATAATTCACAGGACACGCGGGGCACGGAAGCCAGCACGCGGGGCGTAGAACAATGCCCCCAACGCACGACAGTCAATTGCGCGTTCCCACATGGTCAACACCTACCACGCGGGTCGTATGTCCCAATACGCGGGGCGTCCATAGTGTGAATTGAAGACAAAAGTCCCAGGAGCTCAACCATGCGGGGCGTCCCAACGCATATGCGGGGCGTCCAAGGCACAATCTAGCATGAAAAGTTCCAGGAGCTCAACCACGTGGGGCGTACTCCAGTCTACGCAGGGCGTGGTTGAGTCAACGAGTCTGAAATTGGCCCACGCGGAAGAAATTACCAACGGAATGGGCTAAAAATGGCATAGACGCGGGGCGTAGTACCTTCCACGCGGGGCGTGCCTTGTGAAACCTGCAAAAAATAGTGTGAAATCTTACTTGTAACTTGTGTAATTACGATTATACCCCCGAGCTTGATGTGTATAAATAAGAGTGACTAGCACTCATTTCATTCATTCAGACTTTGTATAACTAAACTCTACCACTTTGAGAGCTTGTTCGCTTGTTCCTTCACTCCATCGAAGCTCCGTTCCATCCTCTTCCACCAAGCTCGAGAAGTTCCACCTCCAAGACCTAAGAGACGGCCTTGAGTCTGGTTAGCTAGTTCCAAGGGCCGATTCTTCCCTTTCTACTTGCTAATTAGCTTGCACTCTTCCTATGTACTAGGCTTGGTTGTATTTATATTCTTTTCATTCTATATTTATAATATATGATTTGCAATTCTCGTTTCTCTATACGTGTTGATGTTTACTACTTGTTTTGATATTTGTAGTTGATTATTGTGTAGGGGGACACGATACCCGGCGCCCGTAGGGACGGGTTATCCTTAGGGAACCATATAGGTGCTGCCCTATCGGAAGTAACACACCGGAAACCGTAGGAATTGACAAGCCACGGAACTTGCGGGCCCTAGTTTCTGATCCCCAGCATTAGACACACCATGACTAGGAACCACGTAGTTTAAGTACTTCACGGGTCGGTCCGTCTACACGTAGTCGTCTTTGCAAGAGTAAAGTATCAATCGTATATTTTCGGAGTCATTGCTCTTTATATTTATAACTTATCGCAACCCATAGAGTTCATTTACACAAGTCTGTCTCACCATAGTTTAGGAGTAGTTTGTACTTGTCACCCAAACCAACCTAAAGTATTCACCGCCTAGATAACGAATAGAACCGAGTAGTTTAATACTTGTGGTTATAAATCTCGTGGATTCGATACCCGGTCTTAACCGGATTATTACTTGATACGACGGGGTACACTTGCCCCTAAGTAGTCGCGTCTAGTAGAACCTTCCATTTGCACACACATCTTTTACACCACTCTAATCCACACTTTACACACCTACTAGGCTTTACGTTATCAGATGACAGGCAACATATCAGGGAGGTGGTGCGAGAAATTTACGGGCCTAACTTAAGAGAAGTTTATCGCCCCGAATCTCTTAAACTTTACCCTAGGCGGATTGACCAAAATTTCCCTTTTCCGTATAATTTTAGAATTCCAAACTTTACATTGTTTTCAGGGGAAGAAGGTCAATCCACAATGGAGCATATCACACGATTCACTTTTTAGTGCAGCGGACTTAGCTCGGAGCTCAATTTTGACATGTTTAAACTTCGGCTATTTGCTGGTTCTCTAACAGGGCCTGCATTTTCATGGTATGCTGCATTGCCTGCAGAATATATTGATAGCTAGAGGCGGATGGAGGATGCTTTTTGTGCCCACTTCTACAGGACAGAGCCTGAGGTAAGTATCGCTGAGCTGGCACGTATGGTTCAGCGCCAAGGTGAGTCGGTAGAAGCTTTTGTTAATAGATTCAAACGAATGAGGTATAGATGTCGTGTCAATTTTCCTGAAGTTAAATTTGTTAGGCTTAGCCCAAAGGGATTTAGATTTTGAGAACCGTAAGAAGTTCTAAGGAATAGAATTCCGTGACTTTTATGATCTTATTGCTAAAGTCATGGAATATGAGGAACTGATGCGAGAAGATTATAGGAGAAGAAAGAATTCAGTTGGTAGCTATCACTAGGAAACTCAAAATTATGAGGCTGTAGTGGCCGAGATGGTTGCTACAGGCTCTAAAGTCTGTCCTATGTTAGCCAAGAATTCGCAGGTACTGGAGGTGGTAAAAAGGAACACCAATGTGCAATATACATTCGACACCTCCAAAACAGAGGAAATATTTGATTACCACCTGTAGGAGGAATTCATTACCTTACCCTTCGGACATGTCATTCTGAAGAGGGAGGAGATTCATGGAAGGACTTACTGTAAGTATCACGATGCATGGAGTCATAACACATCCTCTTGTTTTATTTTCAAGAATGTTGTACAGGACAGGATCGACCGAGGAGTTCTCCAGTTTCCGGCAAAGAAAGTGAGCATGGTAATTGACGATGATCCAATGCCAGCAGCGGCAATGGTCAATGCCACCTTCGTGCAGCTCAAGTCCAGCAAACAGGAATTTACGAGCTCAATCCACCACAAGTCTAGCAAAGCTCCAGTGACGCGGCAGGTATGGATACCAAAAGGAAACATACCACCAAAGTCAGTACGGAAAAGACCAAGGAGGACTTGGGGGTAAGAATAAAAATAAAATAGAAACACCCCAACGTCCTCCTAGATTCATTGTTCCATCTGCTACAGTGCTGAAAGGCCAGTGGCAGGTGAATCAGCATAAGAAATTTCCAAGACCTCTCTCAAAAAATAAGAAAAGAAAAATAAGAAAGAGAGAGGCAGAAAAAAGAAAGAAAGAACAGATAGAAGGGTTTAGTACAAGCTTAGCCCGGAAAAAGAATATGAAAAGAAAAAGTCTGATAAAATAAAAGTAGGGGATTTTGTTATCCATATTAGATGTGCAGCTACCTTGTTAATTTTTCCCTCAAGCTTTCGAGGTGAGAGTCCCAAGAAGAGGGTACATGAATGCTCAGATGAATCAAGTGGAGTTACGATTAAGGCTTCGACTGAGGATCGTGTAAAGAGGATTTATTTTGATAAACCTACTCCTAAGATGACACGTGGTGCTCGCAAAGTATATAGCAATTAATAGGACAAGTGTATCCTATCGCAACAAGTAGTATAGTGCTTAAGCACAAGATCGAACCACAGAGACTATTTGTTGCAACTAATTGGTCTCAGGAAGGAAACGTAATCGTTTGGAAGGTTGAATATGTTGTGGAGTGATTAAAGAGATAAATTTCTAAAACAAAAGATGAAAGCGGTTGAAAGGTAGGATTCGAATTAATTGATGAAATGATCTAAGATGGGGATGCTCTTAATTGGATTCCATGTATGACTAACTGGGATTCGGGTGTATATCCTAATGATAATTGACGGCAATCACCTAATTAACCACATGGATATGGTCAATCACATGTAGTCTATTCGCATGCAATCGGTTGACGGCTTGATTAGGCATATAACCTAGGGCATGCCAAGCATTAGGGTTTGTGGTGATTGAGGCTAAAGTCGTAGCCCAGCCATTAATCTGCACTCCTAGTGGTCTCTAGCGAGGTTAGATCATGCTAGTTCCGATTAGACAGTTCCTTGGCCAGGTAACTCCCTATCTGCGATCCTAAATTCATCAGATTCAAGGCATTAGGTTCATTAATTTCAGGCTAGTTGGTCGTCATCGAGTCTCATTCTAGCAATGATCCTATTTCTAATAAACCTAGGACATTAAGTATGCACAATCTGATCAATCGGAAGTGATTCCATACCCTTAAAACCCCAATTATACAAGGTTACACAATCAATTTCATCCCCATCCCAGATAGGATGGGGATTAGTTCACTAACCAAATAATTGATACACAATTCATCAACAAGAATCTCCATTAATTAAAGCAAGCAAAGAGTAAAAGACAGATTTAGGGATTAGAAATCTAAAACCCGGAGTGTCTGATTCTGATTACAACAATGGGGAGAGAACTCTCTCCTCTACCAGTCTTCAATGAATTCCCAATAAAATATGCTAAAACAAAACTATGGTGAAAATATGCTAAAAAGGAAGAGAGAGTGGAGAAGGAAAAGAGAAGGAAAAGGGAAAAAGAAGCCAACCCTAACAAAGGAGGCAAAATGTTCTATTTATAGCCCTCCGAATGTTTGGGGGCGATTTGGGAATTTTATAAGCTAAAATTCGTGCCTGGTTGATGAGAAATCGCTGGGAAATGACTCCCCAGCGTCTCATCTCGTCGAGACATGAGGTGTCTCGACGAGACACTGTGTGTCTCGTCGAGACACCACGCGATGGTTCCCTTTTGGGAACTATCGGCCCGCCTCGTCTCGCCGAGACAGGTGCTAGGGGTCAAAAAACCCTATCTTTGGGTACGGTTTTAGGACGGCTTTTAGCGTTATTTCATGAATAAGCGAGCAATTCCCGCATTTATATGCTTTTGTGTGAGTTAGTTAGAAATTGGATATGTTCTATTTACTTTTCGTTGTTTAGGCTCGTTTTTTTGTTATTTTAGGCAAATATGGCCAAATTGGCATGTACGTTAAATTTTCATTATCTTTTATAGCTAATTGATCTGCCAAAAGTCGCACCAAACGGAGTGTTTACTCAAAATAAGCGATTGGCGGGTCAATTTAGCCTCGGAACTAATGTTATTTGGAGTTTTCGTGCACGTGCAGGCTAAAACAGGAACGGGTTCGGATGAAAGTTGCGTTTCAGGACATCTAGCAGTCGCGCAAGGCGTTATGGGCAATCCCGCTCGTCGAAATGGCCTTTTTGGGGCCGGATCAACGAGCTGGCACTGCCAGCCCGTCGAGCTGGCCCTCGCCGAGCTAGCTCGCCCAGCTCGCTGAGCTGCCCTGCAGGAATCAATCAAAAGAATGATTCCCGATCCCACGAAGTCACGATTGACCCCACGACTTCCCACCTGTAAAAAGAGGGCCCGAACCGCGTCTATAAATAGGAATTTCCAATTGTAAAATAAATATCTTTCATTCTTGTAATTACTTTAGCCTTCACCCTTGAAGAATCCTCTCCACCTCCTCCATCTCCTTCAACCTCCATTGAAGCACCTTCGAAGCTCCGTCCACCGAGGA
Organism: Euphorbia lathyris; assembly: GCF_963576675.1. Taxonomy (NCBI): domain Eukaryota; kingdom Viridiplantae; phylum Streptophyta; class Magnoliopsida; order Malpighiales; family Euphorbiaceae; genus Euphorbia; species Euphorbia lathyris. Next base: position 43,319,365 of record NC_088914.1, read on the forward strand.
TTATTCAAGGTCCGTCCTTAAGACCTAGGAAGCTGGCTGCAGGGTAGACAGGTTCCCTGAAAGGGATTTTCTTATCACCTTTCATCTAATTATGTTTGTACCCTTTGATACAGTCTATGAATCCTAGGCTAATTGTATCCCGTGACAATGTTCTTCATCTTTAATAATATTTTAGCTCTTATTTTGTTCTATGATTTATCTATTTAATATTTGTCTTACGCTTTATTCAATTGGTTTAACTCATTCAAAAGCCCCAAAATCTAGTTGGCATATATTATGAGCTGAATCTGACCTAGTCAGAGCCTAGGAGATTGACGACCTCTTAGTTGATTAAGCCCAAATTGATGAGCCTTAGACCTAGGTTCGGCCTTACAACGGAATCACGCACTAGGGACTTCAGGAGGGTAAGTAGGGTTAATTGCCTTGAATACAAGTGACTTAGATTAGGTTTTTAATCTATTGACCTAATAATCTATCTTCATTATTATCGTTCATACCATGTTCCTTCGGATAATTGCATTAGTGAAAGATCACCTAGGAGTAGTTTAACTTAGATAGGAGTAGAATAACTTAATTAGGAGTAGAATAACTTAGTTCGAATTAGTATAACTTAACTAAGAGTAGAATAATTCAACTAGGAGTAGATTAACTTAATCAAAACAACTCAAAACCCACATAGCCTAGATAACACCTGAGACCAAGTAGCTCGATACTTGCAGGAATAAATCCTGTGGATTCGATACCTGGACTTTCCAGATTTTATTACTTGATAACGACGGGGTACACTTATCCCTTAGTCAGCCTCGCGGTACCGAACGCCGCGAGGCGCGTCAAGTTTTTGGCGCCGTTGCCGGGGATTTATTTCTTCTGCAATATCGAACCAAAGGTCGATTTGTTAGTTTAGGCATTCCTTTGTGAATATCCTTTGTTTATATCGTTTATACCTGTTATATATAATTCTTTATAACTTCTATACTTGTTCATATCTTTTGTATTTGTTCATAACTGTATACTTTTACTTATTAACTTTTGTACTTGAACTTCACTTTTTCTCAGCATTCTCTGATCAATGAATTGGCAAGAAAGAGTCGAGTGGCAAGCTCAAAAGTTTACTATCCCATCAAGACAATACATTCATGCCCTGGAGAATGAGGCTCCCAATCCCTCCATGGCCGAGTTAAATAAGAAAATGGATATCCTGATGGCGAAACTGAGCCTCAACACCAATGAAAGTGTAAGTTTTGTGGGTAATCACCAAAGGTATAATTCTAACCCCAATTCTTACAGCTTTTATGGTAGTGATTGGAGGAGACCTCAACACTCAAATCTGTCCTACGGGAACCCTAACATGTTGAGGCCTCCAAATAGGTTTGTTAATGAGCACAGGGAAAATGAATTGGGAGTGTTTCCTTACGAACAAGCAAGCCAAGTTTCTCCATAACCCTCTAGTTCACAAGATGAGGTGCTGCCCCTTTTGAAAGGAATATCAGCCCGACTTACAATCAATGAGGAGGTTTGCAAGGACTTGAGCAACCAATTGGCTCAAATAAACCATGAGATGCAAGAGCAATCCCGAGATGCTCTCCCAAGCATAAAGGAAAACATAGAAATCCCACAAAGGGAATCAGCTCAAGCCATCTCTTTAAGGAATAACAAAAAGGTAGAACCAAGTCCACTGTCACATGCATCACTCAAGGTAAGTGAGGAACCGGAAGCGGTAAGCAACCCCGGTTCAAAATCTAAAATTCTAAATCATGTGAAAGAGATAAAAGATCAAATCAAAACTTGTGTATCTCAACTACCTTTTCCTCAAAAGTTAGAAAAGTTTAGGTTTGCTTCATACTTAGAAGTTTTCACTCTCTTCGACCTACCAAGAGAATCCAAAAGGGAGCAAACCAAAATTTTTCATAATATGTTTAAATTTGGCCGCTTATTTTCATTAAACTTATTTGAGGCCCCTAATCCGTTTTGTAGGTACGGATTATTTGTTAAGGAATTTGAGTTCCTAACGCGGATAGAAGCTTATACTTAGGAAGGAACTCTATGTCGAGCTAACCGACTATAAAAGTAGCGCTTCTTGGGAGGCAACCCAAGTTTGGATTAAACTTTTTCTAGGTTTGTTTTTCTTTTTAACTCAATTCTAGATTTCTACTTTTAACTTTGGTTAGTAAGTTGTCTTCTCCACCCTAACTTCTTTCACATGTGTTTTATTGTTTTATATGCAATGTTGGAACTTATTGCATGATTTAAGTGTGAGGAGGAGGGGTAGACAAACTTACAAAAATTTGTAATTAGGGAATGTCCTACAGTGATTTGGGCTGCCTTCGAGGATCCTCGCGGTTCTTCATTCTCGTCTCTGTGTAGGGAGCGGTCCTTGTGAACACTCCGACGATCTAGACAGTTAGACGTTCGAGAAGACTACTAAAGGAAATATTCGAAGAGCTTAGGGGTTACCCGATTTAGTAGTGAGTGTGAGAATGCCCCTTTCTTCCCTCTGTTGGGGGTATTTATAGTGAGCTGAGATGTCTTAATGGGCCTTTCTTCTTGGGCCTTTGGGGCCTGTTTGGGCCTTGAGATATTCCGAATCAAGTAGTCCCCCCCCGTGAACAGGTACTTCGAGCATTTTATGCGAGTGGCAGAGGGAGTACCATAAATCAACGTGATCGACTAGGGAAAAGGAGGCAGCGCAAAGTGTTCCGTTTTGAATTTGAAGAGATACCTCAATTTCCATGCTTGTGCTTTAAGGGCTACTGTTGTAGCATTAAATGCAACATTTCCTTATTTCACGCGCCGTCAGACGTCTTGGAGGGAGTGCTTTACCGGCTCCTTTACTTTTTGCCCTAGTATAAATATTGGTGGAATGATTGCTTCTCATCTTCTTTCTGCGATTTTTCTTGGTGATTCGTCTCTCGCAACTGGAATCCCATCTCTGTGACAATTGGGCTACCGTGCCGTGGAGTTCGACCGTCTGTAAGTTTGAGGTGTCCGATTGTTGGCGCTTCTCGTGTTGTCTGGGGAGAGCTCTTTTTTATCGTTTCATCTCTTGCTTTTCTCTCGAAGGTCAGTCACACCTTCCTATTTCTGCTTTTGTTTTGCTATTTTCTTTGGGGAGAGGGAGTATGTCAGAAGGTTCTTCCCGGGGAGCCTTCAGACGATTGTCGCCTGTTACTCCGGGTGATTTCACGCTTCGTGACGCATCACGGACCTGCTCCTCGAATCGGAAGAGGCGGCTAGAATCGGAAGGGGAAAGAAGTTCCCCTGTTGTAAAGGCGAAGAAGAAGAAGTCGGTCGTGCTACAAGCTGTACCGAGTAGGGAAAGACCTGCTCGTGGTGTACGTCTCGAGGTTCTTGAGGTTGTTGTGGTTGTTCCGGACGGTTTAATAACGCTGGCTCGCCATTTGGGTACCTTATACGAAGATATGAGGGCCAAGTTGTGGACGAGGCAAGCGGTGCGGCAAGTATCGATGGCAGGCGTTTTGAGCGGGCAGAGCGTCCGAGGAGGCCAGAGTCATTCGCTGTAGAGGACGCCCATAGTATTATCGTAACCACTGATCTAGCTTCTATCTCTGCGGTTTATCGAATAGGTCAACCGTACGAGTTGACAAGGAGGATCGTGCCCATCATGCGGGTGGGGCAAACGAACTGATGGTTTACAAGGAACAGTTTGAGTCGGGGATGCGGCTCCCTCTTCTTCCTTTCTTTGTGGAGGTCCTGAAAGAGTACGACCTTTGTCCCGGCCAAATTCACCCGAACGGATGGAGGATGATGGTCGGGTTTTATTCCCTGTGTGGGTCAGTGGGATTTCGAGCAACTGGGCTTGTGTTTCGTCAGTTCTTCCGGCCGAATAAAGGACCGCGATCACAGCATGTCACTTTTTATCACCAGAAGTTCAAGGTAATAGGGGATCTGAGGGATAAAGTTAATGAATTTAGGCATCGCTTCCTGCTTGTCCGGAAGCTAGACGGGGACTTTCCATTCCGAGTGGTCTGGAATGAGGATCCTATGGATTCTGGTCGGTGGCTGCGGCCTCGGGAGATGATGGAGTCGGAGACCCAGTTGGTGAAGTATCTGAAGGCCTTGCCTGCAGGGGAGGACCAGAAACAGGATGTGGATGAACTCGTCGGTCACTTCCTTGCCTCAGGTTATTACATCTGGAATCAGTGGCGGATGGCTCAGCTGCGGGGTTGGGTGTCGTCAGACTTTGAGAAGTGGAAAAGAGGGTATAAATTCTCATCCGGTGAGCTTGTCGAGTTGGAGTCGATAACCGTAAACGTTGCTGTTGTAGGTGAGGCGTGTGGGTGGTGTAGATGTGATGGTGATTTTGCTTTTTGTTTGGAAATGTGCTAAGTGTTTGACTGCTTTGTTGTTTCTTTGCAGGTGCTGGGAATCCTCGGATGAGCATGGATTTTGATCCGGATGAGTTCGGCATCGATATCGAGAATACTGAGGAAGCTTTTGATGGTGCTTTGGCCTCTCTGGCTTCATTCTCGTCTCTCGAGGATGCGAATCAGGTGATTCAAAGTATGGGTGGGGTACTCTCCGCAGCTGATGATGGGGATATGGCTGCAGAGGTCCCCGAGGGGCTTCCTGTGAAAGAAAACGAGCTGGTCAAGGCGGGAGAGCAGCTCGAGGTCGTGCTCGACGATAGTTTGGTGGATAAGGGTCAGATTGAGGTTGCGTCGTCTCGAAAGCAAAAAATGAGAAAGGGGAAAGAAGTAATGGGGAGTGAAAAGGAAGGGTTGGTTGCGGACGACGGTGCTGGTGGTGCTAGCGAGAGCTCGAAGCGAACACGTGCCGAGGAGGAGGCCGAATTGATGGCAGTCCTGGTCGACATGGTGGGCGATCATCCGGAGATGGTGAAGAGGATGGACGTGAAGCTGGCTAAGTTTCGCGAGTTCATCATGGGCTTATCGGTGCATGCCGATATGATGTCGTTGGACTTACCGCGGGCGATGGCCCGTGTTGCCCGGGTGCTTGGGGAGTCATTTCGGATGGATGGGGCCTCGAAGATGAATCTGGGGATAGAGACTTTGTCGGCGCTTGGTGTGGTAAGTTCTCCTTAATATGTCGACTTATTTAAAAATCAGAGTCCCACTGTGTTGTTTTGTGTGTAGGCCACCGCGAATGCTAATATGGTATTCGACATGTGCCTAAATGATGAAAAAGTGTTTCGGGAGATGGAGCAGGGTCTGCGAGGTGTTGTGGCCGAGCTAGAGACGGCGAATGCAAAGTTGGCTAGTGCTGGCGAGTTGCTCGAGCGTCATGAAGCCAAGATTGCCAGCTTGTCCGGCCAGCTGGTGGAGGAAAAGAAGAACAATGTCGGGCTGCTGCAGGCATTGTCGCATGATGCCGAAGAGCTGTGCCGCCGTAAGTTGCTGTTGAGGTTGGCCGTGCTCTAGACTCGTTGCCTCAAAGAGAGTTTGGCAGATAAAACCCGTCAGCTTGCTACGTGTCCAAGGAGAAGACGGGCGCTCAGTCAGAGAACGAGAGACTTCGTCGGGAACTTGAGTCAGCGCGGAAAGAGGCAGCTGACCTTCGTGCCTTTGCCAGGCAGCGCGAAGAGAAACTTGTCAAGATGGACCGAATGATGCTGATTGCTGCCGCTCATACTGCTGGATATGCTATTCCTCCCGAGGTGATATTCTCGCCGGACGTTTTTGACAAAGAGGCCCAGGCCAAAGCTGTCGAATTTTGTGGGCGCTTCAAGAAGAAAAAATAGACGAAGATAGTTTATCCCTTTATTGCTTTCCTTTTGCAATGATGTAATCGTACTCTTTCGGATTTTGGAAGATCTTGTTGAATTCTATTATTACATTTCTGCAATTGATCTGATGTTTACTTTTATTGAACTGTCTTTCATGTCTTGTCTTCTTGGGCTATAAATGGGAGCCGATTTTGCGTTTAATTTGGGTTGCTTCTCTTTGCTGGGATTTATTCTTGGTTGCTTTGTGACTTTTCCTTCTTGCTTCATGTCTCTTCGGGATATCGTCGACCCTGCCAGAGTGCTTGAAGTGCAAAAGGCGATATCGGCGATGCCACATCCCTATGTGTACTATCCGCCGAATGGGGATCATGATGTGAAGCGGAAAGCCCGGTATGCCTCCCCGGTGTGGATGAGACGAGGTGCTAACTGTCCAAAAAGAAATACGGAGAGTGAGAGTTCTACGCCTTATACTGGGTCGGTGACGGATTCCTGTGAAGTGGCTGTTAGTGCGTTCTCTTCGACTGAGAAGAAGATTTGGTCGCAAGATGGTATCGGCTTTCTTAACCCTAACGAGACAGTCGCGCCTGTGTTGAATCCGCATCCTTCATGGATTAAGAGGCTCCTTGCCGATGAACTAGAAAGGGTGACGAACCTTCCTCTCGAATCTGAGTATCGACGAGTGGGACGTCATGCTTCACCGTCTCGCTCATACGGCCCGACGTTTGTTGACCCCCTGAAGCCTCGAAGCGTGGTTTTTCTTGAGTTTGCTAAGCAGGGTTATCTCGGGCCTGTTCCGATGAATCCAAATCACCGTGTGACTCATGTTAGTAAGGCGTGCTTGTATCATAGGCAGAATGGACATAATACTGATGAGTGTGTGGATTGGCGAGCAGTGCATCAAGACTTGATGGATGATGAGGCTATCCCTAACCCTGATCGTGTGAATGTGTTGACCTAGTGGATGTTCGGTTTTCTGTTGATGTATTTAGATTTCTATATTCCATATGCGCTTGTGATGTATGTGTAACGTATTCCTCTGTCAATGAACTTTATGATGCTTTTCCCAGTCTTCGAAATTTGTATTCTGGCTAACGGGTTACACCATCGAGGTGTTTGTTTTAGGTGTTCGGGTTATTCGAGGGGCCTTTAAATAACATCTGGTGTTATTGAGCGAGGACCTCATCGGGTAACTCGTGTTTTGATCAATCGTTGACAACATGGGGTTGCTTACGCGATTGCGAATAGGCGTTCGAGATGCTCGAGAAGCCTTTGAATAACACTTAGTGTTATTGGGCGAGGTCCTCGTCGGGTAACTCGCGTTCTGGACAATCGGTGACAACATGGGGTTGTTTACGCGGTTGCGAAGAGGCATTCGAGAAGCTCGAGAAGCCTTTGAATAACACTTAGTGTTATTGGGCAAGGACCTCATCGGGTAACTCGCGTTCTGATCAATCGGTGACAACATGTGGTTGTTTACGTGATTGCGAAGAGGCGTTCGAGAAGCTCGAGAAACCTTTTAATAACACTTAGTGTTATTGGGCGAGGACCTCGTCGGGTAACTCGCGTTCTGATCAATCGGTGACAATATGGGGTTGTTTACGCGATTACGAAGAGGCGTTCGAGAAGCTCGAGAAGCCTTTGAATAACAATTAGTGTTATTGGGCGAGGAACTCGTCGGGTAACTCACGTTCTAATCAATCGGTGACAACATGGGGTTGTTTACACGATTGCGAAGAGGCGTTCGAGAAGCTCGAGAAGCCTTTGAATAACACTTGATTTAGTAAACACGTGATTTTATTTGTCATTGATAGGTTACATGAGCTATTGATAATATTTCTTCAATGTTTGGATGTTCCAACTATTGTCGAAGACCAACCCGTCTAAGGAGGTGATTTTTTAGGCCCCGTTGTGTAGGACCGTGTCAATTATGTAAGGCCCCTCCCATGTCTGTCCTAGCTTTCCTTTGGCGAGCAGAGATTGAGCGGCGGCTGCGTATCGGAGTACGAGGTCCCCTACTTGGAATGTGCGGGGTCATACCCGTTTGTTGTGATATTGTGCCAAACTTTGCTTATGGGCCGTAATGTGGAGCAGGGCATTAAGGCGCTCCTCCTCCAATCGCTCGCTGGCCTCAGTAAGCTCCTCATCATTACTGGCCTGCTCGTAAGTGATTTGGCGAGGAGATCGAAGGATGACTTCGGAGGGTGCCATTGCTTCCACTCCATAGGTTAGGAAGAAAGGAGTTCGTCCCATTCCGGAGTGCGGGGTTATGCGATACGACCATAACACTGCTGGGATGTGGTCGGGCCATGCTTGCCCTTTGTCAAAAAGGCGCGCTTTGATTCCTCGTAGAATCGTTCGGTTGCTGACTTCAGTGAGTCCGTTACTCTAAGGGTGTGCAACCGATGTGTAGCGTCCCCTGATGCCCCATTCGGAGCAGAAGTTGCGGAACTGACTGGAGTCAAACTGTCGCCCGTTATCTGTGATGAAAAAATGAGGGACTCCGAAGCGGTATATTATTGTTCGTTTCAGGAAGCTTATGACGTTGTCGGCGGTTATTTTCACGATGGCTTCTGCCTCAATCCATTTTGTGAAGTGATCGACCGCGACTACAACGAATCGCTTCTGTGCTAAAGCTAACGGAAAAGGGCCGAGCAGATCAACCCCCTATACGGCGAAAGGCCAAGGTGTGATGATGCCTCTGACGAGGGCCGCCTGCGCATGATGGGTATTTGCGTGCATTTGACATGCCTAGCACATGCGCACTATTCAGACCTTGCAATGGACCGAGCACCCTGATGTGAGTTGCAGACTCCCTAGTGTATCTCCTTTAGACAATGATCTCCCCCCTCCTCGAAAATGCAACGCAGCCAAGGCTGGCTGGATGATTTCCGATATAGGATGCTGCCATGCATTGCGTACCGCCAGGATCGTCGAACCACGAGGGATGCTTGAGTCCTATCTTCCGGCAGGGCTCCATCTTCTAGGTATCTGATTATTGGACTCCTCCACCCGTTTGCTGCTGTGTCGGCCGTGTCGATATGTAAAGAGCATTGCGTGGTGATTGCTGGGGCAGCGGCGGTTTCTATAAGGGTATGCGGATCACTAGACCGTTCACCTGCTGCGAGGGCGTCGATTCCATCTGCTTCTTCATTTTCTTCTCGCGGCACGAGTTTTAGGGTGAAAGTAACTCCCTTGCTTTTGAGATCCTCGAGCTGGGACTTGGCAAGCTCCAAGTATCGACACATTGTTGGGTCTTTTGCTTTGTAAGTGCCACTGACGTGGCTGACGATGAGTTTGGAGTCTGAGTACATCGTCAGGTGCCCTGTTACCATTGTCTTGGCTAGTCGGAGGGCCGCGATCAGGGCCTCACACTCTGCTTGGTTGTTTGTGGTTGGAAAATCAAGTCAGACGGTGTATCGTAAGCGGAGGTCGTTAGGTCCCTGAATGGCGATGCCCGTGCCTGCCCGTCCTGGGCCACAAGACCCGTCCACACTCATAGCCCACTGGTTGTTGTTATTAGCTTTATCTTGGGAGAGGTCGTTGGTTGATGACCCGGTGAATTCGACAAGGAAATCGGAGAGTACTTGAGCTTTGATCGTAGTGCGTGGCTCAAAGCGTACATCAAACTGCGACAGTCGGACCGACCAGTTGGTAATGCGACCGGAGACCTCGGGTTTCTAGACTGCCTTTTTGAGAGGGTAATTGGTATTGACGACAACCGTATGCGCTTGGAAATATGGTCGTAGGCGTTCGGATGCTTGTGTAATGGCGAAAAGAGCCTTCTCAACCTCAGAGTGGTACTCTGCCCCCTTGAGCACCCTGCTTAAGAAGTATATCGGATAAAGCTTTGTACCTTCGACTTGAGTGAGAACCACTGCCACGGTTTCATCGACTATGGTGAAGTAAAACTGGATGTCTCAGCCTTGTTTTTGCACTGATAGTAAAGGTAGCGTGGCGAGGAAAGTCTTAATGGAGTTGAACGCCGCCTGACAGTCTGTAGACCATTTAAAGGGATGCTCCTTTTTTATTGCTTTGTAAAAAGGAAGGCAATGCTGTGCCGAGCAGGAGATAAATCGCCCCAAGGCGATGACCCTCCCGTTAAGTCTATGAACGCCCTGTAGATTGTGTGGTGCCTTCATTTTTAAGATTGCCTCGATTTTTATGGGATTTGGCTTAATACCCTTTTCCGAAACCACACAGCCAAGGAACTTGCCACTGCGAATTCCGAAGAAGCATTTCTCCGGGTTGAGTTTGAGGTTGTAATCCCGAAAAATTTTAAACACCTCTGCCAAGTCACGCAGGTGATCGCTTTCATTGGTGCTCAGGACGACCATGTCGTCGATGTATACTTGTACCGTCTTGCCGATGAGGTGAGAAAACATCCTGTCTATCAGCCGCTAATATGTGGCTCCTGCGTTCTTCAGGCCGAAAGGCATTACGTTGTAGCAATATGTTCCTTCATGCGTTATGAAGGAGGTTTTCTCGGCATCGGCTGGGTCCAGGGGTATTTGCTGAAAACCGGCTATGGCATCAAACTGGGATAGGATTTTGCGTCCTGCTGTTTGATCGAGAAGTTGATCTATGTTAGACAGCGGGTAAGAATCTTTGGGAAATGCTTTATTAACGTCGGTAAAGTCTACACACATGCGGTACTTTCCACTGGCTTTCTTTACAAGTACAACATTAGAAAGCCAATCCGGATAGTGAACCTCGCGAATAAATTTAACAGCCAAAAGCTTCTCGATCCTGCCTTGACCGCTGCCTGTTTGTCCCTTGCTTGTACCCGCTTCTTCTATTTTAGAGGCTCGACAGAAGGATCGATATTCAACTTGTGAGTTGCCTGCTCGGGTGAAATGCCCGTGATATCTTTGGTGCACCAAGCGAACACGTCTTAGTGTTTGGTGAGAACGACCTTTATTTCATCGGCCAGCTGAGGCTGTAGCTTAGTCCCGATCTTCAGTGTCTTGCTCTCCCCAACCAGGCAGACTTCGACCGGCTCAATCGGCGTGGGATTGTACCCCCTCATATCCATCAGACCATCCTCAAGATAGAGTGTCATCCGAGGTTGAGTTTCCTCCCATTGCAGTTTCTTGGCCAAGATGCGGTCTCCCTGGATGGTGATCTTGCTGCTTTGATGCGCTAGGGTCAGGCATAGGTCAGAGATGTCAATCACAGCTTTGAGGCTAGCCAGCAGGGGTCTTCCGATGATAGCGTTGTAGGCTAAGGGGATGTCCACCACTACCCATTCGGCGGTGCTTTCTGTCTCTTCACCACCTTCACCGAGGATCGTAGGGAGAGAGATGATCCCTTTAACGGGGAATTCTATCTCCGACAAACCTACCAAGGGAAAGGTTCTCGCGCGGAGAGCAGTGTGGGTATTTTTCATAGCGCGCAGCGTTGTCCAGGTCAGCAAATTTACCGAGCTCCCCGTGTCAACTAGCACCCGGTGCACCTTAAAGCTGGCGATGTTGGCAGTCACCACGAGGGCCTCCGAGTGGCTGGTTCGGAGTGGTGGCTGTAGTGTCCGGGTCTGATCGGCTGTTTTTCTCTTCCGGGAGGTCTCCGGACGGGGGCAGAGCACCAGTGCTCCCTCTCTTATGACATGAATTTCCCCGTGGAACTTTGGCCTCTTTGGTTCCCCCGCTCGGCCAGCATCGCACTGCTTCGGGCTTTGCTCTCTTTGCCTAATGGGTCTTGGCGGGGCACCTTGCTGTGTGATCCGTTCGACTTCCTTCTACAATTGATAACAGTTCTCCGTGGAATGTCCGAAAGATTTTGAAGTTTCTGGTTTTTGCAATACTTTCCTCATGGGTATACTTGTTCGAACTATTACAGTATGAGCCTGGAAGTAGGGCCTAAGGCGGATTGCTGTGGTGACAACGGCCAGCGCCATTTTATCAAGTTTGGAATATCTGGTTTCAGCATCCTTTAATACTTTGCTCACGTAATAACTTGGATATTGCTGGCCATCCTCTTCCCTTATCATGACCGTGCAAACAGCCTTATCTATAACCGAGACATACATGTAAAGATTCTCACCTTTCAAGGGTCGACTCATCAAGGGGGGGCTTCTGCCAGAAACCGTTTGATTCCCTCAAAGGCCTTTTCGCAATCCTCGTTCCATTCAAATGCCTTTTGCTTCTTGATCACTTCATAGAAGGGTTGACATCTATGGGCTGAACAAGAGATAAACCTGCCCAAGGCCACGATCCGCCCGTTAAGACGTTGCACTTCCCTAATATTCTGTGGCGCTTTCATCTCCAGGACTGCCTTGATCTTGTCAGGGTTTGGGCTCACTCCCTTCTGGCTAATCATAAATCCCAAGAACTTTCCATACGTTGCACCAAAGGTATATTTTTCCGGGTTCAGTTTGATGTTGTAACGTCGAAGTACGCCCAGTACCTCCCTTATATCATCTGCATGCTTTTCCACAGTGGTACTCTTGATGATCATATCATCTACATAGACGGAGAAGTTATCACCTTTGCTTTCCCCCGAATATTTTATTCATCATCCATTGATATGTTGCACCCGCGTTCTTGAGTCCAAAGGGCATGACTTTGAAGCAATAGGTGGCTTGGTGAGTCACGAATGAAGTTTTGATTCTATCCGAAGGCTCCATTGGTATCTCGTGATAACTCGACTTCACATCAGTGAAAGAGTACATAGCGTGTCCTGCGGTCCAATCTACTAGGATGTCAATACATGGTAGGGGATAGTTGTCTTTGGGACAAGCTTTGTTGAGATCTGTGAAGTCAATACACATGCGGTATGATCCGCCTGCTTTTTTGACTAGAACCACATTCACCAGCCACTGTGTATAAAGTACCTCTTCGATGGTGTCCGCCCGTTTAAGCTTGGCGATCTCTTCTTCTATCACCTTCTGCCTTTCAGGGCCGTGGTTTCTCTGTTTTTGCACCACCGGTATCGCGTCCTTATCGATGTTGAGTTTGTGAGTGATCACATCTGGACTAATCCCGGGGAGAATCTCATCCTTCCACGCAAAGACATCTTCTGACTCATGGAGAACCTTGGTGATAGCTTCCTTAATTCCTCCTTTTAGCTCTTTAACCATCCGTACCTGCTTTTCATCCGCCATGAGGTACATCTCTGTTTCACCCAAGGCCATTGTGACAAGCTCTTCCTCGTCCTCATCTTTACCCTGTGGGCGAATCATTAACGAGGCTGAATACGTCTCCTGAGCCACTTTTTGGCTTCCTCTGATCATTACACCTCCCTTGGCCGTGGGGATGTAAAGAGTTAAGTGGCGTATGGAGATAAGAGCTGCTGCCTCGGAGATAAAGGGTCGCTCAAGGATTATATTGTAAGCTAACTGGCCATCCAGGATAGAGAATTCCAGATCGCCTTTCCAAAGTTGATCTTCATCTGCTAACTCACAGTCTAATGTTACTTGGCCCTTCGTTTGGATGGTGTGCCCTGTTACTCCCAGGATGTCCACTATGGTGGTTTCCACTTGGATTGGGTCAACCATAAGCTTGGCAAATGCTCCTCTTGTGATGACATTGCACGAACTTCCGGTATCGATCATCACTCTTTTCATTTCCCAGCCTTCCACCATCATAGTAACGACTAGGGCATCCGCATGAGGAGAGATCTCTGGGCCGACATCTGCAAAAGGGCGATTAAGTGATGCCCTGTCTAGAGCAGTGGTTTTTGCCTTTTTCAACATAGGTTGGTACCCAGGTCCGCCAGCTATGACATTGATGGTCCCTTTTGCCTTCTTCTTTTGATCATCTCTGGATCTGTCACCATCTCCCTTCTTGCCATCATTTTGGACGAACCGGTCCAACTTTCCTCTCTCGATAAGCCTTTCTATCTCTCTGGCCAACTCCCAGCATGCGTCTGTGTCATGGACATTTTTCCTGTGGTATTTGCAATAATTTTTGGGATTTTTCCCGGTGTTGGTGTACTCCCCCCCCCCCTTTTGGTTCGGGGTATGAAATGCTCCGCTTGTGCTGGCTGTTCTCAATCCACATTAGCACTTCGCTTTTAGAGGCATTGAGTGGTGTAAAGGACGACATAAATGCCGATTTGTTCTTAGAGCCCCTTCGCCGGTTTCTAGTGGACGAATCCTGGTGCTTGTCCTTCTCTCTATCTCGATGGTGAGATTCGCCTTTGTCTTTCCTAGGCGGAGACAGTGACTCTCGGCGAATGTCATCTACCTCCATAAAGTCCTTGCATCTTTCGATTATTCTGCCATATCTCGGGGCTTCTTTCGAATTAAATCTTCTTGCAGGCTTTTACACGTGGTGTTTTTCACTAGAGCTTCTACTGCCATGGAGACATCCACATCGACAATTCGTATACACAATTTGTTGAAATTGTCTACATATTCTCGGAGGGTTTCATTCGTCTTCTGCTTCAACTCAAAAAGCTTTCGTGATTTGACCGCTGGAGGAATACATCCGGCGAATTTAGCACAAAACTCCCTACTCAATTGATCCCAGCTGTCGATGGATCCGGGAGGTAAAGATTGGAACCAATCATAGGCGGGGCCTCCTAAGGTGGTGATAAACATCTGGCATAAGACCGCCTCACTTGCACGGTTAAGGCTGAGCAACATTCGGTACTTTCTTGCATGGGCCTCCGGGTTGTCCGCACCCATGTAAACGGGTATATTAGGTATTTTAAAATGCCTCTCTGTTTCTTCAGCTTCGATCCATGCTGTGAAGGGCGAATCACGATTAGCGAATGGATTATGTCGGGCGTTCTCTTCATTAATGCGGAGCACCGCAGCTCTAACACGATCATCAAAATTTTCCGGACCCCTAAGGCGTCCTCTTCGTGGCGATCTACTCGGAGAAGATGAAGAGCTGGAGCCGGACGACGGATCTGATGGTGAACGCCCACCTCCACCACCCTGTCCTCCAGGAGGAGCTTGACCGTTATCCCCTCCGTGGTCTCCTAGAGGAGCGCGTCTATCCTCTCCTTGGTTTGGTGGTGGCAGTGGCCTCTCCGGACGCGGCGTCTCTACTGGTCTCTTGCTTTGTCTACGACCAGTAGATGGGGGTGATCTGCCCCTACGGGAAGATCTCTGTCTCGGGGGCGAAGGTGATTTTGACCGCCTACTTTTCCCCTTTCTCTGCTTTTTGTGCCTTCGACCGTCTGGTCCGCCCTCAGGGAGACTCGATTGCGGGCGACTTGGGATACCTGATCCGCCCGGATTTATCCCCTGGCCTGCGGATCCTCTAGGGAGAGTTTGGTTATCCCTTTGACTTCCTCCTGCGCTATCAGGAAATAATTCCCGATTGATTGGCCGTTCACCAAACGGTAATGTGGTGGTCACCAAGGAGTCCGTAGTGTGAACTTGAAGAAATGAAGAGTTATGGGCATTCGATCCTATAGCCGCCTGCGGCCACTGAGATATCGTAGACGTGGGTGTCATACTCCAAAGCGGGGGAATGATCATGAATGACCATAGTCGATTACCCATCTCAGGTCCAAACTCTCTTCCTATTGCTTCCGCACATATGTCGATGAATGCGTCCGGTGGCACACTCCCTTCAGCTTGCATCGTGGGAGCACTTGAATCAGCGCGACCAGCACTGGTTACAGGTTGGCTTGATGGTGTTACCAATGGCGTTTCAACCCCTGAGGTGGGGTTCTGTTCTCCATTCGTCATATCTTTTTAACGTGAACGAAAACCCTTTATTTGATTAAGGATTCCACCTTCACCGCACCAATTGATGACTAGTGGAGAATTTCCGATAGGTTTCCGTCTCTGTGGGGCGTCGTTTGGTTCGACGGGGGGAAGCTCCGATGCCAAAGTCTGTATAGAAGAACAAGAGAACAAACTGAATTGACAAAGGGTAAGTGAATGTGTACCTTGATAGCATGAGATGCAAGCTATATATGTAGTAGTGAAGTGGTAACCATTTGTAACTAGAAAGTCTCCATTAATGCTCCATTAATGGCGGTTACTAGTTTCCTTTAAGTATGCAGGTTAGCTTATTGATAGCTTATTAATGGTCTTTATTGCGGGATCGGCTCAGCTGTTTCAATGGCGGGTTGAATGGTTATGACGATTCGCCTCAGAGGTTCACCCGCTGATCTCTGACGGTGAGGTGTTGATGATCCGCCTGTCGAATCTCTTTGCTTAATACGCTCTGATACTCCGGTATCAGATGATCAACACGTGGCGCTCTAGGCGAATATCTCTTTTGATCCTTGGGATAATATCACAACGGTATCACACCTTAAAGCTGGCGATGTTGGCAGTCACCACGAGGGCCTCCGAGTGGCTGGTTCAGAGTGGTGGCTGTAGTGTCAGGGTCTGATCGGCTGTTTTTCTCTTCCGGTAGGTCTCCGGACGGGGGTAGAGCGCCGGTGCTCCCTCTCTTATGACATGAATTTCCCCGTGGAACTTTGGCCTCTTTGGTTCCTCCGCTCGGCCAGCGTCGCACTGCTTCGGGCTTTGCTCTCTTTGCCTAATGGGTCTTGGCGGGGCACCTTGCTGTGTGATCCGTTCGACTTCCTTCTGCAATTGATAACAGTTCTCCGTGGAGTGTCCGGAAGATTTGTGGTATTTGCAGTTTTCCTTCTTGATGCGGGTCTTCTCTTTGTCCGCCTGCGGGTCAAGTGTGCGTATCGCCGAGCTGGGTTCTGAGTGACATAGTGCACATCCTTTCCTCAGGACCGGTCACCTCTGCGCTCTGAGTTCATCGACTCTACACGCGCGGGGAAAGGTAAAGGGGCCTCCCTACGGGCCCATCCTCCGTCTCGGGCCTCCCCGGTCAGCTTGCCTTTCTCTTCTCTCCGCGAGTCTCCTCTGGCTTTGTCTTTTTCCGATTCCTCGTACCCTGCAAGTCGATCACAGTCGTCGTACCGGACGAAGGTCTGTGCCATGGTCATGAGCTCTTCGAAGGATCGGGGCATCTTTCTGAAGCACTTTTGTTTAAGGGGCTCGCACGAGGTGCCTTTTGCGAGGGCATTGTGGGCCACTTCTAGATTGAGGCCTTTGACCTGAGAGGCCATGTGGTGGAACCTGGAGAGGAAATTTCGCAGCGGCTCGGTCGTCCGTTGTTTGAGCCCATTGAGGTCCGAGCTGATCTTCCT
Source organism: Euphorbia lathyris (assembly GCF_963576675.1). Lineage (NCBI taxonomy): Eukaryota > Viridiplantae > Streptophyta > Magnoliopsida > Malpighiales > Euphorbiaceae > Euphorbia > Euphorbia lathyris. The sequence goes on from NC_088914.1 coordinate 43,336,145, forward strand.
TACCTTTGCTGCTGCGGCGAACCTAGAGAGAAAAAGGTCTTTTAAGAGGTCGAAGGAATCGATTGACTCGAGAGCCAGTCCTCGATACCACTCCTGCGCACTCGCGGAAAGTGTGGTGGGAAAAACCTTGCACATGATGTCCTCGTCCATGGAGTAGAGGTTGATGGTGCTCATAAAAGAGGCCATGTGATCATTCAGGTCTTCGGTTCCCGAGTACTGGGACAAACGCGGGGCTTTCCAATCACGAGGGAACCTCGTTTCAATGATTCTCTGCACCAGTGGAGTTTTGCTGGAGGTGATGCTTCCCCCCATCACTCCCCCGAGCGCCCTCTTGTCCAAAAATCGCTGGATTTTCTGCTCCAGTAGGTCCTCGTCTCCGGTGGTTGCTGGTCCCCCGGATGTCGCACCTCTTGCTCCTAGTGAAGTCGCGGCGGGTTCGTGTTGCCTGTCGGGGAGCGCCTCCAGGGGGGTTGATCTGCCCGCAACCATGCTTGTTTGCTGTGGTGTTGCGGCCTCCTTGAGGTATTGCCAGATTTTAGCGTTCTCCTCCTGCAGGCTTTGTTGCTGCTCCATGACCTTCATCTGAGCCGCAGTGTGAATGGCCTGAGTCATCTGAAAACCTCGTATGGCGCTGAGGAGTTGCGAGGTGTTGTACGCTCCTTCCTCCTCGGGATCCACTTCCTCCATCAGCGGAGCCAGGTTCCTGGGAGAAATTAGGGTGGACAGCGTGGGACGTGCTTCGCTGGTCATGGAACTAGTGGCAGCGACGTTTTGTACTCTGGTCGGAGTGGACTCAGTTGGCGTCTGCATCTTGCTGAACACTTTGAAAATCACTTGTAGTCCACGATCACCGCACCAAATAATTAGGGAATGTCCTACAGTGATTCGGGCTGCCTTCGAGGATCCTCGCGGTTCTTCATCCTCGTCTCTATGCGGGGAGCTGTCCCTGTGAACACTCAGACGATCTAGACAGTTAGACTTTTGAGAAGACTACTAAAGGAAATATTCGAAGAGCTTAGGGGTTACCCGATTTAGTAGTGAGTGTGAGAATGCCCCTTTCTTCCCTCTGTTGGGGGTATTTATAGTGAGCTGAGATGTCTTAATGGACCTTTCTTCTTGGGCCTTGAGATATTCCGAATCAATTTGTAACAAAAATTTGTATAATTTTTAAATTTTTATTGCGTCGTGTCTAGTTTAGTTTAACGTTTTTGGGTTTTATTTATGCTTCTTTTATGTTTTTGCATGTTTAGGACCTAAAACCGTGAACCTCCTTCGAATCTAAACTTCTTTATTTGTCCTTGAGGGCTGAGAACCAAATCTAAGATTGCATGACAACTAGTTTAGGTGTAGGACACAATCCTTGTATCTGTCAAAGCATGAGCTAAAGTTTGCATTTAGACCCTACTTTTGAAGAAATGCTAAAATCATTACTTAGGTAGATAACTTAAGAATTGAAGACATCTGATATTAAACTTGAGTTTGGGGAGAACTAGTAAGCACAAATTTGAAACCCAAGAACTGTGAGTTGAATTTGAGCCCAAGAGCGAACATCAAAAAGCTCTTTTTCTTGACATTTTTGTGTGAATGCTTTGACTTGTGGAAAGATTACAGATTTTGCACCTAATACTGAGTTGAACCTACATGCGATGATTTGAGATGTTAAACGATGAATCAGCCTCATTAGAATTAACCTTTTCTTTACCTTATTTTCTCTTTTTCATCTACTCTAGGAAGCCCCTTTGAGCCTGTATTTTTGTATCTTGTAGTTTTTTTCTTTCATTCTAACCCAATTTTTGCAAACCATCACTTGGTTTGTTACTTAACCCGAGTTTTTGCAAAGCTGGCATTGAGCATTTGTTTTCTTCTAGCGCTTTTATCTTTGTTTATGGCACCATAGTAGCAAGCCAAAAGGCTAAGAAGTGAATGAACATTACTATTGATAGGGGCGTTTCATCCCTATCTTTTAGCGTGATTTACGGTTTAATTTTAGATGAAATAAATAAGTTTAATTGCAAAAATAGAATGTTTTAATAAAATAATGAAATAAAAATAAAATCCGTACTTTCGGTTAATTATCTTTATTTTTTATTAATTTAGAAAATAAAAACGTCAAGCTAACTCGGCTCTCGAGAATTGTATTTCAGGTACGAGTAAGGAGCAAAAATCCACCGACATACGCGGGGCGTATCACTCTTCACGCGGGGCGTGGAACACTTAGTCAGAGATAATTGCTCAATCCGCAGGCACCACGTGGGATTCAACAACTGATACGCGGGACGTACCCCAATCTACGCGGGGCGTAAATGCAATGATAAGGCCCAATCATGAATGTCAGACTGCATGGCCTCCTAAATCAACCATCGACACGCGAGGCGTGTTTTAGGATACGCAGGGCGTAAATGGTGTATTTCGAGCTCTTTAAAGCCAGGAGCTCAAACACACGCGGCGTATATCAATATACACGGGGCGTGGTTGAGACAAAAAAATCCGAATTAGGTCCACATGCAGGAAATTATTGAAGGAATGGGTCATTACGCGGGACGTCTTCTACCCCACGTGAGGCATGTCATGGGAAATCTGCAGAAAATCATGTTCCTCCATGCTTGCACCTTGTGAACTTACAATTTTACCCCTAGCTTGATGTGTATAAATAAGAGTGACTAGAACTCATTTAGATAGCTTTGGACATACAATTCTTGTTATAGATTAAGCTCTTGCTACATAGTTTTAGATTTTATTTTTAGATTTTACATAGCAAAACTCCCTCACCTTGAGAGCTTGTTCGTTGATTCCGGCATTCCGTTCGTTCCATCTCCGTTCACCAAGCTCGAGAGTTCCACCTCCAAGTCCTAAGAGATGGCCTTGAGTCCGGTTAGCTAGTTCCGAGGGTGGATTCTTCCCTTTTCAATTGCTAATTAGCTTGTACTCTTCCTATGTACTAGGCTTGGTTGTATTCCATATTTACATTCTCCATATTTATAATTTATGATTCATAATCTCTTTTTCTATATATGTGTTGATGTTTATTGCTTGTTTTGATATTCGTAATTGATTATTGTGTAGGGGAACGCGATTTTCGACGCCATTCGGGCTATCTTTAGGGATTCATATAGGTGTTGCCTTACCGGAAGTGACGCTCCGAAAACCGTAGGAATTGACAAGCCACGGAACTTACGGGCCCTAATTTCTAATCCCAAGCATTAGACACGCCTTGACTGGGAACCACATAGTCTAAGTACTTCACGGGTCGGTCACACTACACGTAGTCGTCATTGCAAGAGTAAATCATTAATTGTATATATTGGGAGTCATTGTTTATCGTATTTATAACTTATCACCATCAATACCACTTCGTAGAGTTTTTGTTATGTAAATTTGTCTCACCCGTAGTTAGGAGTAGTTTGTAGTTGTTCCCCGAATCAACTCAAAGTATTCACCGCTTAGATAACGTATAAAACCGAGTCGTTTAATACTTGTAGTTATAAATCCCGTGGATTCGATACCCGGTCTTAACCGGATTATTACTTGATACGACGGGGTACACTTTCCTCTAAGTAGTAGCGTCTAGTAGAGATAGAGCATTTAGAAAGATCACATCCATAGTCATAACGAACTTATCATAATATACATTTCATAAGCTCTACCTAGGCGCCGCGCACATCAACTATCCAAAAGAAAAAAAAGAGAAAAGAAAAAGAAAAGAGATGAACAAAAGAAGGAGAACCCTAGCTCCCAGTTCTTAAAATTAGAACGTCTCAGAAAAATATATGTGAATAAAAAGCTCAATCACTTCGCAATTTGCTAAAGCCATTTTTAAACTTTGTTTTTCTAGTGCTAGAACTCCTAACCTTTGTTGTACCGTTAACCCTCTAACCACATTACAACCCCAATTCGAGGTTGTTTTTTATACCATCGGAGTCATATAGCATAGTAGAGGAACTCGGATGAACGTGCAAAATCAACGTAATCCTAAGCAAGAACATAAGCCGAGAGTAAACACTTTAGCCACCAAAATTGTGTGAATTGAGTGAACTACCTATGGTGAGGTGTTTTACTTAGCTATCCCCTTAAGCTCGTTTACTTGAACATGTGTCCTTTCTCTTAAACATATGACCTGTGATAATTGAAATGCGGCTTTTGGATATCGTGTCTCTACTTTGTAATTCCGAATGCATGTAATTACAGATGCTCGAAATTGTGTCAAGCACCTAGTCAAACCAGGAGGTTTTCTAGCTTGCTTGTGATTGCGGGTTTAGTTTTTTAGTTTACTTGGGGACAAGTAAAGTTTTAAGTGCGAGGAGGTTTGATAGGGGTCAAAAACCCCTATCTTTGGGTACGGTTTTAGGACGGTTTTTAGCGTTATTTCATGAATAAGTGAGCAATTCTCGCATTTATATGCTTTTGTGTGAGTTAGTTAGAAATTGGATATGTTCTATTTACTTTTCGTTGTTTAGGCTCGTTTTTTGGATATTTTAGGCAAATATGGCCAAATTGGCATGTACGTTAAATTTCCATTATCTTTTATAGCTAATTGATCCGCCAAAAGTCGCACCAAACGGAGTGTTTACTCAAAATAAGCGATTGGCGGGTCAATTTAGCCTCGGAACTAATGTTATTTGGAGTTTTCGTGCACGTGCAGGCTAAAACAAGAACGAGTTCGAATGAAAGTTGCGTTTTGGGACATCCAGCAGTCGCGCAAGGCGTTCTGGGCAATCCCGCTCGTCGAAATGGCCTTTTTGGGGCCGGATCAGCGAGCTGGCTCGCCCAGCTCGGCGAGCTACCCTGCGAGAATCAGTCAAAAGACTGATTCCTGATCCCACGAAGTCAGGATTGACCCCACGGCTTCCCACTTACAAAAGGATACGAATTATGTCAGAAAGAGGGCCCGAACCGCGTCTATAAATAGGAATTTCCAATTGTAAAATAAATATCTTTCATTCTTGTAATTACTTTAGCCTTCACCCTTGAAGAATCCTCTCCACCTCCTCCATCTCCTTCAACCTCCATTGAAGCACCTTCGAAGCTCCGTCCACCAAGGATTATTCAAGGTCCGTCCTTAAGACCTAGGAAGCCGGCTGCAGGGTAGACAGGTTCCCCTTTCAGGGATTTTCTTATCACCTTTCATCTAATTATGTTTGTACCCTTTGATACAGTCTATGAATCTTAGGCTAATTGTATCCCGTGACAATGTTCTTCATCTTTAATAATATTTTAGCTCTTATTTTGTTCTATGATTTATCTATTTAATCTTTGTCTTACGCTTTATTCAATTGGTTTAACTCATTCAAAAGCCCCAAAATCTAGTTGGCACATATTGTGAGCTGAATCTGACCTAGTCAGAGCCTAGGAGATTGACGACCTCTTAGTTGATTAAGCCCAAATTGCTGAGCCTTAGACCTAGTTTCGACCTTACAATGGAATCACGCACTAGGGACTTCAGGAGGGTAAGTAGGGTTAATCGCCTTGAATACAAGTGACTTAGATTAGGTTTTTAATCTATTGACCTAATAATCTATCTTCATTATTATCGTTCATACCATGTTCCTTCGGATAATTGCATTAGTGAAAGATCACCTAGGAGTAGTTTAACTTAAATAGGAGTAGAATAACTTAGTTCGAATTAGTATAACTTAGCTAGGAGTAGATTAACTTAATCAAAACAACTCAAAACCCACACAGCCTAGATAACACCTGAGACCAAGTAGCTCAATACTTGCAGGAATAAATCATGTGGATTCGATACCTGGACTTTCCAGATTTTATTACTTGATAACGACGGGGTACACTTATCCCTTAGTGAGCCTCGCGGTACCGTACGCCGTGAGGGGCGTCAACAGGCTATGTCTCGAAGAGACGAGGGCCTGTCTCGATGAGACAGGTAGTGTCTCAGCGAGACAGCGCTGAAATTGGCAGCTCCTCTTTGGAAAGTAACTGTTTCGATCCCTAGACTTCCGAAATTCGCTCCAATAGGCCCTGAATTGTCCTGAAATGCTTCAAAAGGCACGGGCCTAGTTCGGAAATGCTCAAATAGCCCTGGAAACACCTAAAAATACCGAAAAGACTATAAATAACTGAAATTACTAGTTTTAATTAAAAGATAACAAAATGATACTGAAATTAAAAGGAAATAAAGCAAAAACGAACTAAAAGGATCCTGAAAACCCTATACAAATGGGACCTATCAGCCTCCCCACACTTGAATCTTGCTTGTCCTCAAGCAAGAAAGAACCAAAAGCAGCGAAAAATCAACAAATAGCTCACGTACACGGACAAGGATCCATTGCACTTTTATTATCATACGGTTTCAGACTACTCAAGTTGCAATTAAAAACAAAGTGAACCTCAAAATAATCTCCAAAACTGATCAAGTAATTTTACCAACCAACGCTTTGCAAAAACGAAAGGCGAGGACTAAGATTGCTAGCTCACAGGTGGTCGCTCTTGCACTCAAGTGTTTAGGTAAAATATACATACGGTAAACGCTCTATAGTTCATTGCACAAAATGGTCACGTTGGGATTGCATCATCCATCCGGTCGAAATTACGCATCATAACTAAACAAGATTATAGGTCTTTACAGGGTTGTAACAGGGCTAAAGGTTCGGGGGTAGGAAAAAGGGAATTTAGGCAAAAAGTTAATGACTCAACTAGCTAGAATTTTGGCAAATTGGCACTTTTCCACTATGTGCGAGATAAAAGCTCAAGGTTGTTTTTATTTTCCAGTTTGGGAAGCAACTAAAGAATATCTTTTATGCTTTCCTCTACAATTTATTCGGTTCCCTTTTTTTTCATAGAGGGGACAAAGAGTCAATGTCGTTGGGTTACTTTTTCTGTATAGGATTACAACCTTTCTATTGTAGCTAACGGAAATTTTAAGGGTGTGTGCCCAAGGATTTTCGAAATTGAGTCAAATAACTAGGGTGAGAAAGGGTATTTAGGAAGGCTAAGGGCTTGTAACTAGGTTGATCAAAGAAAAGGGGTAAATAAGGCTCAAAGGGGCTTATCTAGTGGAATTGGTAAGGGATTTTGGCTAATCAAAGAAAAGGCTAAGTTCACAAGGGGTTATACCTAGATTGCCTAATCATTTCAAGTTCAATTATAACACAACATTCAACTAGTATTGGATGCAATTCCTATCAGCATAATGACGATAACTGTATCCCACACCTAAGAGATCAATTGTTCCTAAAAATGAGTCTAAAATATTGACCTTTAGGCTCTAACTCACAATTTAAGGATTATTTGTAACAATCCTAGCCTCACCTAACGAATCGTTCCATGTCAATCTTAGTTAAATGACACTCTTTGGAGACTCAAATGTTGTTCACAAGTTTTTGCATGCATCAATTTCAACTGAGCTTTCAGACTTTTAGGGCACAATTTCAACTTTAATGTCAGGATTACTAGATGCATCAAAATCAACTGCCTAGGATTCTTTTTATTCCAAAACACTAAAAGAAAATACAAGAAAAAACACAAAACTCAGAAATCCTAAAGGCTAACAAGGAAAACAAAAAGTAGGAAAAATCCTAAGAAAAACATGCATATTTGTACATGTACATAATGCCCTATCATATTGTCTCCTCCCCCACACTAAATCATGCATGTAATTCCAACAGATGCATATTTATAAGAGTGAACCATAAGTGAAAGAAAAGAGATAGGATAGGAAAACTCCCTCAAGGGGCGTCTATGTAACGCAGTGTCTCCACTGCGCCCAAGTTATCTTCATAAATTTTCAGACGTTGCCCGTTGACCTTGAAAGGGGCATTATGGCCATCCGTGATCTCAACTACGCCGGAAGAGAATAACTGGGTGACCTCGAAAGGTCCATACCACCTCGACTTCAGCTTACTGGGGAATAATCGCTGCCTGGAGTTGTACAATAAAACCTTATCCCCTACATCAAAATGGCGTTTGGTTATTCTCTTGTCATGCCATCTTTTCGTCTTCTCCTTGTAGATTCATGAATTCTCATAGGCACCAAGCCTGAACTCTTCCAAGGCATCCAGCTGCAATAACCGTTTCTCACCTGCAGCTCTTGTATCAAAATTTAGAAAACGGGTAGCCCAGTAGGCTCTATGTGCGATTCTACAGGAAGATGGCATGCCTTACCGTAAACTAGCCTGAATGGGGACATGCCAATTGGCGTTTTAAACGCGGTCCTGTATGCCCACAAGGCATCATCTAATTTGAGAGACCAATTATTTATAGAGGAATTAACAGTTTTTTCAAGAATAGCTTTGATCTCTGTTGGACACTTCAACTTGACCACTGGTCTGGGGATGATACGGGGTAGCCACTTTATGGGTGACCCCATATTTATGCAGGACCTGTTTAAAAGCCTGGTTACAAAAATGAGACCCGCTATCGCTAATAATGGTGCGAGGGGTGCCAAACCGGGTGAAGATATTCTTTTGCAAGAATCGGATGACAGTTCGTGCATCATTACTAGGCAAGGCAACAGCCTCCACCCATTTAGAAACGTAGTCCACGACTACAAGGATGTACTCGTTATTAAACGATTTCGGGAAGGGTCCCATGAAGTCTATCCCCAAACATCAAAGATTTCACAGACTAGAATTGGTTTCATAGGCATGGCATGTCTCTGTGAAATGTTACCAGTTCTCTGACATTTATCACAATTTTTAACAAAATTAAAAGCGTCATGGAAGATGGTGGGCCAATAGAGCCCACTCTGGAGTACCTTAGCTATAGTTCTGTCTGCGCCATGATGGCCACCTACCTCTTTGGAGTGACAGAATGCAAGGACAGAAGCTATCTCTTCTTTAGGAATGCACCGGTGGATGATGTTGTCGCCACAGACTTTGAATAGGTAGGGGTCGTCCTAAAAGTACTGCTTCGCGTCGTGCAGGAATTTTCTCCTCTGCTGGTAGGAGAACTCTAGAGGGATCAGCTTTCCTACAAGGAAATTAGCAAAATCAGCGAACCAAGGGACATGTCTTATTGACAATAAGTGTTCGTCTGGGAATGTCTCTTGGATGTCTGCATTTGTTTCAGCATCCACCTCCTCTTGTTCTAATCTGGAGAGATGATCAGCAACCACATTCTCGACTCCTTTCTTATCTCGTATCTCCAGATCAAATTCCTGCAGCAACAGGATCCACCTAAGGAGTCTAGGTTTGACATCCTGTTTAGAAAACAAATACCTCAGTGCAGCATGGTCAGTGTAAACAATAACTTTTGAAAGCACCAAATATGAACGAAACTTGTCAAGTGCGAAAATCACAGCCAATAACTCCTTTTCTGTGGTAGTATAATTTAATTGAGCATCATTAAGGGTTTTACTAGCATATGAAATTGGTTGGCAAATTTTATCCACATTTTGACCTAAGCATGCACCTACAGCTGTGTCACTGGCATCACACATGAGCTCGAATGGTAAATCCCAATTGGGACTAACCATTATGGGAGCTTTAATCAATTTATCTTTTAAAGTGTTAAAAGATTCAAGACATTCAGGTGTGAAAACAAAATTGGCATCCTTCAGTAGCAATTGGGTCATAGGCCTGGCAATTTTACAGTCTCATGATCTCCTAATTTTCTCTTTTTAGAGATCAATTCTTTCAAAAAAATTCCATACACAGGCATATTCTCAAGAAGTTCAAGAAACGGAAGGTTAATCTCTATTTTCTTAAACACATTCAACATCTTGGAATAATCCTTGTCTAACTTAGCTCTCCTGGAAGTAGGATAAGGCAAGGTCACCTGTGTTGGTGGTACATCAGTGTCAGTTATCGAAGCTGGATGAGAAACACTTACTTGTGGAGCAGACGGGGTAGACGAGATATTACCAGGAATGGGGTCTGAGGACTCATCTCGTTGAGGCACAAAATCTGGTCCACTTACCTGTGTTCCGCTCCTAAGCGTGATTGCTCGTGCTTCCTCTTCTACCAATTCACTGACCTGTGTTTGAAGTCTTTGGCAGAAAGCTTCATTGTGTGCCAACCTACCTTCTATGGCACTCAGGATCTCTATCAGAACATCTATACTTCTCTCCAATTCAGTCTCAGAACCTGAACCTCGGTATCTGTCCTGCAGCCAATGCGTGCTATTTGACCCATACTGTTTCCGATAATGGATCTGTTCAAGTACCATTGGGCACTCCACGCTCTTGTGCCCTCCGCTGCAAACCTCACAGCTTGCTACTGGTTCTGGTGATTTCAGGTGACTTCCCAGCAGATCCACTTTTTCTGTAAGTGCTGCTATCTGAGGATTTGATTCTGAAGATGTTCTAGGGAACTCCTCGGCTGTTGTACCTCTTCTCGGAGCTGGCTTCTCAACTTGCCAATATGCACTCCGTTCAGCTAATTCTTTCACCAGATTGTTAGCCTGAACTGCAGTCTTGTTGAATAGATTTCCTCCCGTTGCTGCATCAAGAAAGGCACGGCTGACAGGAGATATTCCTGAATAGAACATGTCAACAAGCTGGTACCGCTGGTAACCATTGTGGGGGCACCGTCTTAACAACCTTTGGAACCTCTCCCAGGCTAGATGCAGGTTCTCACTGTCGGACTGCCTAAACAAAGTGATTTCACTTCTGAATTGTGCAGTCTTTGATGGAGGGAAGTACTTTGCTAGGAACGCTGATACTGTAGTGTCCCAGTCAGTGAGAGAGCCTGGCTCGACGGATTGTAGCCATTCTGCAGCTTCTTCTTTCAAAGAAAATTTGAACAGCTTCTGGAAGATTTGTTCAGATGTGACGTCTTCGCACTTGAAGGTGCTGCAATATTCCACGAATTTGTCAAGATGTGAGTTAGGATCTTCGTAGTAATCCCCACCGAACTGTCTCGAGTTCTGAATCATCTGAATCATTGCTGGTCTGATTTCAAATGACGTTGCTGTTATTGCTGGGTCGAGGATGCCAGAGGTGCTTGTAGGCCGCTTTGCCTTCAATAACTCCATGACTGAAAGATCTTCGGCCATTGTGTCCTCCTTTTATGTCCTGCAAGAACAGTTTCAGCTTAAGAGTCAAGATGCAATGACGAGTGATCCGTAGATCCTCGGTCCTAGGAATTCCAAACAATTATATAAACCTCCCACTAAGAGTAAACTAGTTATAAACAAAAATAGTCCCTGACAACCGCGTCAAAAACTTGGTGCTCGCAAAGTATATAGCAATAAATAGGACAAGTGTATCCTATCGCAACAAGTAGTATAGTGCTTAAGCACAAGATCGAACCACAGAGACTATTTGTCGCAACTAATTGGTCTTAGGAAGGAAACGTAATCGTTTGGAAGGTTGAATATGTTGTGGAGTGATTAAAGAGATAAATTTCTAAAACAAAAGATGAAAGCGGTTGAAAGGTAGGATTCGAATTAATTGATGAAATAATCTAAGATGGGGATGCTCTTAATTGGATTCCATGTATGACTAACTGGGATTCGGGTGTATATCCTAATGATAATTGACGGCAATCACCTAATTAACCACATGGATATGGTTAATCACATGTAGTCTATTCGCATTCAATCGGTTGACGGCTTGATTAGGCATATAACCTAGGGCATACCAAGCATTAGGGTCTGTGGTGATTGAGGCTAAAGCCATAGCGCAGCCATTAATCCGCACTCCTAGTGGTCTCTAGCGAGGTTAGATCATGCTAGTTCCGATTAGACAGTTCCTTGGCCAGGTAACTCCCTATCTGCGATCCTAAATTCATCAGATTCAAGGCATTATTAGGTTCATTAATTTCAAGCTAGTTGGTCGTCATCGAGTCTCATTCTAGCAATGATCCTATTTCTGATAAACATAGGACATTAAGCATGCACAATCTGATCAATCGGAAGTGATTCCATACCCTTAAAACCCCAATTATACATGGTTACACAATCAATTTCATCCCCATCCCAGATAGGATGGGGATTAGTTCATAACTAGACTAACCAAATAATTGATACACAATTCATCAACAAGAATCTCCATTAATTAAAGCAAGCAAAGAGTAAAAGACAGATTTAGGGATTAGAAATCTAAAACCCGTAGTGTCTGATTCTGATTACAACAATGGGGAGAGAACTCTCTCCTCTACTAGTCTTCAATGAATTCCCAATAAAATATGCTAAAACAAAACTATGGTGAAAATATGCTAAAAAGGAAGAGAGAGTGGAGAAGGAAAAGGGAAGGAAAAGAGAAAAAGAAGCCAACCCTAACAAAGGAGGCAAAATGTTCTATTTATAGCCCTTCGGATGAGAAATCGCTGGGAAATCACTCCCCATCGTCTCGTCTCGTCGAGACATGAGGTGTCTCGGCGAGACGAGTTGGTGTCTCGACGAGACACTGGGTGTCTCGTGGAGACACCACGCGATGGTTCCCTTTGGGGAACCATCGGCCCGCCTCGTCTCGCCGAGACAGTTTATGTCTCGACGAGACGAGGGCCTGTCTCGACGAGACGGACAGTGTCTCGGCGAGAGAGGCGCTGAAATTGGCAGCTCCTCTCTGGAAAGTAACCGTTTCGATCCCTGGACTTCCGAAATTCGCTCCAATGGGCCTTGAATTGTCCGGAAATGCTTCAAAAGGCACGGGCCTGGTTTGGAAACGCTCAAATAGCCCTGGAAACACCTGAAAATACCGAAAAGACTATAAATAACTGAAATTACTAGTTTTAATTAAAAGATAACAAAATGATACTGAAATTAAAAGGAAATAAAGCAAAAACGAACTAAAAGGATCCTGAAAACCCTATACAAATGGGAGCTATCAACGCGCCATATCAGACCATTATATGTGAAAGCTCACATAGATGGCAAACTAGTTTCTAGAGTGCTGATTGACAATGGATCCGATGTCAACATAATGCCACTGAAAATGGTGTTAGCATTGGGAAAATCAGAAGAGGATATCATGACTTCTGAGATTGCATTGTCAGCCTTTACTGGGGAAGTTGCTAGGACATACGGAGTTCTATCGGCAGAGCTGACCGTCGGTTCTAAGACTTTAGCCATTGCCTTCTTCGTAGTAAATTCATCAGCCAGTTATCAAGCTTTGCTGGGAAGAGATTGGATTCACTCGAATGCTTGCATCCCATCATCCCTACACCAACTGATGTTGTTCTGGAAAGGAGACGACGTGGAAGTAATATGGGCTAACAACTAGCCATTCGATGCCCGATCCAACATGGAAGAATCCAAACTGTATGAGCTTGGCATTGGTCCAATCAAGGCGGGACCTAAGCAAAAGAAGACACAAGCCGAACATATTAAGCATATGTTCGAGTCAACCGCTGTCGTGCCTCTCGAGAGGCAGACAATAACCATACCCATCATCGAGGAAGTCCAATGATTAGGTCGCGATCAGAACAAATAGCAGTAGCATCAGACGCTATAGCAAAATTGAATGCACATAAGACGATCGAAAAATTGCATGGTGAGGAGTACATGGAGGTTGCGGATATAGAAGTACCAGAGGAACCAGAATCAATGGCGTGGTCACCAGAAAAGGAAATCCAAATGGAGGACCTAGAAAAGGCTAATCCGAAGTTAGAAGATGAGGGTACAATGGCCGTTGACCCCCTCGAGGAAGTAAATCTAGGGACGGAGAATGAACCTCGGCTAACTTATGTTAGTAATCTGCTGCAACCCGTTCTAAAAGAAAGCATCATCAAGCTGCTCCGTGAGTATAAGGACTGTTTCGCATCGAACTATGATGAGATGCTCAGACTTGGTCGAAACATAATCGAGCATAAGCTACCTATCAAGCCAGATTTTAAGTCATTCAAACAAGCTTCTAGGAGAATGAGCAAGGAAGTCGAGGCGAAAGTCAATGTAGAAATTGAAAGATTGCTGAAAGCAGGTTTCATTCAACCAGCTAAAAATATGCAGAGTGGCTCTCTAACGTGGTCCCAGTAGTCAAGAAGAATGGGAAGATACGAGTCTGTATAGATTTCCGCGATTTCAACCAAGCAACACCGAAGGACATCTATGTCATGCCCATCGCAGACATGCTGGTAGATGTATCTAAAAATGCAATTATTTCATGCGCTGATTGTTTTGCAGGGTATAATCAGATTAAGATAGCTGAGAACAATATCTCGAAGATGGTATTCCGGTGCCCAGGGTCAATCGGAACATTCAAGCGGGGAATTTCCTTGGTTATCTAGTGCACCAACGAGGCATAGAAATCGACGGAAACAAGACCAAGGCGATCCAAGAAGCTCGACCGCCGAAGAATAAGAAAGAGTTGCAGCGGTTCTTGTGCCAAGTGAATTTTCTCAGAAGATTAATCTCAAACTTAGCAGGGAAATCGAAGGTGTTTTCTGAGCTCTTGAGACTCAAAGACGAAGAAGAATTCAAATGGGAAGACAAACACCAAGCTGCGTTCGAGGAAATCAAGAAATACGTGTGCAGTCTGCCGGTGTTAGCTCCCCCAAAGGACCACTCAAACTGTACATTGTAGCAGCTGAGGAGTCGATTGGCTGTCTATTGGCTTAAGATAATGATAGCAAGCACGAACAAGCTATTTATTATCTCATCCGTTCCTTACTGCCTGTTGAGACGCGTTACAGCTTGATTGAGAAAATGTGTCTCTCATTGTATTTTGCATATACAAAATTACGACATTACTTGCTTAGGTCGAGAGTGTATGTAATTTCTAGTACAGACTTATTGAAATACATGTTGAATCAGCCCATTATGTCTGGAAGAATTGGGAAGTGGTCGTTGGCGTTGACAGAGTTTTCTTTAGTCTATTTGCCGCAGTCGTCGGTAAAAGGGAAGGCTATTGCCGAGTTCGTGGCGGATCACCCAACTAGCTTCCAATATCCAGAAGAACAAGAGCTACCGATCTACCTAACTCGAAAGGAACCTTGGACTTTGAAGTTCGATGGTTCAAGTACAGAGAGTTCTAGCGGAGTAGGAGTGGTAATCACTTCCCCGTCCGGAGCTAAGACAATCATGCGGTCAATCTGGACTTCGAGTGCACCAACAACCAAGCAGAGTACGAAGCTTTGATTATTGGACTCGAGATCCTAATTGATTTAGGCGCAAAGGAAATCAAGGTGTTTGGAGATTCGCAACTGGTAATCTGACACCTGACGGGAGAGTACAAATGTGCAAGCATGTCTCTAGTGCCATACTTTGCTTTCGCCGTACAACCGCTCGACGAATTCGACGATGTTGACCTTATTCATACACCTAGAAGTGAAAACTGGGAAGCTGACGAGTTAGCCCAAATCGCTTCAGGAATGAGAATATCAAGGGAGACAATGTACAAGTTGGTAGTCATCAAAAGACAAGGGCACCCATCAGTTGCAGAAAGAGGAGTTCAATCGGAGTCATTCAACATCGACGCTAATATTCCACAAGATTGGAGAAAGCCGTTCATCGAATATCTCGAAGATCCAGCCCAGAAAGTGAAGTACTCACTCCATGTTCAGGCCAGGAATTACATGATACTTGCAGGAGAATTGTACAGAAAAAGCTACGACGGCATGTTGTTGAAATGTCTCAGTTTTCCGAAGGCAATGGAGGTGATGAGACAAGTACACGAGGGTATTTGTGGCGCACACCAGTCTGGGAGAAGAATGAGATGGGTTATCAATAGACATGGTTATTTCTGGCCAATGGTTCTCAAGGATTGTATGACTTATGCCAAGGGGTGTAAGAAATGCCAGATGTATAGGACAATTCAGCGAGTACCTTCAGAATAACTACATACTATTGTCAAACCTTGGCCTTTTAGGGGTTGGACGATTTATCTAATCGGAAAGATCTTCCCAACATCCTCGAAAGGACACTGCTTCATTATTGTCACAACTGACTACTTCTCGAAATGGGTAGAAGCGGCTCCGATGAAGAAAGTAGGCCAAGAGAATGTCATCAGGTTCATCAAGGAACATCTGATCCACAAGTTCGAAATTCCGGAGTCAATCACAACTGACCAGGGGACAATGTTCACCAGGGAAGACATGAAGGAATTCATGGACGAATACCGAATCAAGTTGATTCACTCAACGCCTTTCTATGCTCAGGCGAACGCACAAGCGGAAGCTTCTAACAAGATTCTCATTGGTATTTTAGAAAAAATGCTAAAAGAGAATCCAAGGGAATGGCATACGAGCCTGTTAGAGACTCTATGGGCAATGCGAATGACTAAAACCAAAGCTACTAGGGTAAGTCCTTGTTTCTTAACGTTTGGTCATGATGCAGTGCTGCCGATGGAGGTCGTCGTCCCATCTTTGCGAGTAGTCTGGCAGAACGAATTGGAGCCCGACAATTACTTGCAGGCGATGATAATGGAGTTAGAAGACCTGGACTATGAAAGGCAGAAAGCTTTGGACTGTATACTGGTCCAAAAGAAGAAAGTAAAGAGGATTTACAACAAGAAGGTCAAAAAGAAAGTCTTTCAGGAAGGTGACTTGGTTTGGAAGTTAATCCTACCAATTGGTCTAAAGAGTCACGAGCTTGGAAAGTGGTCACCTAACTGGGAAGGACCCTTTCAAGTTCACAAGGCACTTCCAAGAAATGCTTACCGGCTAAAAAGTATAGAAGGAGAATTACACCCATGGTATATCAACGGTAAATATTTGAAAAAATATTACCAAATGATTTGGGATGTGGTTAATCCAAGGCAATAAAAGCACTGAAATTGACCAGTATAATCGCACTCTAGCTTAAAACGCTAGGGGGGTAGTTATACGGGGTTGATTTCTGTTCACAATGGAAGGTGAAAATGAAGCATATGGAGAACCTAACCTATTTTCACGTGAAATAAGGAGACTGCAAAACCAGGTTCTATCATATTGCTTTAATTCATTGCTTTTTGTGATGTACATGTGTGATTAAAATCTTGGGTAAATTCCAAAAACAACCCATGTGGTTTGATGTTGTTCAAAAAAACCCTTGTGGTTTGTTATTACCAAAAAAAAGGACTGTGGTTTGCGCCGTTACCCAAAAAACAGAAAAGGGCTTAACGGTGTTAAAATGCTGACGTGGCACAAGGGTAAGGTTGGAAAAAAAAAATTATTTTTCTTTTTTTTTATTTTTCTTTTTTCTTTTTTCTTTTTCTTTTTCTTCTTTTCCTTTCCCTTCTCCCTTCTTCTTCCTTCTCTCCTCCTCCTTCTTCATTCTCTTCTTCTTCTTCTTCTTCTTTTTTTAAATTTCTGAAATTTATTTTTTTTTATTTTTCTTTTTCTTTTTCTTTTTCTTCTTTTCCTTTCCCTTCTTCTTCCTTCTCTCCTCCTTCTTCTTCTTTCTTCTTCCTCCTTCTTTCTTCTTCCTCCTTCTTCTTCTTCTTTTTTTCTATTCTTTTTTTTTAAATCCCTTACTCGAAGAAATTTGGAATTTTCCCGAAATCTGGAATTTCCAGATTTCGGGAAAATTCCAGATTTCCGAAGAAATCTGGAAATTCCGAAACTTAAAAAAAAAAGAAAAAAATAAAGGAAGAAGAAGAGGGATGAAGAAGAAGAAGAATGAAGGAGGGGAGAAGAAGGAAGAAGAAAGAGAGAAAGAGGAGAAGGAGGAGGAGGAGGAGAAGAAAAAGAAAAATTAAAAAAAATAAAATTTCAGAAATTTAAAAAAAAAAAAGAAGAAGAGAAGAAGAAGAAGGAGAAGAGAAGGAATGAGGAGGAGAGAAGGGAGAAGAAGGGAGAAGGAGAAGAGAATGAAGAAGGAGGATGAGAGAAGGAAGAAGAAGGGAGAAGAAAAAGAAAAATTAAAAAAAATAAAAAAAATCGAATTTCCAACCTTACCCCTGTGCCACGTCAGCATTTTAACACCGTTAAGCCCTTTTCCGTTTTTTGGGTAACGGCGCAAACCACAGTCCTTTTTTTTTGTAATAACAAACCACAAGGGTTTTTTTTGAACAACATCAAACCACATGGGTTGTTTTTGGAATTTACCCTAAAATCTTTTACAAGGCTTTAATTACATCATTTATATTTTCTATGCTACTAAAATATATATATATATATTCGAAAAGTATATAGTAGCTCAAAAAACTTTTTCTATATATATATATATATTCGAAAAGTATATAGTAGCTCAAAAAACTTTTTCTTAATTTTGGGCAAGATTAGTTAATTGTCGTTGCTTATCAATTGCAATTTATTAATTAAGTCCTAGTTTTACTTTGCTGTAGTATCCTTAGTCATTCTTACTTTTCAGTCATGCATAAGTTAGAATTAGCTTGTCAGTTTTCATTCACTAGCTAGTTATCCTGTTTATATACATAGACTAAGACTACAGTGCTGAAAGTGATTACATATATCATGAGCTTATGCTCTACACTTCCCAAATATTAGCAAAAGAATAAAAGAATAGGTAAGAAATGTACCGGTCAAGGGAAAGTAGAGCAAGGCGTGCTCTAGACTGGGCCAACCAGGCTGCACAAATGTCATCTGCTAGCCGTTGCTGCTGTAAGCCTTCTGCATGCTTCTTCTCCAAATCCTTGTACTGGGCCATCAGACGAATCTTCTCTGCCTCTAACTCCCGGTGCTCGAGCGGAAACCAATGTCTGAACTCAGCTGCAGCTCTCAAAAGACTCCCACGCTTTGTCCTCAACATGCTCAACTCAGTCTCCAGCTCTCGGATCCATGCATCTCTAGCCTCAATCTCCTGAAGGCACTGCTAATCCTGCTCCTTGTTCGCCTTCCACGAGGCATATCTAGCCTTGAAGTGATCAAAAGCAGTGGTGCCAGATCTCGCCTCTACGACCAGCTTATCAGCAGTCTCTCTAGCTGCAAAGTAATCCACCCAAATATCCTCAAAATACGCCCTAAAATCTGTGACAATCTTCTTCATAGCTTCATCATCGGTGCTATCAAGGATAACTTGGAAGTTTCTCTCCATGTCCCCTATCCCATCTATATCCCAAGTATCCGGAGAAGATTTAACCAATTTGGCAATGGCGTTCTAGGCTTTCATTACTGGGTCGGAGCTAGAAAGAGAAGTAGAAAGCACATCCTTGGAGAAGGAGAAATCCAGGCCCTCAAGTGGATTATCAAGATGCAAATCCAGTGGTCTTAGGCGAGAGTTGGGAAGGACGGATTCCTGCATAAATTTCAAGTAAAAACAAAGCTAGAATCAAAGTTTGAAAGCTTCCATTTTGCACAAACACTAAAAGCAAAATCGGGGCAGCAACAAATTAAAGGTTTAAAAGCAATATAATCAGCTTGAAAATGCATGGAAAGAGCGAAAATCAAGCACACTTTGCATAACACATGTCCTGGGAACAAGTTCAAGTCATTAGCAAGTGTTGAAGTCGAAAGAAAAGCATTGAAATGACAAAAATAAAAGCCGGGCAGCAGCTATATCATGCGGAAAATGAGCAGAAAACAAGTCTAAAGTCATGCCAAGAAGCTAAACGAAGGCACATTGACGATACTAATTTGACTAGCAACAAGTTGGGACATTTACAACGTCAAAAAGCCAAGTTTAAAGGATGTCAAACATCAAGTTCTATCAAGGTATGTGATACGAAAAGTTTATGCATTATTAGCTTTATTGTTTTATTGTGTGCAGGTTTGGCCTCGTGTTTAAGGGGTAAATTTCATCAATGGTGTATAACATTTGCCCAGTTTCACACTTTGGTGTACAACCTTCAATTTGTCTCACTAATATATACGAACTTATAGGTGACCTCCCACTATGGTGTACATCAGGTAAAAATGACCGGTCAATGATCAGTCAACGCGCCACCTCAGCTTTGACCGGTCAAAAAGTCAAAAAAATTCAACAATTTAATATAAAATTAATTCTATGCCCTATCTTTACATCTATTCATCTTCTTCCCTTCCTTTCTTCTATATCTTCAAATTTCTCTAAGTAACAGAGCCTTAGTTGGAAAACTGGTAAATCTTCAAACTTGTGATGGTGTTTATGCTGGAGAATTAGGGATTGCTAAAGAATTGGGGAAATTAACCCAATTGCGAAAACTTGTTGTAAAACGAGTTACTGAAGATCATGCTTCTGAGCTTTCTGCAGCTATTATGAAAATGGAGAATCTTGTTTCCCTTTCATTAGAAGCAGAGGAAGCAGATCAAGTTCGAGTCTTTTGCCAGAATTTGAAGCTTTTTCTCCTCCGCCTCTTATTGAAGAGGTGATTTTATCAGGTGGGTTAATTGAAATCCTAATTGGGTTTTCGCCATTAGAGAACTGAAAATACTGAGTTTATCGGATTCTAATTTGTTGAATTCGATTTCAATGCTTCAATTTCTTGGGAAGCATCTTGCTCTCTACAATGCCTGCAAGACCAAGATCATTGGTAGAGAATTTTGCGAGAATGGTGGTTTTCCGAAGCTGGAAAGTCTGAATGTTTTAACACTTGAAGGATTGAGCTTGATGCCATCGTATAATAATTTAGGAAGAAGATTGAAAGGTGAAGAGAATTACAAGATCAAGCACATTCCCAATGTTATAATTGGTGATCTATATTGAACACTTTCACCATTTTCTTTTCTTTTTTATTTTGAGTTTTTGATTTTTTTTTTTTTTTTTTTTTACTTTTTGACCGGTCAAAGCTGAGTTGGCGCGTTGACCGAGCGTTAACCGGTCATTTTTACCTACTGTACACCATAGTGGGAGGTCACCTATAAGTTCGTACATATTAGTGAGACAAATTGAAGGTTATACACCAAAGTGTGAAATGAGGCAAATGTTATACACCATTGATGAAATTTACCCCGTGTTTAAGCAACATAAATCAAACAAATAGGGTCGAATTATTGGGTGATCAAGTGCGTGAGCTACCATGTGCTTAAGAGTTGCAGATTTCACATACAAACTAGTCCTAAAATTCAGAAATGCAAGGCACGAGGATTGAAGCCTAAAAAAGCAAGGTTCGGATCAAATCTTGATCAAATGGTGTTCGAGTTTCTAGCAAATCAAGGTCTCGGTTTTTGGCTCAAGCAAAACAGAATTTTAAGCAGCAAGCAATGTCAAACTGAAGCCTAAAACATCATGGATCTAATGAAATTTCAGTAGCATTCCGGCGTAAATTGGATTAAGCCCAAAATGCACGAGTGCTAATTCACAAACAAATCACCATTTTGCATCACTTGCAATCATATGCAGACCTCAAACATCAAAGTTAATTACATAAATTAACTTCTCGGGTGCCTCATCCGGCCAAGCCCAAGAAGGATCCCAAAAGAGAAGAAAACATACCTGAGAATGAAAGCCTCAGACGATAATCTCCAGTGAAAAGGATGCAGGAAGCAGCTCACGTGCAGGAGGATCTCGTGCAACATCCGGTGCACTCACCGAGGCATCAACATCAGACCTCTCAAAGGAGAAGGTTGGGAGACTCGCTGAAGCAATAGGAAGAGGACACTGCGCAGGTGTAGGAGCATGGCGGAGCACCACCTCAATCTCATCATCCGCAGCACGAGGATCCTCTCCAACGAACATATCCTCGGAAGGATCAGTCTCCTCCTCACTAACCTCAAATTCATTAACTTGTACTGCATCTTCAGAATCACCAGAGGCCTCATCCTCCGTCTCTATGAACATAATCGGATCAGAGGGGAGATTGTGATAGCCAAATCCAATCTGGCATATCCGAGAAGATCGTCGGGTTCCACAGTTAAAAACAGGTTGTTTACCTCTCAGCGGCTCAACAGCTTGCGGCTTCTTACTCACAGGCTCAGGGATGGAGCTTCCACTTGAAGCTGCAAGAGCAAAGTCCTAGTTTAGTTCTTTATAAAAAAAAACAAATAAAAAGTTTGCACAAAAAGAAAAAGAAAAAGACAAAATATATATACAAGTGCAATCAAGAAAAATGAAAAGTAAAAAATAGAAAACAAAAGAAAATAAAAGTAAAGAAAAGCGAAGCTAATACCCACAGGAGGTACAAGTACAGCAAAGATAGGCTGCCACCACGCATCAAAGGACAGCTGAGCAGAATCAAGAACCATGGGAAGATACCCGATGATATGAGACTATTGGGACTTATCAATATCATCATCTGAGGCATTCGCCTTCTGATCTGCTGTAGGGAACGGAAGAGGAGAAGGAACGCTCTGAAAGAAGCCTAGCTGCCTTGCCCACAAGCACGGGGCATAGAGGACTAATCCTATAACCGGAGCCTTCGAATTCCTATTCTTCGGGAATCCATGTACTAGATGATGAGTGGTGCAGAACTCACTCCAGCAGAATCTATCATGATGGTCTTGAGCCTCAAAGTAACCGGTAGCCCATCTCGGTAGAAAAGACTCTCCAAGTGTACTGAATAAAAACAATCTGGTGGTATTCGGCATCGCCATCCGAAAGAAACGAACCATATCCTCCTGGGATAGCTCTAAAGAAGCATAACAAGCATCAATCCCAACTGAGGCTCTAGACCGGGTTGGCACAAACTGTCGCCAACTCAGGGAAGTAGCAGAATATCCACAGCTGAAAGAACCACAGCCCACCTCTGATCATCGATAAAGGCTTCTCCTTTATCGTCTTCTCTAATCTGTGGTACACATTAGCAAGCAGCATGGAGCACAAGTTCAGACTCTGCCCTGCAACTAAAGCCTTGGCTATCTGGAAGATGCTAGGAGTAGGTCTACCTCCCAGAGGCTCAAAGAGGAATTGGCTCAGCAGAAGCCAGATGAAATAGACATGCCCAACACCACTGGCAGTCCGCAGCTCGGGAAACTGTGTCATCACAGTACAATACTTGCCAGCTGACTGGACAGACAAAGGCTGCAACTCAGGAAATAACTCAATATGGATCTGCCCAGGAACCTCAGCCTCACCCCCTAGGAAAGACAGGATATGTGCTCTTCTTGGAGCCAAGAGGAAACAAGGAGCTGTCCAGAAGCAATGCTTCATCTCCTGAAATCAAGTCAGCTGTAGGCTCGCCAGAAAGAGCCACAGGTCTTATGCCAAAATAGGAAGCCTGGAAAAGAAATTAAGAGAATTCAATTGATTTTTCAAGCAAATTCAAGGCAAAAATTGACTCAAAGGCGCAGTTTTTACCTTCTTCAAGCATAATCACTGTCCGATGTATGAGGAAGGCTCAATGAGATGAGAATAGTCAGTATTAACTCTGCAAATTTATTCAGACACGGAGGACAAAAGCTCAGGTACGCGTTTCTTACTTTAAAAAAAAGAATGCAAAAAATGTAAACCGAATCTGCCTAAAAAAGGGAAAAAACCAAAAGTATATAAATAAGGCAAGAAAAAGATGTTCGGTGTGAAAAAGAAAATAAAATTTGCTGTAAACAAAAAGAAAAACACAAAAGACAGCAATTCACATGTTCAAAAAACAAGCTACAAGCTTGAAATTACGCGGGAAAATCAAAATTATAGGCATTCATGGTATTTCCCTAGCCGTAATTCAGTTTTTTTTTTTTTTTTTTGGTAGAACGTAATTTCAGTTTTTTAATTTAAACGATTAAGTTGTTTTTACACCTGCTGTATTCCAGCCTGCCAACATGTTCAAAACAAAATTCTACAGAAAATTCAAAAACCATAAAGAAAGCCAAAATGCCAAATTGACCCTTTCCTTAGCCTAAAACTTCACTAATTTCGCTTAAAAAAGCCTCAAATTCCAATCCCTAACATCCTAGAACTTCAATTTCACATCTCCTAAACCTAATTTATATCCATTTTCCACCATATTCAAAGCTCCATCACAACAATCATGCCAATTTCGATCCTAACCTTCACAAAGTATGATTTTAAGCATGCCCTAGGTCCTAATTAGGCAAGAAAAACGAAATTAAATCAAAGTTCAGTCATGGCTAAACCTGTAAAATCATGTAAAATCGTGCAAAACCAAGGGAAGAGACGAAATTGGAATGGAAGAGAACTTACCCGTGGAGGAGGAAGCCGACATTGTCCCCGGCGGAAGGAAGCGGCGGTCACGGCGGAAGGAGGCAGCCGCGATGGGTGGCGGCAGAAACTGATTCTGGCGTGAGGGAAGTGGAAAGCGGCGACGTCACAGGGGAAGAAGAAGTTGAAGAAGAAAGAGAAGCGGCAGCAATGGCAGCAGACGCCGACTCTGGTGCGGAGGGAGGAGAGAACTTCGATGTCGCGGGGAAGAATAAGAAATCGAAAAGGAAAGAAGAGGGAAGGGGGAAATTTGGGTTTTTAATTTGGATTTGGGTGTAGTGTAAGTTTGGGTTTTAGTTCAAGCCATTTTTAATTGGGTTAGTTACATAATAGTCAGATTTGGTTAACTATTTACAACAAACCATTGTCTTTGTTAGGCCTTTAATTTCATAAGATTTATACAATTAAATTTTATAGGACATGAGTTAGAATTAGAAAAGTTAGGGGTAAATAAAAACTTTCTCTTATTACGTAATTCCATTACATAAAAGAGAAGGAGGTAATTGTTAGAGGTAAATATAATTTTTACATTTATTTACATTTTTACCATAGGTTATAATGATAACCCATAATTCATAATTTTTACATTTATTCACATTCAAACCATAGGTTATAATTATAACCTATAGTTTGTCATTTTTATTATTTTTTGGTGTAAGAATAAAGAAAAACAAAATAAAAATAAAAGAATATAAAAGAAAAGAAATAAAAAAATATAAAATCAAAAAAAGAAATAGTCAAAAAAAGATGAAAACATGGGTTAGTGGGTGACAAAGTGGCAAAATGCCATTAAACTAACTTAAGTGTGCAGGAAAATCCGAAATAGCTCACTGGCCACTTTTGATTAAATTATTCGGGAGGCTAAACGTTCAAGATCATCAGAAGTGAGCTCCGATCCAAAAAATAGACGTCCCCAACTTTCTGGATCCATCCTTAGCATCATCACATGACGAACACACAGAGAGCATGAATTTTTCGAAGTCAGCTGTAGAAACACAATACAATTTCGGGTGAAAGCTACACAAACCAAGTTGAGACTTATAATCAAAGAAGCACAACTACATTTTGATCAAGGTGGAATCATGACATGAGTAGTGGGTAAGTGTGTGCTTAGTGGGCACAAATCTCACCTATAAATAACCTTCTCCATCTTCATTCAACCCCCCCCCCCCCCCCAAACCAATCAACAGCAACAAATAATCAATCAACAAATCAAATACAACAAATACACAACACATATCAATATTTCTCTCTCAAATATATTCATCCTATTCATATCTTTCTAGCCAATTCAGTCCCTTTTCGGTCCAAATTCATCACTAAATACAATTCTCAAGCTTCCAATCCAATTCCAATCATTAATCTTTCATTCTTATCATCAATTTTAGCTACAATCTCTACAATTTTAAGCTTTTGTTCATCAATTTGAACACCAACTTTCAGCAGCCCCCTTTGTCCGATTTTAGCCACTAAAATTGTCCCTCTAGGTCCCTGATTCGGTATAATTTGCTCTCTTTCTGACCAAACACAAATCCGATTCATTTCTCTACTCAAATTCACACCTAAAAACTCAATTTCCTAGCCAAAATATCAGTTTCATCACGTCAATTCTGATTTAACTATACTCACGTCCAATGTATTAGACGCTTAAAATCTCTTTATCTAAAGAACTGGAAAAAAAATAACTTCTTGATAATAATAATATAATATAACATAATTTATAATTGAAATAAACTTCATTGTAAGTATAATATTTTAATGCCTCTTTAATATTTTCTTCAATATGTCTCCAACTTCAATGAACAACTATTATGTAAAACTTTATATCTATTTGTACCAAAATGCATAAAAATAAAAATAAATACAATCCATATCAGTTAGAAAAACTCAAACTAAAAAAAATTAGTGGATTTCAACAGGTTTCGAATTAGAAAAATTAATCTAACTTCAATTAAAGCTAACAATTGAGTTCATAAAGCCGAAAATCTAAATTTTAGTAAGAGTTAAAAATCAAAACGATAACACCTAGCAACATATACTAAAAAAGAATGCAAATATACAAAATCTTTATTTTAGTCCTTTTGAGAAAAAAAAAATACAAATAAAAAAAGAAAACATGGATTAGGTAGCGAGAGGTATGGAACTGGGTAAAGACAATGGAATTTCATCTCTAAAAGATGAAACTATAACAACCATTGTTTAATAAAAATAAAATAATGTCACAATTGTGAATAAAAATAACTACAATATATGAAAAAAAATCGAATAATTACCTTGAGAAACATAATAATTTCTTGTAATTTTTGACACCTTTGTGTTTTCCGATTTTAGTTATCTATGCATCTTCTATTTCTATCGGATTTCTTCAATTGGAGATATCAGTTTGAAAAAAAAAAGACAAATAAAAAAGAAAAATGGATAATGTAGTGAGAGATATAGAACCTGGGTAATGACAGAAATAGATCTGAAAGATGAAACTATAACAACTATTGTTTAATAAAAATAAAACAACACAATTGAAAATAAAATAACTACAACATATGAAAAAAAATGAATAATTATCTTCAGGAATATAATATTGTTTAATAAAAATAAAACAACAACACAATAGAGAACAAAATAACTACAACATATAAAAAAAATCGAATAATTACCTTCAGAAATATAATACTATCTATCATGGCCAATGAATGTAATGGTGGAATATTATCTATCATGCTTTATATAGAAGTTTATTTGTGATTTTTGGATTTCTTTTGCTTTGTGTTTTTTGTCTTCCTGTAACTCTTACTCTCTTTTATTATTTTAATTAATGGACTAATAATTAGTTAATATATTATAAATATAAATCTATTATTTTTAATTAATTAAATTTTTTTAATTTTAATTTTTTACTACGTTGATAACTAATAAAAAGATCTCTAAAATATTATATTTTCCCCCATTCCTAACTGCTTCCGCTATTATATATATATATATATATATATATATATATATATATAGTAAATAATACCAATAGTACCTGAACTTTACCCTAATTCACACTTTGGTACCTAGATTACATTTTGTCCCGAAAATATACCTGAACTAACGACGATCGGACAATTTAGTACATTTTACCGGTCAATAACCGGTCAATGCGGGTTTGATGAGTAAATTACACTGATGGTACCTAAACTTTACCTTAATTCACATTTTGGTACCTAAATTTCATTTTGTCCAAAAAATACAGTTCAAGTAAAGATGAATCGATAATTTAGTATATTTGGCCAGTCAATGTGAGTTTGACCATTTTAAATTAGAAATTTAGACCCATCATATACTCAATTAACATATACAATATTACCCTTTAGCTCTACATATATATTAAAGGGTAGTATTATAATTTAATGTTAATTGGATGTATTATAGGTCCTATTTTTTAATTCAAAATGGTCAAACTCTCGTTGATTGGTCACTAACCGATCAGATGTACTAAATTATCCGGTCACCTTCACTTGAGTTATATTTTTAGGACAAAAAAAATCCAGGTACCAAAGTGTGAATTAGGAAAAGTTCAGGTACCATTGATGTAATTTACTCAGACAAACTTGCATTGACCGGTCATTTACCGGTAAAATTTACTAAATTATCCGGTCATTGTTACTTCGGGTATATTTTTGGGACAAAATGTAATCTAGGTATCAAAGTGTGAAATAGGTAAAGTTCAGATACTATTGGTGTAATTTACCATATATATATATATATATATATATATATATATATATAAATATAGAGCGCGCGCATAGTATAGATATGAGTAACAATGAGAAAAGAAAAGTCAAATCAAATAATTTAATGCTCCATATTGACTATTTTGAGCAATAAAAGCAAAATAAATAGTAGTATCATGCAGACTTGAGCAGTGCATCAGCTGCTTCTATTATCAAATTCCACGCGGCAACGACGTGGCGTTCCTCTGTAAGAGTTGCCCCTACAGCAAATCTGAGCACGTATTCTCCTCCGACTTTGGTATGAGTCATGTAAAGCCGACCCGTGGAGTTTACCCACTCGAGCAATTTCCGGTTTAGCATCTCTTTCTGACCCGGCTTGTTCCCTTTCAATTGAAAACACACGAGTGCGAATCTTCTGGGCACCACCATTTGGAATCTCCGGTCGGATCTGACAAAGCCTTCAAATATGTTGGCTAGCTCGATATCCGACCGAATGTGGCTCTGAAGGTTTGCTAAGCCATAACTCCGCAGTATCATCCATAAGCGGAGAGACTTGAATCTCCGACCCGTACCCACTTGCCAGTCCTTGTAATCGACAACCGAGTCGAACTCGCTTTGCTTGTTTTTTAAGTACTCAGGGTTTGTGCTCAATGCTTGGAGTAACAAAGTGGGGGATTTGACCCAGAGGCAGCAGCAGTCGAGGTAAGTGAGTAGCCACTTATGAGGGCTAACACTGAGAGAGTCAACTCGTTCGATCCCGTTGAGGTAATGTCTGAACTCGGGACATATGCATGCACTCCCAGCGTAAGCAGCATCGACATGCATCCAGATGTGGTAGTGATTAGCCACGTCAGCAAGAGAGCTGATAGGATCAATGGCTGTGGTAGAAGTAGTACCGAGTGTAGCACAAATGTAAAGTGGGACCATACCTGATTCTAAATCAGCTTTGACAGCAGCTTGGAGAGTGGAAGGAGAAAGAGAAAAGGAATTAGGAAGTGAAGTTGGTAATAATCTAACATTATGGGGACTAATACCAGCTAGTTTGGATGCTTTAAAGAAAGTAGAATGGGTCTGATCTGAACCGTAAACAACAAGATTTGAGAGATTATGTGAACCAATTTTTGAAAGAACTCGGTCTCTTGCTGCAATCAGTGTTACAAGAATTGCTTCGCTACTTGTGTTTTGAATCACTCCTCCACCTGAACCTGAAATTGTAAATGTAAATCAATTAATCACTTTTCACACCATGTAACCAGTAGTAAAGAAATAATAATCAAACCTGAAAACATGAAGGTTGTGGGTAGGTTAAACATATGAGCAAGCCAATCCATAACAACCATCTCAAGCTCAGTAGAAGCAGGCGAAGCAAGCCAATTAAACCCAACAGAATTGAAACAAGTACAAAGCATTTCACCAAGAAAAGCAGCACTACTTACAGTAGCGGGAAAGAAGCCAAAGAAGTTAGGACTCACCCAATGGGTAAGGCCAGGGATAATATGTTTTTCAATGTCTTTCAGGATATTATCAAATGATTCTGGATGATTTGGTGGAATTTTAGGAAGCTCAGAATGGAGATACCCAGGCTCAACTCGAGGGAGAACCGGGTATGATTCAATATTCTTGTAATAATCTGCAATGAAATCAACCATTCTATGAGCTTCTTCTCGGAATTCTTCCGGGTCAAGGGGTTTAAATTGCCTTCTATTACTATTTACGTTTGAGTTTGATTCAAGACTACCCATTTTCCTTCCTTGACGCTGCAGCTCGATAAATCCACTGCAATTTATAACGTTTGGAGGTTGCCAAGTACAATGACTTTACTATTATTGAATATTATTAATAAATTAAAATGTTATGATGTGCGGGATCCATTGAAACGTTATAAAAGTATGTTTTCGTAAGGAGAGTGTTTTGATACGGAATATGTTTTGTAATAATGTTATTTGATGATCAGTCAATGGTTGGAATACTCAACCATTAGGGATACTCTAAGATAAGATGGTAGTTGTAAAGTGGATTTAACTATTAATTTTCTTGTTATCAAAAACACTATTATAATTAAAAAAAAAGGAAAAAGAATTAACTTCATGGTTTTTGTTTATCATTTTTTTTTTGTAAACTACGGCGTGCCTAGGCCCTCAAGAAACAAAAACGAAAAGGAAAAGAAAAAAAATTAAGTAGAGACGACCCTACTTCTAGAGTCATTATTATCTTCAAGCATAATGTATTGGATGTCTGTAGTAATATCATCATACTCATGATAACCCAAAAGAAGGGACTCTGCGAAATTCGATAACCAATCAATCACTATGTTGTCTTTCCTATAAAAGTGAACGAAACAAATCCTTCGATTCTTGTCCTGCAACTCCTTGCATTTACTAATCAACCACGAAAATGAGTGCGTTGGCGTCGTTCTAACCTTCATGAAACCCATAACAACCTCTGAGTCTAACTCCACTCTTTTAGCCCAAGCAGGAAACAAACCATGGTGAAGCTCAAAAATCTTTGCCATTTAGGGATGAGAAATCTCACGATTGATGGTAAAACCCCTTTCCAACTACCAAAACTATCTCTCAAGTCACCCTATTTGAAGCAAACCCATTTTTCTAACTTATAGGAAATGTGAGTGTTTAATTTGATCCATCCTGGTTCCAAGGGGTGCCAAGAAATCTAGAGGAGCGATGAGTGCCAGATATGACTATTGCCCTGGTCATGGAAGGCTCTGATAAAATTTGCCCTGGTCATGGAAGGCTTTGATAAAATCTAATGCATAGGATAAAATCCCATTTCTATCATTTCGAACGTGCATTTCTCCCTAAAAAATCATATAGTTTCCACAATATCCAAACATAGGCAGCGAAGAGGACATTCCAAGGGATGTCATTCATAGGACTTATCATCTGCAGATTGCGGAGCAGTCGTGCGTGAAGATCCAAACCGAAAAACCCCTTGATGGTTACTAGGCACTAGACTTTGCCAAACATGTTTCGTATGATGGCAATCCCGTAGAAGGTGAATCTCCGATTTGGGGTTCCTGTAAAAAAAGCAATTAGCAAATGCATCAATATGTTTGCATTTCCGATTCACATTACACATTAGCCCCCCATTCCCTAGGGTCCAGAGGAAGGTGCAAATTCTTTCCGGAACCTTGAGCTTCCATATACACTTCTAAGGCTCGTCATAGGAAGTAGAAGGTTGAGGGCGCTGAAGTTGTTAGATGCAATAGTATACAAACCTTTTTTTGAGCCCGTCGAAAACTAGGTGGTCGTAGAAGTATCATCTAGAAAATGACATACGCAGCGATTGTGAGGACCCAAAACTCTAGGGCTTATCCTAGAACTCTGACTAATGCAAAACACCATCATCTGAAAAATAAGAACACACCGACCGATGCATATCAACATCAGAAATTACTTTGGTGGCATATCGAATAAGTGGGCTCTCAGCACATAGTGTATTGGATATGGACTTCTAGCGAGTGTACTAGGTCATGTGTAGTCGGATAAAACCAAGTGTCATTTCCACAGGGATTGAGTTTTAAGTCTAAAGAACAGTTACCTTAAAAGCTAGAGTTCAATAATTTGAGGTTGTTTTAGTGACCATACATGAACATATAAATAACCAGGTATGCAAATAGGGTGAATATCAAATTTGAACAAGTGCAGGTCTAGCACTGCACCAAACATGCAATTGCAAGCACAAATATTCCATATAATGAAGAATAACCAAGTTTCATGGTTTGAGTATCTCTCTCTAATTTCACTAAGGTCCAGTGTCCAATTTATAGAGATTCTAAGAATAGAGCTTAACCAAGTGTCCTTGCATTAAGGGTATTCCAACATTAAGTAGAAGAGAACATTCACAAGTGAAACCTCAATATATGGTCATTTCCGTGTCCGTCCACAACAATATATATCAAATGGTTGTTTCCATAACTTTGGAGCATTGTTGTGCCATCCATTATTACTAACCCATAGATTTGATCTTAATCTAAGCATTCACGCATACCATTGATAACCATTCATGGATAGAAATACTTTATTGATGAAAAAGTAATACTTACAATCACCATTTATGGCTGGCTAGACCTACAAAAGATAACTACTCAGTCATATTCATGAGTGAACCATGATGTTCAGACCAAAATATATTTAAAAACAGAAACTTTAAAGTTAGTTGAGTGTCCTGCATTATCTACTCTCTATTGTATTTCTCTTCTCACCTAAATCTCTTCAAGTTAGTTGAAGTATTCTAAAGTAGTATAGAAATTAAATATTGTTGAAAATCAAGGCGCCAAGAAAAAGACGGAGGACTTGAAGGATAAATATGTAATAGTTAGTATTTACCCTAGGGTGACCTTTTATTCCGTTTCTGGCTCAACGGAATAAATTTAGATAATATGTCCATAACCGCCAATGTTGAATGTATGGTCTGATGTATGCTAAAGCAAATCAAGACTAGGTTAGATTATGAGACTTAAAATAAAAATCCCTCACTAAATAAAAGTTAAGTCAATAAACAAGTTATAAAATCGGTTGCCCCCCTAATATTATAATTCAGCCGATAGTATCTGGGGGCCTTTAGGTGTCTGAGAGTCTCAGGGCTCGGGGTCTTATGGATAACACCTGAATTACTGAAAAATGTTTTCACGAATATATAAGGTTAATGACTTAAAGTGGCTGAGAGTAATTGGGCGAGTCGTCTAGATTATTTAAAGCTATTGGGCAATATGGTTAGGATTAATATTAAAACATATTAGTTACTAATAAGGTTAGTAACCCAACAACCTAGGAATCACATAGTTGATGTGATTGATTACATGAATCTACCTATTAAGAGGAGTGAACTTGTTTGAGTCATTCAAGGTAAGCTTCACGAAATAGGATCCTAGCTCACTAAAGAGTTTGTGAAATTCTTCGAATTAATATAGAGGGTTATTAATTTGGCAAAATAGTGGGAGCAATTTAAACAACTAAAGTCCTATATTTAAATTGAATATGTTAAAACAAATTAATAACATTCGTCACTCTATCTCACTCTCAAGTTAAAGTAAATACTCTAAATCATCATATCTAAAATGGATCTACGCAATATTTTAATCGATAACAAATTGAATAGTTCAAAATTCACTGACTATTTTGGCAAACTCAAAATTGTTTTGAAGTTTCAAAATTATTGGGTATGTATTAAGATACACTGATACGCATTATCAAAATTTTTTTGAAGTTCGAAAAGATTGGGTATGTATTAAGATACATCGATGCCCAATGTCCTTGTTGATGATGCTCCTGTCAAGAAGATTGATGTTTACCGAAAGCACCAATCAGATGACGAACGTACAAGATGTATCATACTTGCAACTATGGCACTAGAGCTACAAAGGCAACATGAGAACATGGATGTGTATTCCATGGTTATGCACTTGGAGGAGGTGTTTTGAGAAACAGACTCAATGCGAAAGCTATGAGATGGCGAAGTTGTTGTTTTGCTCCAAGATGCAATAAGGTTCTTCTGTTGTGGCACATTGTGTCAAGATGATTGGTTACATCACCAAGCTTTCTAGTATTGGATTTATGATGGATAATGAATTAAGTGTCGACTTAGTTCTATGATCCCTTCTGGAGATTTATTCGTAAGTTCATCATGAACTATCAGATGAATAACTTAGAGACCTCTAAAGAAGAGCTCTTGAATATGCTCAAGTCAGTTGAGCCCAAATCTTAAGAAAGTGATGTCAGCACTTGTTATTGAGGGATCTCACGAGAGAAAAGGGAAGTTTCCCAATTCTAAAGATTCCAAGAAGAATAAATGCATTAAACCCAAGTCAATAAAAGCAAGAAGTCGAAAGGGAATGCCACCAATATGGTAAAGAAGGGAAGTGGAAAAGGATCTGTATGAAGTACTTAGACTCTCTCGAGAAGAAGGGTCATGATGGTGCTTTTACATTTGAAATGATAGATAATTCAACTTACTTGTGTTAATGTCACATAGGCCATATAAGTAAGAAACTCATGTCTAAGCTACATCAAGATGGGCTTATAGACTCAGTTGATTTTAAATCAACACGCACATGTAAGTCTTGTATAAAGGAAAGATGACAAAGACACCCTTTAGCAATAAAGGAGAACGTGTATCAGACACCCTAGGACTAATACATTCAGATGTATATAGTCATATGTCAACACAAGCAAGGGAAAGGTTCAGTTACTTCATTAGCTTCATAGGATGATCATATCAGATGTGGATTCATCTGCTTGATGAAGCATAAGTTAGAAGCTTTTGAGAAAGTTAAAATTATTTAAGAATGAAGTAAGAAAAACAAACAAGAAAGAATATTATAGTTCTTTGATCAGATCGCTGTGGAGAATATCTTTCTGGTGATTTTTAAATTATCTAAATGAATATGGGATTCGCTCATAATGGACTCCTTCGTATACATTACAGCACAATGGTGCATCTGAAAGGAGAAATCGAAGTCTATTAGATATGGTACGATCTATGATGAGCACAACCTCTCTTTCAAAGATGTTCTAGAGCTACGCCTTAAAAATCACCTTATTTACCTTGAACCGAGTATCCATAAAATCCGCCAGTTCTATTCCATCTGAATTTTTCACTGGAAATAAACCCAGTTTCTCTTTTATGAGAAGTTAGGGGTGTTCATCATATGTTAAACACATAATATCAAATAAGTTAGATCCTAAATCTAATAAATACTTCTTCATTGGATATCCGAAAGAAATGTAGGATATTACTTCTATCATCCAAATGATCAAAAGTAATAGTATCCAAAGACGTTGTAGTTCTAGAGAAAGAGTTTCATCTAGAAACACAAGTACAAAGCGTGATTGAACTTGACGAAGTTCAAGAAGAAGGATTGGCTGAAATAGTGGAAGCGATGGTGGAACCCGAATCTGTCTCACAAGATGAGACATTGATGACACTACTAACTCATAGGTCTGGTCGAGTTCATCAAATCCTAAAGAGATTTGAATTTCTAGTGGGAGCCGATGAAATCCCAAAGAGATTTGGATTTCTAGTGGGAGACGACGAAGAGGTTCCCGTGTTAGACGATGAACCTACAACTTATGAGGAGGCTCTTGTAAACCTATATATGTAAGCTAGTGGGAGCTCGTATGAGCCTTTACATGTAAACTAGTGGGAGCTTAGTCATTTACTTAGTATTATATATCAATGATATTCTACTAATGGGAACGACATAGCTATGCTGCAATCGGTGAAAATTTTGGTTATCGGATAAAATTCTCTATAACAGACTTAGGAGAATCAGCTTGCATCTTAAGGATTAAAATCTATGGAGATAGATTTAGAAGACTGTTTGACCCCTCCCAGTCTAAATACGTTGACAAAGTACTCAAAGCGTTTTGCATTAGACCTAACATCACTTTTGTTTTAAGCATGACAAAGTCGATTATAGGTCAATCCGAGTGATGGTCATTGGATTGTTGTCAAGGACATTCTTAAGTATTTAAAATGACTAAACACATGTTCCAAGTATATGGAGATGATAATTTGAAAGTTGGAGACTTTCAGATACGAGTCATCAAACAGATCAAGATGATTTCATAGAATACAGTTTATTCTGAAAAAGGTACGATTGCTGGAATAGTTCCGAGCAGGAAACCGTAACCGAGCCAAAGATCAAATCAGAGTATATAGCAGCTTCTGAAGTAGCTAAAAGGAAGTTTGGAATGGAAGTTCATTAATGAACTGGGCATGATACCTGACATTGTTAATGAGATTAACAAAAGAGTCGTTGCTCTTGCTAAGTCTCATAATACGTCCAAGCGCTACCTCAGTTGTTACTATCTGCACCGAGAGATAACAACAAAAGTAGATGTGAGAATTAAAAGAGTGCCCATGAAGGGACAATCTTATAGATCCATTTAAAGAATGCCTTACCCCAAAAGGTTCATGATCGTCATGCGAATGCTTATGGGAATGTTTTAGAAACAGTTGGCTTTAGTCCAAGTGGGAGAATGTTGGGGTTTATGTCCTATAGACAATTGTTTTAGGATATAAATATTAATGAATAAATTGTTTATTTAATCATTTGTTTTAATAAGATATAGTATGATTAAAACTATATATGAAAAGCATTAATCTTTTGTAAGTAAAAGTAATCCTAAGTTTATTTAAGTAGTTATAAAGTGTTCATACAAGCATGAAGTGAGACTAGACTTTATAATAAACCAATAAACTTAAAATCAACCCATGTCAAGTAATATGTTAAAGGGGTTGGCATATTACTATTGAGACTTGCATGTAACAGTGTTTTCTGTCGAGACAAAAAGCTGATCTCACAAGCTTTAGATATGAAGATATCTAGACAGTTACATGGATCCAGTGAAAGAGTTCATTAGGATTGGGACCCGATTTGAGATAACAGTATGGATAGATTTATCTAAGTGTTAGTTGTTCATTTCATTAGTGTTAGTAGGTATAAGTAATCCTCAGACTCAAATAATCATTAATTAGTGATTCTGGATTGTGGAGTGTGTGATGCTTTGATTCTGTGCGAGCACGATCCACTACAGGGGAGGCCCTGGGGTGTGTGTGAACAGGGTTGGGTATCATATAAAGTAATTACATGATAGTTAATGTTAGATTGAGCATTCATCACTCTTGATATATAGGAGATATATCGAAAGGGCCGCTTGTGGTGAATTGACTGAAATCATTGCAAGGTGATAGAGTTAAGAGTAGAAATTGAGATTTCACTTAACTTATCTTTCAGAGTAAATTCAACCTAGACAAGTATAAACAGACTATTCATTATATGTAACTTGACACGTTCCATGGTTATAAGAATAGGCTAAAGGATATAATTGATGAAGGATCGAATTATAGTGGACCTAATGCGGAAAGGTAAACGTCAGTATTCAACCTGGCTTCTTATTGCACTAGGGGAATGTCTAAGGTTCTGCCAGTAACAGCTCTCGAAGTCATTCTATTATATATAAGTTGAAATTAATCAGGATGAATTAATTCCAAAGGATATATACGACTAGCAGTAATAAGAACCTAATGGGTCGCACATGGGACTTGGAACCAGAGGACGGAACTGTAATTTAGAGGGACTTAGTATATGGGCCGAAATTCATAATGTATTTAGGGATAAAATATTTTGATTTATAATTATAATTGGATTATAATTATAATTGTAAATTAAATTATATGATTATCTTATAATATTAATTAGAAGTTTTAATGTGATTATAACTCTAATTAATTATCCCTAACCTAATTTAATATCTAATTGGATTAGAATTATTATCTAAATATATTATGATATTATTAAGATAATAATAAGCATTTATTTAATTATCTAATTAGTAATTCTATTCCGAAATGGATTCTAATTGATTAATTAAATAATATAAATAGGATTAGGATTTGGAAGTCTATAAATAGACCCTACCCCCTGTAAATTTCGGCCAATACATTGTTCCGAAATCATCCCGTCTAAATTACTTTCTTCTTTACTCTCTCTTTGATCTCGTGTCAAATCCTTTAGAGGCAATCAATTTAGATTGCTATTCATTGGTTGATTACTAATAGCTTTTCTTTTTTGTGTTGATTATTGTTTGTGATACACAGATTAAGAGTTGTGGGCACTTCGTTTGCAACTGTGGATAATTCGTCAGAAAAATGTATTTCGTTCTATCCCTCTTCATATGAAATAACGATTAACGGATCTTGGAAAAGGGAAATAGATAAAATTTTATTATTCCGTTGTGCCTAGGCTTGTCTATTTTCCTTTATATTCCAGAACCAATGCCTACGAAATATGGCACATCAGCAGACCCACCTTTAGCTTAGCCTTAAATACCCCCTTTATATGCCGATGATTGTCATCATAGGTCCTGATTATGGTCTCAGAAGCTGTAAGATCTCTTCTCTCCACCCCGAGCTTAGATAGAAGCTTTAGGGGGGCATATATTGATGGCGAAACCATCATCCACCATCATACAACTAGTTCTCTTGCCATTGATCTCTGCTCTTATATATAGTGGGTTGTTGTGTGCCTTCCCCTCTTCTAGGAGGTCCTTATCAGTAAAACTAATCTTAGTGCTCTTCCGGGGCATGATCGCCCCTACTAGCTCCGTCGACTCGGTATCTGTTGAAATAACCAGATTATGTAGCTCTCAAATCAAATTTTCTCGGTGATACTTGGAGTGACATAGAATCTCCCAAATGGTGGATTTCGACTGAGTCTTTTTCAACTGCTCCAAGACTTGGTTGTCCGGCTTAGGGGCCGACCCATCTTCACTTTTGGGTTCCACGACAGGAGCTTTCTTTTCTACTACTCTTCCCGATCGGGTCATCACTGCCACTTCAGCCTCTTTATCAGAATCTGCCCATATATCTATAGGAGCTTTCTTCTTGGTGTCTTCTTCATCCGATGAACTCTCCCATATATCAACAACCATTACGTCCATCATATAATGTGTGTCATTGTTAGCATAGGGCACATCTGGGCCGTAGTAGCGGGCCTATCCTAGTACCTCCTTAAAGTTCATCAGAAGCACCTTTCTTAACCTCCTCTTAATATGTGGGAGAGAGTTCCTCTTGATAATAGCAACTTAATCTAGGTCACTTATTTCCCCCTGCCACTTGGTATACTTGTATCTCCACCTCTTCAAGTAATCCTCAAAGGATTCATCCTGTGACTGTGTTACCAATTCCACATCTCTTAGAGTCATTATCTGTGGTATATATGCTTTATACATCTTAACAAAAGAATTCGTGAGTGAACCCCATATGCCCTTCACTTCCGTTGGGAGTACGATGTACCATATCATAGCTTCTCCAGTTAAGGACTTGAAGAATAAGTCTGTCATTTCTTCTACATTGAACCCGGTTCCTTGCATGAGGATTAGATAGTGGCGTACATGCTCTAGGGGGTTTTCACTCCCCGTATCCTTCTTCCACTTATTCGGGAATACCCTTGGGGCGTATCCTTCTTCCACTTATTGTACTTCTCATGGGTAGCACATTCAGCGTACTTCCTCATAAACATTTTGGTCATTGCCCCCCAAACCATTTTGGTCTTCATTAGGAGTGACATGTACCAGAACAATGGCTCTCCCTCTAGTGAGTTATAGAACAAGCTCATAATTTCTTCTTCCCTGAAGCCCACTAGGCCCATGGCTAACAAATAAAAATGCAGGTGCTCTATAGGGTCTTGATCACCTTTAAACTTCACAATCAGTGGTAATGGTTGTTTAATCAATCCAATCTACATAGCATTTGATAAGCCCAAAATATACCTAAAATAACATACATAATTATATCAATTTCGTGTAAAGAATATGTTAATTATATTCATTTAGAAGGATTTTACGTTGGTATTTGTTTCTATCGTGTAAGGTATTAAATTATTTGGAAAAATCCAAATAGGAGCTAAAATGGAGCAAAAACGAGTACGAAATCAAGTTTTCAGTGAAAGACGCATTCGAGATTCAGAAGCCGCGTCAGAGATTCAACAAACAAACTAAGGAAGATAGGGAAAGTCTCTATCGCGACCGAGATTCCTATGATCTCGATCACGACACGCGTTTTCATGCTTCAGAAACGTGAATTTCAGACACTTCTCCCTTACTCCAAACCACGACAGAGATAATCAGAATCTCTACAGAAACAGCAACTTGTTAAGACATATTTTACATGTTTTAATTCCGAAACGACGCATCATTTCATCCGGATAAAGATGACTCTTCACCTACAAACATGTTCCTTCGACACACCTCTTGAACAACTATAAATAGAGGAGACGTTTCAGATTAAAAAGAGTTAGAGATTTTTAGTTTCAATTTTGTAAGAAGCATACTTGTTAAACAAGTTGTTAAAATAGTTAGACACAAGACACAGTTCTTATAGTTTACGTTAGAGTTTTGTTCGAAGATGAGTTTATGCTTTGTAGTGACCGAGTAGGTACTATTTCGAGGATTCAGCGAGAGGAACCAGTGTAGGAAGCACCCTAGGGTCTGA
This sequence comes from Euphorbia lathyris, assembly GCF_963576675.1. Taxonomy (NCBI): domain Eukaryota; kingdom Viridiplantae; phylum Streptophyta; class Magnoliopsida; order Malpighiales; family Euphorbiaceae; genus Euphorbia; species Euphorbia lathyris. Next base: position 43,375,654 of record NC_088914.1, read on the forward strand.
CAAACCTACGAAGTTGAGGAAAGGATTGACAACCCAGAACTCAATTAGTTAAAATGCTATCCAAGCTTCTTCTTCTCTGTTAACTTGTGACGTTTCAAATCAAACTAATGAATTATCTTTTCAATATAATTCTTTCTTTACTGTTGTTATCTTAAGTCTGATCTAGGCGATATTCTTAAGTAATTTAACTGATGTTTTCATAAAAACATTTATAAACAAATCTGATATTTTCCATGAAAACTTTGTTGAACACTTAAGCAAATTCGAATTTATATTTGGTCATTGCGATAGGTCGATTAATCGGATATAAACATCGAATTTGATTAAGGTTTTCAGTCTTAGACCGAGAGGAAAGATTGATTACAGTTCAAAGCCTATTAAATTGAATTAATTGATAAATTGTTACATCTTAATAATCAGATCAAAGTTATAAGTTGTTTTCTTGCTTAGTATAAATAAGCCTTGAATGTTACTTTAATTTAAACATAATTTCTATAAATTGTAATCTAAACTATTGAAAAAATTAGAATCAGAATCCATACCATTTAAATCATTTAATGATTTTTCTATTAACCTCGAGAAAACGAATTTAATCAAAATTATAAGTTTTTTTATTTATCAAAATGTTCCTTGTGGGATCGATATCTTTTTATTACTACAAGCGAAAGCCGTGCACTTGCGGAAATCGCTCAGCAAGTTTTTGGCGCCGTTGCCGGGGAACGCCAATTTTTTTTTAATTTTAATTTTTGTATTTTATTCCGAATCTTGGTTTATAGATACTTATACTTATATTTATATATTATATATTATATTTACTTATAATTTTATTTTTCAATTTTTTAAGGCAATTTTAGTTCGTGCGTGTAATTTCTATTCATGCGCAGTATTAGAAGTTCGGGCATTCAACCGGAATCACTTGATCCAAAAATTGAAAGAAAAATAAAAATAAAAAGAAAAAGAACAAAGAGACGCAAAATCAAGAACCACAAGCAGTAGAAATGGGAGAACACCCTAGACTTATGGATTACGCTACACCACCAAGGGTTAACGGTGTTACCAATAGTGTAGTTGGACACCAATTTGAGATTAAACCAGCATTATTGAATATGCTGCAAAATAGTGTTACATTTTATGGATTGCCTAACGAAAATCCTAATGCCCATTTGACTAACTTTCTTGAGATTTGTGACACCCTTAAAACTACAGACGTTTCTGCTGAAGCAGTCAAACTTCGCCTTTTTCCTTTTACATTGAAGGACAATGCTAAGGTTTGGTTGAATTCTATGCCGGCCGGAACATTCAAACTTGGAACCAATTAGCCCAAGCATTTTTATCCAAATATTTTCCCCTAGCCAAAACAGCAAAAATCATAAAAAAATTACATCATTTACACAACATGAAAATGAAACCTTATATGAAGCATGGGAACGCTTCAAAGAACTTCAACGTTTATGCCCACGCCATCATCTACCTGATGAACTTTTAATGCAAACCTTTTACAATGGTATAAATCCCACCACAAGAGGTTCACTAGATGCTATGTCGGGAGGGTTATTTATAAAGAAGACATCTGCCGAAGCAAAAGAACTTTTAGAGGAAATGGCTATTAACAGTAGCATGTGGCCTGCAGAATGTGCACATACACCGGTTACTCCAAAACCATCGACCTCAACTTCGTCATCTATTAAAGGTATAGTTAATCTTGACCTTATAGCGATGTTACAAGCACAATTTTCTGCACTTTCGCATAAAATTGATAAGCTTATGACACCGTGTGATGTTAATGGAAACCCCATCTAAGATGAAATGGATTGTAGTGGTACGGATGCGGTAGAACATGTAAATTTTGTCCAAGGACATAATCAAATCAATAACCCGTATTCGAATACCTATAATCCCAGATGGAGAAATAACCCAAATTTTTAGTTGGGAAGAGAATAATAATACTAGTGCGAATCAAGGTAGAACTAATAATTATCAAAATCAATCAAGAGATTCTATTGGCACACTATCTTCTAAGATTGATAAGTTTATAGATGCTATTGGTGGTAAGATGAACAATCATGATGAAAGTTTTAAACGTATTGAAAATAAGTTTGATCAATTGTTTAAGAACCACTCGTCTAGCATCCATAATTTGGAAGTACAAAGTGGACAAATTGCCAAGTCAATTCCATCCCGCAAGGAGGGTAGCCTTCCTAGCCATACAGAAGAAAATCCTAAAGAGCAAGTTAAGGCTATGACTCTTAGATCGGGAAAACATTATTTAGGTCCGGAAATGCTCGGAAATGCTACTAACATTTTGCAGGAAAAAGATTTGACGACAAAGTCCAAGTAAATGAATGAAAATTCAAAGAGTTCGCCCAAAGAAGCAAATGCAAGTGCATTTTCACCAAAACCCCCTTTTCCACAAAAAGTCTGAAACAAGGGCTATGATAAACAACTTTTAACATTTTTAGATAAACTTAAGAATTTGCATATTAATTTAACGTTTATGGATGCAATAACCCAAATTCCTAACTATGGTAAGTTTTTGAAAGATTTGATTTCTAAGAAAATAAGTTGGGAATGTATTTCATCCATAGTTTTAACCGAAGATTCTAGTTCAATTGTGTCGAGTCATTTGCCGACTAAGTCGAAAGACCCTGGATGTTTTACGATTCCTTGTAAATTGGGAGATATTGAATTCTCAAGTTGTCTTTGTGACTTAGGTGCGAGCATTAACTTAATGCCATTGTCAATATTTAAAAAGTTAGGTCTAGAATAAGACATTAAACGCACTAATATGGTTTTGCAATTAGCGGATCAAACCACTAAGAAGCCATATGGTATAATTGAAGATGTTTTAGTAAAAGTCAATAAATTTATTTTTCCTACCGACTTTGTGATACTCGACTTTGCATATGACGTTAATTGTCCATTAATTTTTGATAGACCATTTATGAATACGGGACGTGCATTAGTCGGTGTGTCCGAGGGAAAATTAATTTTGAGAATAGGAGAAGATGAAATTGAGTTTAATATGAATATAGCTATGAAATATCATTTAGAAGAGTTCGTTTGTATGAAACTTGATTTGGTTGACGAATGTGTTAGTGATATTGCTAAAGAGGAAAATGTTATAGAACCAATAATTGAAGAAGAAATGGAAGATAAGGCTCCAGAGTCTTTGATTCGTGACGATGGACCAATACCACCCTCACTTTTAAAACCACCGAAATTAGAGTTAAAAGAATTGCCCAGCCATTTGAGATACGCTTTTCTAGGTGAAGGTGATACTCTACCTATTATTATCTCTAACAAATTGACTAATGAATAAGAAATAAGTTTGAAAGAAGTTGTTAGAAATAGGATAGGAAGTATAGGTTGGCAAATTTCAGACCTTAGGGGAATTAATCCCAGCATTGTTATGCACATGATACATTTAGAAGAAGGAAAACCTCCTAAAGCGGATAGGCAAAGATGCTTAAATCCGAACATGAAAGAAGTAGTTAAAAACGAAATCACAAAACTTTTGGATAACAGAATTATCTATCCAATTTCGGATAGTGAATGGGTTAGTCCGATCCATTGTGTACCTAAGAAATGAGGTATGATTGTAGTAAGAAATGATGAAGGCGAGTTGATACCTACACGAACCACCATAGGTTGGAGGGTGTGTATAGATTATAGAAACCTAAATATGGCAACTAGGAAAGATCATTTTCCTATTCCTTTCATTGATAGAATTATAGAAAGGATAGCCGGACATGCGTTTTATTGTTTCCTAGATGGGTATTCCGGATTCTTTCAAATTTATATTTACCCGGATGACCAAGATAAAACTACCTTCACATGTCCCTATGGAACTTTTGCTTATAGAAGAATGCACTTTGGTCTATGTAATGCACCCGCAACGTTTCAACATTGTATGACTGTTATTTTTAATGATTTTATTGAAGATATCATGGAAGTATTCATGGATGATTTTTCTGTATATGGTGATTCTTTTGATGCATGTTTACAAAACTTAGATAAAGTGTTGTCTAGATGTGAAGAGACTAACCTAGTACTTAATTGGGAAAAATGTCATTTCATGGTAGATGAAGGAATAGTTTTAGGACATAAAATTTCTGAAAAAGGAGTGGAAGTGGATAGAGCGAAGACTTCAGTAATTGAAAATCTACCCCCACCAACCACGGAGTAAGGTCATTTTTAGGACACGCAGGTTTTTATAGAAGGTTTATAAAGATCTTTTCTGTAATTGCCAAGCCACTTACTAATTTACTTATGAAAGATGCTCCTTTCGATTTTAACAAGGATTGTTTGCAAGCCTTTAATACATTGAAAACTGCTTTAGTCAGTGCACCCATAATTGCTAAGCCCGATTGGGATTTACCTTTCGAAATTATGTGCGATGCAAGTGATTTAGCCGTAGGATGTGTATTAGGTCAAAGGAAAGATAAGAAACTTCATGTCATATATTATGCAATTCCTACTTTATCCGGTGCTCAATTAAATTATACAACAACCGAAAAGGAAATGCTAGCGGTAGTTTTTGCATGTGATAAGTTTAGATCATACTTGTTAGGGTCTAAAGTCATCATTTACACCGATCATGCTGCTTTGAGGTATTTGTTTGCTAAGAAAGATGTAAAACCACGTCTTATTAGGTTGGTCTTATTGTTGCAAGAGTTTGATATAGAAATTAAAGATAAAAAGGGAGTCAAGAATCTTGTCGCCGATCATCTATCAAGACTTGAAGATGAAAATGGTCCTATTGGTGAGACCGTAGGCATACGAGATGATTTCCCTGATGAAGATCTCATGCAAGTAAAGAGTTTAATAGCACCATGTTATGCGGATATAGCTAATTACCTTGTTGCAAATATAGTTCCTGATGGGTTGAATTTCCAGCAAAAGAAGAAATTCTTTTCAGATGTTAAAAGATACTTTTGGGAAGATCCATTCTTGTTCAAAACATGTGGTGATGTAATGCTTAGGAGATGTGTTAGTGAGTCAGAGTATAATTCTATTATGTTTGAATATCATGCAAGCCCTTATGGAGGTCATAATGGTGTAAGTAAAACGGTTGCAAAGGTATTAGAATGTGGATTCTTTTGGCTTACTCTATTTAAAGACGTTCGTTAGTTTATTAATCATTGTGATAAGTGTCAAAGAGCAGGAAATTTAGGTAAGAAAGATGAAATGCCCCTTACGAGCATGTCGGAGGTTGAAATCTTCGATGTGTGGGGAATCGACTTTATGGGTCCTTTTCCTCCTTCTTTTGGCAAAAATTATATTTTAGTAGCCATAGATTATGTTTTAAAGTGGGTTGAAGCAATTGCAACCCCGACTAATGATGCTAAGGTAGTTGTTAAGTTTTTAAACGAAATATTTTATCGATTTGGAGTTCCTAGAGCAATGATAAGCGATGGAGGTACTCATTTCATTAATAGAATGTTTGAATCGCTTATGGAGAAATACGGAGTACATCACCGTGTATCTACTCCATACCATCCTTAAACGAATGGTCAAGTAGAAATTTCAAATAGAGAACTCAAGTGGATATTAGCGAAAATAGTTTCGTCTTCTAGGAGAGACTGGTTTCACAAACTTAATGATGCGCTATGGGCATACTGTACCGCATTTAAAACACCTATAGGAATGATGTCATATAGATTAGTCTATGGTAAAGCTTGTCATTTACTGGTAGAATTAGAGCATAAGGCGTTTTGGGCAAATAAAACCCTTAATTATTATTTACAAAGTGCAGGTAAAAAGCGTTTGTTCGACTTAAATGAATTGGATGAGTTACGTTACTTGTCCTATGAAAACGCTAAGGTGTACAAAGAGAAAGTGAAAAAATGGCATGATGCCAGAATTACGGTCAAAACTTTCAAAATTGGGGATAAAGTTTTACTTTTCAATCCTCAATTGAGGTTATTTCTAGGTAAGCTTAAGTCTAGATGGATAGGACCACATTTAGTTATTAATACATTTGTTCATGGAGCTTTGGAATTAGAAAATTCTATGAGAGAACGATTCAAGGTTAATGGTAATCGTTGTAAGATTTATTATGATGGAGCTCCAATCCAGGTGATTGAATTTATGAAATTTCTAAGTACCCCTTGAGGTTTCTTAAGGGATTATTTTCATAGTTTCGTTCTTAGTTCTTAGTGTTTAGTTTTTTTTTTTTTGCTTTTTAACATTTTATTTTAGTTTAGTAATTTCATTAGAAACTAATAGTTAGATTAGAAAAAATAAATTCTGATCATTAAAAATGATATTAAGAAAATATGTTTTGTATCTTACTTGTAAAAAAAAGTTTTTAAGTCCCAATTGAAGTTTTTATTAAAATCTCTACAGAGATTATTAAAATCTCAACTGAGATTTTTGTTTTTCAGCTTTTAAGAAGTTTCTGCTCGTGTAGAGATTTTGATAATCTCTACCGCGACTTGGGGAGGTTCGGGACACAGTCCTTTGCTCATGAGCAAAGTGTGTCGTGACCGAGATTCTAAGAATCTCGATCGCGACACGGTCTTTTCTGTGTTGGTGAAGTAATTTTCTTCTCCTTCCTATTTTTCACATGGTATTAATTCGAATTTTTTAGGTAATTTTTCACCAAAAGGTACCAATTGGCACCTTTGCATTTTTAAAAGTCATAATTTTGGGATTAGAAACCTATAAATTTAAATTTTCTACAGAATTTTCATATCTTTTCATCTCATTTCAGAAATTCTGAATTCTCTGTCTTAAATTTCTTAAGTTTTCAAACACCAAAAATTATTTAATCATGACTTCTTCTCTAAAACAAATGAAGAAACGTAATCCCATTCGCGGAAAACATGTTGACATCTCAGCATGTTATGGTGCGTGGTTCCCTATTTTCACCGAATATGAGGGACGACGATATTTGCACTTCCGCTATGTCATGTTCTGTGGCATGATGTACATGAATGAGTTCTTGAATGATGAACTCGGTATCAGCGGAGATATTAATCGTTACCTTAATAACTTAGGATGGGCTAAATTTTCATCCATGCGGTTCCCAATTATAAGAAATTGGGCAGTGGAGTTCTTTTCAACAGTTCGATTCGTCGACAAGCGGCGAGTTCGTCTTAGTTTTCGCAACAATGGAAAGGAATTTACATGCAGTTATCCCAAATTGCATCCATGGTTTGGTTTTCCACCACGTGATACGTCACAAATCCATCCTGGTAGAGATATGACATCTCGAGATATCTGGAGGATGTTGACAGGATTTTGGAGATTTAATCCACGTCTTGCATTCAAGAAGTCTTTTAATTCCAACTCCATATTGTATCTCCATAAATATCTCTGGTATAGTTTATTTGGTCGTGTTTATGGAAGTATAGTTCATGACACGGATTTATATGTTTCAGGAGACGTACTTCAAGGTAATATTGTGGATTCATCAAAAAAATTGATGGAAGGTTTGATATCTACTTCACGTTCGAAGAACAAGAAAGTCGGGTATGAGAATTTAGTGTGTGGAATTATTCTACGTGCCAAGGGCACAATTTCCATTCCTTGGAGCAAGAATGAACCATTTCCCGTCCTTGACTTTGAATTCTTGAAAGCGAAGGACTTGTCAAACGAGAATTTCGTCTTTGTCCACGGTTTCTTTCTTCACAAAAAAGATAAGTAACAGTTCAAACAAAAATAAATCGGGCTCAAGCACGAAGAATTACCATCAATAGGGATGAAGATCAGATTTTGTTTTGATTATGTTTAAGTATCTTTATGCATAATTATTTGTAAATATGTTTTGATGTTTTGTTTTTATAAGCAATGTATATATTTCCTGAATTAATGAAATTCTCAATTCCATTATTTCTTATGAATTTTTAGTTCAAGGGACGTCCTCAAGGCTAACCTGTAATTTAATTTTTCAATTTTGATTTTTACGTTTTTCAGGGATTAAATATCATTAATGGAACATAAGTGCAAGAAGAAATTAATTTATCAAAGTTGAAATTGTCAAAAAATGCAGATTTTTGTGTACATGTCAAAAATCTCGGTAGAGATTTTGAAAATCTCTGGACGGCCAGCAAGCAGGCAAGTCATGAAGAAAATTTCTTCTTTAAAATTTGTCTGTCGCGACCGAGATTCAAGGAATCTCGATCGCGACACGCGGGTTATAGACCGAAAATTGCCTGAATTTTGCACCCTTTTCTTATTCCTACTTACAATTACAAACCTTTTCTTCTTCCACATGAATTACACATCAATCACATTTATATTCACCTCACTTTTTCACCAACCAATACACTTTTTCTCTTCCCCAATACAAGATTTTGTTCTTACCCATATATTTTTTTTTCCTATTCACCTTCTTCCCCAAACACAAACTCTAACTCAAACACTTCATTGTTCTTATTTTCTCTCATCTCTCTCTATTTTCTCACACCAAAAATCAAACACCATGCTTAGATAAAAGAGAGTTGCACACAAAACTCCCGCAACTTCAGCTAACAGATTACGGGTCCAGTATGGAGTGCCCTTTGATATCCAGCCGGATGCGGAAGGACGACGCTATAGACACTTTTCCGGTTCCAAGATCAAGTTCACCGACATGCCTTTCTTGGATTTCCAAACGTTCTTGGTTGGGAGCAATTTGCTAGTATACGTTTCCCTCATAGTGAAACAGATATTATCGAGTTTTTGGTAACTTTGGCCTATGATAAGAGAAATGGTAGAATTTCCTTAGGAATTTAAGTAGGAGTTTTGATGTTGGCTATGAAGAAATGGATAGATGGTTCGGATTCCCTACGAAAAAATTTTATGCTAAACCTAAGAATTTTCAAACCAACCCGGTTTGGCAATCTTTGACGGATTTGGATAATTTTCGTCCAAAAAATACTTCAAGCAAATTAATTAAGGATAATTGTGTTTTTGTTATGAATAAATTGATGGATGTCCATTAGTATAACCATTGTAACTCCTCATTCCTTTTTCTCACAAAAACCCATTTATGTCCCACTGGTTTTACACCCTTAGGTGTACGGACTACTGGTCCAAATACTTCTCTCTTTGCAAGAGATTTCAATTCTGTCTCAATTGCTTCTTTCCATTTTGGCCAATTATTACTTTGTGTACACTCTTCAATGGATTTTGGTTCATGATCCTCATCTTTATCCATAACATCAACTGCTACATTGCATGCAAAAATTTCATCGACATCGATTTTATTTCGGTTCCATTTTATTCCAGACATGACATTATTGATTGAGATCTCTTCATTCTTAGGTACCTGAATTTCATTCTTTGTCATGTGTATGGTCTCTTCAGGAGATCCTTCATTTCTATTTGGTTCCTCGGAAAAACCATTACCAAATTCTGCTCCTTTTCTTTTCCGAGGATTCTTATCTTTGGAACCGATTAGTCTACCACGCTTCATGCTTCTGTGAGACTCATTAGCAGTCTGATGTTGTCCTTCAGGGACATCAATTATATTTGGAGCATTTACAACTGGAATATGTGACTTGGTCACTCTCTTTGGGTCAGAAAATGCGTCTAGCAATTGATTTGCTAAGTTTTGTAAATGAATTATCTTTTGAACTTCTATTTCACATTATTTAGTACGAGGATCAAAATGAGACAGAGATAATTCATTCCAACTAATTTCCTTTTCCAGCTGTTTCTTTTCTCCCCCCAATGTTGGAAAAATCGACTCATTAAAATGAGAGTCAGCAAATTGAGCCTTAAATAAATTTCTAGTAGCTGGCTCAAGATACTTAATAATTGATGGGGATTCAAATCCAACATATATTCTCATCCTCCTTTGAGGACCTATCTTAGTGCGTTATGGTGGAGCAATTGGAACATATACCGCACATCCAAAAACTTTCAAATGAGAAATATTTGGTTCTTGACCAGGAACCAATTGTGATGGGGAGAATTGTTGATTACTTGTTGGCCTGATGCGAATTAATGCTGCTGCATGTAATATAGCATGTCCCCATGCTGATATTGGGAGTTTGGACTTCATAAGTAATGGTCTAGCAATCAATTGTAAACGTTTAATTAATGATTCAACTAGGCCATTTTGTGTATGAACATGAGCTACAGGATGTTCAACACTTATCCCAATGGACATGCAATAATCATTAAAAGCTTGTGAAGTAAATTCACCAGAATTATCAAGGCGAATTCCCTTCAAAGGAAAATCTGGAAAATGTGCTCTTAATCTAATCAATTGAGCAAGTAATCTCGCAAACGCCAGGTTGCGAGTTGATAATAGGGAGACGTGTGACCATCTAGTCGATGCATCGATTAAAACCATAAAATATCTAAATGATCCACACGGTGGGTGAATTGGCCCACAAATATCTCCTTGTATGCGTTCTAGAAAATTGATAGATTCATGTATAACTTTGGCTGGTGAAGGCCTAATTATTAATTTTCCTTGTGAGCAAGCAGCACATGTAAAATCATTAGGAAGAATCTGCTGGTTCTTCAATGAATGTCCACATGAATTTTTGATTATTTTCGCATCATTATTGAACCCGGATGGCCTAACCGGTCATGCCAAACAGGAACATTATCAGTAAACTTCTGGTTTACTATAGCATATGATTTAATTGTACTAATTTTATCCTATTCGCTTTTTGGAAGAGTCGAAGGGTCAAAGGTACAAAGTCGGGATTTGTTTGTGTTGGATTCTATTTTTAAGGGTTTGGTGATTGATAGTATTGGGATGATTTTCGATAATTTGCACCGAGATTCCGTTTCTTCCAATAGGTAAGTTCCTATAGGTAATTTACTTACCAGAATTGTTTTGGGAGCAACGGGTGGTTTGGTGGATTTCCAATCACTCCCTAATAATTATGGGTTTCCTCTCTTGGATATTGCTGCACTTCCAAGGGCCAATTTAGTGCTTAAGCAAGGACCACCCACATTTAGGTCGTATGAGGCGAGAACTAGGAGTTTGTTTGCAGGTGGTGGTGGATCGAGTTCACATGGTTTAGGTACCCAAGAGGAGGAAGATGAAGAAGATGAGGAAGAGGAAGAAGAGGATGTTGGTGGACATGAAGAGAGACACGAAGAGGAGGCACCACGTGAGGACATTGGGGCCAATGTTGATGAAATGGTGGGTTGGCAACGTGTTTTAGACCAAGTTAATGCCAACAATCGCCAAATGAATTTGAGAATGGATGAAGTCGTTGCCGATAATCGCCAAATGAGTTCAAGGATAAATGCGGTGGATGAAAACATTGATAGTTTGAGGAGGGAGCACACATCCACTAGACGTTGGCTATTGTCCTATTTCCGTCGTCAAGGCGTTGTGTTGACACAATCTCCACCGGGTTCACCTTCCCTTTGATAGGTTTTATCTTTTCTCATTTCTAGCTCATATCTAGTTTATTTCTATTTTATGCTTGTTTTGTTTCGTACAATTTTATCAATTTTATTTCGGTTTCTATAAATTCGTACTCTATTTATTTATGAATTATCAATTTTTGCACCAATGAGGACATGATCCAATTTAAGTGTGGGAGGCGATATTTCATTTACCTATTTTTGAGTACGAATGCATGTTTATTTTTACGTGCGAATGCATGTTTTTAAGTACGAATGCTTGTTTTAAATTTTTGCCTACGTAAATAATCCATATATATGCTTAAATTTTTCAAATTTTTAATTTTATCATAATAATGAATAATAACATATGGTTAAAGAGGTAATCAATATGGTAGAAATAGTTAATTATTTATATACGGGCAATCAAATATTAAATATTATTACAAATCTCCAAAACGATTTTATAAAGAAAAACGTCACGAGTGAATGTATATAAGTAATAAATTCTTTATTTCGATCTTTGTTTTATATTATGCCAATGCATGATAAATATAATTCTTATTTCTATTTTTCAATTAGGTTTATAGGCATAAATCAAACTAACATTTTTAGCTTTTTGCTCGGTTTGATTTCGTCTTACTTTAAAAAAACAATTGAAGTTTTTAGAGAAACTATAACCATAATAAATGTTGATTTTAAGTCAATATAGGATGAATGTACTATTTTTCTTTCTCATATTAAAATTTTGTTTTATAACTCATATTAATTATTAACTAAATTAAGTAGTCGTATTCTTAACTTTTGGCCACGATTGCGACCACCTATGTTATAGTCGATGTATAAAAGGGAACATGGCCGACTCTAGTATTTTAGAGGCCCTAGGCAGGACCGGTCCTGATTTTTTTATGGACCTAAATGAAAAAAAAGATAAAAAAAAAGCCCTTAATAAAAATAATTGTACTTAAAAGTTTAAAATAGAAATTTGGACATATTTTAGTTCTAAAATATCATATTATTTGGTCATTTAAAAAATTACTATATATACAGTAAAAAACAATTTGAGACTATTTTGGCTCAAGTCCTAGGCAATCGCACTCATGGCCTATGTTCAGGACCGGTCCATAAATATTTGAGCATTTTTATGATTTATTATCCTACTAGATTATAATTTTCATTTTGAATTTGTAAAAATATTCAGCATAAAAAATTTGATCGGTACAGGTTGTTATGTAATTAACTCAATATGTTATATTACAAAAAAAATTGTTTTTTTTATTAAATCACGGCATAAAACTCGAATACCGAGCTCATTCCATATAAGCCCAAAAATATATATATTATTTTTAAGGATAAGAAATGATTTGCGGTGGTCCATAATATTTTGCGATGGTTATGTAAAGCCTTTTTATGATTTATTGTCTTACTAGATTATAATTTTCATTTTGAATTTGTAAAAATATTCAGCATAAAAAATTTGATTATGTAATTAACACAATATGTTATATTACAAAAAAAATTATTTTTTATTAAATCACGTCATAAAACTTGAATACCGAGCTCATTCCATATAAACCCAAAAATATATATATTATTTTTAAGGATAAGAAATGATTTGCAGTGGTCTATAACGTTTTGCGGTGATCCATAAATATTCAGACCTTCTTATAAATTATTGTCCTACTAAATTATAATTTTCATTTTGATTTTGTAAAAATACTCACCATAAAAAATTTGATTGATACACATTGTTATGTAATTAACTCAATATCATGAGTAAATTAATGAAAATTAATTGTGTCCTAAAATATATTGTAATAAGTAAATCAATATATATTAGTTATTTTAGATTGAATATATATTAACATTTTTGTTTAAGGAAAAAATTAAAATTATAAAAAAATAATTATTAAAATTATATAATAATAATAATAATAATAATAATAATAACAAAATATATGAAAAATAAAGAGAAAAGAATTTTATATATTAATAAGAAATATATTCTTATTACTAAGAAAATCAGGAATAAAAGAAAAAGAAAAATGAGAACCAAAACATACAGTTTTAGGAATTGAACTCACACATTGTTATGTAATTAACTTAATAGCATGTGTAAATTAATGAAAATTAATTGTGTCCTAAAATATATTGTAATAAGTAAATTAATATATATTAGTTATTTTAGATTGAATATATATTAACATTTTGGTTTAAGGAAAAAATTAAAATTATAAAAAAATAATTATTAAAATTATATAATAATAATAATGATAAAACATATGAAAAATAATGAGAAAAGAACTTTATATATTAATAAGAAATATATTCTTATTACTAAGAAAATCAGGAATAAAAGAAAAAGAAAAATGAGAACCAAAACATACAGTTTTGGGAATTGAACTCACACCCTCACAAATAGCTCCACTATTCCTTTACCATTCAGTCTAGTAATACATTTTTTTATATATTCAAGTCTATATATTTTTAACCATTTCAATTTTGATAATTATCAAATTTGAAAAAAATTCTGATCAGAGGCCCCCGTAAGTCGGAGGCCCTAGGCGGCCTCCCCCTAGAGCCGGCCTTGAAAGGGAAGAAAAATAAATAAAATGGTACTTTTGGCCACGGTTGCGACCGTCCTTATCACGATCAGGTATGAAATGAACGTTAAAATAAATTAAAAGAAAAATAACGTGTCTAAAGTTTAAAGTCACGGTTGCGTCCACCCATGGCATGGTCAGGACCTCTTAAACGGACACAAATTAATAAATGTTTATAAAGTCACAGACGAGACCACCCTTATCACGGGCGTGACTAGCAAATAAGTTAACAAAAACCTAAGTTCATATTAATTCATATTTATATATTTTAGTATAGGTTTGGGAAAGGAAATTTTTGTGCTTTGAAATACCTTGAGACCGAAAGATCAAAGACATGTGTGCTTATACCCGTCTTGAATGTTTCATTATAAAAATTGCAATACAACGATGATAAATCACTTTAATCTTAGCTAGTTTGATGTTTTGCGTATAAATTTACCTTACAAGATTTATCCTTTGGTTTAACTAATTTAAAAAGGTTATGTGGAAATGTATTCTATTTTTAAGATCGTTTGAAGGATACATTCAGTGATAATTTTGATCGGGACTAGCAAAAACTTAAGTGTAGGAGACTTGATAAGCCCAAAATATACCTAAAATAACATACATAATTATGTCAATTTTGTGTAAAAAATATGTTAATTATATTCGTTTAGAAGGATTTTATGTTGGTATTTGTTTCTATCGTGCAAGGTATTAAATTATTTGGAAAAATCCAAATAGGAGCTAAAATGGAGCAAAAACGAGTAAGAAATCAAGTTTTCAGTGAAAGACGCTTACGAGATTCAGAAGTCGCGTTAGAGATTCAACGACCAAACTAAGGAAGATAGGGAAAGTCTCTGTCGCGATCGAGATTCCCATAATCTCGATCGCGACACGCGTTTTCATGCTTCAGAAACGCGAATTTCAGACACTTCTCCCTTACTCCAAACCACGACAGAGATAATCAGAATCTTTACAGAAACAACAACTTGTTAAGACATATTTTACATGTTTTAACTCCGAAATGATGCATCATTTCATTCGGATAAAGGCGACTCTTCACTTACAGACACGTTCATTCGACACACCTCTTGAACAACTATAGATAGAGGAGACATTTCAGATTAAAAAGAGTTAGAGATTTTTAGTTTCAATTTTGTAAGAAGCATACTTGTTAAACAAGTTGTTCAAAAGTTAGATACAAGATACAGTTCTTATAGTTTACGTTAGAGTTTTGTTCGAAGACGAGTTTATGCTCTGTAGTGACCGAGTAGGTACTATTTCGAGGAGCCAGTGTAGGAAGCGCCCTAGGGTCTGACAAACCTACGAAGTTGAGGAAAGAATTGACAACCCGGAACTCAATTAGTTAAAATGCTATCCAAGCTTCTTCTTCTCTGTTAACTTGTGACGTTTCAAATCAAACTAATGAATTATCTTTTCAATACAATTCTTTCTTTACTGTTGTTATCTTAAGTCTGATCTAGGCGATATTCTGAAGTAATTTAACTGGTGTTTTCATAAAAACATTTATAAACAAATCTGATATTTTCCATGAAAACTTTGTTGAACACTTAAGCAAATTCATATTTATATTTGGTCATTATGATAGGTCGATTAATCGGATATAAACACCGAATTTAATTAAGGTTTTCAGTCTTAGGCCGAAAGGAAAGATTGATTACCGTTCAAAGTTTATTAAATTGAATTAATTGATAAATTGTTACATCTTAATAATCAGATCAAAGTTATAAGTTGTTTTTTTGCTTAGTATAAATAAGCCTTGAATGTTACTTTAATTTAAACATAATTTCTATAAATTGTAATCTAAACTATTGACAAAATTAGAATCATAATCCATACCATTTAAACCATTTAACGATTTTTCTATTAACCTATAGAAAACGAATTTAATCAAAATTATAAGTTTTTTTTTATTTATCAAAACGTTCCCTGTGGGATCGATATCTTTTTATTACTATAAGCGAAAGTCGTGCACTTGCAAAAATCGCTCAACAACATTACTCCTCTCAACTTCCTCCCGGGAACCATCATATCTCTCTAGGAATAACTTTGATACTCGTGCCCAATTGTTTTTAGAATAATCAGGCAAGGACTGGAACCACTTCATGGGTTCCCCTACTAGTGAGTGATAAAACCACTGAGAAATCTCCTCCATTCCGAACGGGTCCACAAGCATGACCGCCATATACTCGTATAAGGGCATCTGGGGTCATTTACCTCACTGAACATCTTTAGCTCGGGTACTATTCTCCGAAAGGAACCTTCTCCTGATTCCACAGACATATCCTCATCATAAGGTGCACCATCTCCTTCTTCGCCCACCTGCTTACATCCATATCTTCCTCAGTTAGCACGAGTACTAACAACCCATTTCCCATTTTCCTCATCTTTTCCGAGCTTAATAGCTCCTCCTCTACTTCTTCAATGGAATTCAGCGCCACATTCTCTTCCAGCCTGGACCCTATCATAGTCACTCTATGATTATATAATGGATCATGCCTAGTTGAGGGATTAGTAGACATTGGGTCAGCTATTTTTTGCTCTTCAATTAAATCTTGGATCTCATGCTTCAATCTTTCATAGTTTTCCACCATATGCCCATAGATGTTGTGAAAATCGCAATACCCCTGAGCTTACATCTGATGCATTGGTGGCATTTTATTGGTGGGTGTGAGGGCTTTCAGTAGCCCCTTCTTCTGCGATCTTTCAAACACCTTTGCATATGTCTGGTCCAATTTAGAAAACTACTTTTTGCCCACCATATTAAGGTCCAGCATCTTTACTACTGTTGTTTCCATGCTACCACTAGGCCCTCCAGCATTGTATCCCGACTTGGTCCATTTAGTATTGGCCTTCTTCGGCTCTCCATCATCTTCTACTGTTAAGGCACAACTGCACATTTGGTTGAAATCCGTAAATGGCATGTATCTTAACTCACCTATTTTCTTGGTACTCTCCAACTCCTTTAGAGTAACCTCCAGTACCGTGTTAAAGCTATACTGAGCGATAAAAGCTCTAACCAGTTCTTTCCAATCTTTCCCCGTGGAAGATGGCAACAAATGAAACCAAATGAGGGAAGCTCCCTCCAAGTAGGTATTGAATAGTCTGATGACTTGTTTTTCGTTTAAGATGGTGTGTTTCACAATGGGCACGTACTGGTTCATATGGGCGATGGATCTCCAGTCCCGACTTCTTCATGTCGGGAGCTTGAATTTCAATGGCAAAGCCATTGTCGATAAGCAAGTCTTCAGATTGTAGAATTCTGCCCCACTAGTGCCCAAACCATGCAGATCTCTAACCTCTTCCATAATGTTCTTTTTTAACAGCTCACTTTCTTTCTCTCAGACGACTCCCTTATTTAGATAATCGTGATAATACTCTTCATTCTCAAAGCGATATCCAGTGCCCTCACCATCGTCCTCTCCTTGCTTTTGTCGGCCCCGTTCTTATTTAGTTTGGCAATGATGACCACCAACTGCTCGTTGATCCCTAGAACTGGATTTTCCAACTGGCTATTCTCTTTTCAGATGATGCCATATCGACTGACAAATGCGAAGACTTAGATCCGACTGTCTCTGCCTAACTAAATACTTTGACCAACCGGTTATTCTGTCTGACCCAAGTGATCTCAATGGTGATAACTGTACATGTAGCACATGTTAACATGTATGCATGAATTTGTACAAAATGCATGATTTTATGGTGTGCGCTTTTATTACATTTTCAGAAGGTTACAAGTATAAGACAACAAGAAACAAATGTTAGTCCATAATACAAGTATCACGTATCATATCATCGCTCTTCCATCCTTATTCCTCCATGCACACTATGGTCCAAGTCTTTTTCCTAGGTTTTTGGTATAGGCGCACATTGCGATAACATGGAACGCGTGACATTGTCGATTATTTGCGAGAATATTTAAATCAATCATCATACAATTGCAATTTGTTTGGCATTTCAACGTTTAATGACTTTCATGTCGACCATTTTGGATCGTCGTTTTAAACAACTTGTTTTTATATCATTGCGCGAAACATATTATTTTCGGGTTTTAACCCCCTTCTTTACAAGTGTCTCATGTTCGGATGTGGAATGGGTTATTTTAAACTAAATCACTTTCATTAACAATAGCTTCCTCCCTCATACGCTCATGTAGATTCGTGTCTCGATTTTTGGATTATAATGGGACTTTTGGATTTTTCGAGAGACTTATTCACGCGTCATTTATGATTGTGTCACTTTGTATTTTCTCGGGACGAAGTCATTATTTCAAATGTTTTCTAGCGCTAGAGTTCGCTTGCTTGAATATGAAAAGATAGTGAGTCTTTATTTAGCAATCGATGGAGTTCTCTTTTTATGATTCGGCTAGAAACAAGTCTTATTTCTTTCATTACGGGTCGTGTTATCCTAACGTGGTTAGAGAATGTGTAGGTTGACATTCGTTCAATCGTATGCTTATCGAAAAGGGCTATCACCATCCTCGTTATCTAGGCATAAATCAAATAAATGTCCATGAATCGAGCCATACTTCTTGCGTGCTTTGATAATAATCGAGGTAATCGGACTATTAGTCAAAGGTACAGTCTCGTCAGTATGCTGCGATCACGTGGTTTTAGTTCGAATTGGCTTTAATGATTTCAGATGATGTATATACCGAGTCGAGGCATGTATTGGCTAGTCAATTCATTTTCTTTAACTATGTTTGGGGTTAATATGTATCATAGCATCGGAAAGATATTGGCCGCGTATTTATTTTAAGTCACTTTAACAGATACACATATTTCTCTTTAGAACGAACAAAGTGTAACATAAAAGCTCATGTCATTCGGTTTGTCTTTAAGAAAGACGGATGATTTCTACAAAGCTCTTATTTTACAACGGAGGTCGTTCAAAAAACATAAATAATTTTTGTTTCTTTTTGACATAATTTTGTTTTATCCTAATGTATTTAAAGAATGTGAATAATAATTTCTATCTTTATATTCCTCAAATCGAGCTTCAACCATCCTTAATATCAACGTAATTCAACTAAACTTCCCTGAGTCGAAACATACTTCTTGAAAATGTGTGTTTTGGTGATAGTCAGAGCGACCGAACTATTATACAAAGGCATAATTTCATCCATATGTTACGATCATGTAGTGTTAGTTCGAATTGTTTTAATATCTTTGGATGATATATATCCGTTTGAAGCATATATTACCGAATCATTTCACTTTCTTTACTTACTTTAGGATTTGACACGTATCATGGCAATAGAAAACACGAATTTGTACATTTATCATGTTAAAACTTGTAACTGGTAATCCTAAGGGAAACTTCTAAGGCAACTATATGCTAACACGGCTCATCACGGGACCTCATAGGAACGCATAAATTTGCCCCTAACGAATAGATGGGGACTATTTGGCGTTTTACTATAAGGGGGAACTTGCGTTAGCTTCTTTCGAGTGACGAATGGATCTCGCTAGAAGTTTCGTGAAAATTACCCAAAAGGTTTGTATAAATGCAAATGATATATGTACGAAAAAGAATAATACAATTTGTCCCTTTTAGTGCATAATAAGCGTCTTTCGGAATCAATTTCTCAACTTCCCTAGCAAAGTCGCCACTATAGATATCAAGCCTTGCCGGGGAAGACCCGAGGGGATGATACCGTTTACGACAATGATGTGATTGGAACCGAATGCAACCAATCTCGGAATCAAGCTACTCGGCGGAACCGGAGCTCGAAGATAGAAAAGTCGCCACCCACGAATGGAAAAAGATCACCAGATTCCTTGTGGGAGACCAGTTGGGTTCGGAAAATTGGGTACGATATGAGAAGGCTAGCTCCTTTCCGGAGAAAAGCTATTAGGCACCCCATAATCACCCGGTTTGAACCACCGGCCTCCTGCTTAACACTACTAGGTGCTAACGGTCTAATTGCATATTCTTTTAAGTTTCAAATTCATTTGAAAACCTTTTCTTTCTCATTTTGAAAATCGTTTTAAGCATTTTAATTGAAGCCATTTAGTTTAAAAGAATCAGCCATTTTAGTTTAACGACTGATATGTACGGAATAGTAAACGCCAGAATTTAAATTCTGGAAAAGTATATTATAAGATTTGGAGATATATATACACACACATTCACACACTAATCTATATCCCATGGCATAGGAAAATAAATATCTAATTCCCTTCCAAAAACCTTTTTATCCACATGCATATTTACCGAAATGTTCAAGACGGATTTATACGTTAACACGTGAGATTAGAAATCATTTGAGATTAATTACCTTGAAAAGCATGGTTAAATCATACAAGTATATTCATTTACGAAAAAAATATTATTTTATCAAAAAGAATATCAAGTTAAAGCATATTTATTTACGTAAAAATTCACCATTTTAAATACACTTTAGGTAAGAGATTAAATGAAAACATTTTGTGATTAAACTCCAATTTCCTAAGGCCATTTATCTATACATACAAGTAAGTAGGTAAATAAATACAACATGAAAATATTACAAACGTGAATAATCACTATGCCATTTTCCTTTTCACATGACACAAGATACATGACAGATATTTGATTTCGTGGCGTCTGATTGTTTTTCGTGACAGTATATTAAAATTCTATCATAGAAAAGCATAAATGTAAACCAGCGTTATTCACATGTGGCCTTCCGATGACACAATTTTATCATCCAAAGAAAATGCATGTTTTCGTTAAAATTTACTTACTCATCAGATGACACTTGTAATAAATGATTGTAATTGTATGCGGAAAACAAAAAAAAAAAAGCGGCAAATTAAATTTCGCTTACGCGACCAACTAAAACATATACCAAATTTAGGCGCTCAATCGTTTGACTAAAATTTCACAGCTCATATATAAACCCCTCTCTCTCGTCCCAAACACCATTTTAGGTTTCACCCTCTTTGGCTAAGGCTTCATCCCTCTCTATATGGTTGCTTTCTACATGCAATCACTGGGACTAAGATTGAAACACGGTACTGGTAAGCCATATTTTTTTCGTTCCTGGATGTATTAGAGTTTCATTGTTCCTTACTCTATCTTCTTCTCATCCAATTTACTCTTGTGTATGTGGATTTCAGCAGTTGGAATAAGGATCTGTTAATTTTCAGACCTTTCGTTGAAAAGGTTAGGTCTCTCGCTTAGATACACAGATTTTATTGTATTCATTGTTAGATTCACTAATGAAAAGATTGAGTCTTTATCTTTTTTAACCTAGGGCAATATAATGCGTGATGCTGAAAATGTTATGAACTCATCTTCTTTCTTTTTATTTGAACATAATATTTGTAGGGATAGTAAGAATGCTTAAGTACATGGGAAGGCTGACTGAAGAGATCGCCAATCAGTTCATGCCTTTAGCATATGGGAAGATTTCTTTCACTTATTGAGTATATATATTGTTATGTTAGTTTGAACTGATTGGTTGCATATATGATGTTGTTGTGGGTGATCCTATGATAGGTTTACGATATATCTTCCACTTGGCTTGTTATCTGATTGAAAGCACTCAGAATGGTGATAGGCTTTCGATGCTATTAGCATAAGTGTTGAACTTGTGGTGACAGCATCGCAAACGTCATCACCGTGCTCACTTTTCAACGAGTACAATCTAAGTGGCAGGTACATCATAAAGGGTTGTGTATATGTATAAAGCATGATACTACGAGTTATATTGCTAGAACTGGCTGACTATATGGGTATGAAGCATAATCATGTTTATGTTTGATGTTCTGTGTTAGGAAGCTAGAACTCATTGAGTATGTGTTTGAATATTCATTGAGCATGTAGCTGATTAGGCATACTCTTATGCTTTGAATGTTCATTGTGATTGGCCATACTCTTATACCTACGAGTTATATTGTTATTGGCGATACTCTTATACCTCTTATACTATATATAATGATCTTATACCTACTTTGAATGTTTATATATGTGTATAAAGCATAATACTACGAGTTATACTACTAGAACTGACTGACTATATGGGTATGAAGCATGATGTTTATGTTTGATGTTCTGTTTACGAAGCTAGAACTCATTGAGTATGTGTATGAATGTTCATTGAGCATGTAGCTGATTAGGCATACTCTTATGCTTTGAATGTTCATTGTGATTGGCCATACTCATATACCTCTTATACTATATATAATGATCTTATACCTACTTTGAATGTTCATATATGTGTATAAAGCATAATACTACGAGTTATACTGCTAGAACTAACTGACTATATGGGTATGCAGCATGATGTTTATGTTTGATTTTCTGTTTAGGAAGCTATAACTCATTAAGTATGTGTATGAATGTTCATTGAGCATGTAGCTGATTAGGCATACTCTTATGCTTTGAATGTTCCTTGTGATTGGCCATACGCTTATATCTACGAGTTATATTGTGATTGACCGTACTCTTATACCTCTTATACTATATATAATGATCTTATACCTACTTCGAATGTTCATATATGTGTATAAAGCATGATACTCCGAGTTATACTGCGAGAACTGACTGACTATATGGGTATGAAGCATGATCATATTTACGATGTTCCTTTTCACTTGGCTTGTTATCGTAAAAAAAACATTCAGCATGGTGATAGGTTTATGATACATTAAGCACAAAGAGAGTCCCTTGTGGTGACTGTTAGACAAACGATTAGGTCTGTCTTAAAAATATTAGATGTGATTAACCAAAAAACAAATCGAACATAGAAAAACATACGAACAATAAAAACAGAAATTAAAAGGAAAGAGATAGACAAATCTGAGGCCTGTATTAGCAGTTTCCTTAAGACAGATGTCGTCGCTATTGACGATCGTCTCCCAGGATACAACAGATTACGCAAGCGAACTCAAACCGTGTGTAGCCTAGTTATCACCGGAGTAGGAAAACAAGAACAATGTGAACAGACAAAGAGCAGGAAGAATTATTTTCTCCAACAGTTTCAGCAACTTGTGAATTTTGACAATCCATTCTATATAAATAGAACTCGAAAGGATATGTCATTTCACGAACAAACACGACTATACACAGACAGATACGACTGTTTACATACGAACACGACTGTTCACGAAGGACACGACTATTCGTGAAATGAGGTGTTTGTTGGTATTAAAATTAACAAATAATTTTATTCAAAATTTTCCAACAATCCCCCACATGAATAAAATTAGAAACGAGACGATTATAAAATGGTGATAACTTTCTACAGAAGATATCTGCATAGGATAGGTAGCTGATGTGCCTTGAACCTTCCCTTGTGAAAGTATATTTACTTTACTGGCTGATTAGTAGACGCGATGTCTTTGAACTATTCTACCGTTTGTGTAAACGATGATATACCCCACACAGATATCAACATAACACGGTATGGTTCTCATGGTTATGTTCGTTATGGTCATGAACATCGCCTGGTTCTGCGAGAGTTTAAGATAACTAGGCCCCACTAGTCTCCATCGAAGCGACCCCACTTCACTCTGACATAGGTGATTTCTTTGCTCAGCATTTCTGACGCACATCATTAAAAGCATATAGCTTAACCTTTTTCCGTTGGTGTCACTATTTACATCTAGGAATGGACTTGGGTTTAACCCCCACAGTGAACGCATAAGGTTTATGCAATTAGGCTGTCCCTTTGAACCTAGATCTTGGGATCTCCAGTCAACTAGGTAGGGTTTTTCTTCACATAACGCCTCTTCTCTATGGGCTTTAGTCCCATTCCTTTCGATGATTTTTCAATTTGATCTCGGTTTAACCTCTAGGTTAGCGGATCCGCTATGTTATCCTTTGATACTACAAAATCAACAAGGATGACACTCGTTGAGGTCAATTGACTCATGGTGTTATCACACGGAAGCTTTTCTATCCGAGTTCATCATTCGGAAGCTTTTTATACCGCATATTCACCAATTGATATGATATTTTTCTTCGATTCCATCATTGAGACGTACTTATTTTAAGGCGATTTGATTTCTACATTTTTTTTAGTTACTTTCACAAATTAAATCTAGCCAACTAAAGTTCATCTACCAGTAACTAACTCAGTTAGATAACATCATTGCTCAGATTTTTCAACTTGTGACGTTTCACATTTCTAATGTATATCAACCCCTACGCGCGCGAGAATATCAAATATGGAATTTCCGCATATCATCATCATCTCTAAAGAAAACATATTTTCTTTTATCACAAGTCTTAAAATTCATATCAATGAATTTTCGTAGACTTTCGTTGTGGCTTACACATTGCCACTGGTACAAGTAGTCCTACAGCCTTTGAAGTGACCGTGTTCTTAAAACCGGATCCATCTTCAATTAACGTATATGTACCGACATATGCCAAAAGGCAATTAATCTGTTTAAAGAAACAGAGACAAAACAATAATTAACAACTTTCTCTTCCTGAAATTCCAAACAAACCAAGTTAGAATTAGGAAATTATAATATGTTTAAACAAACAGATACATAACAAATAATTTAACAAAAAATTATAATAAGTTGTCCTCCAATCTGTCAAAATAATTTTTCAATTATAATCTGTTCGTCAAGATAACCCACTATCAAGGTATTCCTGTTCGTCAAATAACTACCAAAGTTGGAGGATCAAAAAGAAATAAATCAAAAATAACATTAGAAATATCAAACTCGTGTACACAGTACTCTGAAACATACTGCAATCACATGTGACAAACATGTCAACCTTTAACAACATTTAAAGGATATAGATATTACTTAGAAACTTCCTGTACCAAAAATAAAATACAATGAAAGTTCAGAAATTTCACCAAAATTATACCATCCAATATATTGGAATAAAATTGTTTCATTTTTTATTTGGTACAGAACCAAAATTGGCATACACCTTAAAAATGAGTTTACAAGTGAAGGGGAGAGCAATATTCATATTAAACATCAGTCCATTAAAACTACTTTAAGAATACTCTTCTCATGCATCACCAATTAATATGAATATTGCTCCACAGTTACTTAATCCCTCTTTAATGTTCATACTCATTTCTTCAAAGGATTTCGATCTTGTAAACTCACAAGAAAAAGAAAAACAATTAATTAATAGCAAATGGTTTTTTTTCTCTGCTCGCATAATTATATCAATATAACTCAGAGACTCAAACCTTATACGATTTTCTTTTCTTACTCTTTTTTCTGTGTGTATCTGAAAATCACAAAACAATAAAATAATATGTCTTAAGAATGTTAGACAAACGATTACGCCTGTCTTAAAAATATTAGATGTGATTAACCAAAAAAACAAAACGAACACAGAAAAATATATAAACAGTAAAACTAGAAAATTAAAAGAATGGAGTTAGATAAATCTGAGGCCTGTATTAGCAGTTTCCTTAAGACAGATGTCGTCGCTATTGACGATCGTCTCCCAGGATACAACAGATTACGCAAGCGAACTCAAACCGTGTGTAGCCTAGTTATCATCGGAGTAGGAAAATAAGAACAATGTGAACAGACAAAGAGCAGGAAGAATTATTTTCTCCAACAGTTTCAGCAACTTGTGAATTTTGACAATCCATTCTATATAAATAGAACTCGAAAGGATATGTCATTTCACGAACAAACACGACTGTACACAGACAGATACGACTGTTTACATACGAACACGACTGTTCACGAAGGACACGACTGTTCGTGAAATGAGGTGTTTGTTGGTATTAAAATTAACAAATAATTTTATTCAAAATTTTCCAACAGTGACAACATCATAGACTTCATTACCATGGTCATTGTTAAACGAGTACAATCCAAGTGGTAGGAACATTATAAAATGGTCATTAAGCATGTAGTTAAGGGTCAATTTAGGCTACTTGTATGTTCTGATATGATTTGCAAACGATAAGATGTCTTTTGATGTGACTTGAATATATATATATATATATATATATATAAATATAAACTAAATAGCAAACTCTACGGTATATTATAAAAAGGGGGGGGGGGGTGAGTGTTGCCATTCGGTTATCCTTGAAATTCCAAATCTCATTTACTATGTGATAGTAAAGGAAATTTGGAATTTTAAAGATAACCACATTTGGAGCTCATAACCACATTGCATGCTCCTCAGTCCATCTCTAGGCGATCCCCTCATAATCTGCCATGTTACTAAGGTATTACTCGGCAACTTCTTCTTGTCCATGAAATGGCTCCTCAGTGAGGGGTTGTATTAGTAGATCATATATATGCCACATCAGCTACAAAATGCATAAACTAATTAGATCACAAACATGATTAAGTGTGTATCAAATGAACTAGATAAATTGTGGCAGATCTATACCATGGTAGTGCGATACGCAGGGTGAGAAAGGAGACGGGGAAGAGAAATCATCCCTTGAGGAGCCATGTTAAGATGATACATCTTAGTCTTGCAGCGAAACTGAGAATAAGAGGATACATTGATTATTGTATGTGTATAATGCAATGTCATGTAGGTTCATATATCTTAATGAGATAAGTTAATATTACTATTGGAGGTCTGTTTGGGAACTCCAAAGGGTAGCGGATTCGGATTTGAAAAACACCCCTTTCATATGGGGTGTATTGTGGGCCTTTTATTCTGATCGCCTATTGTAACAAGTTATCATCCAGAGGACCTGTTATCATCAAAGATCAGAAGAATCATTACAAAGTAGAAAGATGAAATCGGGAAGAATTAAAGAAGCAAATATGGATTGACAGTAATACCTTCAACGGTAAGAAGCCACCCTGGGTTCTCTAAGTACAATCGACATAGGTCTAACAAGACCTTTTCCTGAACACTTGCAAGGTTAACCATTATACAATGTAAGTTTTCTGGGTTGAATGTATGGATTGACAGTGTATGGAACTGAACGATTGAAAAGCTTATTATTTATACTGATATGATAGTGGCTAAATGAAAGGTCATGAAAGGGGAAAGGTCATTAGTGCGTCTAGGGTTTTGTGTAATGATGTTAGTGTATTAATGACATGCTTTTTGTTTTGCACATATCAAGACTTTGGGATTATAGGCCTAATAATGACTTCAAGATATGCAGATTCATCAAGATTGATTTGTTTCAGAAATTGGATATGTATTGCTTATTTTTTGAGTTTTAGTTCAGAAATTTATGTGTACAAATGTAAACAGATTATGAGCATTTGGTCTCCAATAAAATTAAAACCATTGATATACAGAATTTTATGTTAATTTGAGTATGTTTCATTATTTGGGTAAAAACCAGAAATTCATTCGAAAAAGAAGGCAAAAAGTGACATTTTATTTTAAAAAAATGTCATCTATACAACAATAAAAAGACATTAAAATAAATATGTCATCTGAAAATAAATTCATTGACATGATTGATTAAGACCTATACCATCTGAAACAAGTTAGAACGGCAGAAATTATTATACAAACTGTTATCGCAAATACCAATATGCCAATTTCTCATATATATACTTGACGTTTTTAATTATTAGGATGTCATGCGATTATATTAAATGTGACGATAATAATAAATAAGCTGTCATTGTAACACGAGTAATACGACATCACACAGATATGCTAATGTCATGTGACATGCATTCACATGACAGAACCTAACCGTCGTCTGAAGGTGCATCAGACGGCAGCGAGCCCCGTGACAGTTTTTTCTCTTGCGGGATGACGGTTTCTATCCGTCATTTGAGAGACTATTTGGCGTAGTGAATAACTCCTGTACTATATATAAATATATACATACCCCTAATGTTTTTTTTTTTAAAAAAAAAATTTGCGCACAATACGTTTATATTAAGGAAGAAAGAAAAATCCCCACCAGATCCGGATGTGATTCGAACCCATGACCTCCCTAGTCATAGGTAAGCTCTCAACCACTAAAATAAGAGTTTCACCCCTAATGTTAATAAATAAGAAATATATCATAAATATAGGTATATATATGAGGAAACGGTGAGAAAATAGAGTATATGATATAGGATAAATGAATAGTTGCTATTAATTAAACAAATAATAGATAACTATATAAATAGGAAAATAAAGGTAGGTAGGTATAAGGTATATATTACATAAACGAAAATAGTTAGTATAAGGTAAAGAAAAAGTATAAAACCAAATACAAAAGAAATATTATTCACGAAATATAACATAGGGATATGTCCAAAAGTGAGATATAGGAAATATACGTATAGATAATTATATAAATAGAGGAGGGCTCTTGTGAGAACCATTTTTTAGGTGAGGACACTTGCTTAGGTGAGAATCACATAAAACTAAGTAGTTTCCATGGGGGTTTGAACCTTGGACCCTTTGTTTACACTCCTTATTACTTACCACTGAGCTAATTACCTTTCTTATGTATTATGTCGCGCGCTGATTAATATACCACTGCACTTCTAGCTCCTATTGTTTAATATTTGACGCATGCACTTATTAATATCGATTAAATGTGCATTATAATGAATTATTAATAGAAAAAAAAGAAACGTGCATAATAATTAATTATTAATAGAAAAAAAATCCAAGAACATGCTCTAATTTCTTATTTATTTAATTCCTCCATATTTTTGTAATTTATGTTTTAAAATGTTAAGGACGATGTTCTAAATATTGTTTAATATTTGACGCATGCACTTATTAATATCGATTAAATATGTATAATAATAAATTATTAATGCATAATAATGAATTATTAATAGAAAAAAAATAAATATGCATTATTAAATTATTAATAGAAAAAAATACAAGATCATGCTCTAATTTTTTATTTAATTCCTCTATATTTTTGTAATTTATGTTATATAAGAAAATATACGTTATGTTTTTTCGAACATGAGTTATAAATTATATTATAGAACAAACACGAACTATAAAGTTTAGAACGTACGATATATTTTTTAGAACATACGTCATGTTTTTTTAGAACATGTGTTATGTTTTTTCGAACATGAGTTATAAATTATATTATAGAATAAATGAAAAAACGATCCAGATATCTACTGATTTTTTTTAAAACATTATACTTAATTTTTGGAACATAAACTATAAACTTTAGAACATGTGTTATGTTTTTTAGAACATGTGTTACGTTTTTTCGAACATGAGTTATAAATTATATTATAGAACAAATGCAAAAATGATCGAGATATTTACTGATTTTTTTAAACATTATACTTAATTTGGAGAACATAAATTATAAAGTTTAGAATTATGTAACATTATTTAGAACATCGTCCTTAATATTTAAAAACATAAATTACAAAAAATATAGAGAAATTAAATAAATAAAAAATTGGAGCATATTTTTGGATTTTTTGTTCTATTAATAATTCGTTATTATGCACATTTTTTTTTCTATTAATAATTTATTATTATGCACATTTAATCGATAGGTGCCTTCTATGGTTACTTTGTTTTTGACAAAGTACCATTACTTGGTGTTTTCACCATTAGATGGAGCATAAAATTAATCCAATGGTGAAAACACACAAAGTAAGGCTTACTTTGTTAAAAACAAAGTAAGCATAGCCTTTACCTTAATCAATATTCAATAAGTGCATATGTCTAATATTAAACAATAGAAGCTACATGGATAATGGTATATTAATCAGCGCGCTCCATAATGGATAAGGAAAACAATTGTTGTTTAAAAAAACAGTAAATATATGGACCATTTTTGCATTTATTCTATAATATAATTTATAACTCATATTCTAAATAACATAACGTATGTTATAAAGTTTATAGTTTGTGCTCCAAAAATAAAGTATAATGTTCTAAAAAAATCAGTAGATATCTGGATTGTTTTTTCATTTGTTCCAAAAATATAAGTTATAACTCATGTTCGAAAAAACATAACACATGTTCTAAAAAACATAACGTATGTTCTAAAGTTTGTAGTTTGTGTTCCAAAAATTAAGTATAATGTTCTAAAAAAATCAGTAGATATTTAGATCGTTTTTTCATTTTTTCCAAAAATATAATTTATAACTCATGTTCGAAAAAACATAACACATGTTCTAAAAAACATAACGTATGTTCTAAAAAATATGTCGTACGTTCTAAACTTCATAGTTCGCGTTTTAAAAGTTAAAATATATGTTGTTTCAAAAAAAAAAGTTAAATTATATATTATAACGTATGTTTAAAAAAATATATTTTCTTATATAACATAAATTACAAAATATAAAGGAATTAAATAAATAAGAAATTGAAGCATGTTCTTGAATTTTTTCTATTAATAATTCATTATTATGCACATTTTTTTTCTATTAATAATTCATTATTATGCATATTTAATTAATATTAATAAGTGCATGCGTCAAATATTAAACAATGAAAGCTACAGTGCGATGGTATATTAATCAGCGCGGCACATATTACACAAGGAAAGTAATTGACTCAGTGGTAAGTAATTTGAAGTGTAAACAAATGGTCCAAGGTTCAAACCCTCATGGCAGTAGCATTTTTTTGTTTAATTTTTAGACTCAAAACTACGTAGTTTTAGTGGTTCTCACCTAAAAAAGTGTCCTCACCTAAGAGGAGGTTCTCACTTGATCCTCCCCTATATAAATATATCCCTAAATAATAATAATTATACTAATGTCATATTTAATAAAATAATTATATATATATATATATATATATATATATAATCATGGAAATAATAATAACATATACATAGCCACCATAATAAATATATTACACATGAGTTAATATGTACCTAATTAAAAAAAGTCAAAATCATTTAGATAACAAAATAGCTAATAACAAATAATTAATATTTATAGATATAGGAGAAACCTAAATAACTACCTAAATATATCGACTATTAATAATAAACCAAATAGGTCCAACTAACTACTTATTAATATATTTATATATACATACTTTAGGAATAAATATTACTACTATATTAACATATATTCACCTAATAAATAATTATGACCTAAGAATTTCAACTAATTAATACTAACCACATTTACATTAAATAAAAAAATAAAACAAATTCCAAATAATCATTTTAGAAGTCCTATCAGTTTTAGTGAAGGAAAATCCATCAAGATATTTATAACAGAAATAACAAGTTTCAGTCCCTCTGTAGTTAAATAGCAAAGAAGATTCAATTAGTCACTGAACCATAGTTAGCGACAGAAATGAATAAATATCAGATTTAGTTCCTACCTTTTCAAGAAACTTCAAAATTTATCAGATGTATACTAAATCTTCGTTTAAACCCCGAACTATCCAAATCGGGTCACGGTTCGTATGACGAGATTAAAAAACGGAATTTTATTAATCAAAACACAAATAAATAATTTAATAAATTGAAATAAGTTTGAAAAGATACTAAAAAGAAGGAAAACTGGCCTAATTCCTCAGATTAATACCCGTTTGAGGTATAATCGATCCAAATCCGTCAATCAATCCAAGTTTAGGTGTATTTTTAGTGTGTTACGAGTCTCAAAACAATCCGATAGCGGTTCGGTGCTTCACGAAAAAATCCCCCCTCGTTGCATTGGGCTCTGTGCTATTTATAGGCATAGAGTCCGAAGATTTACACCTAGCTTGGGCGTAAGGCTTTACGCTCGGCTTGGGCGTAAAGCCTAGTGGGCCGGGATCGGGTGGCCTGCGCTTGAGCTCGACCCATTACTATTTTTGGCGAGCCCTTCGTGTGGGGCCCGTGCCCTATTTTATTTATTTTTTAAATTAAAAATTAAAATAAAACGCACTTAAAATAAAATAAAAATAAGAATGAAAATAAAACCAAAACTACCCCCATCGTTTTTATTTGCGCGGAATTTTTGATTAATTAATTAAGTTGCCACTTAATTAACTCGAACTAATAATCTTGGTTTGGGTTAAATTAACCATTCGGAAAATTTAATTAATTCGATAGATATTTCAATTCGTTTAATTAATCATTTGACCGATTAATGAATTCGGAAGGAATTTCGATTTGATTAATTAACGACCCGATCAAATAAGTAATCATGTGGACCTTTGTTCGCTTATTTTATTTCTTGCCGATTTTCTGTTTGGTTTGTATTGACTAATTTCGATCATTAAAAGGCTTTCAAAAACCCATTTCCACTCTTCCTAACTTCCTTCTTCTACTACTATTTTATGGAAATTCATCCGGCTATCATTCTTCACCGCGCCGTCCACCGTTGATTTCAAGTTTTCAATGCTTCCTGCCATGTAAGTTTGCATCTCTCTTTATCTTTTTGGTTTTGTTTTTAGATTTACACCGGGGTTTTCTGGGCTTCCCTTCATTTTTGCTGTGTTTTGCTCTTTTTAGCATGAGTGACACAACCACCCACGAATATCTGGGGAAGAACCTGAAAACCTTCCCTCTAATTCTCGTACTATGACTAAACCCAGCGTTAACCGCATTTCTAAGGAGGAAACCAGTTCATCGTCACCTAAGAGGAAAGGTGCCAAGGCTCCCAAGATGGAAGCCACTGCTTTCTCTGTTACTCCGACCACTATTAGGGTGTTAAAGGACCTATACCCTTGGCTAAGGGATTTAGAATGTTTAGTTCCCAAACCTAGTCATCGAGCTGTAGGTTCGCCTAGGGGCTATTTTATAGTATACATCGGCCACATAGATATGGCTTTCGAGCATCCTCTCCCTGAGTTGATCAAGGACATTTTGTGGTCATTCAACATACCTATAGGCCTGCTTTATCCTAACAGTTGGTTGTATGTCCTCTATGATGCTTACCTGGCGAACGGTCTGGGCGTACCTTTTACTCCATGTATCTTCTGGGCCCTACATTCACTATCTAGACGGTAATCAAAAGATCATGTGACTTTTATGTTGAAGCGAGGATACGGTCCCTTTACCTCAAAGATTTCAAACATCCACAATTGGGGGGACGCCTTCTTTTTCATCAAGGAGGTTGAGGGAGTGCCGTTGGGATTCGTCAATGATTTGAACTACAATCCCAAACCGAAAGTCGAGGCATAAATTATCACCCTAGTCCTGAGGAAGCTAAGGTTGTGAAGCTACTTCAATCAATCACTCCTAAGTTCTCAACTTATGAGGAAGCTTTAGAGTTCATCCGCGAGGATGTTCCTTTCTCCACAATGCACGAAGGAAGCATCTACTGCAATTCTTACAATGCTCTGAAATGAAAACTATTGTTTGTTGAAACTATTTGGTAAAACACTAGTGGTTCGGGTTCACTTCCTAAGCTTGAGTTAAATGAAGTCTATTAAGATAAATCACAGTAGAAGAATACGTGACTAAAGATGGTAATTTCTGAATGAAACTCCATGCCAAGACCTTGGTTCACCTTGTTCTAATTCTTCACTCCTATTTACCTAACAGGGCTAATGGTTACATAAACATGACAAGAAAGCTTTAAGCTTAATGAGAAATCCTAGCTATAAAGCGTTATAACCCACATCGATTTGTTATCGAGTCTAAGAATGTAGTTTTCCGTTAATCACTTGTTACTATAGATTAAAGTTTGCGTTCTTAGTTCTTTTGACACAAATTATTTTTCGAGTGTTTACTTAATAAACTTCTAACTTAACTCGAGACATTAGAAAGATTCCCCTCATCTCTAGTTGGGAAAATTAGCTCATACTCATTGGGGAGAAACCAACTGAAATTAAATGAAACTGAATGAAACTCATTGAAAGTGGAAGATGAAAATAAAGATGGAAAAACTTTTACTTCAAACACTCTGAATTCAACTTACAAAACAAAAGGGGAAATGAGCTTTAAAGCTAGAAATAACACTTAGAACAATAAAAACTACAGAAATAAGCTAAAAGAAAGACAAATGACAAATGCCCAAAAGCTTGGCTACAATGGAATTATTTTTTTCCTCCACTTCATGTCTATTTATAGGTAAATCATTACTCCAATCAATGGAATTCTGAAACTGATGATTGGTAGCCTCCAAAAACACTAATTTATGTATTAAATGGTCTTGAAAATTTCAATTGAGGAGGAGCATGGGCAAGCCTTGAGATGAGGAGCCGTCTACTTACAAGTGCATGAAATTACAAGTCTCTCTGAGACCTTATGCTGAGAAGTGTTCCTTTGCCTCTTTTTTCAAGATTTTGGGTAGGTCTCCCGAGACCTATGGAGGTCTTACCGAGACCACCCCCTGGAACTTTATAGTTCATTTTCTTCTAAAAGGTCTCGTCGAGACTGAAATGGCCAATTTGTGTTGATTCCATTGAATTACGTCCCTGATTTGTCTTGTAGCTCATCATCCAACAACTTGTGAATTTATGAGGTGTGTGAAAGTGTAGGAAATGTGCTAAAAACTTATGAAATTAAGTGAAAATGTGTGATAGTGAGTGAATTGTAACTTAAAGAGAAATCTAATGTAATTAACACCAAAATACTAGGAAAAATGCATAAAAGAGATGAAATATGACTAAGAAATGCAATAAAAGTAGACGACAATAACATCCCCAGACTTTAAGTTTTTGCTTATCCTCAAGCAAATTAAACTCGAAAACAAAGCTAGAAGACCAAATGCTTAAATAGATTGACAAGGAGACATGATTTATTTCAAGCAATAATATAGGAGATTGATGGGTGTCGAATCCACCAGATAAATAATTATTACAGACCGAGCTACTGGTTTGTAGAAAGGGTAAGTAAAGATCGTACCCGAAGGATTGATACTGATTGGTACCATATATAACTAAGTCAATTGGATATAAATTGGGGGAAATGATTGATTGATAGTTTACTAAAATAAATTTGCAGAATTAAATCGAGATTATGTTCATGATTCTTATATGATGGAATTTTGATTAAGGGAAATTCGCAGGCTGAACAGTTATTTCATTTTGATCATTGAATGTGAGATATCATCGTAATTAACATAACCTGGATTGGTTATAGTCGTTCCTTATTCATTCCCGACCTAATCCTTCCTTAATTATAAAGCAAATCCAAGTACTCCTAAAGATAAACCCCTATTTGATCAGGCAGTTCTAGCTTAGCGCTTAGAATTTAATCTATCGAATGTGTTAAGAATTAGAAAGACCCAATCTAGGTTAACCGAATTCTTAGCGATTCCGATTTAAACCATATCACATGTTTATGCGCTTAATTGTAGTTAGGATATTCAGATGATTACAAATCCTATTTCCTAACGTTGTTTCAATGAATGAAAAAGCCAGAGTCCGGCCGAACCGTAACCTAAACTTTCACCGATGGTCTGATTTTATAAATTGATAAACATGTAAACAGCTCACATAAATTTGGATTTCTAAATTTAAAGAACAACAATCTCACAATGGGAAATAATGCTCGCCTTTAATTAATCCCTCAATCGATCAGGGAGAGTTAGCTACGGAAAGTCATGAAATTGACTATGATAATTTACAAAGACAGAAATGATAAATGTAAAAGAAACAGAAAAGATCCTAAATACTGATAAAATTCTGCTGAGGAAAACAAAATTGTATATTCAAAAGTATCCCTAAAAAACAACCAAGGGATCTTTTTATAATGTTGATAAAAAAATCCTAATTCTTCTGAGCTTCTTCCTTGATTTCTGGGATTTTCTTCGTTCAAATATGCTTTGAGACTAGAGAGATAAGTTAGTTTCTGATTCTGCTGACTTGGCGATTTCGAATAAGTCGACCTCCTTTAGTCTTAGGCAAGACTAAGCCAATGGCAACAGCAAAGCTGAACTTTGAGTGAAAAAGGTTCAAAACAGTCATCCAAGCCTTATTTTCTCCAATTTGATCCCTCAAAGTGCTTATGCAAGAAAACAAGTAAAAAGGTCCCAAAATGATGCATATAATGGAGAATAATCATCAAAAGGGGCATAGTAAACTTGTCATTTTAGGTGCTTATCAAATTACCTCACACTTGCCAAATGCTTGTCCCTAAACATGTCTAAGTTTTAGTCAATATCCCCCTTTTCAAATGAAACGCACTCACTAATTTTTCCGAGTCCCCTAGCGTTATGAAGATCACAAACCATAAAAAATAAGTGACAAGGGACTTTCGTTACCCTAAGTATGCTTGCTTCACTGTAATGGTAAAGAATAAAACAGTCAACCCCTTATGGAAAAATAGTTTGAAAAATGCACCACCCTCACTAGATTTCACTCATATCGCTCAAGTGTTTAGGCAATGATTAGTTTTTAAGGAATCACTCAAGTCACAACCTAGAATGAAATTACCATAAGCTTGCCAATATATAAAATCTCCATCACTTAGTATGAATTCAAGATACTAAATCAAAGGGGCTTAAAACAGGGTGTAATGCAGGCTAGGGTTAAGGTTTGAAAAAAAGGGAGAAGAAAGGGAAACCAAGAGCAGTAAAAATATACATTCTGCTCCGAAGAGGGCCAAAATGGAAAATTAAAACTCAATTATTTACAAACGACTTATAATTCTTGAATTTCAATATGAACGAATGTTCAAGATGAACTTAGACAACTACTAACAGACTTTTTTTTCTGCCTCTGATTTTTTCTTTTTCCTTTCTTTTGAGGCTCTTTTTCTGGGTTTCTCTCTCTTTTTTTGTAGGGAAAATACTGGAATAAGAAATCGTCCATTTAGACACCCGTTGAAGCACAACCACTTATAATCAAAGGACTATTCAATTGAATCCTTATACTTTAATGAACCTGTGGTTTTTGAACATGGACGTTACTCAAATCAGCAACAAAAATTGAATAAAGTAATAGAATATACAGACTCTGACCGCTAAAATGTCCCTGGCCTAGGGACTTGAACAGGGGTAAGTCAAGAACGGGAAAGGCTCAAAAGTGGCTAACTAAGGGCTGGTACTGTCTTTTTCTCGTTAGTCTTGGGCAAGACTAAGGGTTCAAAGTTTATTCTAAATGGCTGAAAGAAAAAAACCTACTGCCCTTATCATGTTTAGTACTTGAATACATCAATGTGGTCTCGAAATGCATAACATGGCAAGTTCTAGAATTTTAAACTAGGGTTGGATAACACTCGAAAAAATAAGAGCAAAATGTAATGTTTCCGCTCTTTTCCTGTTTGGCTCAAATGCTCTCCAAAAATTTGGGGTGAAATGGTGGTGGTGTAAGTTTCAAAAGGTTTTTCGATTCCAGGTTGAAAGACTTCATAACTAATTAAACAATTTAGCAAGGCATGACAGGTTATCTACTCATCCCGGATCTTTTCAAATCAAAGGCTGTGAATTTCCATAAAACAAGCGGGCCTACGTACTAGACTAGTTTCGTTTGTCAACAATTTCAAGTGTAGATTAGAGACAACAATAACACTTAGGAACATGCATTTGAGTGCCCACCTCACACTTAGTTCTTAACTGCATTCATAATAAAAAATTGGTGGTCACCTCACACTTAGTCAAAATATATTAACAGGCAAAAACAAAAAAAAATGCAAAAGTTCCTCAGCAACAGCACAAAATGATATATACTAGAGCAAAGCTCCCAACACACTGACAAAACCTCCCTTAAGACTCAAGTGTCCCTCCCCCACTATTATTATACATCGTCTCGATGTAGAGATCAAAATCAGGAAGAATTCTAAGGGCAGCAGTTGAATGAAAAGGAAAAGGGTAAGAATAACTGCCCTGTGGAGGAGTGAGCCGATGGAATCAATGAGTGAAGGGGAACGAAGGTGTGAATCCAACCTCCTTGAAATAGGCTGCCTAGTTCTGGTAGATTTTCTGAATAGTTTCAGCCATTGTGGAAACAACGGCAGCCAAGGAAGTGAAGCGCTCCATAGGGTCGTTAGTGTCCTGGTTGGGAGCTGAAGTTTTGCCCTGTCCTTGAGTAGGTGCTGCAGGGGTTGCAAATTTTCTGGGTATACGACCTATGTGTGAGGGTAAATCACCTGCAGGGATAAAAAAAACAGAACCTCCTTCCTCGTTCCGGATTAGCTTCATGGCTTTTAACAAGGTTAAATCAAAAGGAAGCATACGACAAGCAATGTGCAAAGGACATTCATCAACATCAAGATTATATAAGTTAACTGCTAAGCATGTGATGACATGTCCTAGGTGGAATTTAGCTACCCTTTGACCATTTTAGAAAATTTCAGTGCTAACCAATAGCCTAAATTAACTTGTTTTTCAGTCACCATACACCACAAGAAGAACAATTCCTGTTTGGACACAACATTGGTGTCTTCATTCCTAGCTGAATAGTTAATAGCCAAAAATCTGTCCATGAAACACAAAGGCTCGCTCAACATTAGGTTTGCCTTAGACTTTGAAGGGCTAAAAATGTGGTTGGCTAAACCAGTGAACTCAGAATAGACATTCACAGCATTGAACTCAGCGGGGTAATCACAAAACATGTTAGAATATGCATAAGTAGAGCAAAATTCTTTGTCAAATAATCCCAAAGCCACGTTAAATTCAGCTACAAACAGGTTATGCATTTTTTCACACAACTGAAATTGAATGCACGAGGCTTGTGATCTCTTCATTTTCTTTTTATCCAAAGTAAACGTGCTAAAGAACTCATGCACCAAACAGTTATAAACATGATAATTCATTTGCAAAAACGGTTTCCAGCCAATGGTATATCCATTAGATCATGCACATCAGATTTAATATTCAAAGCAACCAAAGTAGCCTCATGCAAACAACGACCCTCAACAAAAGATTTAGATTTTAAGGAATTGTACCTCCGTTGGTGTGCTGCCGAGTCGAAAGTCATCTCAGTGTCGACGACTTCAGGTTTGGAGCATTGCAGTCCTTTCCCTAGTCGAGCTCGGGGCATTTTCTTTGGTCGTGTTGAGGAGGTCAAAGCTTCGGGTTCCTCGAGTTGTTCACTGTGAGCTTCCGAAGCCTCTGATTCTGCTTGCTCAAATGAGTTGTTGTGCGAGCTAGAATCAGTCTCCATGGAGTCAGTGGAGCTTGACTCAGAAAGTTCAATGGAGATGGTGGTTTTAGGGGGAGGAGCATGTCATTGGGATTTTCGGCACGGAACTGGTCTCATTGGTGGTGAAGGCTTCCTCTTTCTTTTGAACTTTGGTGGTGGAGAACGGTGGTCAGAAACTTGGGGGAAGGTGCTGGGCCCGTTGGAATTGGTGAATGTTGGCTGGAAACAAGTGGTGTTGGCGTGGGCGAATGGTGGCTCGCCGTAGGTGGTGAGGAGATTAGGCTCGTCGGAATTGGTGAATGGTGGCTCGCCGTAGGTTCGTTGCCTGTGAAGTCGGTCTCCTGTGTCCGTTTCAACATTGCGGCTATCTCGGAGGCGGAGGGAGAGTGGAGACGGTACAGTGAGTTAGGGATGACCGACGGAGAGGAACTGGGCTCCGCCTGCTGCGATGCCTTCCCTTTCGCCTTCCTTGAATATCTTCGAAGAGGTACCGACGGCGAAGGGGATTCGACGTCGGTATGGTATTGGCGAGGAGGAGAAGACGGTGAGTGGAAACGACTGCGTTTGGGGAAGTCACTAAAGTATCCATCTATGGTGGTTTAGCGGTTCCGATTAGTGAAGGAGGTGGAAGGGTTTTAGGTTTCTTTTGAAGGGAGTGGAACAATAGAGTGGAGGGGTTTTGGGGTAAAAAGTTTTGAAGGTCAAAAGTATTTAAATTAGAGTTAGGTAAAACCCTTTTTACCTCTCATTTAAACTTAACCTTAAACATTTCTTTGGGCCCATTAACCTTATGTCACTTAACTTCTTAGCCCATCTTCATTAAAAACCATTGCCAATACCTGCAATCAAAAAGTTGAACCCATAAATTATCCAGTGAAAGGGAAGAAGTTAGTTGAATTAGTTGAAAAACAAAAACAAAAAAGGAAGACTGATAGGAAAAGGGTGAATAGTCCTCGGGCTGCCTCCCTGTAGCGCCGCTAGTTTACGTCTATAGCTAGACGCAACTGAACTTAAGTATTCAATCTTTGGGGACTTCAAAGCAAATTTCCTCGGTCCCCTGAGCTTGGAATCCTTCATAGAATGGCTTTAGGCGATGTCCATTTACTTTGAAACATTTTTCATTTTTCAAGCTTTTAATTTCTACTGCACCATGTATGAATATTTGTTTCACCACGAAAGGACCAATCCATTTGGTGCGCAATTTTCCAGCAAATATCTTGAGTCGAGAATGGTACAAAAGGACTTTTTGCCCGACTTGGAATTGCTTCCGTGTGAGTAGGCTGTCGTGGTACTTTTTGGACTTCTGCTTATAGATTCTTGAACTTTCATAGGATTCTCTCCTTAATTCTTCTAACTCTTACAGTTGTAATTTCCTCTCTTCTCTTGCCTCGTCATAGGCCATATTGCATTTTGTTACCGCCCAAAATGCCATATGCTCCAATTCCACCGAGAGATGACATGGTTTTCCAAAGACCATTCGATAGGGAGACATGCCAATCGGAGCTTTGTACGCTGTTCTGTATGCCCATAGGGCGTCTTCGAGTTTGATGCTCCAATCTTTCCTTGTAAAATTCACTATATTTTCTAGGATAGATTTTATCTCCCGGTTCAAAACTTCAGCTTGACCATTGGTCTGCGAGTGATAGGCTGTGGACACACGATGATTGACTCCATATTTCTTCAACAGGGATACCATTATTCGGTTGCAAAAATGAGTCCCTCTATCACTGATTAACACTCGAGGCATGCCAAACCTGCAAAATATATTTCCCTGCAAAAACTTAACAACTGTCTGTGCATCATCAGTCTTAGTGGCGATTTCTTCCACCCATTTTGAAACATAATCCACTGCCAACAATATATAAAGAAAACCAAAAGAACTCGGGAATGGGCCCATAAAATCAATACCCCACACGTCAAAGATTTCGCAAGTTAGAATCGACGTAAGTGGCATTTGACTCCGTTTGCTCAAATTCCCTGCTCTCTGACATTTGGCACAAGATTTGCAGAATAAATATGAATCACGAAAGATGTTGGGCCAAAACAATCCACATTCGAGTACTTTGCGTGCTGTTCGCTTGGGTCCGAAATTACCACCACACGACCCCGAGTGGCTGAATTGTAGTATGGACTCAATTTCATTTTCAGGAATGCATCTCCGCATCATCTGATCAGAACAATGTCTCAATAGATAAGGCTCGTCCCAGACGTAGTATTTGGCTTCCTTTTTCAATTTGTCTTTTTCATTCCTGGTGAATTCTTCTGGCATTACCCCTGCAACCATATAATTTACTAAATCAGCATACCAAGGTGTAATTATATCAATGCTAAATAAGTGTTCATCGGAAAATTCATCTTTGAGCTGTTCATCATCATTGTCATGCGAAAGAAGTCGGCTAAGATGATTTGCTACTAAGTTTTCAGACCATTTTTTATCGCGTATCTCAAGGTCGAATTCCTGTAACAGAAGTATCCATCGAATAAGGCGAGGTTTTGTGTCTTTCTTTTTCAATAGGTACCACAACGCTGTATGGTCAAAAAACACAATAACTTTAGTACCTAGTAAATAAGAACGAAATTTCTCTAAAGCAAATACAATGGCTAAAAGTTCTCTTTCTGTGGTCGAATAATTGCATTGAGCATTGTCGAGGGTTCTCGATGCATAGTAGATAATGTCGGGCAGCTTATCGACCCTTTGTCACAGAATGGCACCGATCGCATAATTGCTGGCATCGCACATAATCTCAAAGGGGTAATCCCAATTTGGTGGCTGGATTATAGGTGCCGATACTAGCTTCTCTTTAAGTTCATCGAACGCGTTCTTACAGGCCTGATCGAACTCAAATGCGACATATTTTTGTAGCAATTTACACATGGGCTATATCACTTTGGAGAAGTCTCTGATGAAGCGCCGGTAAAAACCTGCATGACCAAGAAAAGAATGGACTTCCCGGACACTTCCGGGGTAAGGTAAAGACTGAATTACATCGATTTTAGCTTTATCTACCTCAATGCCTCTAGCTGAAACCACATGTCCTAGAATTATACTCTGATTAACCATAAAATGGCACTTCTCATAATTCAAGACCAGATTAAATTTTAAGCATCGTTTCAGCACTTTACTAAGATTAGCTAAGCATTCATCAAAGGAATCACCATAAACCGTGAAATCATCCATGAATACTTCGATAATTTGTTCGACATAATCAGAAAAAATACTTACCATGCATCGCTGGAACGTTGCTAGAGCGTTGCAGAGTCCGAACGACATCTGTCGTTAGGCGAATGTACCGAAAGGGCATGTGAAAGTCATTTTTTCCTGATCTTCGGGTGCTACTAGAACTTGGTAGAAGCCCGAATAACCATCCATATTACAATAGAACTTCTTACCAGCCAATCTTTCTAGCATCCGATCGATAAAAGGGAGCAGGAAGTGATCTTTTCTCGTAGAAGCGTTTAGCTTCCTGTAGTCGATACACACATGCGCATCTGTTTTGCACTCGAGTAGGGACCATCTCTCCTTTCTCATTCTGAACCACCGTAATCCCCGTTTTCTTTGGTACCACATGGACTGGGTTTGCTATCTGAAATTGGGAAAATTATGTTCGCATCTAACATCTTCTGAACCTCTTTCTTTACTACTTCCATCATTGGTGGGTTCAATCGTCGCTAAACATCACGTTTCAGGGCTGCTCCTTCTTCGAGGTGAATTTTATGCATGCATGTCGATGGGCTCAGACCTTTGATATCAGCAATTGTCCATCCTATAGCCTCTTTATGTTGTCGTAACACCTCAACCATCTATCTCTCCTTGTCCGGATCCAACTTGTTCGAAATTATTACCGGCAATGTCTCTTTAGC
The DNA here is from genome assembly GCF_963576675.1 of Euphorbia lathyris. Classification (NCBI taxonomy): domain Eukaryota; kingdom Viridiplantae; phylum Streptophyta; class Magnoliopsida; order Malpighiales; family Euphorbiaceae; genus Euphorbia; species Euphorbia lathyris. The sequence goes on from NC_088914.1 coordinate 43,418,256, forward strand.
TCCTAAATAGGCATATTTCAAGTGTTTAGGTAGCTCCTTCAGCTCCAATTTAGGTGCCTACACAACAGATGGCAAAAGGCGATGATTAGATTTAATTGGTTTAACATGAAACACATTTCCTACCTGCTGGTCAGATTTTTCCAAGGCGTCGATGATCTCTTTTATGCTCTCATCCATGTATTCACTGTCCATGGTCAAGCTCTCACTTAACGCAACCTGTAACTCATCTTCTCCATTCAAATCAAACATATTTTGGGTTACAGGTTCAATTATGTCAATTCCACACACAGAAGATACATCAATTGGGTATTTCATGGCATCATAAATGTTAAATTAGACAACCTTACCATCGAATTCCATGGTCAAGACTCCTTTATGAACGTCAATTTTTGTCCTCGCCGTGGTTAGAAAAGGTCTCCGAAGTAATATTTCAGACGATTCTAAAGTATTATCATCATTTTTCATATCCAACACATAAAAATCTGCTGGAAAAACTAAATCGTTGACTTGAACTAAAACGTCTTCTAAAACACCCTTTGGGTAAACTAAAGCCCTATTGGCGAGTTGAATTACTACTCCTGTTTCCTCTAGTGGACCAACATTTAAGTCAGAGTAAATAGACATAGGCATGACATTAATTGACGCACCCAAATCGCACATTGCCCTTTTAATACTAGTGTTACCGATTAAACAAGAAATAGCAAACATACCCCTAGCTTTGCACTTTTTTGGTATTTTTCTTTGTAAAACAGCAAAGACATTTTCTCCCACTACCACTTTCTCATGATCGGCTATCTTAGTCTTATTTACACATAATTCTTTCAAAAAATTTGCATACCGAGGTATTTGCTTAATTGCATCAAGTAAAGGGATGTTTACCTCAACCTTTCGAAAGGTTTCGAAGATGTCTCTTTCGTCCTTTTCCCTCTTTGATTTGGCTAGACAGCTAGGAAAGGGTGGTTTGATTACCAGAGGTGGGTTTTGATCTATGGTTCCTTTTTCTGGAGGCTTGTCATCTATGGGGCTTTCCATCTCTTTTCCAGCTACTTCACTTCCATTCGTAACGGCCTGCTCAGGGGTGTGGAGTGGCTTAGTCTTGGGCAAGATTAAGTCTTTTCCACTACGTAGCGTGATTGCACTCGCGTTCTATCTGGGATTTGTTTCGGTTTGCGAGGGCAACTTCCCTTGGGACTGTATTGCACTCAAAGAGGTTGCGATCTGACTCATCTGTTTCTCCAGATTTTGAAATTTTGCTTGAAGGTTGGCATTAACCTTGCTTTGATCCTCTTGAAACTTAACCAAGCTAGTGATAACAGACTGATCATTGGAGCTAGATGTTGTACCTGAGTTCGGATCTGTCTAAAGAGGTCTATACTGCTGGGGTCTATGGTACTGTTGGGGAATATTTGGTTGGAGCACATTGTTCTGTTGTTTGTAGCTAAGGTTGGGGTGGTCACGTAATCTAGGATTGTACATGTTAGAGTACAGATCATACCTCCGCGAAGGCTGCCCTTGATACCCGAGGGAAACATTGATTTGTTCCGAAGTTCCCTCGTGCAATGTGGGGCATTCGTCGGTAGCATGTCCAGCTACTGCACAGATTCTGCATGCCTTTACATGAACTATCGTCCCTAAAACCAAGTTTTGAACAAGAGAGGTCAGAGAATTAAGTTTTTCCTTAATGGATGAGGTGCTTACCTCATACGTTTTCCTCGGGTTCTCCTGTTGTTTCCCGAATAGTTGTGATGTCGCTGCCATACTTCTGATCAATTCTTTAGCTGTTATTGGCGTTTTGTCTATGAGGCTTCCCCTACTTGCAGCATCTACCATTCTTCTTTCCATGCTCAGCATTCCCTCATAAAAATATTGAACCATAGAATGCTCAGTGATCCCATATTGGGGGCAGCTTGCACAGAGTCTCTTAAACCTCTCCCAGTAGTCATGGAGCGTTTCTATATCTTTTTATTTGATACCGCTGATTTCTTTTTGGATCATTGTTGCCCGTGAAGCTGGGAAATATTTTTCTAAGAACGCTTGGGTCATTCCGACCCATGTTGTGATGGATCCTAAAGGTAGGTTGAGGAACCAATCTTTTTGCTGCTTCCTGCAAAGAAAAAGGAAAAGCTCTCAATTTAACTTGTTCTTCAGTTATTCCTTATGGGCTCATACCTGAACAGACATCATGGAATTCTTTCAGGTGATTGTGTGGGGTTTCGCTTTCCATCCCGTGGAACTTAGGTAAATAGTGAATCAGACCCGATTTAAGCTCAAATTCCGCATCCAGATTTGGATATGTCACGCACAAGGGTTGATGATCAGCCTGAGGCGTGTGAAGTTGTCTCAGGGTTCTTTCCACCATCATTTCAGTTTCAGGTAACTCACCTTCTTTGTTGGAAAATTCCTCTTCTTCGCTAGAGCTGGGAATTCTAATACCTCGTGATTTTTGTACCCTCACTTCTTTACGAAGTTTTCTTGCCAATAATTCTATCTCTGATTCGAAAAGAAGTTGTTTCTAAGGTTCAAACCTGGTCATATACGAAATTAAATCAAGTTAGATTAATCCCCGACAACGGCACCAAAATTTGATGGGTGTCGAATCCACCAGATAAATAATTATTACAGATCGAGCTACTAGTTTGTAGAAAGGGTAAGTAAAGATCATACCCGAAGGATTAATAATGATTGGTACCGTATATAACTAAGTCAATTGGATATAAATTGGGGGAAATGATTGATTTATAGTTTACTAAAATAAATTTGCAGAATTAAATCGAAATTATGTTGATGATTCTTATATGATGGAATTTCGATTAAGGGAAATTCGCAGGCTGAATAGTTATTTCCTTTTGATCATTGAATGTGAGATATCATCGTAATTAACATGACCTGGATTGGTTATAGTCGTTCCTTATTCATTCCCGACCTAATCCTTCCTTAATTATAAAGCAAATCCAAGTACTCCTAAAGATAAACCCCTATTACATCAGACAGTTCTAGTTTAGCGCTTAGAATTTAATCTATCGAATGTGTTAAGAATTAGAAAGACCCAATCTAGGTTAACCGAATTCTTAACGATTCCGATTTAAACCAAATCACATGTTTATGCGCTTAATTGTAGTTAGGATATTCAGATGATTACAAATCCTATTTCCTAACGTTGTTTCAATGAATGAAAAAGCTAGAGTCCGGCCGAGCCGTAACCTAAACTTTCACTGATGGTCTGATTTTATAGATTGATAAACATGTAAACATCTCACATAATTTTGGATTTCTAAATTTAAAGAACAACAATCTCGCAATGGGAAATAATGCTCGCCTTTGATTAATCCCTCAATCGATGAGGGAGAATTAACTACGCATAGTCATGAAATTGACTATGATAACTTACAAAGACAGAAATGATAAATGTAAAAGAAATGGAAAAGATCCTAAATACTGATAAAATTCTGCTGAGGAAAACAAAATTGTATATTCAAAAGTATCCCTAAAAAATAACCAAGGGATCCTTTTATAATGTTGATAAAAAAATCCTAATTCTTTTGAGCTTCTTCCTTGATTTCAGGGATTTCCTTCATTCAAAATATGCTATGAGACTGGAGAGATAAGTTAGTTTCTGATTCTGTTGACTTGGCGATTTTGAATAAGTCGACCTCCTTTAGTCTTGGGCAAGACTAAGCCAACGGCAACATCAAAGCTGAACTTTGAGTGAAAAAGGTTCAAAACAGTCCTCCAAGCCTTCTTTTCTCCAATTTGATCCCTGAAAGTGCTTATGCAAGAAAACAAGTAAAAAGGTCCCAAAATGACGCATATAATGGAGAATAATCATCAAAAGGGGCCTAGTAAACTTGTCATTTCAGGTGCTTATTAGAGGTCCTAATTTTGAACCATCTGAGTCATGATAAACACCTTGAATAGATAGCAATTTTTGAATTCACACTTTTATCATCAATTAGACATTCTTCCAACAATCTATGTTTAATGAACCTGTTAAAACACCTCATATGGAATTCTCTCTTTACGCACAAGTGTTTCAGGTAAGGTGTTTTTCTCTCGATGGAGAATCAGATGTGCCTACCTCGGGTTGTAATGGCTGAACTGTTTCCTTACTATTCCAGAGTGTAATGGATTTGACATGTTCCCGAGGTTAGTCTCGGTGTCACTAGGTAAGGATCCTCTAGGTCATTCGGTTGAAGTTTTTACAACTTGATTTATGTTTGTTTCTAAACCCCTAGTGAATGTGTTTTGATGTCGACGCCACTCCTCTAGTCCATTTAGTCTATTCTCAATCCTACCAAGAGTTTTTACTATGGTGTTGAGTGTGTCATGTTCTTTTTTCTCTTACGGGTTAAATCCAAGTGGAGATCTAGGGTGATTAGGAGCATGTGGGTTTAAAGCATTTTGGTTATTGCTCCATGAAAAATTTAGATGATTCCTCCACCCATTGTTGTAGGAATTTGAGTATGGATTATTTTGTTGGTAAGAATTACTTATAAACTTTACCGTCTCCCCTATGAATTGACTTTCGGGTTGTTTATCCATGCTTAAATTAGCCATTAACAAATCCAATTTCTTATTCAATTCATCGAGATTAGGTGATGACTAAGGTGGTGTATCATATACATACTTACATGCCCTTACCACTGAGAACCGCTCGGTTGGCCAATGGGAACTTCTCTCAGCTAATTATTGGATGAGTGCATACACATCATCCAGACTTTTTTAGAATAGACTTCCTCTTGCAGCTGTATCGATGGTGGCATAGTTATTTGAAGATAAACCACTGTAAAAGATATTTACCTGTTCCCACTTCTCAAAACCATGATGCGGGCATTTCTTGAATAGACGACGGTAGCATTCCCATGCATCATACAAGCTTTCTCTTTCCTTTTGACGGAAAACATTGATTTCATTTTTTTACATGGCTATTTTGGAGGGAGGAAAGTATTTAACAAGAAATTTCTTTACTAAATCATCTCATGTTGTGATGGAACTGGCATCTAAGGACTCCAACCAATCGATAACGTCTTCTCTGAGAAAAAAGAAAACAACTTTAGTTTAATGGCATCACTTGTAACTCCATTGGTACAAAATAAAGAAAAATGCTTAATAAATTTAGAAAGATGAGAATTTGGGTCTTCTTTAGTATCCCCTTCGAATTGCTCGGCATGTTGAATGAGTTGAATCATTGCCAGTTTGATTTTGAAGTTATCTGCATTTATGGTCGGCTCCACGATGCTAGATGTGACCATAAAATAGTTTGGAGTGAGCATATCCATTATTGTTCTTTCTTCGTCTCCTTCCATTGCGGTGTTCCTACCTTCACGTCGATTTATTTGGTATGTTCACTCGATTTTTGGGTAAAAAAAAGAGCAGGCCAAGATTGGCTATGCGTCAGCATAAAAAAATTAACAGAGTGTCGAGAACATCAAACCTGATTTGTCGATAATGTTGAAACTACAATCCCCAGCAACGGCGATAAACACTTGATGCGTATAAAACGTATGCGTGCTTTTAGAGCAAGTACACCCTATCATATCAAGTAATATAGTGTACATTCGTACAAAGATCGATCCCGCGGAGATTCCGTAACAAGCATCAGTTATCCTAACAGATTTCTGAAGTATGGATGAATGATTTAGATTGATTTGGTTATGATTTGAAATGAAAACTATTGTTTGTTGAGACTATTTGGTTAGGGGTTCGGGTTCACTTCTTAAACCTAAGTTAAATGAAGTCTATTAAGATAAAACACAATAGAAGAATACGTGAGTAAAGATGGTAATTTCTGAATGAAACGCGATGCCAAGACCTTGGTTCACCTTGTTCTAATTCTTCACTCATATTTACCTAATCGGGCCAATGGTTATATAAACATGACAAAAAAGCTTTAAGCTCAATGAGAAATCCTAGCAACAGAGTGCTAGAAACCACATCGATCGAGTATAAGAATGTAGTTTTCCACTTGTAACTATGGTGAGTAAAAAGCAATTAACTGAAGTATAGATTAAAGTTAACGTTCTTAGTTTGTTTTGACACAAACTCTTTTTTGAGTGTTTACTTAATAAGCTTTTAACTTAGCTCAAGACATTAGAAAGATTCCCTCCATCCCTAGTTGGGAAAATTAGTCCATACTCATTAGGGAGAAACCAACTGAAATTAAATGAAACTGAATGAAACTCATTGAAAGTGGATGATGAAAATAAAGATGGAAAAACTTTTACTTCAAACTATGAATTCAACTTACAATACAAAAGGGGAAATGAACTTTAAAGCTAGAAATAGTACTTAGAACAATAAAAACTACAAAAATAAGCCAAAAGAAAGACAAATGTCAAATGCCCAAAATCTTGGCTACAATGAATGGTTTTTCTTCCTACACTTCATGTCTATTTATAGGTAAATGATTGCTCCAATCTAGATGGAATTCTGAAATTAATGATTGGTAGCCTCCAAAAACACTGATTTGTGCATCAAATGGTCTTGAAAAGTTCAATTAAGGAGGAGCATAGGAAAGCCTTGAGATGAGGAGTCGTCTACTTGCAAGTGTAGGAAATTACAGGTCTCGCTGAGACTTGTGGAGGTCTCGCTGAGACCTTATGCTGAGAAGTGTTCCTTTGCCTCTTTTTTTCAAGATTTTGGGTAGGTCTCGCCGAGACCTATGGAGGTCTTGCCAAGACCACTCCCTAAAACTCTATAGTTCATTTTCTTCTAACAAGGTCTCACCGAGACCTATGTAAGTGGCTAATTTGTGTTGATTCCATTAAATTAGGTCCATGTTTTGTCCTGTAGCTCATGACACCAACTTGTCAATTTTTGAGGTGTGTGAAAGTGTAGGAAATGTGCTAAAAACTTATGAAATTAAGTGAAAATGTGTGATAGTGAGTGAAGTCGTAACTTAAAGAGAAATCTAATGTAGTTAACACTGAAATACTAGGAAAAATGCATAAAAGAGATGAAAATATGACTAAGAAACGCAATAAAAGTAGATGGCAACACCTATCTTTGAGGAAACAGTTATAATCATTCCTTTCTTTGAAGAAGATTCGCCAATCAAGGCTTTATTTGCTTTCCATGGGAACACCTATCTTTGAGGAAACAGTTATAATCATTCCTTTCTTTGAAGAAGATTCGCCAATCAAGGCTTTATTTGCTTTCCTATCTTTGAGGAAAGGCTCATAATCCTTCCTTTCTTTGAGGAAGATTCGCCAATCAAGGCTTTATTTCCTTTCCTATCTTTAAGGAAATGCTCATAATCCTTCCTTTGTTTGAGGAAGATTCGCCAATGTAGGCTTTATTTTCTTTCCTATCATTGAGGAAACACTCATAATCCTTCCTTTCTTATAGGAAGATTCGCCAATCAAGGCTTGTTACCCCCCCCCCCCCCCCCAACCCCCATCCAGAAAGGTTTGAAATATTCATGTTTTGAATAGAAATGAGTAATAAAAAGATAACATTGATGAAAAACATATATTTTTATTTAATAATGTGATACAGATACATAACAGACGCCCTAAGAGAATCATTAAAACTTTATCAAGGAAAAACTCAGTGGGAAAAAACCCTGCTTAAGGAAAAAGATTGCTTATGCCTTTTACATATTATTTTTTATGATATTTGTGGAGGTTCTGGATGTTCCAAGTCCGGAGTATCTCATTTCCTTCCATATCAGCTCACTTGAAAGTGGCGGGTCCTATTTTGACAAGGATTCGATAGGGTCCTAATCAGGTGATCCTTAATTTTCCTTTTCCCTTTGCTGATTGGATCTTGTCTACTTTGTATAGCACCTAGTCCCCGTCATTCAGTTCTACCTGCCTTGCATGCTTGTAATGGTACACAGCAATCCGTTGTTTGTAGGCTGCCATACGAATGTAGGCCTTGTCTCTTCTTTCTTCCTAATTGTCTAGTCCCTGCCTCAAGTTGGCCTCATTCTGCTCTTCACAATAATACATGGTATGATCTCCAGGGGAACTAATCTCCACAAGGATAATGGCTTCTACCTCATAAGTGAGGGCAAACAGGGTTGACAACCTCAATACGCCTCAGACCATATGTCCAGGCACATATAGTAGTCGTGAGAACCAGCATTCTGATGCGAAAACTGCAACAAAAACCGGAGACATCAGAAGATTAATGGAAGGGTCAATACGCCTAGGCGAGTTTGACATATGATACGAGGGAATATTATCCGCTCTTAAAAGCCAGGTATTGGCGTATTTCATCAATGAATTCACCAAGGAAATCCAAAATCCCTCCACTGGAAAGAACGAAGAATGGACAATGTACACCAATAGGGCCTCTTCCTCTGAAGGGGCCGGAATTAGAGCAGTGATAAGAGGACCCGAGCATATAAAAAAAAATCCATTATGAGGTAAAATTGGATTTTCCAGCCACCAACAATGTAGCTGAATACGAAGAAATAATATTGGGGTTGCATTTAATAAGGGAATTGGCCTCGGAGTGGGTCGTGATCTACAATGATTCCTAATTATTGGCAACCTGATCACTAAAAATTATGCTATCAAAGATGAAATCATGCACATGTATGTAGAAGATGTCCATACCCTAGTTATAACTATGGAAGAAAATGAGGTGAAGTGGGAGATGATACATGTATGCCGTGGATCCAACACATAGGCTGATCACTTGGCTAAGATGGCTTCAAGCACAGATAAATGGAAAACCCTCACATGCCCCTTTACGGTGAAATATAAACCAGCATATGCCAAAGAAGTCATAGCTTTGATGGAGACGAATGGTGCAGACTGGCGTACCCCGATCCTGTAGTATCTAAAAACTGATACCCTACCTCAAAATAAGGAGGATGCATGAGGATTAGTGAAGAAGGCTGCCAGTACGGCATTATAAATGACCACCTATATCGAAAGTCCTTTAGTCAACCATGGCTAAAGTGCATCTCGAAAGAAGAGGGTCAATATGTCTTGTAAGAGTTACATGATGGAATCTTTGGGGCCCATGAGGCATTCGCCAGTATTTTTTGAAAAGCAAGGTTGGTGGGGTATTTCTGGTCCAACGCAGAGCAAGATGCACAAAAGATGATCAAAGTGTGTTATAATTGCCAAATCCATGCAAAAAACAGCCACAAGCCTAAGTATTTCCAAAAGCCTATCCTAGAAGGATGGACATTCCTCACTAGGGGAATAGACATTATGGGACCTTTCCCAACAAGGACAAGACAAAGGAAGTTCGTGATTGTAGCCCCGGATCATTTCATGAAATGGGTTGAGGCTGAAGCTGTATCTACAATTATGGTAGACAAAATCATTGACTTTGTAATGGGGGCATCACATCTGGTTTTGGGATACCCCATGCCATCATCACTAACAATGGCACACAATTCAATTGTGTTAAATTCAAAAACTTCTACGAAGGTTGGGGTATCAAGAACAAGTTCGCCTCTATTTACTACCCTCAATCAAACGAAATGACGGAGGTCATTAACCAGATCATCGTGAAAGGAATAAAAAAGAGGCTAGGTGATAAAAAAAAAAAGAAAAGTTGCGCTGATGAATTAATGAAGATACTATGGGCATACCAAACTTCGCCAAAAGTGGCAACAGTGCCATCTTATCCAATTTTGAATATCAGGTCTCTACTTCCTTTAATACTTTGCTGGCGTAATAGATAGGGTATTGCTGACCCTCTTCTTCGTGAATGACCACCGTGCAGACAAATTTATCCGTGACGGACACATACAGGTATAAATCTTCTCCCACAATATGTCTACTCATCAATGGGGGTTTCGCTAAAAACTTCTTGATTCCTTCGAAAGCTTGTTGGCAATCAGCATCCATCCGAATGCCTTCTACTTTTCATTCTAAGAAGATGCTATTGACTGACCTCTTTCCCGGGAGGCCCTTATTTTAAAATAAAATATCGATTCTTCGATGGCAGTTAGTCTGATATTGAAGGAGTTCAGGGCTAAACTATAGCCTTTTCCCGCTCCTTGTAGTCTATCTTAAGTTAACGAAGGCTAGAATTGAATTGGGATATTTAGAAAGAAAGAAGAGTTTATTTATCACATAATAGAATGGTAGACATCTTCTGGCGGAACATGAGATGAATCTCCCCAAGGCGATGATCCGCACATTTAGCCTCTAGACTTCTCTAACATTTTGAGGAGGTTTCATTTCTAAAACAGCTTTGACTTTGTCAGGATTCATCCCCACTCCCTTTTAGCTGATGACGTGACTTAAGAATTTTCCGGATGTGGCCCCGAAGGTGCATTTTTCTAGATTGGGCTTCATATTGTACTTCTGGAGGACTTGCAAGACCTCTCTAATATCCTCTCCATGTATTTCAAGTGAGATGCTTTTTATAATTATATCATCCACATATACGGAGAAATTTTGACCTTCTTTCCCCTCAAAGATTCGGTTCATCATCCTCTGATATGTTGCTCCAACATTCTTCAATCCAAAACCCATGACCTTGAAACAATAGGTTACCTGATGGGAGATAAAGGACATACTGATTCGATCAGAGGGTTCCACATGTATTTCGTGGTAGCTAAACTTAACATCTATGAACGAATATACTTCGTACCCTACTGTTCCATCTACTAGAATATCAATGCAATGTAAACGATAGTTATCCTTTGGTCACGTCTTATTGAGATCAGTGAAGTCTACACACATACGATAGGATCTGCCAGTCTTTTTAACAAGCACAATGTTAGCTAACCATTGGGTATAGATCACTTCCTCGATGGAATCAACCTTTTTTAGCTCCACGATTTCCTCCTCGATGGATTTTTGTCTTTCATGTCCATGATTTTGCTTTTTCTGCGTGACGGGTGTTGCATCATCTGCCAGGTTTAGTTTGTGAGTTATCACATATGGCCTGGCCCCTCTGAGCATCTCATTCTCCCATGCAAACACCCTTTCACATTGGATCAGTACTTTCGTGATGGCTTCTTTGATTTCGGGCTTCATATTTTTTGCAATTCTCACCTGTTTGCCAGTTGTTATCACAAGTAACTCAGTTTCACCCAGGGCGGTTGTGATAGGCAACTCATGCTCTTCTTCCTTGGTTTGAGGGCGTATAGCTAATGAAGCGGAGTAAGTTTCATGTGCCATCTTCTGGTTTCCTTTTATCATGACTCCTCCTTTGCTTGTTGGGATGTACATCGTCAAATGGCGGATAGAAATTAGGGCCGCTGTTTCTGAAATGAAGGGCCTTCTTAGGATCACGTTGTATGCCAATTATCCGTCCCTAATGGAAAATTCTAACTCTCCCTTCCAGGCCTATTCCTCATCCTCTATCTCACATTCTAGTGTGATTTGTCCTTTAGTTTGGATCGCATGTCTAGTTACGCCTAAGATGTCAAATTTTTTTGTTTCGACTCTAATCAGATCTATCTTTAGTTTGGCGAATGCCCCTCTTGTAATCACATTGCATGAACTACCAGTGTCAATCATTACTCGGTTCATCTCCCAACCATCGATGGCCATGTCGATCACAAGAGCATCTGCATGTGGCAATATCACAAGGCCAGACCCAACGAATGGTCGGTCGATTAAGGGATGTTTTGTCAATAGTGGCTATCTTGGCTTTCTTGGTTGGCGGATGGTATCCTGGTCCACCGGCAAAAACATTGATGACACATTTTGATTTTTTGGATCTGAGTTTTGCTTATTCTCTCGATCTTTGTCATTTTGAATGAACTTATCTAGCTTGCCTCTTTATATCAGTTTTTGTATCTCTTTGGATAGTTCCTAGTATGCTTCCGCATCATGGACATTCACCCGATGAAATCGGCAATAGGATTTGGTGTTTCTTCCTACATTTCCCCCTCATTTGGCGACAAGATATTGGATGTCCTATTTGTATTGACTTTTCTCAATCCACATTAGGATTTCTCTTTTGGGAGCATTCAAAGAGGTACATGTGGGCTTTTCTTTGGTGTTCCTCTTTCTTGAAGGCGTATCATGAGAAACTTCCTTACCTTTAGGCTCGCTTTTTCGGTTCTTCATCATGGTTCGCCTTTCACTTGTCACATTATCAACTTCCATGAACCCTTTTGCCATTTCAATCAGCTCTATGAGAGACCTGGGGCATCACTGAATAAGATCTTCTCTCAATCTGTCGCATGTTGTGTTGAGGTCAACTCTCGTGATTTGAACACACAACGGGTTAAACTTGTCAATGTATTCCTTCAATGGTTGGTCTTCTTCTTGCACAAGGTCGTATAGTCTTCAATATGCCACCATCGAAGGAATGCATCCAGCAAACTTTGCACAAACCTCGTGACTCAACTGCTCCCATCCATCAATTGATCCAGCTTGGAGGGATTGAAACCAATCAAAACTTGGACCTTTGAGGGTGGTAGAAAAGACTATATAGATAATTCCCTCATTGGTATCATAGACATCCATCAGCTCTTTGTATTTCCATGCATAGGCTTCCGGATTCCCTCACATTTGTACTATGGTAGTTTGGGTGCTTTGAACCTTCTATCTTTTTCATAATTGAGGATATGTGTTGTGAATGGAGAATCCATGTTGGTGGGTCCTTACTTATTGGTCGAATATCCGTGTTGTTCTAAGGTTTCCAGTTCTCGTTGGCATATCTTGTCTTCCATGCCCCTTTCCCCATGCTGAGGAGCGGTGAAATATTCTATTCCACTGTTATGGAATTGATCTGCCATTGGCCGTGACAAGATTACCCCATGAGGATTTGGGTGGTCCCTTTATTGAGGTATCCTATGTCTGGAAATTGGGTCAAACCGCCATTGATCTCTGGGTATCTTAGGTCTGTCTGGCTCTCCAAAGAGGACTCGCCGAGGATTTCTTCCGTTATGAGTGATAAATGTAGGGTTTGCATTATGAGTTTCCGGAGGGTTTGATGCCCAAGGTGGTATGAAGGAGCTATTGTGAGGGGCCGTGGAACCCGACTACCCTACTCTCCCTCTTGTGAGAGGTGGATTTCAGCAAATAGGATTCTGTTTTTACATATCATCGTCACTTACCATTTTTAAGGACAACGCTTAGCGTGTCCCTTCCGGTGTATGTCCTTTTGACTATTTCTCTAACCTTTTTTTCATGTTTTAAGGTTAGATTAATTATTTCAAAGTCGCCACCTGAATTTTAATGCTCGGGAACATGTCAAAAGTTTAGATGGAACAAGGGCTCACAACATGCCACCTCTTCAAAGTTAGGTTCGTGACTTAAACGAGTTAATAGTCTAATTAATAAACAAGTAGACTTGTCTTTATTAAAATACCATAATATTTCTATTCCAGATTCAGTTTAATATCATTTTAATGTTCAAAAGCGATAAATAAATAGTGAAACCATAAAATTATTACATCAATTCACAAATGACACAATTAGCCCTAACACATCAAATCTATCCCAAGGAAATAAATCTATTAAACATGCTAGATAATAAATGTTAGCTGCGGGACATTAAGACCCGTCTTTCGAATTTAACTACAACACCGGACTCGATCAAATATGACTCATTTAATTATACAGTCTAGCAAACCAGTATGCAATTAATCCGAAACATAATTCATTCATCTAATTAGTTTTAATATAAGTGACAAAAATACCATTATGCCCCAGGATTGATTTTAGCCTCATTAATAACAATAAAATAATAAATTTACCGAAATAAAACTAAACTACCCAGAAAGAAAACATGGGTCTGCCCGTTTGTCCCTATTACTGATCTGGGATGGTCCCCAATCGGTAATAGGGGTCCCTAATCGAAGACCAAGTCTTTGATCGGTGACTTCCTTTTGGACAGACCCCCTGTTTTACGTGCCAGAACCCAAAAAATAAGAAAAGGAAGCTAAAAATGAAATAAACAATTTGCAGCTAGTAAAGACAGGCTTTTAAAACCCTTCAGAAGTTACATCTGAAACGTTTTTCTAGGTCTTGAGCAGCAACCCAGACCCGTGCAACAATAAAATTGGTTCGGTCAGAAAATAGAATTTCACGTGTTTGAACCGAAATTCACCAACTGGAAAAGCTAAATTTTAGAAGTTTAATGACTTTATAATTGACGTATAGCGAAAACAATTGTGATAAACGTGTTTTTCTACAATAGTGCCAGACTCTTATTTTCACTCAATTTCAGTTGGTTTCACTTAGTTTCATTAAGTTTCTTCTCTTGTCACTAGATTTCACTTCCTTTTCACTAAAAATATTTTCTTTCTCTTGAAAAATGTCCTCTCCCTGTCCTGCCAGTTGTTTTCCACTTAAGTCATGGAAATCAGGCAAAACTGCAAAAAAACAATCGTAAACTGCCCAAAACCCGTCAAAGGTCACCGATCGGCGACTAGGGTTCCCGATCAAGGACTTGGTAGTCGATCGAAGACCTACATGGCAAGCGAGTATTTTTAAATGTCAGAAAGATTAAATCTAAAAAGATTTTGATAAAAATGAAGTAAAATTAGCTAAAAACGCAGAAAACGGGGTCCATGTCTTAGCATGTATCCCGCACAACGTGACGTGTGAAGCCCACCTACACAAACTATTAGCACGAGTGTAACATAGACTCATCACTACGGCTGGAAAAAGTCTGTGCTCACAGGCTGCCTCCCGATGAGGTGTTATTTTGGAGCTAAGGCGTCAACTATAACATTTATTGACAAAATCACTTAATCGAAAAGAGCACAGTGAGAGGGAAGAAGAAATCATACCTGAGTAGTTGACTTTACTCTTCAAGGCATATTTCATAGTCTCCACATCATGCCTTAATCGATATTTTTTATTAAACAAAATATTTTGCCTCTCTATTGAGTATGATGTGATATCAGAAACACGATCCTCATTTTGGTGAGGATGTGGGAGACTTTGAATCGTGGTGGAATGAAGATTTGGACTTTATCATACCTCGTCCATGAGGTTCTGTGAACTGGTTGGGCTTTATCACACCTCGCCTGAGAGGTTCTGAGAACTGGTTGGACTTTATCATACCTCGTCCGAGAGGTTTTGAGAACTGGTTGTGATTGGATAACTGCGCCTGGCCAAGTGTCTTCATGAGATAACTAATCCATTTGACGACATAATTGGTGTTGGATAACTACGCTTGGGCAAGTGTCTCCAAGAGATAACTAATTCATCTAACGGTATAATTGGTGTTGGATAACTGCGCCTGGGCAAGTGTCTCCAAGAGATGTTCATTACCTGCATTAAGAGCACAGATAATTCCCTTTTCTCTAGGGTTAATTTTGTCAAGAAATGAATTCTGAATTAATTTCAAAGTCAATATCTGTAAATAAATATAAGGTGTGTTGAAAGCTGAAACATTTGTCTAAATTAAATAAATTTAATTATGATTAAATGAATTTAATGACATAACACTAATTCCCGCATGCAGAATGTGAAAAGGTGGCATTTGATTAGCAATTTGGTCGCCGATTGGTACCAGGGTTGCCGATCGAGGACTTTGTAACCGATTGAAGACCACGACGGGCTGAAGCCTATAAATAAGTTAGGGAGTGTGTCTTTGATAGTTACATTTCCATAACTAAAACTTTTAGCATTCCAAACTCTTTACATTCTAGATTTCCTAATGCCAGAACGGAGACAGAGGCGTCACCGTGCTTCAGATAGTTCGAGTGGTAGCTCGAATGAAGGTGTTGCTCCAATGTTGTTGGAGCAACTGGTTAGGGACTCAAATGTAGTCTCGTCCCTGGCTCATATTGACTTTGTGTCTGTTAGGAGGAACGTGGGGAGCACCGCAATGACTACACTCTACAGGAAGGTCCTGGCAAAGGATGAGCCCATGCTAGTAGTCCTATCTCGGGAGACTCATTCATCCAAGTTCCCAATAAGTTAACGACTTTAATAGTACACAAGTAGTTATTTAGTTCAAAACTTGAGTTTGGGATTTGCATGCTAATGCATTTTGAATGAACACGTGTTTTCATGCTCGGGAATAGCCTGTTTGACACGAAAATGGCAATATTAAACTGTGTTTTTTTGTCTCTATTCATTGGTGCCAGATCGGGGACGGTTTTTCGAAATCCATCTTCGACTGGGGAGTGTGTCACCGATCGAATACAGATTGGTATTCGATCGACAACGCCTTCGTCAATGATAGAAATCCCTAGAGGCATTACCGACTGAAAAGTTTCAGTAGCTGATAGGGGCATGATCGGTCTTCGATCAGGGACCTAGTCCCTGATCGGGGACCAAAATCGAGGCAGACCCCTTGGTTTGATAAAAAAAGCTATTCGTGTAATACTCCGATTTTTGAAATGCAAAAAACCAAAGTTTAGTTTAGAGTATACTGTGTAGCATTTTAGCTAAGGCTTTTACCATTTCTGTTTTACAGACCCAGATGTGCAGATCAGTCGGCAATATGACTGTGTGTGCTGAGTGGTGGAGGAAGATGCCTCTTGCTGTTAGAGAGAGAGAGTCGAGGTGACTGGCTTCGTCGCATTTCTAGAGATGTTCCACCATTCTAAGATTGATACCTAACCGAGAGTTTCGACGGAACTGATTGATAGGTGGATGGACTCTACTCATACATTCCATTTGCTCGTGGGAGAGATGACTATCACTCCTCTAGATTTCTATACCATCACAGGGCTGAGATTCACAAGCATGAGATTGGCCTTTGATTTCCTGCTGACTCATCCCCATCTCAGGGATATGGAGATAGAGAGATTGATTGGCTATCGACCTAAGAGTGCCCGTATCTAGGCGAAGACTGTCATCACCTACTGGTAGGAGCATAGGGGACCTCTGAGTGCTTTGGACATTGAGAGGTATGCCAGATGCTTTGTTCTGACTCTCATATCCACTACCTTTTTCATCACGGGTAGTTCAAGCCTAATGCTGTCTATTCTGCCCACTTTGGTTGACCTGGATGCAGTGGAATCACTTGATTAGGGCAGAGCTACCTTGGACCATCTGTACCACGGGCTGGATCTCTGTGTCCAAGATGGACTGGTGGAGCTTAAGGGCTTAGGCGTCCTTGTTCAGGTAAAGATTCGGAACCCTTACTGATTGATTCCGACTTATAATCTCATTTATGACTTGTTTAATCTTTGTGCAGATTTGGGTTTGTGAGTATAGGCTGGTCCCATCGCCCATGTTGAGAGGGCGTGTTGTCACTCCTCTAGGCTTCGGAGGGTATCTCAAGTCTAACTAGACCTAGATTGTGAGTTTTTCAATGGATGGCATCAGGAACCATCTTGCTGCTTTGACATGGGATCAGGTACACAGATAAAACAAGTCGTTAGTCTAAAGGATAAATTCACTAGTCAGAATACTTAACTCTTCCTTATGTTTGATAGGTGTGGCTATCCCCTTGGGGGAATAAGGCTACTTGGAGTGCTACTATGAGGAAGGTGTCCTGGGTGAGTGTCCGAAGATTCGTTGCTGAGTGCCTATTGACTTGGGTCTATTACTTAGGAGATATGGTGCGCCGCTAGCAAGAGGGCCCCGATGGACGTTTCATTCCATTGCCTCCGCCTTAGGAGACACTCTACATTGCCTAATAAACTGAGGCTCTAGCTTTTTCCGACCTGATCAGGGGAGAGCGTGTGACTGAGCACATAGAGGGCGATTATCCCCTTTCATAGCCACATATCTGAGGTGGACTCAGGTACGCCCTAGAGATGATGGTTATGTCTCTGTGGCACCTCCGCAAGTACGTGATGTTCACTCATGTCATATTGAGTTTGTTTCTTTAAATACACTACTGATGCTTGTACGCTGCAGTCTCGATGCATGACTAGAGTTGAGTAGTATGCTCAGAGTGCTGGTGTAGAGTCTTCATCTGCCCCTTCTAGCTCGGGTGCACATACCCACGGAGGTGGCATTGTGATTGGTGAGTTGACTAAGCACTTCTGTACTGGCATGCTACTCTCCCGGGTTGAAGGTACTTATAGCACAATGGAGTATCCGCTAGAGGTGTCCTTCCAGCCATCCTTTGACCCATCGACCACCACTCATGTAAGTTTATTTCTCAATGATTTGGCTTTCAATCTTTGATTAGACCGCTTGAGATGTTGACCTTAGCTTATCTCCTCGAATAGATCCCTCGAGCTATTGGCATCAAGATGACTCGCCTCATCCGCGGGATAGAGCATCAGCTTCATAGCGATAATGCCTTGTTCTCGGTAAGCTTGTTTGACAAACTCGATATATGCATGTAGTCATGTACCTATAACTTAATGATTTCTATTATGCAAAATGCAGAATGCACTATCCATGAGGGAGCGAGATCTGCTGAGCCAGGAGGAGGCCTTGAGAGACAGGCAGGCCGAGTTAGCAAGTGTTCGATCGTAGCTCCACAAATGGCAGTGTTGATATGGGAGGCGTCACGCTGAGGAGGTTGAGGGCTCCGATGAGGATTAACTATTATGACTAGGATGTAGTTATTTCCTAGTTCCTTTAGGATGGTGAAAACATGAATTCTAGTACATTATTATAATTAATAAAATACATTGATTTCCTATTTGACATATCAGTTGAATGCTCCAAAAATATTGCCATACATGAACCAAGACCAAACTTGTTGTTGATACAGATATGCAAGAACTTCAGAAGCGATTCTATGAGTACAGAAATACTGTTTCTAAGGTTAAGTATTATACCCATATCCTGTTGGTCCCGTGTAACGTGATAGTATTAGTTCCAAGGGGGGGTTAGGAACTAATTAAACTTTTTGCTTTAAAGGCTGACTTATTTTAATTTTAATACTGTTACTCAGTTTCTAGGTCAGCACTACTGAGTGTGTTTTGCGACAGCTTTAGTCAAATTACTAACTAGAGCTGTTTCAGTTGTGAGTTAGGAAGCAACACTTAAGTCAGTTTCCAACTCAACACGCGGATTACTCAGCTTCGGCGTGTACATGTTATTTTACTGAGTAATGTTAAGCAAGCGATACATTCATAAATATATCAAGAGAAAGGGTTAGAAGTTACTCAGCAGACTTATCCTGGTTCGGCCTCTCCGCCTACGTCCAGTCCCCGAAATCCTTCCGAGCTTTTTCAATCCTCTACTGAGCTCTTTAAAGGTAGAGCACAAACCTTTTACAATAACAACTGAGTATGCAAGAGTACCGTCCTCTATTCATCTACTCAATCCTATCTCCCACTGAATACTATAACCGAGTACTCAGCTTTTCTCTACCACTGAGTACTATAACCGAGTACTCAGCTCCTCTAACCTTTTACAAATGATAGAAGAATTGTTCTCACTTAATGAAGAACACTTTAGATGAATAAAATCACTCTAGACTTTTACACAATGATTAGAGTTTGGTGTAAGAGCTTGCTTTTTCTTTTCAGACAGCTTTTATTTAGGATTTTGCAAGTGAATTGACTTAGTGAAGATTTGCTTGTCTGCCTGTTTCTCTTGTGTGATCCAAGTAATGAATTGGCCTTTTTATAGTGATTTTGGAGCGCCAATGATTTGAATTCCGACATAGCCGTTGTGGGGAAACGGTCTCCTTTTGTCATCACTTGGTCAGCTTTCAGAGCTGCAGGCCAATCCTGTCATCTATTTTAGACAGGAGCCAGGTTTGTCTTCTTACACCAGGTTTGTCTTCTAGCAAAAGTCAGATGGTCCATGCTCTTTCTCGAAAAAGTCTTCAAGATAAATTTCCGAGGCTTCTGATTTGTTTCAGAATTTTATCAGACCTTGTCTTCCAAGTTGATGGATCATTGACGATGACCTGACAACTACTCAGCTTGACTTAGCGGCTTCGCCTTCAAGCTTTTCTGAAGAAGACATTTCTTTCGCAAAGCTGAGTTACATTCTACTCAGCTTCTGCTGTGATTTGCTTTTGCTGACTTTGTCTTGTCTTTCTCTTATAGACTTTCAGTTCATGTTCTCGTTAGTTAACTTACTCAACATTGAACAAACTCATTAGTACAATTAAATCAAAGCACTTAAAGTTAATTGTTTAATCATGGGATTAACTTAAATAATTTTGTCAAATCAAAATCATGTGGAAAGGTGTTTCAACAAACTCCCCCATTTTGATGTTGGCAAAAATATTTAATTAAGGAACTCAGTGTTGAGCTCCCCCATGATAGTTTGACCTTTTCTATTCTTCTGAAAATTCTCCCCCATAAGGTTTGGATCTACTGACTTAGTTCAACTCTAAACCTTCTAAGATCTAATCGAGTGAAACTAAGGCTTGAATCCACTGACTTAGTTCAATTCTAAACCTTCTAAGATTTAATCGAAATGAGTCTAAGGTCAGCTTCAGAAGTAGGTCAATACTTGGAACATTTTGTCATTACTCAGTTTTGATACTTAGTTAAGTTCAGGTATCAGAGTTAAGGTACGCTGAGTATATTTTACTTGTTTAATTTCCATGCTCACAAGTTTTAATAGATTGTTGTTCAATGAGTAGTCATATGAGGAAGGTCAGCACATAAATACAACATATAAGCATCATATATATAAAGACAGTTTGTAGAATAAATGCTTATAATAGATAGTCAGCTTAACAAAAAACATGCCAGATACAAAATACAAGTTTCAAGCTAAGTCTAATTCTAGTTCTACTTCTTGATATTGACTTGAACTTGGCTTGGCTTGATAGTTCCTTGTTGCTGAGTTTGTTTGCCTGGATTAGCAGAAGTTGAACTAGGAGGCTTCTACTGAGTTTGACGTTGAGCTCCGTCAGCTGACTGCTTATCTTTCTCCCCCGTTTTGCCAGCATCACCAGGCTGAGGGGCAGAAGCATAGAATTGCCCCTTTTGAACAGCACGAGTCAGTATGGTTGAGTACTGTTGCATTTGACTCGTACTTTCTTTAAGACCCGTAAAGACCTGGATGCCATCTGCCATACTGGATGCGGGGATCTTAATATGAGCGCTGAGCATACTGAGTAAAAACTCAAGTGACTTCCCAATCCAAGTAATGAAGTCGGTCATCCTTGCATATGATTGATAGTACATCATGAGCATCGAAGTATCGTACATATGACGCTGAGCGTTGATGTGCTGAACATGCTCAAAAGTTAATCGGGTGCAGTGCAGAATGTCATTGGTCTTAACCTGGTCAGTTTCCATTTCTTCTTGGCTCAGGTTGAGTAGGCGCACAGGCTCAACAATTTGTTCAATGGAGCATTGAGAAGTGGAGGAGATAAGTTCACGAGCTCCGATTAGCTCGGCGGTCAACTGGGTGAAATGCTGAGTGACTTCAGCAGAAGTTGCGGATGATGAGTTCACAGTAGATAGGGCATTGATTTTCCCTTCGATTGAGTCCATGTGATTGACCATTATTAGCTGAAGTTCCGCCAGCTTGACCATAAATTCTTGCTTGGGCTGCTGAGAGACCAAGGAGGTCATAACACTCATCAGCTCCTTAAGACCTTTGAGTTCGGTCAAAAGTTGCGTGATGGATGAAAGTTGAGTTGGCTCAGTAGGAGTGGACCCAACAGCATCGGCTTGAGACTGATCTATTGCTTGGAGAAGCATATGGGCTGAGTTGATGATTCGTCGGCCTGACTCAGAGGCGTTGAGAAAATTTTAGGAATCGTCTTCAGAATGGTTCTGCGTAGTCTCAGGGGTCGTTTCTTTGTCAGCACCAGATGTTGGAGGATTTGGGTGCTGTCTAGAAGTGGAAGTGCCAGCTTGGTCAGTGGTTGCACTCTCATTATTAAGGCCAGCGGCAGGAGCTGACTGGCTTACTAATTGCTCAGTTGGATTTGGAGTGGTTTGCTCAGCAGTAATATTTACCTGCTCAGAGTCAACTTGAGGCTGATCTGGGATAGTCGGTGGAGTCAGTTTAGAGTTGGCTTGAACATGAGGATTTTCCTTTGCTAACTCGTTGTGTTGAGCAGCAGGAACTTCGAGCACTTGCTCAGTAGAAGATGGAGCAGAGGTGTCAGCAGAAACTTGACCCTTATGAACTTTTGGGTCGGCTTGTTCCTCAGTTTGAGAAACAGAGGCTTGCTTTTCCTTTGCTTGACTAGGAGTGGGTTCAGTGATATTGGTGAAGAAGTTGAATTGCAGCCTAGTCAAGTCAGTGATGGGGTCCCTTAGCAGAGAATCATCGAGGAGATTATGAGGTTAGGCTTCTGTGCCTTCCGCTTGAACCGCTTTTCGCCACTTCCCTTATGAATTTTGGTTTGAGGAGAAGGGTCAGCAGAGATAGGTTCTAGGGACTCAGGAGAGGAGTTGAGTCCAAAGTCAGAATAAAGGTCCTCCACAACCTTGTTCTTCACTGGAGACTCAGCTCCTTGTTCATCAGCGTGCTCAGTAGCAGCTGTGTTACTGGGTTTAGTAGATTTAGGCTTGTCAGCTTCAGCCTGTTCCTCAGTAAGAGTTTGTTCTTCCTCCTGACCGTAAGGAGTCTTTTCAAGATCAATCTCTTGAGCTCGCAGGAAGTGGGAATCCTTGGAGATGACAAAGTCGAGTGGAGCAGCATCCAACGGTGTCATCCCAGAGGTTTTTTTCCTCTTTAGGGGTTGCCCAAGTGTCTCCTCACTTTCTTCCCTAGGCTCAGCTCGCTTCTTCTTTCTTTCAGCTGACTCTGGTTTCTTTTGAGCTGACTCAGCAGGAGCAGCTTTCTTCTCCCTTACCGCCAGCCTAATCTTCTTCACAGTTTGATTAATGTCTTTGGCTGTCGGTGTTGAGGAGGGGTCAGCTTTCCTCTTCTTGTCCCTCTTGGGTCGTTCAGCAGGTGCTTCTTCAACCATGGTTTTCTTTCCTTTCTGAGGTGACTCAGCAGGTGCTTCTTCAACCATAGTTTCCTTACCTTTCTTAGGTTTGAAAGGAAGGCTGTGAGCTAAGCCGAACATGATTGCTAAGGTGATTTCAGTGCCCTCTATATTGATTTCCTCTTTTAAGCTGACCTTGTGATCCTGAAGAATTCTGGTGATGAGAGAACCCATCCTGAGGATCCCGGTGCTGCGTTGAAAAGCCCCAATGAGAAAGACGGGCATGTTGAGCGGCTTGTAGTTCAGCATATGCCAGATGAAACATTGCTCAAAGTTTGAGGCTGAGGAGGAGGAGTTGACCTTGGGAAACAGGTAGTTGGTCAGGATGCAGTGTGCCTTTCTTTAAGGCTGACCCAAATTGGTACTGGAGATTTCACCAACGTGGTTCTTGGGTTTACAGAACTCAGCCTTGTACTCAACCCGCTTGTAATCATTGGTGCATCGTAGTTCTGCACCTTCTGCTTTAATCTTTAGCAGGATAGCGAGATAAGAAGGGGTGATGGTGATCTCCTTATTCTTAACCTGAGTTACCAGATAGTCGTCGTCATCGTCGGCTACTTTCAGGTTTGCGTAGAATTCCTTCACCAGTTGTGGATAGGTTGTTTTAGGAAGAGAGAAGAGGGTAGTCCATCCGTTCTTTGAGATCCAGTTGCAGAAGGGTTTCTCAGCTTCGACGAAGCTTTTAGAGAACCATCAAGAATGATAGACATTTAGGTTCTTGATAATGCTGAAGACTGGAAAGAACTTCCTTTCCCTGGGTTTCTTGTTTTTCTTTTCCTTCTTCTTCTTCGAAGGGGTTGAGCGCTCCGTGTTAGGTTCTTCCTCGAGGATGCCGACCTTGGCCATAGGTTGGTCAAGCTGACCATGAGTCTGTTCCTGAGACTCTGAGGAAGTCTCGTGATACTCCTGCTCAGCTGGAGAAGGAGGATTAATGTCGGAGCGGTTGTCATCGTATTGGTCGTTTGAATGGTTCTGGGAATCGTCAGACATGATGTTCTTGGGAAGTTCTTAAGAGACTTAGAAGATTTGGGAATTGAGAGAGAGATCAAGTGCGAAATTTTTCAAGCGTAAAAGAGGATTAGTGAGAAATCGTCCACTATTTATAGCCGGTGCGGGTTGATCTGATAGGTCAGAATGGCGGTTCGTTCTTGAATCAATCAATGGCATTTAACTCTGACATTAATGACACATTCAGCGCATGGTTTTCTAATCATTACGCTTATGTCATCCTAGGTGGCTACTTAAATACGCGTGCAAACATTTATTGTTCAAGTTATTTAACTCAGCATCTAAGGTATTCAACGTTTGGTGTTCTGAGTGTATAGCTTAGTGTAGAAGGGATGCTCAGCATGCGTAGTAACTCAGTATTTGGCAATCACTCAACATGTATGGCAACTTTGCATATAGTGATTTCATGGCATTCATACTTATTTGGAAGTTACTCAGCATGTAATAATCACTCGGCATATTATAATCACTCAACATTCATATTTACACAGAAATTTAATGAAGATGATTAGACATACCGATAGCTTCCCTTAGTATGCTAAACTGTTCACGAGCCAACGGCTTTGTGAAGATATCTGCAAGCTGCTCATCCATTGGGACGTAGGTCAGCTTGATCTCACCTTTGAGTACATGATCTCTAATGAAGTGATGCCTAATGCTGACATGCTTCATCCTGTTGTGCTGGATTGGATTCTTTGATAAGTCAATGGCACTTTTGTTGTCGCATTTGACTTCAATTGTTTTCGTTTGAACTCCATAATCATCCAGCTGTTGCTTGATCCATAAGACTTGGGCAACACAGCTTCCAGTAGCAATGTACTCAGCTTCAGTGGTAGACAGGGCTACTGACGACTGCTTCTTACTGAACTAAGAAACTCGACAGCTTCCAAGGAAGTAACATCCTCCTGAGGTACTTTTCCGCTCAAGCTTGTCTCATCCATAATCAGCGTCAGTGTATCCAACGAGTGTGAAATCGTTTGTGTTAGGATACCATAAACCTGCATTCACTGAGCTTTGCAAATATCTAAGGATTCTTTTTACAGCTATGTAATGAGATTCCTTAGGGTCAGCTTGATATCTTGCACAATAACAGACTGAGTACTGTATATCTAGCCTACTTGTTGTTAGATAAAGTAGAGAGCCTATCATACCTCGGTACAATTTGCTGTCTACTGACTTACCTTTTTCGTCAGCACAAAGTACAATGTCAGTACCCATTGGGGTAGATATTGGCTTACAGTTTTCCATCGAATTTCTTTAATATCTCATTGGCATACTTGGTCTGGCTGATAAAGATGCCGTTTTTGTCTTGTTTGATTTGAAGTCCAAGGAAGAAGTTGAGTTCTCCCATCATGGACATCTCAAACTCAGTTTGCATCTGCTTGCTAAATTCCTTGCACATTGACTTATTAGTAGCACCAAAAATAATATCATCAACATATATTTGTGCGAGCAGGGTATCTTTACCCTTTTTCTTAATGAATAAGGTTGTGTCAGCTTTTCCTCTGACATAGTTTCTGGTCAGCAAAAAGCTGGTCAGCCTTTCATACCAAACACGTGGTGCTTGCTTCAGTCTGTACAGAGCCTTTTTGAGCTTATAAACATGGTTTGGGAACTTGGGGTCCTCAAACCCTGGAGGCTGACTAACATAAACCTCTTCATTTATAACTCCATTAAGAAATGCACTTTTAACGTCCATTTGGAACAATTTAAAATTCATAAAGCTAGCATATACACACAATATTCTTATAGCTTCTAATCTAGCTACAGGGGCAAAAGTCTCACCGTAGTCAATACCTTCCTGCTGACTGTAACCTTGAGCTACAAGTCTAGCTTTGTTCCTAACTATGTTTCCTTGCTCATCTAGCTTATTACGAAATACCCATTTTGTTCCTATGGTCTTTTGGTTTCTTGGTTTAGGCACTAAATTCCACACTTCATTTTGTTTGAATTGATCGAGCTCCTCTTGCATCGCATTTATCCAGAATTCATCGTTCTCAGCTTCTGAGAAGTTTCTTGGTTCAAGAACTGACACGAAAGCTACGTTACTGAGATATCTCCTGAGTTGATTTCTGGTCATCAGGATGTTCTCAGCGGCATCAAGAATGCTACTTTCAGAGTGTCCTCTTGGAACCTTTATCTCATTTGGCAATGTAGTGTCTTCAGGAGTAGGTGTTTTAACAATCTCTGCAGGATTATATTGGTCAGCAAAGATAATTTGAGGTTCGTTTTTACCTTTGGTCAGCCCTTGAGGTAGTGACTCAGTGCCTCCATTTTGGTCAACGGAAGCTGAGCATGGGTCATCTTTGGTAGGCTGACTTATCTTTCCTGCAGGGTCAGTTTCATCGAACTCAACATGTACAGACTCTTCTAAGACCTGAGTTCGTTTATTAAACACCCTATATGCTTTACTGTTTGTTGAGTAGCCTAAAAAGATAGCTTCATCAGCTTTTGAATCAAACTTAGCAAGGTTGTCTTTAGTATTTAGGATAAAACATTTGCAACCAAAGGCACGAAAATATCCAATGTTGGGTTTTTGTCCTTTCCAAAGTTCATAAGGGGTTTTCTTAAGTATAGGTCTGACTAAAGCCCTATTGAGTATATAACAAGCTGTGTTGACAGCTTCACCCCATAAATACTTTGGAAGCCTATTCTCACTCAGCATTGTCCTAGCTATTTCAACTAAGGTTCTGTTCTTCCTCTCAACTACCCCATTTTGTTGAGGAGTTCTAGGAGCAGAAAAATTTTGGTAAATGCCGTTGACTTCACAGAATTCATCAAATTGTTGATTTTTGAATTCTCCGCCATTATCACTTCGGATGTGAGCTAGTTTTAGGTCTTTATCATTTTCAAGTTTTCTAACCAATGTTGAGAACCTCTCAAAAGCTTCATCCTTGCTACTCAGCAGGATGACCCAAGTGTACCGAGAAAAGTCATCTACAATGACGAGGGAAAATTTCTTACCACCCAAGCTCAGCGGCTGGACTGGTCCGAAAAGATCCAAGTGTAGTAACTCTAATGGACGCTTGGTTGAGACTACATTTTTACTTTGAAAAGATTTCTTAGTTTGTTTTCCTTGCTGACAAGCATTGCATAATTGATCCTTTTCAAACCTGAGTTTGGGCAATCCCTCAACTAATTGCTTTCTTGCTGATTTGGCAAGGAGGTCCATGCTTATATGACCAAGTCTCCTATGCCATAGCCAGGAATTATCTTCCTTTGACACTAAGCATATATTCTTTGAAAACTTCTTTTCTAAGTTTAGCATGAAAACGTTGTCAACACGAGGTGCAGTTAAAATCAACTTATTTGTTTTACCCTCGAGTACTTTACACTCAGTGGCATCGAATACAACCTTTCTACCGCTGTCACACAGCTGAGCTATGCTCAGTAGGTTATATTCAAGTCCTCTGACTAGGGAGACTGACTCAATAGTAGGATTACCACCAACAGTACCTGACCCTACTATCTTATCCTTTTTGTTGTCTCTAAAACTTACATTTCCACCTCGTTTATGCACAAGTGTGATAAACTGAGTTTCATCACCAGTCATATGCCTTGAGCATGCGCTGTCAATGTAGCATAACTTTGACTTCTCCGTGCACCTCAGGTTCACCTGCAATGTAACTAGTTATCTTTAGGTACCCAAGTCTTTTTGGGTCCTCGTTTGTTAGAGTCAACAGGTGATGCATCATACTTAACTTTGTGATGGCATATATTTATAGTGTGGCCGTTCTTCCCACAGAAGTTACAATGAACTTTTCGTTGGGGATATCTTACATTCTGGTCAACACACCTTTGTGGTATGTCCCCTTTTTCCATAGAAGTCACACTAGACATTCTGCTGCGGATTCCATCTCCGCTGACTAGTACTTGAGTACTCAGTTTTTGGGTAGAACCTTTTCTTTGCCGATGAACTCAGCTGGTTCTGTATGGATGTGATGTCCTTTCTCAGTTTCTTAGAATCTAATTGGACTTCAGAGACAAACCTATGTATGATTTTTAAATTTTCATCTTGCCTGGTATTGTCCTAGAGAAGATGTCGGAGGTCACTGAGTTTGACCTCTTCAATCTCATCACATCGCCTGCTGAGTGCTCGTATTTTCTTGTTACACTTTTTGATAAGTGTATAGAGATCACTCAAGGCATTTATCATTTCATTTTTGAGCAAAGGGAGGGACATTAGCTCGGTTGAGTGTTCCTCATGGTCAGATCCACTAGAGAGGTCAGCTTGCTCAGAGTGACAGGGGTCAGCAGATTCGTCAGCCATGAAACAAATGTTTGCTGACTCAGTGGCATCAGCTTCTGATGATGTTGACTCATAACTATTGCTCCAGGTTGCCACCATTACCTTTCTACTACCCTTTTTTTATCTTTCTTCAGGGTAGGACAACTTGACTTGATGTGTCCAGCTTGATGACATTCAAAACAGGTAACAGGTTTTGAGCTGTCTTTCTTGTGTCTGCTATCGCTTAACTCAGCTTTATATTTATCACTTATTTTGAATGGCCTTTTGCTGTATTTGTCATTTTTTCGAAACAGCTTCTTCATTTTTCTAGTGAACATGGCCATATCCTCATCATCTGATGAGTCAGCTTCGGTTGAGTCAGCTTTCATGACAAGTGATTTTTCCTTCTTGTCCTCAGTCTTTTCTTTGGCCTCGAAATTCTTCACTGAGATCTCATGGGTCAGCAGAGATCCAATTAGCTCATCATACTTGTACGTGGTCAAGTCCTGAGCTTCTTCAACAACTGTTTTCTTTGCTTGCCATCTTTTGGGGAGACTTCTCAGGATTTTCTTCACCTGTTCTTCCTCAGTGAAGTTCTTGCCGAGTCTCTTAAGCTCGTTGATTATATTGGTGAATCTTGAATTCATTTCCGAGATGCTTTCATTGTCATTCATCTCGAACAACTCGTACAACCGCATGTGTTGATTCAGTTTTGACTCTTTGACCTTACTAGTTCCTTCGTAGGTAACCTCCAGCTTCTTCCAGATTTCTTGTGCTGACTCACAACCTGAAATCTCATTGTATTCTGCAGCATCTAAAGCACAGTGAAGCATATTTATAGCCGAAGCATTATTTTTCAATTTCTTAACGTCATCCTCTGACCACTTAGCCTCCCTTTTGACAGTTTTTACACCGTCAATGATTTCATAGGGAACAAAAGGGCCTTGGACTATAGCTAGCCATGCACTCATATTTGTTGCCTGAATGAAGTTTTTCATCATGTTCTTCCAAAATGTATAATTAGATCCAAAGAACAGAGGAGGCCAACTAATAGATAATCCCTCAAGAAGTATCTGGGTTGTTTGATTTCCTAGAAGGAAACGAGTGCTGTTCTCAGCCATTACAGGGATCAGCTCAAGATAGTTTTATCTTGAATAGTGAGCTATTAGGCTCTGATACCACTTGTTGGTCCCGTGTAACGTGATAGTATTAGTTCCAAGGGGGGGTTAGGAACTAATTAAACTTTTTGCTTTAAAGGCTGACTTATTTTAATTTTAATATTGTTACTCAGTTTCTAGGTCAGCGCTGCTGAGTGTGTTTTGCGACAGCTTTAGTCAAATTACTAACTAGAGCTGTTTCAGTTGTGAGTTGGGAAGCAACACTTAAGTCAGTTTCCAACTCAACACTCGGATTACTCAGCTTCAGCGTGTACAGGTTATTTTACTGAGTAATGTTAAGCAAGCGATACATACATAAATATATCAAGAAAAAGGGTTATAAGTTACTCAGCAGACTTATCCTGGTTCGGCCTCTCCGCATACGTCCAGTCCCCGGAATCCTTCCGAGCTTTTTCAATCCTCTACTGAGCTCTTTAAAGGTAGAGCACAAACCTTTTACAATAGCAACTGAGTATGCAAGAGTACCGTCCTCTATTCGTCTACTCAATCCTATCTACCATTGAATACTATAACCGAGTACTCAGCTTTCCTCTACCACTGAGTACTATAACCGAGTACTCAGCTCCGCTAACCTTTTACAAATGATACAAGAATTGTTCTCACTTAATGAAGAACACTTTAGATGAATAAAATTACTCTAGACTTTTATATAATGATTGGAGTTTGGTGTAAGAGCTTGCTTTTTCTTTTCAGACATCTTCTATTTTGGATTTTGCAAGTGAATTGACTTAGTGAAGATTTGTTTGTCTGTCTGTTTCTCTTGTGTGATCCAAGTGATGAATTGGCCTTTTTATAGTGATCTTTGGAGCGCCAATGATTTGAATTCCGACATAGCCGTTATGGGGAAACGGTCTCCTTTCGTCATCACTTGGTCAGCTTTCAGAGCTGCAGGCCAATCATGTCTTCTGTTTCAGACAGGAGCCAGGTTTGTCTTCTTATGCTAGATTTGTCTTCTTACACCAGGTTTGTCTTTTAGCAAAAGTCAGATGGTCCATGCTCTTTCTCGAAAAAGTCTTCAAGACAGATTTTCGAGGCTTCTGATTTGTTTCAGAATTTTGTCAGACCTTGTCTTCCAAGTTGACGGATCATTGACGATGACCTGACGACTACTCAGCTTGACTCAGCGGCTTCGCCTTCAAGCTTTTCTGAAGAACACATTTCTTTTGCAAAGCTGAGTTGCATTCTACTCAGCTTCTGCTGTGTGATTTTCTTTTGCTGACTTTGTCTTGTCTTTCTCTTATAGACTTTCAGTTCTTGTTCTCGTTAGTTAACTTACTCAACATTGAACAAACTCATTAGTACAATTAAATCAAAGCACTTAAATTTAATTGTTTAATCATAAGATTAACTTAAATAATTTTGTCAAATCAAAATCATGTGGAAAGGTGTTTCAACATATCCCACTCTGCATGCGGAACCTTTGGTGTTACACCTCGCTAAGATTAAATGAGAGAATTTTTACTACTGTAGTGAGCTACTAGGACAAGACTGCCCATGTTTTCATATTCACTACTCAGGAAGTTTGTCCAACTTATGAAGAATTTTGTTCCATCTTTGGAGTTTCTTCTGCATTAGTGAAGCCTCTAGCTTTACTGACTCTTGGCTACTCAAATGCTGACAAGTTGGTGTCCTTTCTAAATACCCCGACTAGTTGATAGAAGAATCTGGATCAAGGCATGGCTTGAAGATGAGCATTATACTCGATCCATGCATGTCTGTAGAGAGGGAAGATGCCTCCTGGCCGAGACTGATGATTTTGTGTTATCTGATTATATATCTCTGCATTCCTTCAAACTTGATCTATGACTACAGGTTGGTATCAATTGTTGATCAGATATCGAGAGGTTCATGTCCAATTTCACTGACATTAGCCGAGACTTTGATATGCTTAGATCGTCGATGGATTGGATTCAGAATTATTGGTCGGGCTGTCTGGCGCTTCTCTTTGTGATTCCACTACCTTTGAGCTCTACATTTTTACCTAAATCACCTTTACGGTTTAATTTAGTGAGCTGTCTTGACTTTTGCTTAAACTGCCCTTCGTGGGTTTTCAATTTAACAAGCTTGTTGTCTCTTTTGTAGGTATGGGTTGAGGAGAAACTGGGTGTTATTGACCTACCTCAAGTTCCTTGGAAGAAATATAAGCCGCACAACTTCTTGTTCCGAGGCTTATCTTTGAAGATATTTGCTGGATTGAGCCTTAATGATTTTCATGATTGGTTTATGACTATCACCGATGAGCAGATCCGCTGGATGTGTCCCTGGTGGATAGGGGTGAGCAAAATAACCGGTAACCGTTTACCAAACCGATAACCGAACCGAAATCTTAGTTTGGTTCGGTTATTTTAACATTCTGGTTCGGTTCGGTTTTAATTTTAGTTTAATTTGGTAATCGGTTATCGGTTCGGTTATTGAAAAAAATATCGGTGTAACCGATAACCGAACCGAGCTTCATATGTACATATAAAAAATATAATTTTATCTTTATATATATATAAATAAAAAGTCCAACCCTAAAAAATACACTTTTATCTTTGTATATATATTTTTTGGTTTAGTAGCATTTAATTTATTCAATTGTAACTTTTGTACAAGGATATTATTTGAAAACTAACTAAATAAAAATGTACAAAAAATTAAATATTTTGAGTTTTCGGTTATTCGGTCGGTAACCGAACCGAACCAAAAAATTTTGGTTAAATCAAATTCGGTTACCGAACATATTCGGTTCGGTTATAAAAATAGAGCAAATTTTGGTTCGATTAACCGACAGTTCGGTTCGGTTAGTAACCGAACCGAACCGATGCTCACCCCTACTGGTGGAAGATTACTCACGTGGTGATGAATATGCATGCTGACTATGTACAGCTGTGTGGACTAGACCAGATATGCTTCTATTCTCCGACTCGGCTATGTTGACAATTTGGCTTGCCACAGGATATCCTGTCGTATCTTATTGGATTTAGCTGTGAGAAAATCCCTGAGTGATACATTGCTCATCTGGTTGAGAAGTGGAGGACTGTGTTGCCCATGGCAGTGACTACTAAAGAGAACTACTATGCTCCAGTGACTGATAGGTACAAGGCTTGCATCTTGATGTTGAAGAGTGAAGCCGATATTGAAGTTCGATGGCAGAAGACCCAAGGTTTACTTTGTAGTTAGGAGTTATTGACCTGAAGTGCTTGTATTTGCAAGAAAACTGAAACAACTATTATGTTGATGCACATATTTCCAGAAAATTACTCATCCTATTTAGATGCATGACATCGTGTATGAATGCATTAGCTACATAGGTAGGGTATTCAACAAAGCAACTCGTCAATATAATTAAAAAATGATATCGGCACAAAGATTTGTTAATATATCAAATGTACAGAACCTCTAGTATCAATCCACCTTTTCAGGTTTTCAAACCGAAGATTTTCACTTAATGCCTTACTGTTGCTTAACTCGTCTGT
The DNA here is from genome assembly GCF_963576675.1 of Euphorbia lathyris. Lineage (NCBI taxonomy): Eukaryota > Viridiplantae > Streptophyta > Magnoliopsida > Malpighiales > Euphorbiaceae > Euphorbia > Euphorbia lathyris. The sequence goes on from NC_088914.1 coordinate 43,450,793, forward strand.
TTTGGATTTCAAACTAACAGGCGACTCTTTTTCTTTGAAATGGCTATTTATTTTCTTTAGACCCTTTGTGAAGCTCTTCTAGCCAGGGAATATCAGATGTAGTAGTACTTCAAACGGTCTTGGTTGATCGGATCAGTGAACTCATTTCCATCCATGTCTATGATCCTAACAGCCCCTTTTGATAAGACTATTTTAACGACATACGGTCCTTCCCAACCTGGTTTGAATTTTCTACAAACATCTGTGTGAGTTTGTTTCAACTGTTTTATAACAAGATCTCCGGCTTTCAAGGGAACACATTGGTGTTTGACTCTCTTATTATATGATCTGGCCATACGTTGCTGGTACATCCGAAGTCTGTCTAAGGCTTGAAGTTGTTTCTCATCAATCATTGTGAGCTGCTCATATCTGAGACAACCATATTCTGCTTCTGGAAGTTTGGCTTCCATCAATACGTGAAGTGATTTGACTTCCATCTCGACTGCCAAGCAAGGTTTTAAAAAGCGCTAGGCGCTAGTCGGGCGGACATGGGCTTTAGAGATTAATCGGCGATTAATCGGTGATTAATCAGCTTTGAATTTTTGAATTTTTTTAAATAAATTATTATATAAATACAATTAAAATATAAATTATACTATTTAAAAAATAATAAAAATAAATATTTAAGATTTCCGCCTCTGAAGTTGTTCGCCTTCAATTTGAGATGGAAATCGCCTTCGTCTTCATTAGGAAACGGAATGGAGTCGGCGTATGGTGGAGTGGAGTCGCTGCTGGTCTTCGTCTTTAGGAAGCCGCAAGTCGATCTTCGGTGGGAGGAAGCGGCGAGGAGATGCTTAGGTTGAATTTAGGGATTTAGGTTGGTATATTTTGAGGGTTCACATACATTTTAGTTGATTTAAGAGTTTTGATTGGTTGTCTAATAAGATAAAAAAGAAGAAGAATAATATTTTAATATATTTTATTTTATACTTTGTTTCAGGGTTCACATGATAATTAAATGGAGTGTTTTGATTGGTTAGAATTTAGGTAATAGGACAACAAAAAAAAAATATATAATTGTGTAAATGTTAGGCGGAACGCTAGGCGGCGATTTGCGATTTGCACCGCTTCGCTCCGCCTTGGAGCGCCTCACTCTGCCTTGCAGCGCCTTGATCCGCCTAGGCGGTAATAAAGCGGCTGTCCGATTTATGCTGTCCTATTAATGAAAATCGGAGCAGTGTTCCGAAAATCTCCGCCTAAGCGGCCGCCTGGCCCGATTTTTAGAACACTGCTGTCAAGACAACATCCATACCGTATACTAAAGCGTAGGGAGTGTCTATGGTTGGAGTTCTAATGCTTGTTCGATAACCCCATAAGGCAAAAGGCAACTTGTCAGCCCAGTCATGGTAGGTAGCAGCCATTTTCTATAAGATATTCTTGATGGACTTGTTAGCCGCCTCTATAGCTCTGTTAGCTTGTGGACGATAAGGGAAAGAATTGTGATGTTCTATCCCATGGTGTTCAAGTAATTCCTTCGTTACTCCCTGGAAATGGACTCCATTGTTAAAAATGATACGATGAGGCATGCCATAACGAGCAAAAATATTCCTCTCAATGAACTTGGCCATCTTTGAAGCGGTGATATTGGTGCATGATTCGGCCTCAACCCATTTAGAGAAATAATCAACTACGACTATAATGAATTTGTGCCCCTTTAAAGCTGACGGACGAATCTCGCCTATTATATTTATCCCCCACGCTGCAAATGGCCAAGGAGTGACTAGATTCTAAAGCTCAAGTGGAGGTAAGTGAGGATGTCCCGAAATTAATTTGACATTTGTGGCATCTTCGAACCCACTCAACGTAGCCAGTCTGCATAGTCAACCAGAAGAAACCCTGACATCGAATCTTCTTAACTAGAGCTACTCCATTCATGTAAGGGTCGCAGTGACCAGAATGAACCTCTTGCATGACCATTCTAGCGTATGATTCATTTAAACAACATAGAAGGAGCCCATCGACAGTGCGTCTGTATAATTAACCGTCTACAAGTCTGGAACAACTAATCTTCGTATGGTGCTCCTATCAGTCTGTTCTGCGTTATTAGGATATTCGCCCTTCTCAAGGAAATTCGAGATATCATAATACCATGGCTTCTCATCGACCATGATTTCCATTAGCTCGAGGCGAGAGAAATAAGGAATAGTAGAATGACCGATGATGGGTCAATTGGTGCCTTGGACGGACCTTCCCACATTGAAGATACCGTTGTTAGAGCATCTATCATCTGATTTTCTTCTCGAGCTACATGATTGAACTCGCAACTACCAAACATAGCCTTCTGATCCCAAAGAAGCTCGAAATACGGTTTTAGACTTTCCTTACGGACCTCCCATATCTCTTGGGCTTGCTGGACCACAAGTAAAGCATCGTCAATGATACAGACATTGTGTGCTTCTAACTTAATAAATGCCTCTAGACCGAATAAGCAAGCATCGTATTTCGCCCTGTTATTGGTAATAGGGAATTCCAGGCGTTTGGATAAAAGCATAATTTCTCCTTCAGGTGTGGCAATAATGACTTTGATACCTGCACCGTGTTTATTTACAGTTCCATCGAAAAACATCGTCCATCTCTTGATTTTGATGGCATTTAGTTGTTCATCCGAAAAATCAAGATTCTCAATATAATCTGACTCGATGGGTTGATTGGCAAGGAATTCTGCTACTGCTCTTCTTTTGATCACCTTTCTTGTCAGGTATTCAATATCGAACTCAAATAGTAAGAGTAGCCATCTGGATAATTTCTCTACTAGAGTAGGAGGTGAACACAGGTATTTCATTGGATCAACCTTTGCCACTACTTGAATACGATAAGACTGGAAGTGATGGCGAAGCTTCTTTGTCAACTAAACCATTGTTGCACAAGTCTTCTCTACTATTGTGTAGCGAGTTTCATAATCAAGCAAATTCTTGTTGTGATAGTAAATGGCGTGTTCATACTTGTCGTCTTGCTCTTGGACTAGCATTGCCCCAACTAAAGTTTCCTCAATAGCCACATATAGGATTAGAGGCTTGCCTAGTATCGGAGGTTGCAACACCGGAGGATTAATAAGATATTTCTTGATCTTTTCGAAGGCCAACTGACACTGTTTGTTCCAAATGACTGGTTGTTCCTTCTTCAAGAGTTTGAAAATAGGCTCACAAACTATGGTGAGGCATGAGATGAACCTACTGACATACTAAAGCGATCCTAGGAAAGACAGAACCTCTTTCTCTGTCTTCGGAGCATGCATTTTAATGATTGCCTTGATCTTATTTGGATCAATCTCTATACCCTTCTGGATGATGATGTACCCTAATAGTTTCCCAGATGTAACTCCAAAGATACATTTCTTCGGGTTCAACTGGAGATTGTACTTCTCAATCTGAGTTAAGAACCGATCTTAGATGATTATGTGTTCTTCTCTAGTCATATATTTAACAAGCATATCATTGATATAGACTTCAACCTCTTTATGGATCATGTCGTGGAGGATTGTTGTCACTGCACGTTGATACGTGGCATCGACATTCTTTAAACCGAAAGGCATTACTCGGTAGCAATAAGTCCCCTATTCTGTGATGAAAGACATCTTCACCATATATAGGACATTCAGTAAGTATCATAAAATACTAATAAACAAAATCGACAAATATAAAAAAAAGTAAACCAAAATTTTATTTCAATTTAGTGGGGCATTCAATTAGCAGTTTCAACATACGTTAAGGATCTAATTGGTTTTATAGATCTAATTAACTTTCTCGATATAGAATGAAGATCTAATTGGCGACTTTAGAAGGTTAGAGACCTAATTGGTTTTCAAGTATAGACCAGGGATCTGGTTGAACTACAAATATAACTTGAGAATGGTAATTCCATCACCCATATTATGGGAATCATTGATTCCTCCGCCTCCCCACATTAATTACAAAATGAATGGATGAGATTTGATTGATCAATAAATGACTAATTAAATATTAAAATTTATCAATTAAATCTCATCCATTAATGTTGCAATTAATAGTTGAGATTACAACTCCACCAACTCTAGAAGCTTTTCAACTCTAGAGGATCCCTACCCAACCTATCCACACCCACCTACGATTTACTAACCATTGAAATTATGGTTATTATATATAAAAATACTTTTTCCTCAGTTTATCATACAATTTTTTTTACAATAATAATAAAAATTTATGAGGATAAAACCATTCATTATATTTTACTATATTAGTTTCTACATTTTTTTTATATATCGTAACATCTAATTTTAATTTTAGAATGATTTGAATTTTTTATATTTTTTTATTGTAGTTATAATTATTATTATTTACTAAACTATTTTTAATAAAAATCGTATTCATTAGGATTTCGATGATTAAAGAACTAAACAACTTCAAAGAGGATCGGATCCCGATTTGAAATTTAACCAAACATAATAATAAATAAATAGTGATTCCGATTCTGATTCTACCAGATTCCGATTCCGAAGTTTAAAATAAAAAGGCCCCCTAAATGTAAATACATAGGCCTGTTGGGATTATTTATTTATAGAAATACAAGAATATTGACTCATAATTGCATAACTATTGATCACAAAATCTTATTGTGGTTCTGGGTCTGTTTATAGACAGACATTGGTTGTGAGCATCAGCATCTTGTAATTCTATGATGGTATAATTAAAGGAAGATGACAATTAAGAATTGGTAACGTATTGGTGTTCTTAAGTAATTATGAACATCATTACAGACAGCACAGATCCATTGAAAATTAGACAAATATAAGTAATGGTTGAGAGAGAGAGAGAGAGAGAGAAATGGTTAAGCCCACCATGGAGCTTCCCCAGTTCTGAAATCAGTTTCAACCCATGGCACAAACACCACCTTTCCATCGTCTATATCCGCATGAGCCAGCGCCAATGACTACAAGAGAAACCAAAATGAAAATAAGAAAACAAGAGAGGATTGATTGGTAGATGATAAAAGTAAAAGTAATGGAGAATGGAGAATGGAGATACCAGAGGAGCAGGTCCTCTAACAACTTTTCCTTGGTTGTTATACTGGGATCCATGGCAGGGGCACATGAACTTGTTCTCAGCAGCGTTCCAGGGTACAACACATCCTAGATGTGTGCATACTGCATTTATTCCATATGTTGCTAGTGTTCTGTCTTTCTCCACAACTAGATATGTTGGATCTCCCTGAACAACTTAGATTAATTTAAGATTTAAGATTTAAGATTTAAGATTTAAGATAACAAAACTTACCTTCAATCCTTGAGTAAGGGTACGGTCTCCAGGGCCATGACTCTTAACCCATTCTTCTGCTATTACATCATTTCCAAGGGCATCCTTTGCTGCTGTACCACCTCCACCACCTCCACTCCTGTTTTAATTTTTTATTAAAATTTCTAGCAAGGAAACAAATTATCATTTGAAATGAAAAACATATACCCACCCAGGAGGGGCGAAGAAGGTGGCATAAGGGACAAGCATGAAACCAGTCGGGAGAGAAAGAGCACCCAAAAGAAGTAGATTCATAAGCTCTCTTTTACCCATATCAGGAACTCTATCTGCAGGAATACTTGTGGCCTGGCTTCTGATTCTCATTCCTGATCTTTCCTTGTTCCCCATTTCAGTCCTTGTTCCCCTCAAAAACCTCGCCTTGGCGTTTCCACCACAGAACAACCCACTCTTTGCTGAACATAGCTGCCCATTTCAAACCAACCAAATTATAATAATAATTCAATCCAGTCCAGACATATTATGATGAAGATTATATTTCGTACCTGTGAAGGAGCTGTAGGGGAGAGAGTAGAGGAAGCCATAGATGATACACTTTTTGGACTCTTGACTGATGAATGAATGAATCATATAACTTGTAATAGATAAGGCACATTTAAAGCCTTTGAGCTTAGCCACATGTTTTATATCTCCAACTTTCATTCATTTGGGTTTGGGTTCTACTTTTGTACATTTCAATGGCCCAACTAAAATTCTAATCAAATGGATTCTTATTCGGCCATTTTAGCTTTCCCCCACTCACCGTCATGATTTGAGGGAGGGGTAATATTCTACGTAAAAAATTTTTTAGATAAAATAGCATTAATTGAAAAAAATATATATATTTTAGTACATAATTGCTATTCGATACAAAATGTCTTAAGAAAAAAACTTCTAATGCTAAGTAGATCGACGATTACGAGGTGGTAATTGACATCTACGATCTGTCATAGCTTGAAAACGGTCCGTTGCCTCTACCTATACTGCTTCTTTTTAGGGTTAGGGTGCAAAAATACCCCTAATATTTTGGGTCAGGAGCAATTTTACCTATAATGTTTGTAGCCAAGAGCAATTTTACCCCTAATGTTGATAAATTGGATCAATTTCAGACACGATTATAAAATACAGTCATTTTTTTTCTTTATTTTGCACCAATTGCATATCAATTTGTTCTTAAAAAAAGATATAATGTTTTTTTGTAATTTAATAATAAAATTGGAGATTAATATTTATAAATTCGGTGAATTTTTTTTTTTTTTTTGTCTAATTCGTACAAAAGACAGTTTATTTTTAATATTTTTTTCTTATTTTTTCACATCCCAACATATGTTTGTGATTTGTTACTCATAAAATAACGCATGTGTGAAGTGTAGATGACAAGATTCATGACCGAGAAGACAGTTTGATGAATTATTTCTCAAATTGACCCAATTTATCAATGTTAGGGGTAAAATTGCTCTTGGCTTCCAACATTAGGGATAAAATTGCACAATTTTAGACTTTAGGGGTAAAATTTCTCCTGACACAAAACGTTAGAAATTGATTGATAGAGCAATACATTTTCAGATTAATTTTTGTTATGATAATCTAATGCAATTTTTTTTGGACTAAAACTTTTTTTTTAGGATATTGCTATATACCGCAGCTTTTTTTTTCATCCACCGCACCCTTTTGACATTTATGCCCTCCTCATTTATTTTTTTTCAAAAACTCAATTTTTTTTCTCTCTTTCTCTCCCAAGCCTAAAAACTCGAATTTGACGAAAATAGACCCGAGCATTCCCGAAAACCATGATTTCGAACATGAGGTAATCTTACAATATAAATTTAAATTAAAAATTCGTTTTTTAAATTTTGATTTTTTTTAGGGAATAAGCCTAAACGGGCGGCACATGCCGCTCGTCCGCAGGCCGAACGGATGAACTACCCGTTCGGCCTACGGACGAGCGGCATGCGCCGCTCGTTCCACCTACGGAACGGGCCGCATGCTGCGATCGTTCCGCCATGGGACGGACAGAGTGACATGCCCGTTCCAACCGACGGTGAAACGGGCAGGCTGCCCGTTTAGGCCAATTTTGGTCCGTTTTTTGCTTTTTAACCGGGCAGTCTATCCGTTTAGCCTATACAAGGCCCGAACAAGCTCGAAATTTTAATTTTTAACGGACAGGCTGCCCGAATAAGCCCCAAATATATATTTTATAATTTTTACGCGTATTGTTAATACCTATTATGCACCCGAATGCCATTTTTTGAAATTTTGGCGCCTATTGTTACTTATATTATGCATTTTTTATATATTCAGGAACCGTTAGAAGATTGGCAACCTGACGACATTGATTACAGTTCCCGTTTTATAACGGACACCGTTTTCCCTTCGTGTGAAGATGATGTTAATTGGGCAAAACAGGTAGCTATTCGGATTGGGTTTGAGATTATAATATCTTCGCATAAACATGGTGGAAAGCAAAAGCAATTGATGTTCATGTGGTGAACGCTACAGAGGGAAAACAGATGATGCAAGGTTAATAAGAAATACTAAAACTAAAGCGTGCAGGTGTAAATTTGAGATTAAATCCTATCAACGGTCAGACCTTACTGGTTGGGGGATAAAGGCTAAGGCTGGATTAACTGGTCAACACAATCATTCGTTACGTGTGTATCTAGAGGGAAGTCGGCAGATGAGCGGACTCAGTACCGCATCTAAATTAATTGTTCGTGATATGAGTTCGGCTCAAGCAAAGCCTTGTGCTATTTTAGCAGCCGTTAAAGAAAAGCATCCCGAAGACAACCCAACAATTAAACACGTCTATAACTATAGGGATAAGATGAGGAAGGACAGGTTCGAAGGTAGAGACTTGGCTAGTCAGTTATATCACATTGCTCTCGAGAATAAGTATGCTCATTATACGCAAGCTGATCCTCATTCTGGCGTGATTACACATGTGTTTATGGCACATCCAGAATCAATAAATTTATTCAGGATATATTACTGGTACATCGGCATTGATTCAACGTACAAAACCAACAAGTACAAAATGCCATTTGTTGAAATTGTTGGGATGACGCCTTGCAATAACAATTTCAAGATCACATATGCCATCATTAAAGATGAGACTGAAAGAAGCTACCGTTGGGTCCTGCAGCGGCTGAGGGTTTTGATTGGGTTTGATCTCAACCCGACTGTTATCGTCAATGATAGGGAGTTGGGGTTGTTGAAGCCGATCATGGAGGTTTTCCCACATACAGCACACTTGCTATGCACCTGGCATATCAACAAGGATGTAGAAGATCGGGTGTATAGAATTACGGGAGAAAACATGCATTTTTTTTAATATACTCAATTTCTCATATTTTCAGTTTTTTTAATAATTCGGGCTTGCCAACGGATGGCCCGAATAAAGAAAATTAAAAAAAATTATTTTGGGTCCCGTTTGGCCTAAACGGAACACGCTGTTCGTTTGGCCGCTGGGCCGAACGGTTGAGGCGCTCGGGTCAGGCCTAGGGACAGCCTGGGCGCCGCAATCGTTTGGCCTATCGGCCAAACGGACAATGCGTTTCGTTTGGCCGTAGGTCAAACGGATGCGCCGCTCATTCCACCGTTAGGTGGAACGAGCGCGGCACCAAGTTCCACCTTACGGTGGAACTGGTGCGCCACTCGTTCCACTTAATGGTGGAAAGAGTGCGCATGCTTTCCACCTTACGATGGAAAGCATGGCCGATGTCGTGGCCACCACGGGCGAACGGACAGTTCGTCCATTCCGCCCGTGGTGGCAACGGCATCGGGATTCCGTTCAATGTAAAACAAAACGGGTTCCGCCTCCGATTTCGGTGGCGGAACCCGTGATTTCGAACAAATTTTTTTTAAAAAATTCACCAAAACATTCATGAAGCCTTTTCCCCTTCATTCCTTTAGCGGCATGTCGTTTTAGGTCAGGTTTTTTTAAAAGCTAAAAAAGCTAGAGAGGATTTGAGAGTTTTTTGTTTTTGTTTTGAAATTGTGAGGAGGGCATAAATGTCAAAAGGGTGCGGTGGAAAGTATAACCTTTGCGGTATATAGCAGTTCACTTTTTTTTATTATTTGGGATGAAGGGGGACAATTTGACCCCTACATCTGCCCCTGCTCAACGTCCAACTACGAAATTATCCGAACTCTAAATACTACAAACTATATTATTTTTATTTTAAGTATACTAAAAACATGGTTTATATGAAAAATATGATAAAATAAAATATAAAAAGTCTCATATACCTTTCATGATATAGAGAGTGTTTGTTTTAGCTTTTCGGAGGAGCGTTTAGCGTTTCACTTCAAACTGCAAGAAATATAGCGTTTGATTAGGTTTATATAACCGCAACGTTTAGCATTTTCTCTGAAAACTGCAGCGTTTTGGAACGTTTCACAAAACACTCCTATTTGGAGCTTTTCATAAACAGTTGTTTGTAGTTATTTGTTAGTGACAAAATTATTCTTCTTATTTCCACAAAATATGTTTATTCTTTTACATTATTTATATTTCTACAGTATAATTACCGGAAGAATAAGGTTTTGCTGCGTTCAATAAATTTTTTATTTTTTATATAGATTATTTTTATTAATTTGTGTAACATATTTTTTATTTTATAATATGATAAGGTGCAAAAAATACCCCTAACATTTATAGCTAGGAGCAATTTTATCCTTAACATCTAAAATGGTGCAATTATACTCCTAATGTTGGCAGCCAAAAGCAATTTTACCCCTAACATTGACAAGTTTGGTCAATTTGAGAAATAATTTATCAAAATGTCTCATGAGTCATGAATATTGTCATCTACACTTCACATGTGTACCATTTTATCATTGTAAGTAACATATCACAAACATATGATTAGACGTGATTTTTTTTTTAAGAAAATAAACAAAAAATATTGACTTTTGTACAAGTTAGACAAAAAAAAATTCAAATATTTCACCGAATTATAAATATTAATTTTCAATTTTATTATTAAATCACAAAAAATATGAAATCTCTTTTTTAGAACTACTGGTATGTGCAATTGGTGTAGAATAAGAAATAAAATATCTATGTTTTCTAATAATATCTGAAATCAAACCAACTTGTCAATGTTAGGAGTAAAATTGCTATTAGTTGCCAGCGTTATGGGTCAAATTACACCATTTTAGACGTTAAGAGTAAGATTATTCCTAGTTATAAATGTTATGGGCATTTTTTCACATTTTTTCTTTTATAATTTCATCATTGATTAATTTAAAACATGTCCATTTTAGACATTTTAAATCTGAACAGCAACCGTTCAATATAATTTTACCAAACACTAGTAATTAAACAGCTAATAACAAACAGCTAACAACAACCGCTAACAGCTTACTGCAACTACAAACAGCTAACAACCGCAATAGCTGTTAGCTAATAGCTAAACCAAACAGACCCATAATTCAACTTCATACCAACGTTTGATAAAAAAATTGCACATAAAAAGAATTGAAATATTTTCAATTCTGATTCCTCCATTCCAACTCTGAACTATGTATTCGAATAATAACCCACATTTTTTAACCTTTATCAATTTCGAATACAACCATTCAACACAAAGATGTTGGAAAAATCACAATCATGAGCCATCGTAGAGGCACCTCGATAGAAATAAAAACAAATTCATTAACTATAAAAAAATCACAATTCTAAACCTAATGAACTATACATTACAAAAAATCATATCAAGTAACCTAAGTATCAATATCGTTACACTATAAAATAAAATAAAAATTAACCAAATTTCACAACTTCAAAAATTAACTAAAAGTAGGTGCAAGTGACTGAAATTGGAAAAAACAATTACAAATCATATCAGAAAGACTAAAACAATAAAGAAACATTACAAACAATGTTTGAACAAATTTAGTATATATTTCAAAATTTTAGAATGCAAATTCACATAATTTTGCATCTTTTGAAATATAGTGAAATTCAATGAAATTTGACAAAACTAATTGAAAAACAAATCAAATTGATTGAAAAACTTGAAATCAATCCGGTTGAAAACTAAAGAAAGATTAAAGGAGACGTTTCAACAAATTTGGTATGAGTTTTAAAACGTTAAACTACAATTTCAACCAATTTCACATGCACAAAATTCAATGAAAGCAAAAGAAATCGACTAAAACTTATACCAAAGTGATTCAAATAATTAAAAAAGTAAAAAATAAGTTTCACATGGTTTTGAAAGTAATCCATTGCAATTTTAAACAGCATCAAAAAAACACAATATGTTTTCAATGTCAATAAGATTCCCAAACATTACTTCAATAATCTGTAAAAAAAAAATTTGCTCACAAAAACCATTAATATATTTATCAACTTCAGGCTCGCCAAATGATTTAACATATAAATTATCATTGTTGTGTTCATGCACATAATTCATCTTGCCATAATGGTAGAACAAAGTTGTTAACCTCAACATATGCATCTTCCAATTAATATGATTTGTTAAAGGTTTTTGTTACACAATATACTCAGCAAACGCCATTATGAATACTCCACATTCACCGGAAATAAATAAATAAAGCACATACATAAAAAAAATAAAAATAAAAGAATGTAGAATTCTATAAAAAAAACTTGGTAAAAAATAAAATAGAAGCATATTACTTGTAAAAAAGACTTGTTATCTAATGCCTATATTCTTCGAGTAATTAATTTTTTTCCTATATAAGCTAACAAACTGCAGATGAACCAAACTCGATTTTAAAAGGATAATTATCGAAAGCATAAGATCCAAAGTTTTCCAACAACAAGAACAACATCTTCAATATCACTTGTCATTTTCCTCTCAATAATAAAAAACACAATTAAATTAAAAAAAAATCAAACAACATTAGGAACTAATTCAAATATTTTATAAATTTTCAACCAATTTCAGCCATTTAAAAAAAATGTAGGTACTTTCATTGACTTTTAGACAACTTCAGTCAATTTCACAAGTTGTGTTGACTAAAAGTGAAGGAAAACACTTAAAAAATGATTTTGTTAACGATGAATATAAATAAAAAAAATCATTCTAAAAATAATATGCATAAGTATATTTTTAATAAAGTATGATATACATCTTTCCCCAACAAAACATGGTTAAAAAACTCTAAAAACCTGGGTCTTTAGTCATGGGGTCCCCGAGCCAAGAAGAGCACAAATCTGCTCTCTCCTCCAGGTCAAGGAAACTGGCGCTTTCCCAAAATACCTGGGTCTCCCAACTATCATTGGGAAATCTAAGAAGTTGGTGTTCAGTTCTATCAAAGACAGAATTAGGAAAAGGCTTCAAGGTTGGGAAGAGCGATTTTTGTCAGCCGGAGGAAAAGAGGTCCTTATCAAGGCGGTAATTCAGGCTATCCCTCAATAAATCATGTCATGTTTCTTACTCCCTGATTCGTTATATGCTGAAATTTAGGGTATTATTAGTCAATTTTGGTGGGGAGGTAAGCCTGGCAAGCGCACTATTCATTGGCTGGCTTGGGAGGCCACCTGTCAATCGAAGGATCAAGGAGGGCTTGGATTTAGATGGCTACAGTCCTTCAACTTAGCGCTGTTGTCTAAGCAGTGTTGGCGAATCCTAAACCGACCGACTTCCTTGTGCTCGAGAATTCTGGAGGCTAAGTACTTTAAGGGCAACGGTCTCCTCAATGCGACCCTTGGGACTTCACCGAGCTTCTTTTGGAGAGGGCTGATAAAAGCACGTGAGATTGTGAAAAAAGGGCTGATGTGGAGAGTAGGTAACGGGCTCTCTATTCGAATAATGAAGGATAACTGGATCCCGGGGCTAAATAGCAGGAAACCAATTATGGCCCTCCAATCCGCTGGTCCTGAATTGGTGTCTGAATTAATTGACGGTAATAACTCCCGTTGGGACTCTACTGCTCTTGCCTCAAATCTGATCCCTTCAGATATTCATGAAATAAAGAAGATCAGATTAAGTGCACGGCTGCCTGAGGATGAACGCTATTGGGGCCCGGATAAACACGGAATATTCACGGTTAGAACAGCTTATTATCTTGCTGAGCAACTTCGACAGGCTGAAATAGGACGACCAGGTACGTCAGAGACAGATGGGAATTGGTTCAGGAATTTTTGGAAGTTGCAGCTGCCTGCTAAAATCGCCCACTTCTGCTGGAGATTAATAAAGGGCCTCCTTCCCTGTTCTGATGCATTAGAAAGGCGTGGAATACCAGTTCACAATGTGTGCGAGGTATGTGCTGAACCTAACGAATCTTTAATTCATTGTTTCGTTCTATGTCAGGAAGCGCGGAAGGTTTGGAAGCATGCCAACCTCTCGCTTCGTCTGGATAAACTACAGCCAAGGTCGATGGAGGAATGGATCAGACAAGCCCTTGAGTCCCTCCCAAAAGCGGAAACACGACTCGCAATTACCGTGTTGTGGTGGCTCTGGTTCAGGCGGAACAAATGTCTACACGAAGGGAGTTGGCTTGAAACAAAAATGCTTCTTCACAAGGCTAAGGAGTACCTACGAGAATTCGATGATTGCACTACAGCAGGTATCACTAACCCCTCCCAACGCAACAGCTCTGACCGGTTAGTCCTTGGCACTACAAAAGTATAGTGTCCTCCCCTGAGCGGCGTCACGAAAATAAACTGTGATGCCAAATTCGGGGAAAATGGCCATGCGTGTAGAGCTAGACTAATTGCAAGGAACTGTATGGGAGAGATTATGGCATCTGCTGGTGTTCCACTCCGATATTGTGATTCTGCTGAAGAGGCCGAACTGCAAGCGGTCTTTGAAGGGATTATGTTGGCTCGGGACTGCTGTTTCAAAGACGTGATTTTGAAAATGGACGCTCTAACGGTAGTACAAGCACTACAATCAAAGGCCTTCCCCAACTCCTCTTTACGATTTTTATACGAAGATGTTCCTTGTGGATGTCAATTTTTAACACTTCTTCTTTTCAATTTGTTAGTAGAGAGGGAAACCAGGTAGCCCATAATATGGCTTATTGGGCTTCGGCTCTCCAGGATTCTATTGTTTTCATAGAAGACTGTCCGACCCCTATACGGGCTTTCGTTCAGCAGGATGTAATCGCTATTATTCATTAATTCAATTCATTCTTTATCAAAAAAAAAAAAACTCTAAAAACATTCATCCTTACCTGATTTCTACGAAAGAACAACATCAACAACTACAAAACAATAAGCAGTCGTTAAAAAAAAGAGTAAAATGAAAAGTTTAACCTTAAACTATCTAGAGCTTCAAATATTTGATGTTCACTTGAAACAACTACTTTGTTATTTAAGTCACCCTTCAATTATTTAAGAACATTGCCTATAACTTTATCAATATTTTCGGTAAGAGTATCATTGCTTTTGGAAGTTTTGTAATCAAAGAATATGTTCATATGATTTGACGAAGACATAGGTGATAAATAATCACTAAAAGGGGGCATGTACTATAGGGTAAGGAAATTAATTAATTACCTTCTATTTCCTAAACTAAATATAATTAGTCAAAATTTTAATCTAATTAAAATCTAACTATAAATAGTTTATATCTATATAAAATTTTATATATTTATAGGCAATGATTGCTCTGCAAAACCAATTGAGGGAAAATGGGCTAATAACGACAGATAATAAATGTAGTCGCCATTTCAAGTGGCACGCCTAAAAACCAAGCAAACGCATTAAATGACCAAGAAAGATACATCGACTCTAGCAAAAGCCATCACACTTAATTGCTCTTCCAAATGCAAGAGGGGACATCTAATGAAACATATGAAAATCCCTCTCCAAGCACCATCGAACAACGCCATGTACCCATCGGCCCCGGGTGGATACCATCGCCTCTAGAGCAGAACGCCTGGCTGGAGGCCTGATAGGGGTCAAAAACCCCTATCTTTAGGTACGGTTTTTAGGTTAGTTTAGTCTAGTTTTCCTACAATAAGCGAGCAATTCTCACATTTTTATGCAGGTGTGCGTGATAGTTATGTTTTGTATGCGTCCTGTTCACTTTCTGTAGTTTAAGGTCGTTTTCTAGTTGTTTTTGGGGAAATAGCACATATGTTAACTTTCAATTATTTATTATGGCTAATTGATCCACCAAAGGTCTCACTAAACGGAGGTTTCACTCAAATCTAACGACCGGTGGATCAATTTAGCCTTTGGACTAACGTTGTTTGGAGTTTATGTGCGTGTGCAGGTTAAAACGGGATCAATTTCGGTCAAAAATCGCATCTCGGGGACCCCCCGGCAGTCGCTCGGTGAATTGGGCATGTCTAGAGCGCAAAAACTAGCCTTTGTAGGCCAACTCAGCGAGCTGTTTTCTAGCTCGGCGAGCTGGTGCCTAGCTCGTGCCGAGCTGGCTCGTGCCGAGCTGGCTCGTGCCGAGCTGGCTCGCGCCGAGCTGGCTCGCCCAGCTCGACGAGCTACGCCTCGGGAATTAGTCTTTTGACTGATTCTCGACCCCACGACTCCACGATTGCGTCCCGACTCTCCCACCTGCAACAGGAAACAAATCCAATTAGCATTGGGGACTCAAACACAACTATAAATAAGACCGTTTTTATTGTAAATTAAATCATCTTTCATTATTTGTAAATTACTTTAGCCTTCACCCTTGAAGAATCCTCTCCACCTCATCCATCTCCTTCAACCTCCATTGAAGAACTTCCGAAGCTCCGTCCACCGAGGATTATTCAAGGTCCGTCCTTAAGTCCTAGAAAGCCGGCTATAGGGTAGACAGGTTCCCTGAAAGGGATTTTCTCATCTCTTTCATCTAATTGTGTTTTTATCCCTTGATACAGTCTATGAATCCTAGGCTAATTGTATCCGCGTAACAATGTTCTTCACCTTTAATAATATTTTAGCTCTTATTTTGTTCAATGGTTTATTTGTTTAATCTTTGTCTTACGCTTTATTCGATTGGTTTAACTCATTCAAAAGCCCAAAAATCTAGTTGGCACATATTGTGAGCTGAATCTCACCTAGTCAGAGCCTAGAAGATTGACGACCTCTTAGTTGATTAAGCCCAAATTACTGAGCCTTAGACCTAGTTTCGGCCTTATAATGGAATCACACACTAGGGACTTCAGAAGGGTAAGTAGGGCTAATCGCCTCGAATACAAGTGACTTAGATTAGGTTTTTAATCAATTGACCTAATAATCTATCCTCATTATTATTGTTTCACACCATGTTTTCTCGGGTAATTGCATTAGTGAAAGATCACTTAGGAGTAGTTTAACTTAATTAGGAGTAGAATAACTTAATTAGAATTAGAATAGCTTAGCTAGGAGTGGAGTAATTCAACTAGGAGTAGATTAAGTTAACAAAACAAACTCAAAACCCCTCAAAGCCTAGATAATATCACCCGACCAAGTAGCTTTGATACTTGCAGTAGTAAATCTTGTGGATTCGATACCTGGACTTGTCCAGATTATTACTTGATAACGACGGGGTACACTTATCCCATAGTGAGCCTTCAACGGGAGGCGCATCAAGTTTTTGGCGCCGTTGCCGGGGATTTACTTTTCCCGCAATATCGAACCAAATGTCGAATTGTTAGTCTAGGCATTCCTTTGTGAATATCCTTTGTTTATATCGTTTATACTTGTTTATATATAATTCTTTATACCTTCTATACTTGTTCATATCTTTTGTATTTGTTCATAACTGTATACTTTTACTTATCAACTTTTGTGCTAGAACTTCACTTTTTCTCAGCATTCTCTGATCAATGAATTGGCAAGAAAGAGTCGAGTGGAAAGCTCAAAAGTTTATCCCATCAAGACAATACATTCATGCCCTGGAGAATGAGGCTCCCAATCCCTCCATGGCCGAGTTAAATAAGAAAATGGATATCTTGATGGCGAAACTGAGCCTTAACACCAATGAAAGTGTAAGTTTTGTGGGTAATCACCAAAGGTAAAATTCTAACCCCAATTCTTACAGCTTTTATGATAGTGATTGGAGGAGACCTCAACACTCAAATCTGTCCTATGGGAACCCTAACATGTTGAGGCCTCCAAATAGGTTTGTTAATAAGCACAGGGAAAATGAATTGGGAATGTTTCCTTACGAACAAGCAAGCCAAGTTCCTCCACAACCCTCTAGCTCACGAGATGAGGTGCTTTCCCTTTTGAAAGGAATATCAGCCCGACTTACAATCAATGAGGGGGTTTGCAAGGACTTAAGCAACCAATTGGCTCAAATAAACCATGAGATGCAAAAGCAATCCCGAGATGCTCTCCCAGGCATGAAAGAAAACATAGAAATCCCATAAAGGGAATCAGCTCAAGTCATCTCCTTGAGGAACGACAAAAAGGAAGAACGAAGTCCATTGTCACATGCATCACTCAAGGTAAGTGAGGAACCGGAAGCGGTAAGCAACCCAGGTTCAGAATCTGAAATTCTAAATCACGTGATAGAAATAAAAGATCAAATCAAAACTTGTGTATCTCAACTACCTTTTCCTCAAAAGTTAAAAAAGTTTAAGTTCGCTTCATGCTCAGAAGTTTTCATTCTCTTCGACATACCAAGAGAATCCAAAAGGGAGCAAACCAAACTTTTTCATAATATGTTTAAATTCGGCCTCCTACTTTCATTAAACTTATTTGATGCTCTTAATCCATTTTGTAGGTACGAGTTATTTGTTAAGGAGTTCGAGTTCCTAACGCAAGTAGAAGCTTACACCTAGGAAGGAACTCTATGTCGAGCTAACCGACTATAAAGTAGCGCTTCTTGGGAGGCAACCCAAGTCTGGATTAACTTTTTCTAGGTTTGTTTTTCTTTTTAATTTAATTATAGATTTCTGCTTTTAACCTTCATCAGAAAAAAAAAATATTTCCCCTGACCTTCTGCCTGCCAGCTCACACCGAGCTGGCTGGAAATTTTTTTTTTCCGCTACTGCTCTCCAACTTGCCGAGTCAGCTCGGTGAGCTGATAAAAAAACCGGCATCGCCAATAATCAAGTTTTGGCAATTGCAAGGTAATCCGTAAGTTGTCTTCTCCACCCTAACTTCTTGCACATGTGTTTTATGGTTTTATATGCAATGTTGGAACTTATTGCATGATTTAAGTGTGAGGAGGAGGGGTATACAAACTTACAAAAATTGTATAAATTTTTAAATTTTTATTGCGTCGTGTCTAGTTTAGTTTAGCGTTTTTGGGTTTTGTTTATGCTTTATTTATGTTTTTGCATGTTTAGGACCTAAAATCGTAAATTTCCTTCGAATCTAAACTTGCATTACAACTAGTTTAGGTGTAGGACACAATTCTTGTATCTGTAAGAGCATGAGCTAAAGATTGCATTTAGACTCTACTTTTGAAGAAATGCTAAAATCAGTACTTAGGTAGATAACTTAAGAATTGAAGGCATATGATATTGAATTTGAGCTTGGGGAGAACTAATAAATACAAAATTGAAACCCAAGAATTGTGAGTCGAATTTGAGCCCAAGAGCGAACATCAAAAGACTTTTTTTCTTGACATTTTTGTGTGAATGCTTTAACTTGTGGAAAGATTATAGATTTTGCACCTAATACTGAGTTGAACCTACATGCAATGATTTGAGATGTTAAACGATGAATCAGCCTCATTAGAACTAACCTTTTTCTTTACCTTATTTTCTCTTTTTCATCTACTCTAGGAAGCCCCTTTGAGCCTATATTTTGTAGCTTGTAGTTTTTCTTTGGTTCTAACCCAACTTTTGCAAACTATCACTTAGTTTGTTACCTAACCCGAGTTTTTGCAAAGCTCACATTGAGCCTTTGTTTTCTTCTAGCGCTTTCTCTTTGTTTATAACATTATAGTAGCAAGCCAAAAGGCTAAGAAGTGAATGAGCATCACTATTCAAAAGAAAAAGAGACGAAAAAAGGGGAGAACTTCATTCCCCAGTTCTTAAAATTAGAACGTCTCAGAAAAAAAGTATATATATAAAGAAATAAAAAGCTCAATCACTTCATCTTTGCTAAAGCCATTTTTAAACTTTGTTTTTCTAGCGCTAAAACTCCTAACCTTTGTTGTACCTTTAACCCTCTAACCACATTACAACCCCAATTCGAGGCTGTTTTTGATATCATCGGAGTCATGTAGCATAGTAGAGGAACTCGGATGAACGTGCAAAATCAACGTAATCCTAAGCAAGAACATAAGCCGAGAGTAAACACTTTAGCCACTAAAATTGTGTGAATTGAGCGAACTACCTATGGTGAGGTGTTTTACTTAGCTATCCCCTTAAGCTTGTTTGATTGAACACGTATCCTTTTCTTAAGCATATGACCTGTGATAATTGAAACGCGACTTTTGGATATCGCGTCTCTACTTTGTACTTCCGAATGCGTGTGATTACAGATGCTCAAAATTGTGTCAAGCACCTAGTAAAACCAGGAGGTTTCCTAGCTTGCTTGTGATTGCAGGTTTAGTTTTTAGTTTACTTGGGGACAAGTAAAGTTTTAAGTGTGAGGAGGTTTGATAGGGGTCAAAACCCCTATCTTTAGGTACGGTTTTTAGGTTAGTTTAGTCTAGTTTTCCTACAATAAGCGAGTAATTCTCGCATTTTTATGCATGTGTGCGTGATAGTTATGTTTTGTATGCATCCTGTTCACTTTCTGTAGTTTAAGGTCGTTTTCTAGTTGTTTTTGGGCAAATATCGCCAAAATAGCACGTATGTTAACTTTCAATTATTTATTATGGCTGATCCACCAAAGGTCTCACTAAACGGAGTTTTCACTCAAATCTAACGACTGGTGGGTCAATTTAGCCTTTGGACTAACATTGTTTGGAGTTTATGTGCTTGTGCAATTTAAAACGGGATCAATTTCAGTCAAAAATCGCATCTCGGGGTCCCCCTAGCAGTCGCTAGGCGAATTGGGCATGTCCAGAGCGCAAAAACTCGCCTCTGTAGGCCAACTCAGCGAGCTGTTTTCCAGCTCGGCGAGCTGGCTGCCAGAGGCCAACTCGACGAGCTGGCTCTCCCAGCTCGGCGAGCTGCGCCTCGGGAATCAGTCTTTTGACTGATTCCTGACCCCACGACTCCATGATTGCGTCTCGACTCTCCCACCTGCAACAGGAAACAAATCCAATTAGCATCGGGACTCAAACACAACTATAAATAGGACATTTTTATTGTAAATTAAATCATCTTGCATTATTTGTAAATTACTTTAGCCTTCACCCTTGAAGAATCCTCTCCACCTCCTCCATCTCCTTCAACCTCCATTGAAGAACTTCCGAAGCTCCGTCCACCGAGGATTATTCAAGGTCCGTCCTTAAGTCCTAGGAAGCCGGCTGCAGGGTAGACAGGTTCCCTGAAAGGGATTTTCTCATCTGTTTGATCTAATTGTGTTTTTATCCCTTGATACAGTTTATGAATCCTAGGCTAATTGTATCCACGTAACAATTTATTCACCTTTAATAATATTTTAGCTCTTATTTTGTTCAATGGTTTATTTGTTTAATCTTTGTCTTACGGTTTATTCGATTGGTTTAACTCATTCAAAAGCCCAAAAATCTAATTGACACATATTGTGAGCTGAATCTGACCTAGTCAGAGCCTAGGAGATTGACGACCTCTTAGTTGATTAACCCCAATCTTTTAAACAAAAAATATTATAAGCACTAAATAAAAACAGAGTTAGCATTTTAATGCCTGGTTCCCGAACTTCCTATACAGAATTACATCATTTTTTAACTCATGAGACCCCTGCCCTGAACTCCTAGACAAACTCTTCACAACCTTCATTTTTTTTCGAGTATTTCTTTCCTACTCCAAGCTTCCTCTTTAGCATTTGCACTAGCAGGATAAATCACTTCCAATACATGCATACGGTCCATTTCTCCTGAAAATTATGTTAGATAATGGTAGGAATACAGAAAACGGAAATCAGAAATCTCTATTTTGTTCTACGATTTGTATTTTCAGAATCCTTGTACATTTCATATCTAAGTAGACACTGACTAGAGATTGCACCTTCAACTAGAGATTGTACCTTCAACAGAATTTTCCACAGCACTAGATTCTGGTACAATGTGTGCATTACATTTTATATCTTGAAGCTAGTGAAAAAATTTAAGAAATAAAAATTATACGGCCAAAGAAAGTGAAAAACGTTTCCAACAATTAATCCAAAGAAATTAGTATTCAAACAAACCCTTTGATGTCTCTGCATCTTGACATCTCATAGGCATTCAATAGTAGTAAGCAATCTATTAATTGTATGATCAGTTAATTATTTAAATACACTGGTTCTATCAAAAGTAGGATGAATATTCTGAATTAGCTCATCGAAGTCCAGACCAAGCACCAAACATAGGGAATTCAGATTAACCACAAAACCCATTACTTGCTTACAACCTTGATCTGCAAATTAAAATAGTGGTAAATCAATTAAACATAATTAGTTTAGGAATTAAATTCTCAGGTAATACACAACAAATGATCACGATTAATGTATAACTAAATAAAAATTGCACTGACAGGAAGACAATCCTTCTAGGCTTTTCAGAGACAAATCATCGAGAACCATCTCATTCAGACTATCTATGGGACCGAAAATCTCTTTTGAAATGCTCATTAAATCATTTACAATTTGAAGAAATTGCTTTTTCCTATGTGCTTTCCTCTCTTCCAGCAAACATTACGAAAACAGTAGTATAGGAATGTAATCTAACTGCAGAATTGAGATTACATTCCTACAACTACTAACAAACACTAGAAAAACCTTTGAAGGATCTGTTGGTCCCGTGTAACGTGATAAAATTAGTTCCAATGGGGGGAGGTTAGGAACTATTATAACTTTTTCGACAATAATGCTGACTTATTTTGTAGTTTAAGATTTTAACTCAGTTTTTAGGTCAGCACCGCTAAGTAGGGTATGAGACAGCTTTAGACAATCGCTGACTAGAGCTGTTTCAACCGTGAGTTAGGAAGTAACACTTAAGTCAGTTTCCAACTCAGCACTTAGATTACTCCGCTCAACGTATACAAGTTGTTTTCCTGAGTAATATTTAGCAAGCAATATACATAAATATCAAGAGATAAAGGGTTAGAAGTTACTCAGCAGACTTATCCTGGTTCGGCCTCTCCGCCTACGTCCAGTCCCCGGAAATCCTTTCGAGCTTTTTGAATCCTCTACTGAGCTCTTTAAAGGTAGAGCACAAACCGTTTACAATAGCAACTGAGTATGTAAGAGTACCGTCCTCTATTCGTCTACTCAATCCTATCTCTACCACTGAGTACTATAACCGAGTACTCAGCCTTTCTCTACCACTGAGTACTAAAACCGAGTACTCAGCCTCTCTTTTCTAACCTTTTACAAATGATAAGAAATTGTTTTTGATACAACAAATGACACTTTAGATGAATAAATCACTCTAGACTTTTACACAAAAAATAGGAGTTTGGTGTAAGAGCTTGCTTTTTCTTTTCAGACAGCTTCTATTTTGGATTTTCCAAATAAATTGACTTAATGAAGATTTTGCTTGTCTGTCTTGTAATAATCTAAGTATGAAGTGGCCTTTTTATAGTGATGTTTGAAGCATCAATTATTTGAATCCTGACATAGCCGTTGTGGGGAAACGTTCTCCTTTCGTCATCACTTGGTCAGCACTCAGTGTTGCAGGCCAATCCTGTCTTCTGTCTTCGTTAGACGCCAGATTTGTCTTGTTGTAGATGTCAGATGCTCCATGCTCCTTTTCGAAAAGTCTTCCAGACAGATTTCTGTGGCTTCTGAATATTTCAGAAAATGGATGGACTTTGTTTTGCAAGTTGACGATCATTGATGCTGACCTGACGATCACTCAGCTTGACACAGCGGCTTCGCCTTCAAGCTTTTCTGAAGAAGACATTTTATTTCTCCAAGCTGAGTTGCATTCTACTCAGCTTCGGCTATGTGACTTGCATCTGCTGACTTTGTCTTGACTTTCTCTTGTGGATTTTTAGTTCATGTTCTTATTAATCAACTTACTCAATATTGAACAAACTCATTAGCACAATTAAATCAAAGCAATTAAACTTAATTGTGTTGGAATATTTGTATCATGGAGATTAACTTAAATAATTTTGTCAAATCAAAATCGTGTGGAAAGGTGTTTCAACAAACTCCCCCATTTTGATGTTGGCAACAATATTCAATAAGGAACTCAGTGTTGAGCTCCCCCACGATAGTTGACATTTTCAAAACTTCTGAAGATTCTCCCCCGTAAGGGTTGAACCACTGACTTAGTTTTACTCTAAACCTTTTAAGATTTAATCAAGTGAGTATAAGGTCAGTTTCAGAGAAAGGTCAGTACTTGGAACATTTTGTCACCACTGACTTAGTTTTACTCTAAACCTTTTAAGATTTAATCGAGTAAGTCTAAGGTCAGCTTGGTCAGTACTTGGTGCATTTTGTCTTTACTCAGTTTCGAAGGTTAACTACCTTAAGTTCAGTTATTGAAAATAAGGTTCAGGTATCAGAGTGAAGGTAAGCTGAGTATACCAATTTGGGGCTGAGTAGTTTTACTCAGTGGCCAAGTACTTGTATAATTTTTTATGTTCACAAGTTTTAATTTATTATGTTCAATGAGTAGTTATATGAGAAAGGTCAGCTCATAGATCAACACAGCATATAAAGCATCATATATGAAAGATAGTGTGAATAAAAATGCTTTCATAAATACTCAGCTCAACAAAGAGACATGCCAATTACAACCATCTAAAAAACACAAGTTACAAGCAGATTCTATTTCTAGTTCTATCTTTTGAGGTTGACTTGAAAATGGTTAGCTTTGGGTTTGGTCTGCTGGCTAGGCTTGGCTATTCTTTGTTGGCTCGAGGCAGCAGAAGTTGAGCCTAGGTGAGTCTGTTGTTGAGTTCCTTCTGCTGGATGCTTATCTTTCTCCCCCGTTTTGCCAGCATCACCAGGCTGAGGGGTAGAAGCATAGAACTACCCTTTTTGAACAGCACGAGTCAGCAAGCTAGAATAATGTTGCATTTCACTTGTACTTGCTTTGAGACCATTAAAGACCTCGATACCACCGGCCATGCTGGATGAGGGAATTCTCATATGGGCGTTGATGACACTGAGTATTAACTCAAGTGACTTCCCCATCCAGGTGATAGAGTCGGTCATCCGTGCATATGATTGATGATACATCTTGAGCATGGAAGCATCGTAAATGTGGCGCTAAGCGTTCAAGTGTCAGACATGCTCAAGGGTCGATCTGGTACAATGCAGGATGTCGTTGGTCTTGACCTGGTCAGTTTCCATTTCTTCTCTGGTCAAGCTGAGTAGGCGCACAGCCTCAACGACTTGTTCGATTGTGCATTGAGAAGAGGAGGAAACAAGGTCTCGAGCTGTTGTGAGCTCAGCGGTCAATTGGGTGAAGTGCTGAGCTACTTTAGCAGAAGTGGTGACTGTTGAGTTGGCGGCAGATAGAGCATTAATTTTGCCCTCAATTGAGTCCATATGGTGAACCATCATAAGCTGAAGATCCGCCAGCTTGACCAAGAATTCTTGCTTGGGCTGCTGAGAGACCAAGGAGGTCATAACATTCATCAGCTCCTTGAGACCTTTGAGTTTGGTCAAAAGTTGCGTGATGGAGGAAAGTTGAGTTGGCTTAGCAGGAGTGGACCCAGCAGTAGAGGCTTGAGACTGATTGATCTTTTGGATAAGCGCATGAGCTGAGTAGATGATTCTTCTTCCTGAATCAGAGGCATCTAGGAAGATGTAGGGATCATCAGCATTGATCTGTGAAGTCTCAAGGGCCGTTTTCTGGTTGGCAGCACGTGTTGAAGGATTTGGGTGCTATCTAGAAGTAAAAGTACCAGTTTGGTCAGGAGCGGCATTCTCATTATTGAGGCCAGCAGCAGGAGCTGACTGGCTGACTGACTGCTCAGGTGGAGTAGGAGTTGATTGTGCAGCAGTAGTGTTGACCTACTCAGTGTCAACCTGGAGTTGAGTTGAGACTTGAGGTTGAGGCAACTCAAGATTGTCTTTAGTAGGAGTGTTTTTCGTTGCTTGCTCATTAAGTTGAGCAGCAGGAACTTCGATCACTTGGTCAGTGTCGGCATGTTCCTGAGTCTTAGGAACAGAGGCTTGTTTTTCTGTATCTTGAGCTGGTTCAGTTATATTGGTGAAGAAATTGAATTCTAATCTAGTCAGGTCAGCAATTGGGTCCCTCAGCGGCGAGTCGTCAAGGATATCAATAAGCTTAGGTTTGTGCGACTTCCACTTAAACTGCTTCTCTCTGCTAACTTTTGAATGTTTGGTTTTGGGTGAAGGGTCAGCAGTTGTTTGTTCAGGTGACTCAGGTGAAGCATTGAGCCCAAAATCCTCATAGAGATCCTCAGCAATCTTATCCTTCTTTGGAGACTCAGCCCCTTGTTCATCATCATGCTCAGCAGTAGCTGAGTTGCTAGGTACAACAGATGTTGTTTTGTTAGCTGGGATAGGTTCTTCCTCCTGATCACGAGGAGTTTTCTCAAGGTCGATTCCCCGAGCTCGCAGGAAGTGGGAATCCTTTGAAATGATGAAGTCGAGTGGAGCTGCGTCCAACGGTGTCATTCTAGAGGTTTTCTTCCTCTTTAGGGGTTGCTCAGGTGTATCTTCACTGTCAGCTTCAGCCTCAGGTCTTTTTGTGTTTGGCTTAGAGGGTTCAGGTTTCTTTTTGGCTGACTCAGCTTGAGGAGGTTTGGTCAGCACTACCCTGATCTTTTTGGCAGCCTGAGCAGTATCTTTGCCTTTAGGAGCTGAGGCTGTGTTAGCTTTCCTTTTCTTCCCTTTGCTAGGCAATTCAGTTTCCTCTTCTTCTTCCACGGTTTCCTTTCCTTTCTTAGGCTTGATCTTGAAAGGAAGGCTGTGTGCCAAACCGACCAGGATTCCCGAGGTGATCTCAGTGCCAACTACACTTGCTTCCCCCTTGAAGCTGATCTTGTGATCCTGAAGAATTTTGGTGATGAGAGAGCCTATCCTGAGGATCCTGGTGCTTCGTTGGAAAGACTTAATGAGAAAGACGGTCATGTTGAGTGGTTGGTAGTTAAGCATATGCTAGATGAAGCATTGCTCAAAGTTTGAGGCTGAGGAAGAGGAGTTGACCTTTGGGAAAAGGTAGTTGGTCAGGATGTAGTGTGCTTGTCGTTGAGGCTGACTCAAACATGTACTGGAGACTTCACCCACGTGATCCTTGGGTTTACAGAACTCAGCCTTGTACTCGACGTACTTGTAGTCATTGGTTCTCCTCAGTTCCACTCCTTCTTCTTTGAGATCGAGCAATATAGCGAGATATGAAGGGGTAATGGTAATCTACTTCTCGTTAACGTAAGTTACCATATAGTCAGCGTCATCGTCAGCCACGGTCAGGTTAGTGTAAAACTCAATTACTAGCCTTGGGTAGGTTGTTCCAGGAAGTGAGAAGAGGGTAGTCCATCCGTTCTTTGAGATCCACTCGCAGAAGGGTTTCTCAGCTTCAACGAAGCTCTTAGAGAATCATCGTGAATGGAAGACATTGAGGTTCTCAACACCGTTGAAGGCGACAATGAACTTTCTTTCCCTGGGTTTTTTGTTCTTCTTCTACTTCTTCTTCTTCAAAGGAGTTGAGTGCTCAGTGTGAGGGTTTTCACCTAGGATGCGGACCTCACCCATGGGTTGGTCAAGCTGACCATGGGTCTGTTGTTGGGACTCAAAAGACGAGGTTTCTTGATACTCCTTCTCAGTTGGAGAGGGGGGATCAATATCGGAGCGGTTGTCCTCGTATTGGTCACTGGAGTTGTTCTAGGAATCTTCGACATGGTGTTCTTGAGATGTTTTTGAGAAATGCAGAAAATTGGGGATTTGAGAGAGAGAGAGAGATTGAGTGCGAAATTATCAAGCGTAAAAGGAATAGTAGGAAATCGTTCACTATTTATAGGCGGTGCGTGTTGATCTGATGGGTCAGGATAATGGTGGGAATTTAAACCAATCAGGGTCATTCAATTCTGACATTAAGGACATATTTGGCGCATGGTTTTCCTAATGATGATGCTTACATCATCCTAGTAGCTACTTGAATACGCGTGGGAGCATTAATTGTGCAAATCGTTTTACTCAGTATCTAAGGTACTCAACGTTTGAGGTTCTGAGTGTAAAACAGAGTTATATATTTGTTTAGTGAGTCACTCAGTATGCATATCAACTCAGCGTGTAGTACTTACTCAGCATGCATAGTAACTCAGCATGCATAGTAACTCAGCATTTAATAATCACTCAACAAAGATTAGCAACTCAGCATATAGTGATTACTCAGCATAAATGTTTACTCAGCATATGCAATGATCACTCAGTGTGTACGTTAGCTTAGCATGTAATGATCATTCAGCATAAATATTTACTTAGCTTATAGTAACCACTCAGCATGCATTGCACTTAGAAATTTATTGAAGAAGATTAAACATACCGATAGCTTCCCTCAATATGCTGAACTGCTCACGAGCCAGTGGCTTCGTGAAGATATCTGCAAGCTATTCATCCGTTGGGACATATGTCAGCTTGATCTCACCTTTGAGTACATGATCTCTGATGAAGTGGTGCCTAACAGCTTCCAAGGAAATGACATCCTCCTGAAGTACTTTTCCGCTCAAGCTTGTCTCATCCATAGTCAGCGTCAGTGTATCTAGTGAGCGTGAAATCATTTGTGTTAGGATACCATAAACATGCATTCACTGAGCCTTACAAATATCTAAGGATTCTTTTTACAGCTATGTAATGAGATTCCTTAGGGTTAGATTGATATCTTGCATAGTAGCATACTGAGTACTGAATATCTGGCCTACTTGCCGTTAGATAGAGTAGAGAGCCAATCATATCTCGGTACAATTTGCTGTCTATTGACTTACCTTTTTCGTCAGCACAGAGCACAGTGTCGGTACCCATTGGGGTAGATATTGTCTTACAATTTTCCATTTCAAATTTCTTCAATATTTCCTTGGCATACTTAGTCTGGCTGATGAAGATGCCATTCTTGCCTTGTTTGATTTGGAGTCCAAGGAAGAAGTTGAGTTCTCCCATCATTGACATCTCAAACTCAGTCTGCATCTGCTTACTAAATTCCTTGCACATAGACTCATTAGTAGCACCAAAAATAATATCATCAACATATATTTGTGCCAGTAGGGTATCTTTACCCTTTCTCTTAATGAATAAGGCTGTGTCAGCTTTTCTCTGACATAGTTTCTAGTTAGCAGGAAACTGGTCAGCCTTTCATACCAAGCACGTGGTGTTTGCTTCAGGCTATACAAAGCCTTTTTGAGTTTATAAACATGGTTTGGGAACTTGGGATCCTCAAACCCTGGAGGCTGACTAACATAAACCTCTTCATTTATAACTCCATTAAGAAAATCACTTTTAACACCCATTTAAAATAATTTAAAGTTCATAAAGCTAGCATATGCACACAATATTCTTATAGCTTCTAATCTAGCCACAGGGGCAAAGGCCTCACCATAGTCAATACCTTCATGCTTACTGTAACCTTAAGCTACAAGTCTGGCTTTGTTCCTGACTACATTTCCTTGTTCATCTAGCTTGTTTCGAAATACCCATCTTGTTCCTATGATCTTTTGACTTCTTAGGTTTGGCACTAAATCCCATACTTCATTTCTTTTGAATTGATCAAGCTCCTCTTGCATTGCATTTATCCATAATTCATCATTCTCAGCTTCTGAGAAGTTTCTTGGTTCAAGAACTGTCACGAAAGCTACGTTGCTGAGATATCTCCTGAGTTGATTTCTAGTCATCAGGGTGTTCTCAGCGGCATCAAGGATGCTACTTTCAGAGTGTCCTATTGGAACCTTGATCTCGTTTGGCAATGTAGTGTCTTCAGAGGTAGGTGTTTCAACAATCTCTACAGGTTTGAGTTGGTCAGCAAAAATGATTTGAGGTTCGTTTTTACCTTTGGTCAGCCCTTGAGGTAGTGACTCAGCGTCTCCATTTTGGTCAGCAGCTGTTGAGCATGGGTCATCTTCATTTGGTTTACTTACTTTTCCTGCACAGTTTCATCGAACTCAACATGTACAGACTCTTCTAGGACTTGAGTTCATTTATTGAACACCCTATATGCTTTGCTGTTTGTTGAGTAGCCTAAAAGATAGCTTCGTCAGCTTTTGAATCAAACTTAGCAAGGTTTTCTTTAGTAGTCAGTATAAAACATTTGCAACCAAAGGCACAAAAATATCCAATGTTGGGTTTTCGTCCTTTTCAAAGTTCATAGGGGGTTTTCTTAAGTATAGGTCTGACTAAAGCCCTATTGAGTATATAGCAAGCTGTGTTGACAGCTTCACCCCAAAAATACTTTGGAAGCATATTCTCACTTAGCATTGTCCTAGCTATTTCAACCAAGGTTCTATTCTTCCTCTCAACTACCCCATTCTGTTGAGGAGTTCTAGGAGTAGAAAAATTGTGGTCAATGCCGCTGGCTTCACAGAATTCATCAAATTGTTGATTTTTGAATTCTCCACCATTAAAACTTCGAATGTGAGCTAATTTTAGGTCTTTATCAATTTCAAGTTTTCTCACCAATGTTGAGAACATCTCAAAAGCTTCATCCTTGCTACTCAGCAGGATGACCCAAGTGTACCGAGAAAAGTCATCTACAATAACCAAGGAAAATCTCTTACCACCCAAGCTCAGCGGCTGGACTGATCCGAAAAGATCCAAGTGTAGTAACTCTAATGGACGCTTGGTTGAGACTACATTTTTACTTTGAAAAGATTTCTTAGTTTGTTTTCCTTGCTGACAAGCATTGCACAAATGATCCTTCTCAAACCTGAGTTTGGGCAATCCCTCAACTAATTGCTTTCTTGCTAATTTGGCAAGGAGGTCCATGCTCACATGACCAAGTCTCCTATGCCATAGCTAGGAATTATCATCCTTTGACACTAAGCATATATTCTTTGGAAACTTCTTTTCTAAGTTTAGCATGAAAACGTTGTCAACACGAGGTGTAGTTAAAATCAACTCATTTGTTTTGCCCTCGAGTATTTTGCACTCAGTGGCATCGAATACAACCTTTCTACCGCTGTCACACAGCTGGGCTACACTCAATAGGTTATATTCAAGTCCTCTGACTAGGGAGACTGACTCAATAGTAGGATTACCACCAACAGTTCCTGACCCTACTATCTTACCCTTTTTGTTTTCTCCAAAACTTACATTTCCACCTCGTTTATGCACAAGTGTGATGAACTGAGTTTCATCACCAGTCATATGCCTTGAGCATGCACTGTCAATATACTATAGCTTTGAATTCTCAGCACACCTCAGGCTTACCTGCAATGTAACTAGTTATCTTTAGGTACCCAAGTCTATTTGGGTCCTCGTTTGTTAGGGTCAGTAGGTAATACATCATACTTAATTTTATGATGACACACATTGATAGTGTGGCCATTTTTCCCACAAAAGTCACAATAGACCTTCCATTAGGGATACCTTACTTGCTGGTCAACACCTTGGTGCTGAGCATGCCAACACACTTTTGTGGTGTGTCCTTTCTTTCCACAGAAGTCACATTGACCTCTCTGCTAAGTATTCCATCTCTGCTGACTAGTACCTGAGTACTCAGCGTTTGGATAGAGTTTTTTCTTAGCTGATGTATTCAGCTGGTTCTATATGGATGTGATGTCCTTCCTCAGTTTCTTAGAATCTGATTGGACTTTAGAGACAAACATGTGCATGATATTTAAATTTTCATCTTGCCTAGTATTGTCCTAGAGAAGATGTCGAAGGTCAGTGAGTTTGACCTCCTCAATCTAATCACATCGCCTGCTGAGTGCTCGTATTTTCTTGTTACATTTTTTGATAAGTGTATAGAGATCACTCAGGGCATTAATCATTTCATTTCTGAGCAAAGGCAGAGACATTACCTCAGTTGAGTGTTCCTCATGGTCAGATGGACCTGAGTGGTTAGCTTGCTCATAATGGCAGAGGTCAGCAGACTCATCAGCCATGAAACAGATGTTCGCTGACTCAGTGGCATCAGCTTCTGACGAAGTTGACTCATCACTATCGCTCCAAGTGGCTACCATTGCCTTTCTACTGCCCTTCTTATCTTTCTTCAGAGTAGGACAACTTGACTTGATGTGTCCAGTTTGATGACATTCAAAACAAGTAACGGGCTTTGAGCTGTCTTTCTTGTGTCTACTGTCACTTGACTCAGCTTTATATTTATCACTCCTTTTAAATGGCCTTTTGCTGTATTTGTCATTTCTTCTAAATAACTTTTTCATTTTCCTAATGAACATGGCCATTTCCTCATCATCTGATGAGTCAGCGTCAGTTGAGTCAGCTTTCATAACAAGAGACTTTTGCTTCTTGTCTTCAGACTTTTCTTTCACCTCAAAATTCTTCATTGAAATCTCATGGGTCAGCAGAGATCCAATGAGCTCATCATACTTGTACGTGGTCAGGTTCTGAGCTTCTTCAACAACTGTTTTCTTTGCTTGCCAACTTTTGGGAAGACTCCTCGGGATTTTCTTCACCTGTTCTTCCTCAGTGAAGTTCTTGCCGAGTCTCTTGAGCTCGTTGATTATATTAGTGAATCTTGCATTCATTTCAGAGATGCCTTCATCATTATTCATCTCGAACAGCTCGTACAACCGCATGTGTTGATTCACTTTTGACTCTTTGACCTTACTGGTTCCTTCGTAGGTAACCTTCAGCTTCTTCCAGATTTCTTGTGCTGACTCACAACCTGAAATCTTATCGTATTCTGTAGCATCTAATGCACAGTGAAGCATGTTTATAGCCGAAGCTTTATTTTGCAATTTCTTAAGGTCATCCTCTGACCATTTATCCTCGCTTTTGACAGTTTTTACACCGTCAATGATTTCATAGGGAACAAAAGGGCCTTGGACTATAGCCAGCCATGCACTCATATTTGTTGCCTGAATGAATTTTTTCATCCTGTTCTTCCAGAAGGTATAGTTAGCTCCGAAGAACAGTGGAGGCCTTGAGATAGATAATCCCTTAGGGAGTATCTAAGTTGTTTGATTTCCTAGAAGGAAACGAGTGCTGTTCCCAGCCATTACAGGGATCAGCTCAAGATAGTTTTATCTTGATTAGTGAGCTGTTAGGCTATGATACCACTTGTTGGTCCCGTGTAACGTGATAAAATTAGTTCCAAGGGGGGGGGGGGGTTAGGAACTATTATAACTTTTTCGACAATAATGCTGACTTATTTTGTAGTTTAAGATTTTAACTCAGTTTTTAGGTCAGCACCGCTGAGTAGGGTATGAGACAGCTTTAGACAATCGCTGACTAGAGCTATTTCAACCGTGAGTTAGGAAGTAACACTTAAGTCAGTTTTCAACTCAGCACTTAGATTACTCAGCTCAGTGTATACAAGTTGTTTTCCTGAGTAATATTTAGCAAGCAATATATATAAATATCAAGAGATAAAGGGTTAGAAGTTACTCAACAGACTTATCCTGGTTTGGCCTCTCCGCCTACGTCCAGTCCCCGGAAATCCTTCCGAGCTTTTTGAATCCTCTACTGAGCTCTTTAAAGGTAGAGCACAAACCGTTTACAATAGCAACAGAGTATGCAAGAGTACCATCCTCTATTCGTCTACTCAATCCTATCTCTACCACTGAGTACTAAAACCGAGTACTCAGCCTCTCTTTTCTAACCTTTTACAAATGATAAGAAATTGTTCTTGATACAACAAATAACACTTTAGATGAATAAATCACTCTAGACTTTTACACAAAAAATAGGAGTTTGGTGTAAGAGCTTGCTTTTTCTTTTCAGACAGCTTCTATTTTGGATTTTCCAAATGAATTGACTTAATGAAGATTTTGCTTGTCTGTCTTGTAATAATCCAAGTATGAAGTGGCCTTTTTATAGTGATGTTTGAGGCATCAATTATTTGAATCCTGACATAGTCGTTGTGGGGAACATTCTCCTTTCGTCATCACTTGGTCAGCACTCAGTACTTGAGGCCAATCCTGTCTTCTGTCTTCGTCAGACGCTAGGTTTGTCTTGTTGTAGATGTTAGATGGTCCATGCTCTTTTTCGAAAAGTCTTCCAGACAGATTTCTGTGGCTTCTGAATATTTCAGAAAATGGACGAACTTTGTTTTGCAAGTTGACGATCATTGATGCTGACCTGACGATCACTCAGCTTGACACAGCGGCTTCGCCTTCAAGCTTTTCTGAAGAAGACATTTTATTTCTCCAAGCTGAGTTGCATTCTACTCAGCTCTGGCTGTGTGACTTGCATCTGTTGGCTTTGTCTTGTGGATTTTTAGTTCCTGTTCTTATTAATCAACTTACTCAACATTGAACTAACTCATTAGCACAATTAAATCAAAGCAATTAAACTTAATTGTGTTGGAATATTTACATCATGGAGATTAACTTAAATAATTTTATCAAATTAAAATCGTGTGGAAAGGTGTTTCAACAGCTACTTATAACTCCACATCAGCTGAAACCTTTGAAGGATCCACTTCCCGTTTTTGGTCAAAATTTGACAAATTCAGTGTGAATTCATGTCTACACTTAGTTAGATAATTTCTTCTCTAAATCAACATTTCCTTGAATTGTATTACTGTCTGTAGCGCCTGGAATCAAATCTTAGTATTTGCATCTTGTCTAGGTTACTAGGTAATACCTTTCAATAGTGGAGATTTATGTACACCAGAATCTTTTATTCAAAAGCTCTTTAATTGGTTCATCTAAACTTATTTATCTGATCCAATACGAATTTAGGTCTACACTTACACAACTAGATAATTTCTTCTTTGAATCAGTATTTCCTTGAATTGTATTACCCTTTGTAGCACCTATAATCAAATCTTGATCAGATTTTCTTCTTTCAATAGCAAGTTTCTTATTATTCGAATCCTTGATTTGAAGTGCAGGACCAGAGCTGAGTCTCCTGATAGTGTTGTTGCTATTCACCCATTTTCGCCGAAAAGATTTTCATGTCTCTACGTCAATAGGTTCTATAGAAATTTAACTTCAAAAACACCCAAATCAGTCAAACCCATGCTTAGAAGTCTGTATTGGTAAGCATGGAGTTGAAATTCAAGAGTTGCGATCTCCATTTCTCTCTTGTATGTTATACTGACTAGAACCATGTCAGATATTTTAAATTTTAAAATGTCATTCATGGTGTTGATCCTTGATTTTATAATTTAGCTGTCTCTTCCATTTTTGTTACTTGAAGTAACAAGAATTATATAATATTCTTTATATACAAGTTAATGAACTTTAGTATTTATTGTGGCATCATAAGCAATAAATAATCATATTCTTCCTCTTTATGTTGTGTAATCTGTTAGTGAACTTTAGTATGTCTTGTGTGGTCTATTTCTTATTTTGCTGTTTCTAGTGTTCCTTTCTTTAAGAAATATGGAAATTATATGCCAACTTCCTAATTATTCTATAATTAAAAGGCTCTTGCTAATTATATTAATACTTGAGAAATTCTCTATATTATTGTTGGCGATATACCTATGCTAAAACAGAAAAAATTAAATTAGCCCCCAACAATTATTTTTGGAAATCATCAATCATTGTCTAGTTACACATACAGGGTTAATAATTTTCTTTTCCTTTATTGTCATTTCCGTAGAGGAGAGACTACTCAAATTCAAAGTGGATTCGAAGTGTCATTTACTAGAATTCAGTATGGGTCACTTGGCGATACCTTGTTCACCTGCTCTTTGACAGTCTCTGGAGTCAATCAGTAACTATTTAAAATGGTTTGATTTTGTTAGACTCTTCCTTCATATTGTAATTTTCCTTTTTCGCATGATGATTCAAATGCTGTTACTACTTAGAAAGTTCATTTTTATATGATATTTGAGCAAACTGTGTAGTCTATACATTTATATTAATATAGCTCCCTTCAATTAGTTTGTGTTGGAGAAAGCATTTACCCCAATCTAATAAAGTATGTATAGACTGCACAGTTTGCTATATGAATAGAAATGGAAAATATATTGCAAAAAGTTATTAGTCCTCAAAAGGAAAAACTGAAAAATAAATAATGGTAGGAGTTAAAGGGATGAGATAGTTTTAATGTTTGGCATGTAAAGTAGTTCACGTGTAAGATAAAGCAGATGCTGCTGGACTTGCAAGTTTTTGTGTTGGACTCCAAATATTTTATATTATACAAAGTGCAATTCAAAGTTTCCTTAAATTAGATTGTTAATTTATGTAAATGTGTGCAACTTTTATTTATTATTTATTTATTAGCTCCCTTCAATCCAAATATAATATTAATGTAAGAAATAATATTTATATATGTATTATGAATTTTAATTATAAAATCAATTATTATTTATTAAAAACTGATTTCAAACCTACTGACGGAATCTTCCATCAGAAACGTGTTTTTGATGGAAGAAGTACGCTGATGGATCAAATTTCCATCAACAATATCGTCAGAAACTTTGACGGTTTTAACGTCAATAAAAACGTCAAAAGGTTTGACGGAACAAGGTTGTCAACAAAAACGTCAGTTGTTTTTGACGGAAATTCCGTCAGTATCCGTCAATAAATTCCGTCAAAATCTTTTACTGACGTGTGTTTTATCCACGTTTTTCAAACTGTCAATGTTCCGTCAGTAAATTGGTTTATGACGAAATTTAGGTGTTTACTGACAGAAATTTCCGTCAGTAAACAGTGATTTTCTAGTAGTGCCCATTTCCACAAAGACTAAAAAAGGAAAAATTGGATCACCAATATGGTAAGTTTTTGGAAATTTTTAAGAAGCTTCACATTAATATCCCGTTTGCGGAGGCATTGGAACAATTCCCACCTATGCAAAGTTTCTTAAAGAAATCCTCGCCAAAAAGAGGAAGTTAGAACAAAATAAAACGGTAGCGCTAACGGAGGAATGCTCCGGGATTATAATGAATAAACTCCCACCTAAACTCAAAGATTTAGGAAGTTTTTCCATCCTATGCACAATTGGTAATGTTGAGTTTAGTAGAGCTTTATGTGATTCAGGTGCTAGTATCAATCTAATGCCTTTGTCCGTTTTTAGGAAACTCGATTTGGGAGAGCCAAAGCCTACCAACATGACGCGTCAATTGGCCGATAGATCAATTTTCCGGCCGAAAGGAGTTGTGGAGGATGGCTTAGTGAAAGTGGACAAGTTCATTTTCCCCGCCGATTTTGTAGTGCTCGACATGGCGGAAGACGATTCAGTACCAATCCTCCTAGGAAGACCATTTCTTGCAACGGGTAGAACTCTCATCGATGTCCACGAGGGTAAGCTTATACTACGGTTGCAAGACGAAGAGGTAGTATTTAACGTATACAACTCCATGAAATTCCCTTCTCATACCATGGAGGATTGTAATTTTTTAAATTCCATGGACTCTATTGATGTGTTTGTTGAGAATTTGTGTGATAGGCCTTCCATGGGAACCTCTTTGGATTCAAGTAATAATGAGCACGTGTGTAGGTGCCGCGGCCTCGCCTGGAAGACCTTGGGGGTGGACACCGTTGACGACAGATGCTGTGATTGGCGCCGAAAGCAACCAATCGCGGAATCAAGCTGCTCGGCAGGGCCGGAGCTCGGAGTACGGAAGAGTCGCCACCCACGAATGGGAAATGAACACCGATCCCTTGCCGGAGACTTGTGAGGGTTCGGGAAATTTGGGTACGAGCCGAGAAGGCTAGTTCCTTTCCGGAGAAAGGCTACTAGGCACCCCGACATCGCCCGGTTTTGAACCACCGGCCTCCTACTTAGCATGTTAGGTGCTAACTGACTAATCGCATATTTCTTTAAGTTTAAAATTCATTTGAAACCTTTTCTTTCTCGTTTTGAAAACCATTTTGAGCATATTATGGAAAGCCATTTTAGTAAAGAATCACCCATTTACACGAATTAGAATATGTGGAAGAAAGAGGGAGATAGAAGGAAGAATTGATTTATTTACAGCGTGAGTTATGCTTTAAGCTATACATTTAATCTAAACTAATCTCACTCCCCGAAAGAAGGTTTATTTACATGGTTCGTACCTTAATCGCCGTTGGAACGATTTAAATGCGTTTCAAAACCCCATTAATTTACATGTTTTTCACTCGAATCGCCGTTGGACCGGTTCGAGTGTTTGGAAAACGTGACATAAGAAGTTTTAACCGAAAGTGTGATTAAGCATACAAGTCCATTTATTTTTATACAAAACCGTTTAGATAGAAAAACGATTTTAATTACAAGGTTCGCTTAATCCGTCGTTGGAACGGATTAAGGTTTCAAAACGTGATATTTTGGGAAGTCGTTTGAAAATGATAACGAACTAAAACCTTTTATTTACATTAGGAACCTCTAAAAAACCCTTAGTTTAAATAACCAAATTGAAATCTCTTTTTGTGATTTATTTTCCCCTTTTTCACTCAATTAATCCACATTTGAGCACAATTACAATGATGATCAATTTAAATCCCAAAACTCACCTAATAGAACCCATTTGAAATATATACATATAGATGTCAAAAGAAGGGTAAATATACATATACCTATACATTTTGGTTAAAAATAATAGTTATATCTATAGATTAAAAATAAGGAAATAAAGGAATAACATATAGTATAATTGTTGATAAGTAAAAATAATAATGAAAACAATGCTTTAATTAAAAAACAAGTGAAAACAATGAACAAGGTTCATAAAGAATAAGAAAATAACTTTTAAATCCCAAAATAACTATTATGATAAATATATATATATATATATATAATTTTACAAGACCCAATTAATATAAATGATACCCAAATGTAAAATAAATAGCTACTTAATTAAGTTATTATTAGTTATATAACCCCAAAATGATTTTAATAAATTAGTTACATAATTATACCTATATATATACAAGAACAAAGGCCAAAAAGTTAAGAAAAAGGTTCAAAAATGGGCTTTTTAAAGATCCAGCAGCTTTAGGACGGAAACTCCGTCGCTAAACAGCTTTTAGTGACAGAAAAGGGTGAATTACAAAAACAGTCCCAATAGTTCCCAAATTTATCAAAAAGCTTTAAATCTACTCTATTCGATCATTTTGGTCCCTGAACTACCCAAATCGGGTCATGGTCAATAGCGGAGCTTCCCAAAACGATGTTTTATTTCAATATGTTAATTTTAAAAAGCTTTTCAAATTCTATATTTACAACGTTTTAATCCCGAACTACCCTTAAATCGGGTCACGGTTCGTACTGGGACTTTAAAATGAGGTTTTTTTATTTTAAATCAAAACCAAAACGTTTATCTAATACGAGACGGAAATTAAATAAATGCGGAAGAATAAATAAATGTGATAAAATAACTAACTAGAATTATAAAACTATATACTAAAATGAATAAATAAATAAAATAAATAAACGATATTGACAGTCGAAGTCGGTTGATTCCACGAGTTGTGATTTTTGGTGTTTTTTTGTAAATATTTAACTTTTTGGAAATTTTCAATTTTTAGGTAAAAAATGTTTTTCTCGAAAAATTTACGTTCTCTCTCTAAAATAATTTTTTTAGAAAGAGAAGCTCCCAAAATTCCACCTCCAAAATGCATGGGGATCCGTGCCTTTTATAGGCACGGATCCCGAGGTTGGGCGTGCGGTCAACTGGTGTTGGGCGGACGCCCAACTGCTGGTTGGGCACGCGCCCAACTGGCGTTGGGCGGACGCCGAACGCAGGTTGCGCGATGCCCAACCTCTGTTGGGCAGACGCCTTACGCAGGTTGGGGGACGCCCAACCTTAGTTGGGCACGCGCCCAACGTTCGTTGGGCGTTCGCCCAATGGGAGTTGGGTGGCCGCCCAACGAGCGTCGGGCGTGCGTCAAACGCCCACTGGATGAGCGTTTTGACGCGTCGAGCGCCGTGTTTGGCGTTCGTGGGACGCTCGCCTGCCAGGGGGCGCTGTTAGTTGCCTGCTAACCGACACCCAATCCTTCGGGGCCTTCTCGTGATTTTTATTTTTAAATTAATGGAATCAACTGCTTTAGCCATTTATTGTGGGTTTTTGTCACAGGTCCTCCGACTCGGTGTCTACAGTTGCCCCTACTTTTCTATTTTGACAGTGACGTGTGTGCTTTTTCGAAAATCTTTTTCGTGGATGTGACACATGCAATGGGAAAAATATTAAAGTAAAAGACACGTGTAGAGTGGGAAGAGAAATACCTGATCTCCATGTCGCAAGCTCCTATCTCGTCTTCAATCTCCACATCGCCCGTCCAATCCTAGTCTCTACATCGACCTGGCGAACATTTCTCCCAACAACCCCTGTCTCGCAGGTACCTAGTTCTTTCTAGCAACCCTAGTCTCTACATCGACCGCATCTAATATAGCTCTTTCTAGCGACCCTAGTCTCTACATCGACTGCAGGTACATGACTCTTTCTAGCGACCCTAGTCTCTACATCGACCGCATGTATGTATCTTGTTTAGGTCCCTAGGTTGACCCTAAGACATGCGCGCTCAGGCGATTTTGAATTTCGACCTACTGTCGTCTGTATTTTGACTGGAGTTAATGTCTCGTGTACTAAAGTCATCAATAGGAATGACCTTATCCTTTCGTCTGGAGTTTTTTTTTACTGAAAATTATTTTCCTATTGACTGTCGTCTGTATTTCGACTGGCGCCACTGTTCTGTAAATTTTTCCTGTCGTCTGGAGTCATCTCTCTTGATAACAGTCATCGTTTAGAAAAAACGCAGGCTGAAACGGACTGCCGATCGGAGATTTGTGCACCTGGTAATTATTTATTTACTTTTCACCTTTATGTCACATCGTACCTTTTCCTCTTATTACGATTATGCCATTTTTCACCCTTATAAAAGGGTGGTGGGGGTCCATTTCAACCCCACACCTTCTCTCTCTTCTTCTCTCTCTCTCACTATCATTTGAGTTTTTGCGATGGCGTCGAGCAAATACGACGGTAGGAAGGGTATGAAGGCGATCTTCAAGGATTTGTCAAGCGTCGTTCCTTTCCAGAACCCCGACTCTCACCTTAGTAGGACCAACATAAATCGGGTAAGTACCTCTTTTTTTCTTTCGCGAAGACTTTTAGGATTTAGTAACCGCATTTGGACATTATTTGCATGTTAACATTTAAACCGCTTATGAGCCCTTTAGCTAGAAAACGCGAATTTTTCATGCATGTGAACAACACATTATGATTTTTGGAAAGAATGTGAACTTTACACACGTGAATAGTAAAAACGTGAATAGTAAAACGTGGATAGTGCACGTGAAATAGTAAAAACAACGTGAATAGTGCACGTGAATAGTAAAACGTGAGTAAAAACGTGAATAGTAAAAGCGTGAATAGTGCACATGAATAGTAAAAACATGAATATTGCATGTGAATATTGCACGTGAATAGTAAAAATGTGAATAATGCACGTGAATAGTAAAAAACGTGAATAATGCTAAACAACCTTCATCAAAAATTTGAATTGGATTAAGTTCCTCGCAAGTACGCGGGAGAGTGGAATGCCAAAGAATAACGAATTAAGTTAAATCCTATGCGAATGATCCTACGGACAAAACTTTAAAGAATAATGATCTTAACATAAAGAATTTTAAAGAGTAATGAATTAAGTTAAATTTCACGTGAATGCTCGTGAGAATAAACTTTAAAGAATAAAGGATTAAGTCAAATCCCACGTGAATGTGCGCTAGGATTAAACTTTAAAGAATGACGACTTTAGTAGCCTTAAAGAATAACGAATTACATTAAATTTCACGTGAAAGTACGTGAGAATAAAAACTTTAAAGAATAGTAATTTTGAAGAAACT
This sequence comes from Euphorbia lathyris, assembly GCF_963576675.1. Taxonomy (NCBI): domain Eukaryota; kingdom Viridiplantae; phylum Streptophyta; class Magnoliopsida; order Malpighiales; family Euphorbiaceae; genus Euphorbia; species Euphorbia lathyris. The sequence goes on from NC_088914.1 coordinate 43,491,851, forward strand.
TAAAGAATAACCAATTAAACTAAATCTCTATTGGACGTACATGAAAATGAAACTCTTAAGGAATAACGACCTTAGTTAAGTCCCGCTCTTATTCGTACTATCCTTTCACATGCCATCATCACATCTGGATCCACTGAAGACATTCATTCCAGGTTTTCTTTGCTTCCGGCGGCGGTGAGAGGCCGCGTGCGGGAGTTGGGCTTCGAGCCTTTTATCCTGGCGCTACCACGCGCCAACGGTGTGTGCGACCGGTGAGCCCTACGAGCCCTCTACGAGAGGTGGGTGGATTCTACCCATACGTTCCACCTTCTGTTTGAGGAGATGACCATCTCGCCTAGGGACTTCTCTTTGTTGACTGGACTACGGGGTAGTGACGTGCCGATCCCCTTTTGTTTCGATATGGTGCGCCCCGAGGTCGACCTTGACGAGATGGACGCCTTGCTTGGTTTAGGAGTCTATACGGGCATCCGATCTACTCCTGCGAAGTTCATTACCACCTTTCGACTGTTGAGTCGATGAGACTTTTGCGAGACGGATGATACGGATAGGGCTGCGCGTAGTTTTCTCCTATATGCTCTCGGCGAGACGATCTTCCGTACCCGGAGCGGGACCGTACACGTGGGTCTCATCCAGGCCTTCAGGGACTTAGGTGCGGTGTCAGCCTACGATTGGGCCGGAGCCGGCCTGGCATATTTGTACCGATTTTTGGACCTTACTTGCCGCAAGCGCAAGGACTTCGGTGGCTATACCTTCGCCCTCCTAGTGCGTTTTCTACAACTAGCTTGTCTTTTATTCTTTCCAGGACTTCCTTTTCTGACGCAGGTTTTTATGAGTAGGTTTGGGCCTATGAGAGGAGGATTCTCCCGAGCGTTCGTGGGAGTAGTCAGCGCGGGGATCCGCTGCCGCTTATGACGAGGTGGAGAGATTTTTATTTGAGTACCGACGCGGGGTCGTCGGTAGCACGAGCATTATCTTAGATTGACACATGGAGCTTGGGACAGGTGAGCGTCTCCTGATTATTCTGAATTTTTATTCGTTCTTGTCTGATTCTCTTTATACTTTAGATATCCTTTGGATGGGACGACCTCAATTTTGGCCCCGAGTATGCTTACGTTACCCGCATCCAGAGGCAGCAGTGCGTGCTGACCGGACCGTGCGTGCGGGCATGGTATTTGGGCAATCGGAGCTTTACTGGGGCCGACGTCTTCTATTGGACTCTGGGTGAGATCCCTGCCTCTATGTTTGCGGTGAGGATTATGCCTTTGCGGAGGATACGTCGTGACCTTGTCAGCCGCTTAGTGCCCCGAGGCAGATGGGCTTGCGCGAGGGATCGAGCTCATTATTTATCGACGCTCCTGACTCCGACAGTCCCGCCTGAGGTCGTGATGGATGTTGATCCCGCGACGGACGTGTTCTCTACGGTGGCTGTAGTTAGGGTCTTCGGCCTTGATGTGGTTCCGGTGAGTACTCGGTTTTGCTTATTCTTTATTTGTGAGATGGTTGGGTGTGTTCATTTTCCCTTTTGTTTGCAGGAGTGTTCTTCGAGGAGCGCTCAGACATCGGATTTCTTCGATGATATGTGGGCCCGGGCGTCCAGAGCATCCCTTACGAGTGAGCCTTCCTACTATGCAGGCGAGTCTTCGGGCGCCGCTCGACTAGAGCAGCTCTCCCTGGGTGTACCCTTCCCTACCCTAGGGAGGGAGTATTCGGTGATTCGATATGGTGAGGCGGGTGTGGCCTACTCAGGTGTTAAGACTGCCCCTCCGGCTTTTACCTCGACGGTGCCTTTTGATCCCCCTTATGCTCTTCACACTTCGAGGGAGACTTGCACAGATTTCGTAGGGTTATCCGATTATTTCCGAGAGCAGCTCAACTTGCGTTGTGCCAGCCACCTAGTGAGTATTCTTATTATGTTACAGTGTAGTGAAATGCATGCATGTGATGCACATATGTATGTATAACTTCTGTTTTTTCCTTTTTATTTATTTATTTATTTATTTGCAGAGTGATCTTCAAACTATCGATCAGAGAGTCGACGAGTTACAACGAGACACCGATGCTCGGGTCGGACGTGCCTACCGGGAGAGGGATGCTAGCTGGGCGGAGAGCATGCAGATTGAGATTGAAGGCCGCCATGTTGCTGAGGAGGGCCGTCGGATTGCCGAGGAGGGCTGCCGGATCGCCGAGGAGGCCCTACCTGCGGAGCGGGCGTCACATATGAGGGGCTTTGAGGACTTTTGGGACTTTCGGCAGTTTCGTCCTTGATAGGCCTATTATTATTATCATGTCTTGTAGCTTTCTTTTGTTAGTATTACCCCGACGTATAAATTGTATGTAGGAAGAGGGGTGGATATAGGTATATGCCTTTTTATTTGGTAGAGATAGGAAATGTACAACTCATGACTTATAATACAATGCATTTAGTCGATCATAATAATTCCAATCATTCTCTTCAAATATATTCATGCCTTTATTTATTTACAAACAACAGAAATACTTAGCCAATTATACATTATTTTTGTAATCGCTCAAGACATAACTACTGTTACCAGGACCCGCTTTTTTTCGGTTTTCAGATCCCAGCGATTTTTCAACTCTCCTTTTATTATCCCGAAATTTTCAAATGAGTGCCCTCTCGGGTTTTCACCCATTGGGATGTCCCTTATTGTTGCATAGATCGCCCTTTGCGGGTTTTCAATCTATCGGGAATTTTTATTTTCCTTTTTTTTACGAAAAGTATTTCTTAAGCCTATCCAGATTGGTAGGTTTGGAGAACTCCATGCCGTCCATAGTAGTTAGCTTCACCGCCCCTTTGCTTAGCATCTTCTTCACGAGAAACGGTCCTTCCCAGTTTGGCCTAAACTTGCCTCTAGGGTCAGTATGTGTCATTCGGATCTGCTTCAGCACCATGTCCCCTTCCTTAATAGGACTAGCCTTAACCTTCTTGTTGAAGGCTCGGGCCATCCTCCTTTGATATAGCTGCACGTGGTAAAGGGCCTCCATCCTTTTTTCGTCGATCAATGCCAACTATTCATACCGCTTCTTCACCCATTCCGCTTCGGGAATCCCTGCTTCTACCGCGATTCTCAGCGATCGCTTCTCAATCTCGATCGGCAGAACTGCTTCTGCCCCATATACTAAGGAGAACGGTGTTGCCCCTAGTAGATGTTCTAATAGTCATGCGGTAGGCCCACAAAGCAAGTGGAAGCTGTTCGTGCCAATTCCGATGTGATTCTACAGTCTTTACGAGAATCCTCTTAAGGTTCTTATTTGCTGCCTCTACTGCCCCATTAGCTTGCGGACGGTATGGGGAAGATCTGTGATGCTCAATACTATATTCCTGAAAGAGATTTTTCACTTCTCCCTGAAACTGAACCCCGTTATCCGTGATCATATGATGAGGCACCCCGAACCTGGTGATTAGGTGCTTTTCAATAAACTTCCTCATCTGCTTTGATCCTAACTTACTAAACGATTCTGCCTCTACCCACTTGGTGAAGTAATCAATGGCAACTGCGATGAACTTGTGTCCATTAGACGCATTAGGCCTCACCTCGCCGATGATATCGATGCCCCAAGCTGCAAACGGCCAAACGGGTGCCAACACGTGCAGCTCCATAGCTGGCAAATGATTATAATCCCCGTGGATTTGACAATCATGGCATTTCTTCGCATATTCGTTGCAATCTCTTTCTATGGTGAGCCAATAGAAGCCTTGCCTTACGATTTTCTTTGCTAACACTGCTCCTCCCATATGGGCTCCACAAATTCCCGAGTGCACTGACTCCATCGCTTCACAGGCTTCTCCCTCGTCTAAGCATCTCAATTGTAAACCATTAGTGTGCCTTTTGTAAAGCAAATCGTTGTGGATGATGAATTACTGAGCTAACCTTCTGATCACAGCCTGATCCCTAAGTTCTGATTCTGTCGGATAAGTTCCACTTTTCATGAAGTTGACAGTGTCGAAATACCAAGGCTTTCCATCCACTCCTAACAACATTACATCTTCGTAGCATGGTTTGTGAGACCTCCTCAATACCAGAGGTTTTGAGGCAAGGTTCCGTGGATTATCCCATACTGACACCAACGTAGCCAAAGCATCCACCGCTTGGTTCTGTGCTCAAGGAATATGATAAAAGCGGCACTCACTGAACCTCTCTGCCAACCCCCCTAGCTGGTCTAAGTATGGGCGCAACCTTTCTTCTCTTACTTCCCAATTTCCTTGGGCTTGTTCGATGATCAACTTTGAATCGCCCTAGATTTTGACATATGATGCTCCAAGCGCTGCTAACGATTCCAACCCATAGATGCATGCTTCATACTCGGCCATGTTGTTGGTGAGAGGAAACGACAACTTCTTTGCCATAGGGATCCTTTCCCCTTCTGGTGAGATAAGTAACACTCCTACCCCCGCTCCATTCGAGTTAACCGCTCCATCAAAGAACATTTTCCACGGTATAACTTCTATCGCATTTAGATGTTCGTCGGGGAAGTCATAGTTTATATCTCCTCTTTTTCCGCACTTAGGGGCTGATTGGCCAAAAATTCCGCTACGGCTCTCCCCTTGATAACCTTCTTCGTTACATATTCGATGTCGAATTCTGACAAAAGCAACAACCATCGGGCCAGCTTCCCCGTTAAGGATGGAGTTCGGTACAGATACTTCACAGGATCCATCTGGGAAATAATGATCACTTTGTAAGACTGAAAATAGTGCCGCAACTTCTTCGTTAGCCATACTACTGCCACGTACGTCCTTTCGATCATATTATACTTAAGCTCATATTCCAGGAACTTTTTACTCAAATAATACACCGCATGCTCCACCCTAGTGTCCCCTTCTTGGGCCAACATTGCTCCAATGGATCGCTCCTCGATCGCTACATATAGGAGAAGTGGTTTTCCGAGTTTAGGCGGTCTCAAAACCGGTGGATTAGTCAAATAGGTCCGGACGCTTTCCAACGCTTGCTGGCATTTATCGTTCCAAACCGTCGGTTGATCTTTTCGCAGCAGCTTAAAGATTGGTTCGCAGATTGTGGTGAGTTGTGCTATGAACCGACTGATATACTGAACCTGCCCCAGGAATCCTCTCACTTCTTTCTCATTCTTCGGTGCTGGAATTTCCTGTATGGCCTTCACTTTATCAAGATCCACTTCTATCCCCTTGTTACTGATTATATAGCCTAGGATTTTCCCCGATGAAACCCCAAAGAAGCACTTCTTTGGGTTCAACCTTAGCTTGAATTCTACAATTCGGGCCAAAAATTTCTCAAGTGCCACGAAATGCCCTTCTCTTGTATCTGACTTGACCATCATGTCATCCACATAGACCTCTACCTCTTTGTGAATCATGTCGTGGAACAGTGCCGTAGCCATTCGCTGATAAGTTGCCCCGGCGTTTTTCAAACCAAACGGCATAACTCTATAGCAGTACATCCCCCACTCAGTAGTGAACGAGGTCTTTGCTTTGTGCTTCTCGGCCATCTGAACCTGCATGTAGCCCATGAAACCATCCACATTTGTGTGCAAGACGCTTGAAGCTGCACTGTCAATCAATACGTCGATGTGAGGCAGCGCAAACTCATCTTTGGGGCAAGCCTTGTTGAGATCTCTATAATCGACACATATTCGCACTTTGCTGTCTTTCTTTGCGATTGGCACTACGTTTGCCACCCATGGAGGATAGTCGATTACTTCGATAAAACCTGCCTCTTTCTTCACTTCTTCTCTGATCTTATTTGCCCACTCTGGCCTCATGCATCGGAGCTTTTGCTTTACGGGCTTAGCATCCGGGTATGTTGGAATGCGGTGAGCTACGATTGATTTATCAATTCCTAGCATGTCCTCGTATGTCCAAGCAAACACTATTTCATATTTTTTTATTATTCTCTCAAATTCTTTTCTCTCTTCAGTAGTTAATTCTTGAGCAATTTGTATAAGTTTAAGATTTTCATCCGTGCCAAGATTGAAAGTTGACATTTCTATTGTATTGATTTCAAATGTAGGCATGTTATATGAATGAGAATGCATGGAATGATCAGAATCAACATCAAGCAAGTAAGCAAAATCAGAATTCATTTCATTGATAGTATTGACGAGTACATCGTCAGATTCAAACAAAGCAGTAATACAATTGTCATCATCGGGGTTCTCGGGGTTCTCATAGGCCTTGGAGGTGCTTGGTTCACCCACGGCTCCCACAGTTGCTTCAGTAGTAATGACCTGCTCCTTGGCATTCAAATCAAGCATCATGATCTCCTCTATGAAGCAGCTTGCCACTCCTTTGCCCCAGTTGGTAACATCATTGAAGATCTCAAATCCCGGTAGAACCTTTCCCTCGGCGACCCGGCCCGCTTCCGTCATTACAGCAATTTCTGGCTCATCATCAGATTCGTCCCAGATATTGATTGGAGCTCTCTGACTAAAACCTTTCTCGTCCGAGGAACTTCCCCAGATATCCACGACCATCAGATCCATCACGTGAGGGACGTTCGGATTTACATAGGAAGGGTCCGACGATCCATACTGAGCCCAACCTATCAGTTCATTATAATCCTTCAAGAACATCCTGCTCAACCTCTTTTCCACAAGTGGAATAGCCCCTTTTCGAATGCACATAAGTTGCTCTTGATCGCTCAAAGTGACCTGACATGAGGCATACTTGAACCTCCATCTTCTTGCGTAATCCACGAACGCCTCCTCGGGAAACTGCTTGATCCTTTCTAAATCCTCCAACGACCCTGTCCACAGAATGTATGTCTCATATCTCCGCACAAAGGCCTCCATGAGGGATCCCCAATCCCCTTTTGTCTTCCCCGAGAGCATTCGGTGCCACATCAAAGCTTCCCCTGTGAGTGTCTTTGGGAAATGCTGAATCAACTCACTGCGATAGAGTCCTGCGTCATACATATAGGCACGGAAACGGTTTATGTGATCGATGGGGTTCTCATCTCCCTTGTACTTAGCCATGGTTAATACCGCCTCTGTTGTCTCCTCCTCGGGTGACTCAGGCATTTCTTCCGGATGTCCCCATGCGGTGTATTTCTTGATGAATCTCTTAGTCATTTCAGCCCAATTCACCTTAACATTCATCGGAAGAGACATATACCACCCTAGTGATTCTCCTGCCAATGAGTTGCAAAACAAACTCATAATTTCCTCCTCTTTGAAGCCCAGAGGACCCATAACTGTCAAATAAAAATGCAGGTGCTCCATAGGATCCTTACCTTCATTATACTTGATAACAGTAGGCAACGGGTGCCTAATAGGCCCAATTTTTCATCGCGCTATGTTTCACCACCTGTGCTTTGGCTTTTCTATACTTCATCAAAAACAAGCTTGACATTAGTGACCAATCATGCTTAGTTGATTCAGGTAGCAACTGAAACCACCTCAAAGGTTCGCCCACTAGCGATAGATAGAACCACGGAGCGACATCTTCCACCTGATATGGCTCTCTAAACATAGCGCACACATACCCGAACAAATGGGCTTCGGGATCTTCTACCCCACTGAACAAACTCAACATGGGCCTGACCCTCTGAGATGACACCTCTTCGGATTTTCCTTCGTCATTTATCACTTCATTTGTTAGTCCTTCTCCTAAGATAGATACATGCAACCCACTTCCTACATTTATCTTTTCATCGGAGTCCAACAACTCTTCTTCAACCTCCCCGAAGGGTCCTACTATCAAGCTTCCTTCTAGCCCAGATCCGATCATGCTTACCCTATGGTTAGGCAGGGGATTGCGCCTAGTGGAAGGGTTCGCTGACGATGGATCAGCTATTTTCTTTTCCTCTATCAAATCTTGGATCTCATGCTTCAACCTCTCACAGTTCTCAATAGTGTGCCCGTAATTACTGTGGAACTCGCAGTACCCTCTAGCTTGCATCTGCGGAGTAGGCTGCGCCTTGTTATAAAGAGTGAGGGCTTTCAACAATCCCTTTTTCTGCAATCACTCAAAAACTTTTGCATAGGTTTGATCAAACTTGGCGAACTGCCTCTTCTCGATATCGTTAAGTTTAAGTACTTTCACTGCGGCAGGTTCTGTACTTGCACTCGGCCCTCCGGCACTATATCCAGACTTCGTCCACTTAGTATAAGTTTTCTTCAGCTCACCGTCCCCCTCAACTGTCAACGCGCAGCTA